>NC_044322.1:313076908-313682117 GCF_007399415.2 Gopherus evgoodei | reverse complement strand
ATCTACACTAGAAAATTAAGTCAGCTAGACTAGTCACTCAGAGGTGAGAAAAATCCATACCCTTGGGTGATGTAGTTAAGCCAACCTAACCCCTGGTATAGGCAGCACTGCAACTGTGCCACTGTAACATTTCAAATGTAGACAAGCCCTGGGGACCAATAAATCTAGTATAGACACTACCTACACTGATGGGAGGGGGTTCTTCTGTCGGTAATCCACATCCCCAAGAGGCAGTAGCTAGGTTGATGGAAGAATTCTTCTGTTGCCCTGGCATCATCTATGCCAGGAGTTAGGTTACCTCAGCAATGTGGATTTTTCACATCCCTGCACAATGTTGCCAGATTGACCTAACTTTTTAGTGTAGACCAGGCCTAGCACAAGTTAAGCAGCTATCACACAGGTTTAAACAGTTGTAAGGGTTCTCACAGCATTTTGCACTGCTTTGTGTTTAGACCAAGCTTTAACATACAAGAGGTCATTACACATGGGCCTTACACATGGCTATCAGAATATGTGGTGTATTTCATCCAGTGCATCATATGCACCAACCACAGCTATTTGCCTATACTCCGGAAAAATGATAAAAGACAAAAACACCCTATCACTCATGGGCGAAAACTCTTTGCAAAATGATCCCTCCATGTGACTTCTCTGTTCTCATCCTCAAAGGAAACCTGCACAACGCCTTCAAACGACAAGCCTGAGAGTTGAAATTCATAACTTTACTAGACACTAAAGACTCAATGGAGACACTGGCTCTATGTCTCTTTACAACTGTCTGCAAACCACTAACTCTCCTTTTTCCTGTGACTGCAGAAGTGTTAATGGCCCACATCATTGTGAATGGGCCCTTGCAGTATGTGTTAATGCCTATGCTTAACCATCTGTTCTACCTTGTATTTAGGTGTGACACTCTGACTACAGAGGAAAGCATCTTCCAGAATACGATTAGAAAGTATGAAAGAAGACACACTTTAGAAGGACTTCCTCATTATAGCTGTGCTAAATGTGCCATTTTTCCTGTATGGTCCTGCAAATATTTGCTATCACACCTGAATTTTATAAACACTTGCACATTTTTGGACACTGGTTTTCTTTGCATCAATTCAATACTTGAAAGATTTAATTAATTAATTCTCAGTAATTTCCAATGTTTGCATGAAATGCCCCCCCTTCCTGTGGGGCTCTTTGCCAATGGATGTTGTGAAGGCCAAGAATAACAGGGTTCAAAAAATAAATAGACAAATTCATGGAGGACAGGTCCATCAATGGTTATAAGCCAGGATGGGAAAGGATGGTGTCCCTAGCCTCTGTTTGCCAGAAGCTGGGAAAGGGTGATGCTGAATGGATCACTTGATAATTGCCTGTTCTGTTCATTCCCTCTGGGACACCTGGCATTGGCTGCTGTCGGAAGATAGGATACTGGGATAGATGGACCTTTGGTTAGTCCAGTACGGCAGTTCTTAGGTTCCCAAACTGAGAATTTTGCCCTAGATTCCAGTTATCCAATACATAAATACCAGACAAATAGCACTGGTTCTTCCAACTCCAGATTAACTCCTAACATCTCCAATGGGCATTGCAGTGGGTCAGTAGGCCCCAAAGCCTTACTGGTAAGCATTTGATCTTTTCCCATTCATGTTTTCTGATTTTTAAATTTAAAAAATACAAGGTTTGTTTTTATCTTGTCTCTGTTGTCAGTTTTCTCCTCTTTTTCATTATGTGTGAACTTTTCAGCCACCTACATAATACATTAGATAACCCACATTCATGAAGACCATTTTCCAGTAATTTACAAAATAGGGACATTTTCTAAATAAACTGAATGACAGTCAAGAGCAAAGATTGATACATCTTTATACATAATTTTCTGTGCAGGTTCCACAGGGCCCCATCTCTGGCCCCCTTCTCTTCTCTGTCTTTACATCTTGTCTCTGGATAATCTCATACACAAATACAAATTCAGCTGTTATCTATACTGATGATCCACAGATCTATCACTCTACACTGAACCTTCTGTCTGACCTATAATCTCAACCTGTCACTCTGACACGTTCTAGTGGGTCTCCAGCCATCAGTTTAAATCCAGCATGACAACAACAGAACAGCTAATCTGTCCCCTAAAATCATCCCTCCTCCTTAGTTTCTTAGTGACTTTGGACAACATCACTCTTCTGTCTGTCACTCAGGCCCATAATCCGGGCATAAGAGAATCATAGAAATGTAAGGCTAAAAGGGACCTTGAGAGGTCATCTAAACCATCCCTGACAGGTGTTTGTCTAACCTGCTTTTAAAAATCTCCAAAAATGGGGATTCAGCAGTCTCCCTTGGAAGCCCATTCCAGTGCTTAGCTATCCTTATAGTTAGAAAGCATTTTCTAATATCTCTCATAAATCTCCTTTTGTAGATTAAGCCAATTACTTTTTACTCTACCTTCAATGGATAAGGAAAACAATTGATCACCATATCTCTTTATAATAGCCCTTAACATATCTGTAGACTGTTATTAGGTTCACCACTGAGTGTTCTTTTCTCAAGACTAAATGTGTAGGGTTTTTTAACCTTTTCTCATAGGTCAGGTTTTCTAAACTTTTTATTATTGTGGTTGCTCTTCTCTGGACTCTCTCCAATTTGTCCGCATTTTCCTAAAGTCTGGCCCCCAGAACTGGACACAGTCCTCCAGCTGAGGCCTCACCAGTGCCAAGTAGAGTGGAACAATTACCTCTCATGTGTTACATACTACACTCCCATTAATATATCCCAGAATGATATTAGCCTTTTTCACAACATTGTCAACTTATGTTCAACTTGTGATCCACTCTGACTCCCAAATCCTTTTCAGAAGTAGCCAATTATTGCTAGGAATCGGGGTCTGCAGCACAGTCAGTTTCTGGGCAATCTAACGAGCACAACCCACCTGTAATAGGCTGTCTGATTCGCTCCACCACCTGATTGGTGGTAAGAGTCAGCGGACCAGCTCTTAAGCCGAGCAGCCACAGTTTGGTGGCTACTCAGAGCATTTGCCCATGGCTGTGATAGCTCTGGTGCCTGCTTGTTCCTTGCCCCTGCCTTGCCTCACTTCCAGTCACCCCACTCTGACCCTCAGCTCCACTTTCTAACTGTGGCTCTGACCCTTGGCTCTGGAATTTGGCCTCTGACTCTAATCCTGATCCCTGGCTCCATCTCCTGGCAATTGACTCCTGCTCTAACCACTAGGAACCACTGCTCATGTCCTAGTCTCTGACAATTATTCCCCATTTTGTAGTTGTGTATTTGATTTTTCCTTCCTGTGTGAAGTACATTGCACTTGTCTTTATTGAATTTCATCTTGGGGATTTCAGACCAACTCTCCAATTTGTCAAGGTCATTTTGAATTCTAATTCTATCTTCCAGTGTGCTTGCAATCCCTCCCAGCCTGTTGTCATCTGCAGATTTTACAAATCTACTCTCCATTCCATTAACCAAGTCATTAATGAAAATATTGAATAGTACTGGACCCAGATTCCTGTAGGAACCACTAGGTATGTTCCCCTGTTCTGACGGCAAACCATTGATAACTATTCTTTGAATATGGTCCTTCAACCACTAGTGAACCCACCCTATAGTATTTTAGTTAGACCACATTTATCTAGTTTGCTTATGAGGATCATAATTATCATCTTCAACTCTGCCCTGTCTCTAGATCCTTGATTGTTGATTCCTTCTACATAACATCTTTAAGAGAAGGTTTTTCACACAGTCATCCAGGTTCTCATAATCTCACCTCTCAATTTCTGCAGTATCCCCTTTTCTGGCTTTGAAAAATGCGATCTTTTCCCACTCAGACCTGTTTAAAATGCTGCTGTCAAGATGATTTTCCTGGCTTGTTGCTTTGACAATGTCATCCCACTCTTCGCATTCCCAATGGTTCCCCTTTTTCCAGTGCATTGAACAAATGCTATTTGTCTTTATTTTCACTTCCCTTCACCACCGATCCTCATCTTACCTATCATCTTCCTACGCTGCTGTTGATTTTTACCTCCGAATTGACCAATACTGCCAGCCATCACTGCCCACTTGTTACATTGTCAAACAAACACATTTGTGCTTTCTCGCATGGAGCCCCTTATGCTTGGGAGGAGCTCACCATAAACATCCACAAAGCTACCTCATTGTACTGTTCAAAACTCTCTTGTTTTGTGATGCCCACAATAAACGTAATAATGGGTAGGCATTTGGAGTGCTATGACCACTGCCTAGTGTACTGACAGACAGTGTCTGATTTTGGGAACAGGGACTGTCTTTTTTGCTCTGTGTTTGTACAGCACCTAACACAGGGGGGTCTAGATCTATAATTGGGGCTCCTATGCACTACTGCAATATAAATCACTAATAATATTAATACATTATTTCTGGCTAGAGGCCTTAGCTGTAGGTCGAATAGCTTCACTTCTTATCAAATTCTACAATTTTTAGTTCAGACCTATCGATCCAATCCTACACTAGTTTCTCTCATAACTAGAGCTACAATTTACTTAACCAACAGAATTACATTTCTTGTAAGCTGTTATATACTGTCAGTGAAAGCTACTCATATCCCTTGTCACAGCTGCAATCATTGTAATTATGTTGTTAGTGCATTAGTTGGCTTCATTCTAGAGCACAGTGTTTGTTCTCAATAGATGTCTTATGGTTGAAAGGCACCATTTAACTCTGAGTCACCCTTTATTGATGTAATCATTCTTACTTTATGAACTTAGATAATTAATATAAAGCTTGTCTGTGTGCAACCTGGGCAATCTCACTTTGGCAGGCTATTTTTTCCAGCAGAAACCTATTTTCCAAACCCTAATTTCATGCTTTCTATCTGCTACAGTCTTGTTTATGTTTCACTGACATAAAAACATAAGCAGTTCCTTACACTTACTCATGTTATCTGTCTGTTCGGGACTAGCAAGCAATCTTTAGAATAAGCCAAGACAACCTCATCTCCTCCCTTAACTGCTAACTGCCCATCATGTGCTATATCTTTGGCCTCACACTTGCACTGCCTTTTTGATGAATATTTGTTTACCAATTACTATCAACTGTACATATTCTGGGTTGAATTCAGAGTAGGTATAAGTAATGGTAGTTCTACTGAAGCCTGGGGACAAAGTTTAAAGTCTAAGCCCTAAATGGTCTGAAACTGCTTACCTGAAAGATCTTCTCTGACCCTCTGCCATACTCCACAGCTGCAATCAGCAGAGATACTCAGGCTAGAATCTTTTCAGTCAAGAAAGAGTTCTCAGGAAGGCTCTAGGACTCCGGAACTTGCTTCCTACTTTGGGAGCAAATATAGCCTGAATTTGATGATATGCCAGGCGTGCTGCAAAAGTCACTTCTTTGACAGCATTCTGTGAAAAGAATGAAGATATGCAGATGGGGTCAGCAGCTTTTCCATTTGTCAGGTTTGTTTTTATTTAACAATTCATTGGCTGGCTGAGGTAAATAGCTTTCTCTCGTTGATGATTAATGCTGTTGGGGGCAAAAATAACTTGTGTGTATATTAGTATTTAATGCTGCTGGATAGTTAGCCCTGTTTGGTAAGTTTATTAATTCAGGGTACTCAGAGCTTTTGAAGGGACATTTTTAGTTGGGAAATCCATTAACAAATAAATACATCCTGGTGTGATGTCACTGAAATCAATGGAGTTACAGAAGGGAATAGCTCTAAAACTTCATCCTCTTATATTAGGTAGCCCTTCCCTCTTCTCATCCCACTCTCCTTGTCTGTCTCACTCATTGCATCATGTCTGAAATTAGACTTAAGGGCAATGAGCTCATTTTTATTTGTTCTGTAAAGCCTTTCACAAACTTTTGGCAATTGCATATATACAACTACTAATAAACATATTATAGGGATAAAATGTAATAGAAGATTGTCTTAAATTGTGCAGGGAGTTGGAATATTTATCTACTGATTTTATTCTTAATCTGCTGCCTAGTTCAAGCCTGCTAACACAATTGACATAAGAAATAAAATAAGCAGTAGAGTGAATTTACAAGGCCTCTCTGCTTGGGAAGCAATCATAATAAGTTACTATTGCCACAGAAGAAGAAAAGAGAGGAAAAGAAGTATGGCAGTGTTTTAAAATAATTGTTAGTAACTCAAATACCAAAACTAATCATTAAAACAATATTTACTTTTTGTTTGTCTATCTCTATCCTAAGACATAGCAAAAGGGACACACTTTCCATCTCTTTTCTCTAATATACTTGAAGCAAATTTTGAAATGACCCTGTTTATCTCTCTGATCTTACTGTCTGATGTCTCACTGCTTTCTCAAACTAAACAAACCAGATTCATCTCTGGTGTAATTCTTTTGAATTCCATGAAATTACACCAGGGATGAACTTGTCCAAATATGTCTCCACATTTAATTTCATTGAAAATTCCCACCAGGCTCCTTCTTTCTCATCCATGGATTTAAGACTCCAATGTGTCCGCCTTCCCTAAGCTCCCACTAAATCCTGTGCTTCTTCCTCTATACCAGCACTAAAATCCACCCCTTCCTCTGTTCCTGCAGCTAAATCCATTGGATTTTTCATCTTGTCTCCAACTCCTGCAAACTACCCAAAATGATGCTGCTGGGAACTGCTACCCTATCCTACAACTTCAGCCATGACATCCAGTTCTTTGGGCAACTCAGTTCACTTTCAAATTCAGACCCTTTGTCCTCACTTTCATATTTCTATAAAACTCTTCTGCAATCACATCTCAGCTCTGAGACCCTCTGGTTTTCCCTTTCAGAACCTACTCTCTACTCACTCCTCTTTCCTTACTGCTAGGGCGGAATGTGAAAAGGGCAAGATTCATTCAGCCGCTTGGTTGAAAAGTGGAGAGAGTTCCTGATGGCTCAGCACAAGTTAGAGTGATGGTGAATCACTGACTTGACAGAGTACAGTTCCTGACTGGATGAGCTGAGTAAGTGAGTTAGATGAAAGTCAACGAGGCAAGATGCTAATCCATGAAGAGTTCAGAAGAGCAATTTTAACTAGGATTCAGAGCTCTATAGCAAGCCGGTGAAGATGATAGGAATGAGGTGGAGAAGTGATATGTTGCTGCTTCCTAGAGCAAGAGAGTAATCTGGCCATGTTATTATGGAACTCCAGAAAACAACAATGTAGAGCTTTACAAAATGAAAGAAGGAATTAGAAAAGTTAGGGCAGAAAGTGAAGTAAGTTTTGACCAGTAATTTACGCACAAGCGCAACCAAAATAGTAGTAGCAGCAAGATATACTGACTGGGATGGCTATTTCAATATTTGCTTTCCATTTATTTTTATCATTATATTCACAGTCTGTCTAGTTTCTTTCCCATGTAAACAGCATATTTTTTCTTCTTTTTTTGCTAGCTTCCCATGTTTGAAAGTTTCTGTACAAGAGTTCAAGGAAGAAATATTGGGGCAAATTCTTCTCCTAGTTATATCCATAAAGTGTAACTGAAACCAGAACTTGCCTCATCCCGTGTAACTTTACTGAGTATCTTCAGTCTGCATTGCAGATAATGCATGTGTTCCAGAGTACTGATGTTTTTGTAAAATTGCAATACATGCCTAACATCTGTCCTGCCATCTGTGATTACAAAGTAGTTCAGTCTCTATATCTGTTATACGGATTGATTTCTGGAAAGAGATCTTCTGATGAGTCAATTACAATGAAATAATTTCAAGCAATGAATTAATATGGTTCCAAAATGTTACCTGCCTATGTAATAAAAATTCCTGGAGGAAGCATTAATTAATAAAGTTAATTTGTGGGTAAACAGAAAATGCTACAATGTTGAGTTCAACTAATATTCCCTATTATACTATTGCACAAATAAATGGCCTAATAATTTTACAGGCAATGAAAAGATAGATATATATTAACTTCAACAACCCCAAGATACCACCACCTTGTCAAAGGAAAAAAGTGAGGTTAAAAAAAAACAGTTTTAGACTGAAATGATAGTTAGTGTTAAATGAAAGCAATGCTTGCCAGAAATCCTATGGCCTGGAGGAAAATGGCAACACAATTTAAGAGGAAAGTAAAGTTCAGAATGTTAAAGTTGGAACAGATCATTTTGCTATGGGAAATTGATGACAGGGTAAAATGAAAGCCATTTTAGAAATGTGTAATTAATAACAATCATGAGTTTCCATTAATTATAAAGCACTTAGTTTCAAGAATAACGTAACTCCATCTAATGAAAACTATAAATTATCCTTAATCACACATTCTGGTCTGCATACATTTTTAACATTATCAAATCTTGTTACTGCTGTAGTCTGAAGGTCCATTAAACACACACACCACTAGCACTACTGTCCATTTCTTGTGTGATATTGAAATCCAGGAAACTCTGCAGAATACAAAATCCAAAACAAGTCCAAAAGGTGTTCCTTCAAATGCAGACAGAGAGTCATAGATTTTAAGGCCATTCATACTGATTGGTGACTGTAAGCTATATCTAGGCTTTGGAATATTATCTAGCTAGGAGTATTTTAAACTTGTATTTTTCCCATAAGGTGGAGACAGACAATTTTTGACCTAGTGTACAATAAGTAGGTGCAACTCTGTTGACTTCAAGCTTACACCAGGATTGAATTTGACCCTATAATGCTTTTTTCCTACACTGTTCCTTCCCCATAGCAGTTTAGGGAAGTAAGAATCTCTCTCTCTCTCTCTCTCTCTCTCTCTCTCTCTGTCTCTCTCTCTGTCTCTCTCTCTGTCTCTCTCACACACACACACACACACACACACACACACTTTTACTTTCCTTTCCTTTCTGTTCAGTTTAGCAAAACTGCCTTTTAAAAACTATATTTGTCAAATGGTAAATAGAAGGACTTGGGGAACGGATGGATCATTTAATTGTTGAGTTTTAAAAAGTCCTTAAGACAAATAAACACCTATTTGGATGCTATTTTGAGAGGCAGAGAATATTTGCTTAAAATATTCTCAAGGGACTATCTGTTAATGTGTGAATAAATGTCTCTATAGCTACATTTTTACACTTATGCAAACATATAAGCAATTCAGAATACAATAAATATTATTGCATTTAACATGTTCTCACCATGTTGTAGGTGCTGAAAATAATACATATTTTAATATCTCCTATGATACCTTTTTGCACCACAAAAATAGAAGCAGAGTATAATATATAGCCCTGCAGCAATACCGGGGTTGTTTTTCTGTGCAGACACCAAGAGCTGTCATGTTTAGTTCTCTGCATTAACTGTGAAACAAAAATACAGCACTGCATCTAAACTAGACTGAAGGAGAATGTAACTTGTGAGAGACTTTCATCTGTGTCAAGGGCATAAATTAGGCTAGAAGCAGACCTGGCTCAAGTCATGATGGGTAATACTAGATTTCTATACCATGCTCACAAAGCATAGTTTCCTCCAGGGAATGGAACAAACAAGTGGGCAGACTTTGAACTTTTTTTTCAGTTCCTCTGCTGTGCACTGAGGTAATATAGAATGAAAAGAGGGTTGTCCCCACCCTTTATCTTTGTTTTGTCTTGTTGTTGGTTTGTTTTGGGGAACGAGTATTGGATTTCTCCACTTATGGGGTTATCTTTGTGGGATTTTTTTTTTTTACAGAAAAAGTCAAAATGATCCTAACATCTTGATAGGACCATACCACGGTATACAATCCAGCAGCCAGCAGTATTTAGAACGTGTGGCTAAATTAAGATGGGCCATGAAATTATAGATAAGTTTTAGCCAATTGTTCATCTCTCCCTGACTCCATGTCACAGCTTACAAGACCCATGGGAATGCACAAGTTTCAATAAACTTTTAAATTTATTTTTGCATAAAATATTTGCCGGATTCATTTTATTTGAAAATGTTCTGAACAGTTCTACCAAGTAAGCACCCCTCTCAGAGATTCAAGTATAGCCAAGTAAGACTTTTTAACTATTGATGGAGTTCCTACAAGGACTCCGAATCAGTGCGTAGGAGACTGACATTATGACACTGAGAAGCCTTATTAGCTCCTAAGGGAGGAGAGCAGACCAATCTAAAAAAAATCGTGTAAAGGCCACACAACTACTGAAGGAGCTCAGACTACACAGCCAATGCATATGAATAGTCCTTGCAGCAAAGCATCATAAAGCAGCTGTCATCATGTCACTGACTAGTAGCAATCCCTTGAGCCAAATTAAGCATCAATCCAGGAAGGTCTTAAGATCCTATGTATGATCCCAGATGTTCTTGACAATCTCACCCAAATCACGACTCAGATAATACTCCCACAGTAAGTGTTGGAGCTGCCAGCCACCAGCAGCACCTGCCAGTGGGTTTTCCTAACATTCTGGGTGTTGAAATAATCTCCTTTCTCCCAGGTAAACAGACTGGGAAACGATCACATCCCTCTCCTCCATTCCCAATTTTCAGCATAAAGTCAGTGTCACAATTTAACCTGCCTACATGGATTACACATCTCAAAACACACTGTGACATAAGGTTTGCACTGGCATAGACAATTTACCCGCCACTAACTGAAAATGCAGCATTCCTATATACAAAGAAGATGAGATGGTGACTAGCATAAAGAGTGAGAATCTATGCAAGACCTTAGTAACACAGTGCAACCCCATTCAACAGAGGAAACATACAACATTTCAGACTAAACAATTCTCCCTTCCAGATTACAGGAGGTCGGGTGGAAAGATTCCTAGCAGGCTGGAGGCATGATTCCAGCTGCCATGTTCAGCTCTTCAGACTTAAAGGAGACTGCTCCTTGCAACCATTCATAGATTCTCTGGGAGGGCCAGTAGGGACAGCCAAATGGCTTGATTCAAAAATTGTAGCCCATAACTTGCTGACTGACTAGTAGCCTCTGCTCTTTCTGCATCCCAAGCAATGCAGCCTCAGCCACCCACCTTAGGTGCAAGGAGGAAGGCTGAGACAGCTAATCAATCACTGAAAAGGTGTGACAGTGAGGCAGCAATCTGAAATCATGAAAGCTGCAGAAATACATGCAGGTATGCACCATACCTGAGTCTCCCTGCATGGAATCACTGGCTTGAATAAGACTAAAGCAATGTTTCAGTGGGGAAGAGTTAAATATCCTAAAGGCAGTGTATCAATTTTGCATTGATTCTGCTGAGAGCACAAGCTTCACGACTTTTGCCTACGGCAAATTTAAATACACATGACAGAAAAAAAAAGTAATATCCTGTAGAAGCAATTCTAAATTAAATGGCTGTTTTAATTTATTTGTGCGGACCAGCAGAAAAGATTTCCCATTAGAAATCACTGATTTCCACTTTTGAAAACAAGCAAAAGTAAATTATCACCCATGAAGCTAGAGTGAATTATTCAAAAACAAAAAACATGTCCACAGCTTCATGAGCTTGTGTAACAGCTTAGAACACAACTGCATTACCCCTGCTGTAAACAGTGGTTGAATGGCTGAATTTCTGCCAAAAAATCTGTCAATTCCCTCAAGGCTTCAGAGTAAGCAGAGAGCTGTTAAGAAAAGAACAGGAAAAAATCTCTCTTCCCGTATCATTTCTTAGCATTCTGAACAGTAACAATGAAACATGATATAGAGTGAGATGTTCAGATGAGCTGAAATGGACTCCAACTGTCAAGATCCAGAGCAGTTCCTGTCAGTTCATGATAATTTTTCCCTACACCACCTCCTGTTTTGGAAGATCCCTTCATGCCTACATTTCTTTTTCATTTCCTTAATTAGCTACTCTTGTGCATTATATAATCTTTGCTGTTAAGTTTCCAGTTATTTTTTATTCTAGGTGGGATTTTTTTTTGGTCCTTGTCCTTTTAGTATCTTTTGTATTAACCACCATGTTTCCGTTTCATCTTTTCAATGATATGTGCTTCTCTTGTTGTTATAAAACTCTTTTATTTTGTAATGTATTTTTTATCATAGCCATACCATATCTGTGCTTCCCGGGTAGTGTTTCAGTTTGTCTTATTCAGTGATGAACAATGTCTCTAAGTTATTTATCACCACCAGCAATATTCTTCAAGCTATATAAAATACTCTCACTGTGATATCTTTTGTCAAATCAGCTACAGTCCAACCTGGCACTCCTTGTCAATTTTCTCTAGTTTCTGCTTCATCTAAACAGGGATCAAAAATACAGATATTGACAAGACAGTATTATTAATACAATAGACCCAACTTACGCAACTCACATTTCCTAGTTTTTCCCTTTGCAAAACCTCCAAACCGTTAAATGACCAAAGTCATGGCAAAATGTTCCTTCATTCTCCTTAGCAAGAAAAAGCTTTTAATATAGCTGAGTAAAAGCCTGCGTTCCTTACTCAAGCAAAACTCCCACTGAATTCAATGGCGGCTTTGAATGAACAAGGACAGCGGGATTGGCCATGTTGTTTTATATATAATAGGGTATATAGATAAGTTTTCATGTCAAGAATTCCTATTTGATAGAGAAATGAAAAATTTTATGCTACCGCAAGTAATAATTCCATACTGTATTAGGTTGTAAAACTCAGTTCTGCTAAAAGGAGCAATGACCTAAAAATGCTGAATGATCCAGACATGTGAATGATTATGGTTGTATATTGAGATCTCTGAGAGAACAATAGAATAAGATGGAAAGGAAGAAAGGAATTTTCTATCACAAGTTAGCACTGAATCTAAGAGATGAAAATGATTTTGACATTGATATGGATTAAATGAACATCTGCAGTCAGATTACATGGGATACAATATATAGAATTTAAAAAACAGGGATACAGACCTCATGCTTCAAGGCATGACACTGACTTCATGGGTTAGGAACAAATGTCCTCTACAGGGAGGTGATTCTATAATTATCTACAGGGATTTCTTCCTCTTTCCTCTGAAGCATCTGGTATTACCATTGAAAGAGACAGGATACAGCACTAGATGGACCCCTCTGACCTGGCAATTCCTCTGTTCCCATGGAAATAGTTTAAATGAGAGAGCAAAAGATGCCCAGGAGATTTTCTCCTTCCTCTGCAGAGTTTTCAGACAAAGTGACCATTCAAGTTTAGGCTAGCCAGAGCAGGTGGACAATATAAACAACCTCAAAAGGGTGGAGGGGTAGAGTCCTTCATAAATGAGGTGATGATACATGAAGTGTGAAGGCAGGAGGAGAAAGGAAGGGCAAAGGAAAGCATATCTGAGCCCAGAGGAGCAGGAAGACACTGTCATTTAACTGTTATGCTGGCAGTTTGCATAAGACTGAAAGGAAAACAGGCTGGGTGATTCCAACACTAAAGGCAAGAGTTGTGACCATCCATATTAATCCTTGCCAGGTTTGACTAGATAGGATTTCCTCTCATGTTCTCTAATAAACCATATTTAAAATCCAGGTGGTTTCAGACTATTTTTTGTATTTCTTTAACACTATTTAGATTTACAGTTCAAGCCTCTATCCTTGGCACTAGACATTTTTATAAAATTTAATATAAAATATAAAAATTATTTTGCATTAGCAAGCTGGTATGACAGGCTGCCCCCACCAAAATTACAAATAATAATTTGTTTCCACACCAATAACCCTAATAACTCTTCAGAGTAGCAGCCATGTTAGTCTGTATCTGCAAAAAGGACAGGAGTACTTGTGGCACCTTAGAGACTAACAAATTTATCTGAGTGTAAGCTTTCATGGGCTACAGCCCATGTCATCGGATGCATGCAGTGGAAAATACAGTAGGAAGATATATAGACACAGAGAACATGAAACAATGGGTGTTACCATACACGCTATAAGGACAGTGATCAGTTAAGGTGAGCTATTATCAGCAGGAAAGGATAATAAATAAAATAATAATAATAATAGCTCACCTTAACTGATCACTCTCCTTATAGCGTGTATTGCTTTTTCCTAATAACCCTGCGTGCACACACAAATATGGTTTTTGTTAGGTTTTTTACATATTATTCATTTTCCAGTTATAATCCACTGAAGGATTCAAATATCTGGAATGAGCAATTCTAACTCAACAAGTAACTCTCCCCTTTTTTTCAAAGTAATAATATTACTGTTTTTTACATTTTAATAGTTCTACATTTTCTGACAGCTTATTTGTAGCTTTGCGGTTTGCTCTATGCAAATACCCCTACCCACCACTAATTTCCCCACAGATTTCAAGGCATTAGCGGGGAGATTTTCAAAGGGCTCGGGACCTGCCTATCTCTATTCGCAAGGAAGTCAATGATAATTTTCCCATTGCCTTTCATTGGAGAAAAGTTAGGCCCAATGCTGAGTGCTTTTGAAAATCCCATGCTAGATGTCTAATAACCTTGCATGCACACACAAATACTGTTTGCACACATATATCTTTATTTTACGTACACGCAAACTCGGGTGTGGAAAATGCTTCTGCAAAAAGAAGGGTAAGTGAGAGGATGACTGTCTGGGCAGGAATCAAAAATCCAGATCTTAACCATTCTAGTGCAGGGCCATAATCAAAAGATCATCTTTGATCAGTAGTCAAAAAGAACTGCTTTAACTAGGCATCTAGGAGCACCCTAGGATACAAAATGTTGGAAACCTACATTGCAAAAGGCAGCCGTATTCTCTCAGAGCCAATTGTGACATCATTACTCACACTGAATAGTACCTTACATCACATAGGCTCTTTATAGTCAATAGGAATACTTATGGAGTAAATTACTATTCAGTGTAGCAATCTGGCCCTCAGGAAGAGATGGTGATATATTTTTCACCAGTCCAATTGCTTCCCCTCAATCTACCATCATTACCTTAGTCTTATCCAAAATAGACTAAAGCCAGCTCACCCGCATTCAAACCTCAGTTTCATACAGGCCTGGAGTCATCTGTTCCAACACAGTAGTTTTGGATTTGGCAAGCTGAAGTCATAGAGCTGGGTATCACTCACATCCTGAAGACACTACAGTCCATGTTCTCCTTACTAACCATTCTAACTAAATCCTTATGCAGTTCATCCCAGAAGAGGACACACTGTGAGCAGAGCTAGCAGAGTATGTCTACATGTGCTGGGAAGCACACACTCAGTTACAGTCTAGTTACATAATAAGTAGGGGGAAAGGAAGCAATTGGACTGGTGAAAATTAGCTCATCATCTCTTACTGAGGCCCAGATTGCTACATTGCTACAGTTCTCCATAAGCAATACAAAGGCATTGATTTTAATTGCATTTCAAAGTATTTCATTATTCCAGTTGAATTCTTGTGACAGCAAAGAGATACAACGTTCAAAGTAATGTTGTATATTAAAATAAAATCAATCTATGAACAACATATTTTAAATTATTTTAAGGTTAACTGTGAAGATTTTTGTTTAGTTTTTTTACGTGCTATTCATTTTCCAGTTATAATCCACTGAAGGATTCAAATATCTGGAATGAGCAATTCTAACTCAACAAGTAACTCTCCCCTTTTTTTCAGAGTAATAGTATTACTGTTTTCTATATTTTAATAGTTCTACATTTTCTTGCAGCTTATTTGTAGCTTTGTGGTTTACTCTGTGCAAATACCTCTACCCACCACTAATATCCCCACAGACTTCAAGGCATTAGTGGGTAGATTTTCAAAGGGCTCGGTACTTGCCTAACTGCTCTCAAGGAAGTCAATGTGAGTTTTCATTGGAGAAAAGTTAGGCCCAATGCTGAGTGCTTTTGAAAATCCCACGCTAGATGTCTAATAACCCTGCGTGCACACACAAATACAGTTTGCACACATACATCTTTATTTTTCATAAACTAGAGTGTGGAAAATGCTTCTGCAAAAAGAAGGGTAAGTGAGAGGATGTCTGTTGGGGCAGGAATCAAAAATCCAGATCTTAACCGTTCTAGTGCAGGACCATAATCACAAGATCACCTTTGATCAGCAGTCAAGAAGAGATATTCTATGGTATAGTGTTGTTAAAGCAGGCGTCCAGTATAGTTCAGTAAGGTGTATTATAAGGGTTTTATGCTTTCCTCTGAAGCATGTAGCAGCAGCCTACTCTCCGGCCCATAATATTGGACAAGATAGCCTGTTTGGTCTGTAAAAGGAACAGGAGTACTTATGGCACCTTAGAGACTAACAAATTTATTTCAGCATAAGCTTTCGTGGTCTAAGGTGCCACAAGTACTCCTGTTCTTTTTGCGGATACAGACTAACATGGCTGCTACTCTGAAACCTGTTTGGTCTGTGTGACTAGCACAATTTTTATTGTTATGGACGTGAATTGATAACATTTATGGACACAAATAATTTTAGCCCTTTACAAAAGGCAGGCTTTATTTAAAAAAACAAACAAACAATGTGGTTTTGTAAATTTCAATAACTGACAATCTCAAATTCCTGATTACTGTATCTTATATCATTAACTGGATGTAGGAGAGAAAGGAAGGAAGGAAGATCTGTTTGACACATCTGAGCTACTATTTTACTTTAGAAATTCATACCAAGCTAAAATTGGTCAGGATATACTCAGCATCTGCAAGTGAGCTTGCACTGTGCTTCTGACACAGGGTAAATCAGAAAATATTACTAGATGATTAGGGGCAGGTCTGGGGGTTCTTTTAACCCAGCAATGCAGAATAGAGCACCAAATCAACCCTGCCAGAAGCTACTCTCTACAAGTTTTGTTCCTTGTTAAAACTTTCCCATGTGCCTTGCCGTTCATTAAAAAAGCAGCTTCTTCCATTTTCCTCATGACAAATCTAACATCTCATCTGGTCTCTTTCCTGGAGACCAAATAATTATCCTAATTGGCTGAGCTACTGCAACTGAGATTTTAAAGCAGAAGATGGGGAATCCTATTCAATTAGTGATAGCAACAATAGGAGCTCTGTATATAATGCTTGAGAGTTAAGGATTTGTTACAGGGTTCAAGGACATTGCTTCATCCCCGCTACACAAGGTATTTACTCCAGTTCCCCTTCCCTCTCACCTTGCACAGATTTTCCAGGAAAGGACTATATGAAGGGTGCTGGAGAGACAGGAGGAGGAGATTGCTTGGGGGAAGACCAAGCTGGATTCAATCCCAAGCCGGGGAAATGTATGAGTGTTACTCTTTTGGCTTACTGGACCTTGTGTTCACTAGTATTGATAAAGATTCTCTCCTGCTTAATAGACCTTACTGCCTGTTGCTGCACTTTGCAATTGCTCAGTCATCCCAGAAGCATAAAGGAACCTCAAAAACACTTCATTAACTGAACTGTATTTGAGCTAGTTAACAGGGCAATACCAGAGTCTCATTCCTCTTTAACTGAATGCTACTGTTCAGTCTCAAGGGTTCAGGTATTGAAAATACAGTAATTATTATCATTCAATTTTTGCTCATTAAACTCAAAGGATGGAAATGAATATTGACTGAGGCTTAAGCACTAAACAAAAAGAGGTTCGTGCTGTATTCCCATGGCATCTCCAGATGATGGTGAGGAATAATTTGGCCATGTTTAAACACTCAAGACTGTCAGCATGAATATACTGCATATATGAAGATCTTTGTAATATAACAAACTTCAACAGGATGTCATGAGAAAGCTTACAACATTGTTTTCCTTTGTTTAAGGAAATCTGCTTTATTTTTCAACAGTAATCTGCATTCCTACCACCATGGGCTTTCATCCTGAAAGCTAAACAAAGTCAAGCCTAATAATTATTACATTTGCAGGTAGTGAGTATTATAATTAAGAGTGAGATACAATCTCTAGACATACTATCGAAGCTGATCACAAGCTTTCCTAACAGATTCCCACAGGGTTGTGATCTGAGAGTAAAAGGGATTTTGTTTGTTTGCTTGTTTCCTGTAAATCTTGAGCAAATAGGTTCAGGTCTTTTGGAGTTATGGAAACATAGGGATCCAGGGGAAAATGATGTTCTTACTGAAATTTTGTTCCCATCTAATTCAAATGGCTGACCAAAAAAAAAAAGTTTAAACTGGGCTGGTTTCATAGTATCCACCAAAGAAAGAGAAATAGTTAATGCAGAAGAAAAATAAGTCCCAATTTTTTTTAAGTTTAAACACTTAAAGGTATAATATTCATGAATGCATGTTAGAACAGAATCTACTTTTTTTTCCCATGGTGTCTGAAAGCTAGAGTGGATTAAACATTGAGGGTTCAGTTGTGGAGTTACCACAAGGCCATAGTTGCACTGAGTCCCTGTTAAAAAGAAATACTTTGTAGTTGGATTCTTTATATATACCTTCTTATCTTTAAGGTTTTAGAGTTCACATGGGGATGGGTGACACAAACACCCCTATCCTCACCCCACAAACACATGAGAAGAGGTGACACTCACACACTCCCATACACCTCTCTCACACGGGGTGGGTCACAGACCGACTCGACCCTCCCTGCCCAGCGCTTTCTGCCCTCCATGCCTGGCTGGGCCCCTGGGATGGATCCGCCTCTCCTGGCACCTGGTGCCATGTCTTCCCAAGGCAACACATGGGGGGGTGCAGAGTTGTGTGCCCCCACTCCCCAGATTTCTCCCAGGTCAATGTGGTCAGCAGCAGCCTTTCAGCTGGGAGGGAAGGGATGGGAGCTGCTTCCAGCTGCATGGGATGGGTGGTGGGGGTAAGGGATGACTTGGGTCATGTCTTTGCAGAGCTCATCTCCCTCCCACCCATACCCGCTCTCTGGCAGCTAACACCTCCAGGCTGCTGCTGGCCACTTACGCAACCCAGCCACCTCCTGTCCTGTGGCTACAGCATGGGCAGGAATGAGTTAAGCCCTAAGGATGCAGGGCCCAGGGAACCTGGCTGCAATGGCTTCAGCGAACTCAGCCTGAGAGATGGCTCAACAGGGAAGAGTGCCTAGGGAACAGAGCAGGTCCATGTTCCCTGGGGACAGGATCCAAGCGGAGGGGGAGGGTGACGAGGGTGCTAAGCCCTGCTCCAGGGAGCTGTTGTGAAGCCTGCAGTGTCAGGGCACAAACAGGCTGGAAAGCATTTCCCTTCGCCCACCCCACCACTCCAGAGCTTAGCTGAGGGGCAGAGAGGCTTCCTTGTGCCAGCTCTGTGTAGGCTCTGGCACATGCAGGGCTTGACTCTTCCTGGCCAACACCCCAGGCCAGAGGCTTTCCTGGGTCACCAGCCCAGCCAGAGGCAGTGGGGGAAGGAAGGAGCCTGCCTGCCTGTCGATGAGCTGAGCACTCCAGCCAGGGGCTGGTTCTCTGCACAGTCCTGGGAGTAGGACTTGCCCTGACTGGGGGGATATGGCGGAGCAGCAGGGCTGGGGAAGGAGGAGAGCGGGAGTACATAAAGGGCTGCTGGGTGGGCAGCAGAGGCGACACATAGCCAGTCCGCACTCACCAGCCATCGCAGCTTGCAGTGCTCATCCAGTGCTGGCTGGAAACGGGACGGGGCCCTGCTGGCCAAGAGATGACATGCAGTGTGGGGGCTGCGCTGACGGAGCAACAGGGAGAGCGGCCAGCCCTGCATGCTGCTGCTTTGCCCTGCCACCAGCTTTGCACACCCACCCCCATCGTCAGCCACTGGACCCCTCACCCTCACCCTGGCCATCAGCAGGACCCGCCAAAACTGATGCGGGGGGTGGGGTTGAGACATAAAATAGGGGACAATTTGCCCATTTTTAGGAAAGAGTCGAGATACCTGCAGGAGGGCTTAAATATGGGATTGTCCCTTTAAAAATGGGATGTCTGGTCACCCTACTTCTCTGGGAAAGTAATCTGGGCCAACCCTGTACCTGGTGCAAATTACTGCTTCCTGCATGCCAGCTCAGCTGCATTAGCCAGCACATTGATGTAGAGGGGACAGAATTAAGTGTCCACCCATTTCCTGCCCATTCATCTGTGTGGGAGTGGGACTAATGAGTGACCTAGAACCTGCGTTCCAGATAGCCCATGAAAGGAAGTACGGGACCATCCTACATCCTCTGGATCACTATGCCAACAAAGCAAATGGACCTAGCTCTGCTGACAAATTGAGAATTGCAGCTGGCATTATTTTTGTTTTAGGGAGGAAGCATGTGCTTCTGGAATAATGCTGTATATAGAAATGCTTGCAAATGAAAGGGAAAATAAGTAGGGCAAATGTTGTGCATGCCAGATCTGGTAGAATTCCTTTAAACAGTGTAAATATTATTAGTGATGGATTAAGTTTTGCATTGATTTGCAATACTGTCCTGTATATTAATAGCCTAAATCAAAACAAGGGCTCCTATTTTATCAGTCTCAAGACTCCATCTCTCAGTGTTTGAAAAACCCATAGAGGTGGAAATTTTGAACAAAAATTAAAAGCGCGCTTTCCTTAATAATTATAATCTAATGAGTATGAAGCACTGAAAATCAGAATATAAGTGAATATGCATAGATGAACTGAGAGTCCATATCAGAAAATAT
Organism: Gopherus evgoodei; assembly: GCF_007399415.2. Lineage (NCBI taxonomy): Eukaryota > Metazoa > Chordata > Testudines > Testudinidae > Gopherus > Gopherus evgoodei. The sequence continues at coordinate 313,661,795 of NC_044322.1, read as the reverse complement.
GACATGGATAATTGTAGGAGGTAATAATTAAGTGGCAAGCAGGAAACTAGAAATTGAGCAGTTTTTTTAAAAAAAGGAATTGAGATAAGATTTTTCAGTCCTCTCTTTCTTCAGTCCTGTCTCACAAATCTAGTTTCTTAGAGTTCTTTTTCAGGAATGAGACAAGAAATCCAATTCATTTTGATAGCTGTCAGAAAAATTCTATCAAGAATGTAAATGATATATTTTAATTTGAATCTGATCTTTCTTTTCAATGAGTATCTTGTTTTATGTTTACTTGTATGCAGACTTAGGGCATTAGAGAATTTTATGTGGTACGCGAGATGGCTAGATACACAAACTAATTAGTGATTCTTTAAATTTTTTGTTGCTGCTTAACATGACAAGAACATCAGGCAAAATGTACCTCCATGTTTTCTGGAGAATAAGAACAGAAGAATGGCCATAATGGCTCAGACCAACAGTCCATCTAGCCCAGTATTCTGTCTTCTGACAGTGGCCAGTGACAGGTGCTTCAGAGGGAATGAACAGAACAATTATCAAGTGATCCATCCCCTGTCATCCAGTCTCAGCTTCTGGCAGTTAAAGGTTTAGGGACACCCAAGAGCATGGGGTTGCATCCCTGACCAGCTTGGCTAAAAGCTACTGATGGATCTATCCTCCATGAATTTATCTCATTCTTTTTTTCAACCCAGTTATGCATTTGGCCTTCAGATCATCTCCTGGCAATGAGTTCCAGAGGTTGACTGTGCGTTTGCAAAGAAGTATTTCCTTATGTTTGTTTTAAACCTGCTCTCTGTTAATTTAATTGGGTGACCTCTGGATCTTGTGGTGATATGAAAGGGTGAATAACACTTCCTTATTCACTTTCTCCACACCATTCATAATTTTATAGACTTCTATCATATCCTGCTTAGTCATCTTCTTTCTAAACAAAACAATCCCAGTCTCTAATGACTTCTTTCTAGCTAAAGCTCAGAACTAGTACTCCATCCTCATCCTCCTTGATCTGTCAGCTCCTCTTGTTGAAATCTTATCCTCCCTTGGGTTCCATGACCTTGTCCTCTCCTGCTTCTTCAATCACTCTTGCAGCATGTCCTCTGGAGGATCTTCCTCATCCTCACTCTAACTTTCTGTGGTGGTTCCACAGGGCTCTGTCCTTGGTCCCCTTCTCTTCTCCATCTACGCTTTATCTCTGAGTAATCTCATTGACAAACTCAAATTCAACCACCATCCTTGTGCTGACGACCCACAGATCTATCTCTGTATTCCACACCTGTCTCCTGCTGTCCAAATTAAAATCCCAGCCTGTTCCTCTGACATCTTGTGGATACCTAGCCATCAGTTCGAGCTCAGTATGACTAAAACTGAGGTCTTAAACTTCCTCCCACCCATCTGCAAGCACTCCACACTACCTTCTTTCTCAATAACCATGGACATCACTTTCATCCTGACTGTCACTGAGGCCTGTAACCTGGGTGTCTTCTTCAATTTGGACTTCTCGCTAGGTCCTCACATCAAAGATATGTTAAGTCTTGCACATTCTTTCTGCATAACAGCTCTAAGATACAACCTTTCCCATCCATCCACACTGGTAAAACTCTTATCCAGATTCTCATCATCTTGTTTCTCAATTAATGCAACATCCTTTCTCTGACCTTGACAAATTCAGTCTTCTCCTACTCCTAGCCATTTAGACTGCTGCTGCAAAGATCATTTTCCTAGTATGTCACTTTGACCCTATCACCCTTTTCACTGAATCTTTCCACTGGCTCCCCTTTCTCTTCTGCTCAAACAAAAGCAACTTCTCTTCAAGGCTCTTCACAGCCCGTCTCTATACTACTTATCAACTCTCATTCAGTACTGAGATGTTGACTCCTGCCTCCAGTCAACCAGCGGCACCATCCTCCATCCCCCACTTCTGACATTTTCAAACAAGCATATTTATACCTTCTTCCCATGCTGCTCCTCATGCTTTGAAGTTCCGTATAAATATCTGCAAAGCCACCTCATTATCCTCCTTCCAATCCCTCCTTAAAAGTCGGTGATACCTACCAGAAACATGACATGGATAGTCTACTAGTACAATGATACCCCTGTCAATCATGCTGACCAATATGGTTTCACTGTTTCCTTGTATTCCACCTTTGGTCTGTCAGTATCCATCTCTTGTCTTATATTTAGATTGTAAACTGACTGGGGCAGGGACTAGATTTTTACTCTGTGTTTGTAAAGTGTCTATCACAATGGATTCCTGGTCCATGATTAAGGTTCATAAGCACTAAGTAATACAAATAAATAAGTATTCATGGAGCTTTTGCTAAGTTTGTAAGAAATTAGTCAAGGAACAAAGGGCTACATTGTGACTTTGAGGCACAGCCTATGGAATACACCATCTGAGTAGGAACTTCTGGAGGCATTGTGCTCTGAGCAGCATGCCTCCTATGGAGCAAAGAAGCTCTGTGACTACTGCATCACCCTCTGACCAGTTGCAGGGTGCGTTCCCTCCCCCAACCATATGAGGCACCGGTTTCATTTGCCAGTATGAAGGAAACCAGGCCACGGTCCCACCCTTTGTTGCCCATTTGGAGAGTCTACCACCATTGGTGGTGGTATATTGCAGCAGTCATTCCACTCGAGGGAGTGCAAGGGCTGCAGCTGTGCCTAGGGTAGTGTTCCCTGTGCCCCCGTGCCCTCTTGCACACACAGTCAGCGCTGGGTAAAGTTAGCTCAAAGCTATCAATGATTAAAAGTAAAGTGCTGCACATACAGATTGGGCTGTTTCAAGCAAGAAGATTTATTAATAAGAGTTCACATACATACACATAAGTGATTTGTGAAAATTGTATCTGGGGAAACACAAGAATTTATTCCCTGCAGATCTCCCTGAATACTGCCTCTTTCTTTTAAGATGACTTCAGAAAGTGTCTGGCAGCTTTAAGGGCCTTTCTGGGAGTCTTTGGCATCTTTAACTTCAAAAATTCTATAGGGAATAGGGCACTAGCATGCAAAATTTGAATTAAATATGCCGTTGGAAGATTGAATATTAAAATGTTTTCATAGGGTTGTGTGATCACTCACATATGATTTGGAGCTACAAATGCTCAATCTTATTTTACTGTGTCTTGAAAGGAATACCAGGAGAGAGGAGAGGTATACTGGTACCTTCTGAAAGCTTTCACAGCTTTTCCCTTCTTGTTGCATTTCAGCAATACTTTCTGAGGTGCACCAAAATCAGACATGTATGGTACGTTACTATGAATTAATTCAATTAAATGACTTTATTGTGAAGAAAAAACACTTAGATCTATCTCTGTTAAGAGAATTCTGTATGATATAATGCAACACAGCTAGATTCCTGATAACAATTGTCAAAAATATCTCTTTCATTTTTATTGTCTCGCTCAAACTGAGAGGGATAATGAAGGTAAAAGGGAAGAACTGTAGCTGTAGACATGAAATAGGTTCAGTATCACTAAAATATCACTTCAAGAAACAGTATAGAATGAATTGATTATGGTAAATCTGATATCAGAGAGGTTCTGGCATTTCACTGGAGCCTGTAGACACCTCTCCTGAGCTAACAAAACAGAACATTATACCTGCAGGCTTTGTATAGTGTCATTATGTAGTCAGTCTAGACAAACAGGAATGAAAATACAAGTTACATATGTTTAAATATAAAAAATATAGGAATCAAATCCTAACACACACCCTGTTCTTACTTACTTACATTGACACAACACCCCAAAGGTTCACAAAATAATACATTTCTTAGGTGCACAAGTATTTATTTGGTCTGATTCTGTTTCCCCAATTCTGTGGGATTTTTTTAAGAACAACAATTTTAATGCTTGTTTCAGAGGGAAATAAATGTGATATTACAAGCCAAATCTTACCAACCAATCTGCATGCACATAAGTCAATTTCAGTTGCATACATGTACCTGAGAGAGAGAATTTGGCCCCCTATATATACACATTACTCTAAATTAAGTACTGGAAATGGAAGACTGTTTACAGAGTGCCAGTAGGTTGCTAGACACTCTACCACCTTGTGGGAAGGCAAGGTTCCTGCACAAATAACATATTCTGATCTTGAAGATACTCACACATGTGTATAACTTTTAAGAACACTGTGGTGGTCTGTTCACTGCCATGCCAGTCCTGAAAGGGCTAAAGAAGCTGCGTTAGTGTGACAGGCCACACATGAGGGGCTTAGGCTGGAGAAGCAACCCCCAGCTCGGAGATGGAGCTCAGATGAACAAGCGTGGGCTGGGCTAGTATAAAGCCAGGAAGCTGGCAACAGAAAGGGGGCAGTAAGAAAGTCTGCAGCCACCCTCTGCACATTAGGGAGAGAAGGAGGGAACCCTGGGAATGATTAGAACCCCTGGGAGGCTGGCCTGAAAGAAAGGCATAGCCAGAACAGAGAAGGGTGGAGAAGAAAGCCAGTCGGAGGGTGGAGAAGAAAGCCAGTGGGAGGCAGGTGTGTTTTTGTCCATCCTGGCAACGTACACACAATGCTGCTGTTGAATAAATTGGGAGACTGAAGGAAAGCAAGATCTTTGCAAGACTGTGACATTTTGCACAAAGTCAGACTACTTTACATTCAGGATTTTGTACTGTCAGCATATATGGAATGCCTCCAGATGCTCCAAGTCTGCCTGTAAGCAGATCCAGGTTTCTGACCCATATACTAGTACAGGTAATACACAGGTTTAATAGATCCTAAACTATATCTCAGTGCAAAGATGTTTTTGCATCCATAAGCATGACATGAACTTCATGCAGGAGGCAGTGAGACATATTTGTCGAAGAACATTCAGTTTGCTGTGACTGGCTGCTGCAGCCTAGGTAGATGAATTCATCAGTTCTCTCTACAGTACTCAACCCCATCTGCACCAGGCGTTCCAGTCCAGCTCTGAGGTTCTGAACCTTGGTCTTCCTTTGTGAGATGTTCAAGCTAAGAGGGCAGACAGCATCTTGGAGACCTTGGAGGGTGGGGGCTGAAATTCTCTGCCTTCTCCACAAGCAAGGTAGTGTGGTTGGCATAGTCTTGGTTGGTAAATGCTTCTTGGCCAACCTTGATTCCAAATGTGGAGAGGCAAGTCTTGATATCCAGTCAGTAGCTCAACAGAATAATGCCAGGATGACAATGCATCCCTGCCACGCACCTGAGGTTGTGTAGAAAGGTGATGAAAGCTGTGAACTCATGCTCAGACTTGCATTGGTACCAATGCGAAGATCACACATCAGATTTAGCAGCACATTTGGAAAACCAACTCCTTTCATTGCAGTTAAAGTGCTGACCTGATTACCAAATCGGAAGCCTCTTTGATGTCTATATATGCCACATGAAGTGGATGGTTAAATTCTTGGTGTAGCTCGCCAGAAACTTGGAGGGTAAGGTCAGTGCCCATTATAGACTGCCCTGCAATGAAACCTGACTGCTATGGATGGTGATGTCTGACCCAGGGTCTAGGAGGATGCACTTTCTCTCAGGGTTCACATTATAAAGCAGAGCTCTTTAGTCTGTACTTCAGAAAACACTGACTTTGGAAAACACTAAATTTTAGTCAAAGATAAGCTGAATTCATTTGCTGTGAATTAAGATGGAGAAATTGAAAGTGATTTACCAAGTACTCCAAGGCCAAAATCTGATCAAAGTGTTGCTCAGCTAGATTTTTACATTCAAATCAATAGTCCAACCCATCGACACCATGGAATGTGCTAACCGAGCAGCATTTTAAGACAATATGATGTATAATATGTACGACAAGATATACTTACAAATGTATTAAAATGGCTGTAGCCTCTAACCCATACCCTGTTCCTATGCTTCTTGACCTCCCTACAATCCTTCCTCCCTATTCTCACCACTCCTACACAGAAGCCCAGTAGCAGTGGGAAAGAGAGGGTAGCTGGGCTAGCAAGTATCTGATCTCCATGGGCTGCAGGGAGGGTTGACTGGGACACAGTCCTCTGGGATGATATATCTGCCTGCCCCAACTCCACCCCCAGTTTCCATAGATTATCTACTTTGTTCAGTTGGGGAGGGGGTTGGAACTGATTGTGCTGTGTGGTCCCCTGAGCTCACTTTCTGCTTCCATTCTCCTTCCCATCTAGCACCTGCTTCACCCAGGGCCCTGCAAGTGCTGGGTGGTGAGAAGAAACACTAAAGGAGACAGTGAGCCCAGAAACAGCAGCCTCTGTGAGGGCAGAAGAGAGTGTAGTCTGGAGGCACCTGCTCAGGATGCCAGCAGTGGCCTCTGGAGTCTGCGGGCAGAACACATACCTGCAGCAGAAGCTCAACAGCCAGAATTTCTGACCTGAGAGCAGCTGCTTACTAGAACATGAGATGCCCTCAAAATAACATGAAATTGTGAGACTCACCATAAATTCAGCAGAGAACCAGGTTCTCAGCAGTGTATATCAATGTAATGGCACTTATTTCAATGGAGTTACACCACCTAGGGATCTGCCCCACAAAAGGCTGCCCTGCCTCCAGGAGAATGTTTTGCTCAACATGCAAAGAGTTTGCTTGAAAATTTTCTGCGATAATACCAGTTCAGAGGGGAGCGTTGGCTCTAAACCTGCCCTTCTGATCCTCCCTAAAGTGATCTCACACTAATTAGCAGTAAACAGAAGGTTTATCATTCACTAATCTGAATGCAGGATAAATTGAACAAGTGGAACTTTTTAAATCATGCAGACTGTGCTCTATCCATGTGGCTGAGATGTTTCTGCCTCACTCTCCATGTCTCCTGTTCCTCTTGTGTCCCATCAATAAGAGTCCCTTCAGGGAACATGGGCCCTTTCCCCTAGTTCCACTGATCATGATACATCTTCCCTATTCAAATGTTTGTAAAACATAAACATTACAAATATCTTAAACCCAACCCCCATCCCATGTCCTTTGGCCAGAAGTTGCTAGCACATAGAATCATAGAGTCATAGAATTGTAGGACTGAAATGGACCTCAAGAGGTCATCTAGTCCAGTCCCCTGCACTCATGGCAGGACATAGCCAAGCAGGAGTATTGTCTTTATCACAGATTCAGCTGGTTACATAAACTTTGAGATAGCTTGGTCTCCTCAACAGGCAACCACACCAGGAATGACCTATCTCAGTCTCCCTCTCATCTGTCTCTGAGTCTAGCAAACTGTCTGTGGAGTCCCTTTCAGCCCTCTGAGGATGTCCTCCAGATTGTTCTCTCTCTCCGTCCTCTGATGATCTCTGTAGGCTCTGTCTAGGTGTTGTTGTGTTTGCTGGCTCGTAAGTGCCTCTTGTTCCTTGGGATTACTTGTGCCTCTTGTGTAGTCACTTCATATGTCCTGGGTGACACTGCACTCCTCATGACACCGGTAATCCTCTCCTTCTGGTGTCTCTCTCATGGCTTACTCTGCACACGAGTGCCAGTCACCAAGGCCAGCAGGTTCTTGGGTGACCTGTTGTACTCTTGTGCCTGCTTTCTCTGATTGTTGGCCATCTCCTTTCAGCAGTAGCTTTATCTTTCTGGCTGCAACAAGTCTCCCCTCATTGGTAGCAAGGTTCTGATCCTTTGTGCATGGGACTGTTTTGGCACCTCTGTGATGAGGTATTTGTATGTTCTAAAAATGCTAAGCAGAAGAAGAAGCAGAAGAAACAACCTTGTGCAACAGCTGATTCCACCTTTCCATTACTCTGTGGGTATGCTAAGGAGGAGGCATAGTGGTTAAACTCCCATGGGTCTGCAAATTCCTTGAATTCTTCCAAAGCAAATTGGGGTCCGTTGTCAGTGAATAGTGTTCAGCATGCTGTATCTCCCAAAGGGGGCCTTCAGTTTAACAGTCGCTGACTTGTGTCTTGTATCAGGCAGGGCATCGACTTCCCAAAACTTTGAATAGCAATCCACTGTAGCCAGCCAAGGCCTTCACCGAAGGCAAATAAGTCAACTCTGACCTTGATACATGGCTGGGTGGGCAGCTCTTGTGGTAATTGTTTCTGCTTGTGGTTTTTAGATGACCAGCAGGTGTCTTACCTCTCCTTAATAGAAGGGAGTTATGTATTCATTCCTGGCCAGTAAACACACACTCAAGTCCATCTAAGACATCTGCGAATGCCCAGGTTTGAGGCATATATTTTTTGTATGACAACCACCCTCTGTCCTCAAAATATGGTTCTATACTACACACTCAGCTCATCTTGAATTTGAAAATATGATTTTGCTCCTATTGATATTTGGCTTTTGTATTCTGCCCATCGTTGCTCCCTTGACTGGTTGGATGGTCCTTTCTATAGCTTCTTTGATTTCCATCAGCAATGCTGTTGAAACTGGGAGACTGAATCCAATAACATGCTGCACTATGCCCTAAACACCTTCCCCCAACTGGCTTCTGATGCCCTGCTCAAGGTGGGACAGCATCTGACTGTGGCATTGGGCTGCCTCCCTCGCCCAGGCTTGGCTTCTGAGGACAGCAGCTGAGTGAGTCAGAGCCCTCCATCCCCTCCCTGCAGCATGTTCAGAGTCAGCACTTGTCCTCGAAAGCCAAGCCTGGACAGGGAGTGGGCTGCTCCTGCTGCCCCTCCCCAGCCAGGCTCTGTCCTGCTCCCTGCCAAGGTCTGGCTGCCAGGGATGGCAGCCAAATGTGCTGGGGCAGCAGGAGTACAGAGCATCCTTCCCCCCTCCCAACAGGTAACGTGGTCTGGGTGCCATGCAGGAAGAAGACACATGGGGAGGCCATGTGTCCTACCCTTTAGCTAGTATTCCCCTCCCCCCCCAGTATTGGAAAGCACCAGTCGTCAATGCGTTGGAGCACTAAAAAGGGGCTTTACCATGATTGTCTTTAAACATTTCTGGTCTGATTGTTCTATTACTAGGTGGCCATAGGGGTACAAATGGAATGGATCAACTCCAAATACCACAGCCAGAAGCTCTTTTTCTATTTAGACTTACTTCTGTTCAGTTTGACAGGGTCTTGTAGGCTGCTCCTACAAAACAGCTCCAATCAATATTTTATCTGATGGATCACACTGCAGTGTCAATGGCTCTCCTGGCTGGTAGTAATACAGGAAGGGGCATCTGTTATCATTTATTTCAGTGTGACAAATTCTTGCCAGTGTAACTCAGTATCCTGCCTTTTGAGCTAGCGTATGGGTTCCTCTACTGCAGCCAGGTATGGACAGAACTTGGACAGAAAATGTATCATTCCTATGAAGTGCTGTAACTCTTTCATATCAAATTGGGATGGCATGTCTCTGACTGCCTTGGTCTTGCTGGGATCTGCTTTCAGTCCCTCTGCTGTGAGCAGATGTCCAATGTATGTCACCTCATTTTTTCTGGATTGAGTTATATGTGGTTGTCCCTGCATTACTGTAGAAAAGCTTGCCATTTTCTATCATGGTCTTGTTCAACTTCTGTATCATTGCTCCCTTCACCTACAATGAGGATATCATCTGCTGTTATCTTCACCCAAACTGCCCTTCCAGCACTTGGGTGAGTTTTCTCTGGAATACCTCTGGTGCTGGGTGCATGCCTATCAGAATACACACCCATCTGTAGTCACAAAACCATGTTGCAAAGGTTGTCACCATGCTGGACTCTTTATCAAAGCTTATATGCCAAAAACTATTTGGCAAAATGTCATAAATTGTGGGCAGTAGATAGTGGCATCTTTTGAATGCGCAGTTCTGTGACTTTGGGTCTATGCAGAAGCATAATTTGCCTAATGGCTGTTTTACCATCACCATGCTGCTTACCTAGGCTGTATTGGCCTCTACAGGTGCTATGATGCCCTGTTTTACAGACCTTTGAGCTCCTGTGTACTGGATTAGGTAGCACTGCTGGAATTGTTTTTCATGGTAAGTGCACAGGTCCCACTGTGGGGTCTGCTTCCAGTTGCAACTTTCCTTCAAGGCTCCTATCACCTCTGAAAACATGCCCATGTGCTTTTAATATTGTCTCCATTGTCCAAGGAGCTTCCCCTTTTGTTTCTTGCGCTACAGCTATAAAATTCTGATGCTGCACCGTGATCAGATCCAGGGCTTGTATGGTTTTATTCCCCAAGAGAGGTCTGTGGTTCTTATCATTCATCACCAGAAACTTCAGCTGGTACACTGTGTTCTTTTTAGATTAGTTACTTTGAGGTCACATTTTCCTATAGGCTGAATTATGCTCTCCTTGTACATTATTAAATTGTGCCTACTCTTTGTAATGGGTACGTTCACTCTGAGGAATCACACTTCAAGAGGACCTACTATTCAGCTGAAATCACTCAGGGCATTTCCTTATTAACATTTTTGCATGCACCGAGTTTGGTATTGTCCCTTGTTGCTTTCCTGTTCCGACAGCCTGAACCTCATATGCTCTCGGACTCAAGAAGAGAGTCATGGTATCATCACTAATCTATGGTGTGCCCTCCCACTCTGCCACAAGTCTGATTGAATCTTTCTGAGACCTTCCTCTGCTCTTGTACACACAGCTCTAATGGTTCATCTTGCCGCATTCCTGCAATGCTGTCCTAGGGCAGGTCATTTTTCCTTTACCTGCTCATGCTGTTTCCCACAGTAAATACATCCCACCTGAATATAGAACTCTGCCATTGCTTCATTGCATGCATTTCTGGGGGTGTTTTATCTTGAGGTTTCCACTGCCATGTCTAATGTGAGATTGCCTTCCTGGAGCAGCCACTCCTGCAGGTGGTGACTTCAAGTGCCACAGCCTGTCCTGCCCTAATTGGAAGTCTGTCAAGTCCCAAAAATTATATGTAGCAGCCGGAGTGAAAGAAGTTGAAATATAGAGGTCTATCTCCTCTTCTTCTTTAGTGAAAAATCTGTGTCATTCTACAGTCATGTTCTGCTTTGGGGAACAATAGGTGCCCAGGGCTCCTAGAGCTGCTGTGAGGCTTGAGGCAATGGTAAGCTTCAGAGTGCTGCACACCTCCCAGCCTTGTTCCCCAATAAGGTAAAATGACAGTTTTACTTTCCTGATGTCTTCCTGCATGACCAGCTCAGTGTACATCTTGAACTCGTCCTTCCTCAAGGCCCATCACTGGGCTAGGTTGCATCTGCAAAATCCAGAGCTTGAGGGCAGCGGCATCAGACTGAGTTCCATGGCCCACAGTGCCAGCTGCTGCACTGCTGAGAATTCACAACTCAGATGGTGCCATCATGTTCCATTTGCAATGAGTAAAGCTGAATGCAAGTTATGTTGAACTAATGGAACTTAAACTCTGTGGATTGATTTGTCCATGTGGTTGAGTTGCTTCCAGCCTAACTTTCTATATTCCCTGTTTCCCTGATGTTCCTCAGTATGATTCCCTCCAGGGAACATGGGTCCCCTGACTCCAGTCCCACTGATCATGATACACACTACAGGGATGATGCAAGCATGTTTCACAAGCTGAAGCCACTTTTCTGGAACCCCAATGCATTCTTCAGCAAAGCTGATTGTCACTAAGCTGCTGATGCAGTAAAAGAGCCACTGAACACTCCTGATGAGGGACATACACTGAGGTCTAAGGGAGGACTCCACCGGTGAGGAGCATGTCTCATAAAATCTCTTCCAAGCCCAGCCCAGCTCTGGTCCACAATCTAACATTCCTTTGGCACAGAGAGGGAGGTTTCACATTTTAACTTAAAAAAACCCCAATTTTCCCTCTATTAAACAAGATTTAGCAGAAAGACTCGTGAATTCTGACTTTTGTCTAAAGCAGTTGATGAAGTGCAGGGGAAAATAAATTCTTAAGTGTCAAGTCACTTTTGGCAAATTCATAATAGCACCCTCAAGATTCCTTAACCAGCTATTCAGGTGGATTATCTGGTAATCAGTAATTACCCTGAGTAATATTGCCTTTGTCTGTAAAAATGTATGACATAATTAGCAAGTACATATTTTCTTCAACACTCTTCTGATCTGACTTCAAGAACTGTAAACCTGCTGTGACTATCCCTTTCAAACAGAAGGTCATTGCAAAGGGAGATATTTTAATGGAAGAAAATGCTGTACAAACACTTTAAAATTTTGTATCTGCTTAATTAAAAGTTTAGCACAGATGCACAGACTTATTAAACTCATCAGGAGGCTAAAAGAAAATCCAGCAGTGATTTTAAGTGCCTGCTTTGTTCTGTTGTTTCCAGAAGTGAAAGAAAACCTAGCTATTGAGGCATGAGTCAATGGCTATCATGAGACCCTGGGGATCTAATTAGTTCAATACTCACTACTAGGTCTCATGTTCCCTATGAAAAGAAGCAAAGATGGTGTGTATAGGGGGTTGCCTACTTATGTCTACACTTCTTTATAGTCAGTAATACCTCTAGGAAAGCCTGGTTTTACATAAGAAAATTAAATGATTGGTAGAATATAATTATAAAAATAATCATAGGTATTTTATTAGTAATATTGCCAAAAATCAAAACAACTATGAAAAACATCACTTTCATGCTCAAGAGGGAAAAAAACTCCATGCAACTTTTAGATAGCTTTGTTATTAATTAGGCTCTTCTATTGCTGTCATTAGTAATTTACTACCAGAATGAAAATACATAGTATAGTGTATCTCAGCAGTTTCTCTCTCTGGTAAATATAGTTTGGTTTTACAGCTAACATCTGGGGACCCTGTGTTGTTAGAACAGATTCAAGGAACTAAAATTGCCAGGCTACTGATAGGCATTATGGAATCTGACAGATTGCAGATTTTTATCCGTCCATCAAAACCTAGTTGTTAGTCAAACATTTGTTAATAATAGTGCTGATAGAAATAAAATACACAATTTTAAAGTATAGGTTGTTCTGTGTTGCCATTCTGTTCTCTTGTTCCTCTCAGTTCCCAGGATAATAAATAATGGAAACTATTAGACTGCAGGCTTATAACTTGCTTGCTTATTAGTCAAAAGATACAGAATAAAACAATCAAACATATGCACTAACGTGATCAATACACACGTTTCTATTGATTGTGAAAAGAACGGATGAAAATATATATTTATTTACACTGATGAATGTTTGTGTTTGTTAAGAAAATTATAAAATGGCCTCATTCTGATCTGAAATCTTCAGATTATCCATTGGCTAGGCTCAATATAAACAGCTGCAATGCATAATTCAGTACATTACCCAGCCATTGACCTCTGTTCAACAAATCGTTCTGTTAGCAATGAGGGATCATTCGGTTTCTCCAGTTCTCATGCTCCATAGCCCCTGTGGCAAAATATATATTTTATTTTTTTTAAAAAACCAATTATTTGGTGGTTGTTCTATTCCGTTAGCTCCTGCATTCAGTTATGACTTTCTCAAAAATTGAAACTATTTAAAATAACCATTACATTTCATAACTTGCTCTATTTGATCCCTTGACTTTCATACAAAGGCAAACATTTCACTTTAGACCTCATTTAGGAGAATAGCAATACTATCCAATGTCTATTGAAGTATATTGTATGTACTTCTAAGTATGTACAACCATGTTTAAATACATCTCTGTTCAGCAAAACCTGATAAATTTTCACCATATAAGCAATAATGGTTACAAATAATTAAAACAAAATAAAATAGTGCCTTAAAATGACTGGAAGAAAGATATTTTAAAATTATTTGCCAATGGAGCCATCCAAAAACTAAAGGTTTATTAGAATATTACAGGTTACCTATAAGGTGACATTTAATACAACCCAAATCTCCTCTGCTGTGTCCAATGTAAATCAACATTCTTCTATTAGAGGAAGGGAACAAGGGGGGCAGAAACTCTTTCAGAGGGAGTTTGTTTACACCTGGATTAGGTCTTTCAAATAGGAAGGTGTATAGTATTATTCCCATAAAGAGGTGACATCCTGGTTTTCCTGCCTAAAGTGAAACCTAATGACATTTCTTTTGTAATTCAGTCTCCATGGAGTACAGTTGCCAGCAAAAAGCTACCTCCTGCTAGAAAAAGGATTTTTGGCTTAATTTTTATCAAATTCCACAACATAGATTCCTGTGAGTGGGAGTCTGAAAGCCAGCACTGAGGCAGAAAACCAACCAAAGGGAAGTTGTGGCTGCAGAAAATAGTCCCAGCTGCTAGAGATCTAAGGGCTTTCTCATGACATAGCCCAAAAGAGTGGTGCTATATTGGAAGGGGATTCTATCGAGCCAGTGGTAGTTCTTATGGCATCATCACTTCCCACAAGTCCTCTACTCAGAAGAAACCCAAAGAAGGCAGTCAGCTTCATCGATTCTTACACTCCTTCAGAGCACATCCTTCCTCTAGGGCAATGGCCATACTGGTGCAGGGAGATGTAAAATATGCCCTCCTGCATTCATTCCAATTAATTTGGCCCTACATATATCATTACAGTTGACAGAACTTCCAATGTGCTGTTGAAGTCAGTAGGCCAGATTTAATAGGCGAATGAGAAAATGGAAGTTTCATGTTGGAAATGTGATAAGGATGTACAAGAAATTATGCTTGTACAGTATATAAAATATTTTAATTGGCTGCACTTACAGCATAACTGCCTTCCTCCTGAGTAATCTTGGGACCTAGAATTTGTTGCATTTGACAATTATCCTAAATGAGTTTTGAACCTCTTTAATGAAGGCAAGTGTGGCATTCTTCAATGGTTTATGCTTGCAATTTAAAGTATCCATTATCTGCCCTAGGGCTCAGTTTTTCTTACCTCACAAGCTAACAGAAACTAATTAGAATGTTTTTGTGTGTTCTTTGTCACTGAGGTTCCTGCCCATTGCAACTGGCCATAATTAAAATGGGAATTCACAAAAGGAATACACTAAAGACTTAATCTAAAAGATTTAGGTCATTGATTTAGCTAAACATCTAAAACTTCAGATGTTTATGTGAACTGTATCTGCATTTCTTGTCCTTCTGTTCCCATTCTTTCCTGCCATCCTTTATCCCAAATAGACTCTATCCTTCTACCTTCCTATCAACAAGGTCATGCCCCATTAGGTTGGCAGGCCTGTTAGTCAGCCACTCCCACATCAAGCGATACTTGATTTATTCTCCCTCTGATTCACAACATCTTACACGATGGATTTTGGAGAAGACTGACAAGAAAACCTCAGAGTGAATGAAATTATTTCACAACTACTAAGAGAAAAATATGGATGTTCAGGTGGCCCAATGAAGATTGGGGTGGTCATGGATTTATTAGTGGATGACCAGACTCCTGAAGGGCTTTCCTGCAAGGGGAGGACATTTGATTTCCAGAAGTTGTCACTGAAGATTCACCATGGGCCTGTTATGTGTTTTTCAGGTTGGTCTAGTGGAGCCGAGTCTAAGGAGTGAGAGAGACCAGTGAGGCTATCTGATCTAATGCACCTGCTACTGATAACACAAGTCTTTTGAGATAGTTTAAAACTGATTACTTCAAATTATTTCTATCCACAACTATAACGCTAGAATAAGACTATGGCCCTTATTACACAAGTCAACACCCTTTATTTCAAAAGATGGTTCTGAAAGGTTGAACTAATTGAGCAATCTGATTGTTCTTGGCATCTGCAGCTGCTTTTACAAACACACAAAAAGGAATGTAAAGAGTGGTTACATATCCTACAGTAACCACTACTACACTGAGATGTAGTCATTGTGGATGCAAGCATGAATACAAATCAATTTTATGAATTTGTCAAAGTGGCAGTTAAATTTTAAAGCTGAACCCTAACAAACTAGGTTTTCTAATTTGATAAGTGTTTAACAAGGATAGCCCCTTTTTACTGAGTCCAGAGAGCATTAGCTTACTAATTTTAATGGTAAGTTCTTTTCAGGTCAACTTTTATCTTGGACAATGTTCTCAAAATCAGGACATTTGCTGCTCTTAATTAATTAATAGTGTATTAATCCACCCGGAACCTCATAAGTGCACATATTTCACACATCAAGTGTAGACACATCCAAGGTTCTAGGCACCTCAGGCATGCAAGATCAGAGTTGGTTTTTTTAATAACAGTGTCCAATAAAGCCACATATGGGCCCTGTGCCTCCTCATCCTCCTATTGGGGAGTACAAAGAGTAAGGAGTCAAAACCTTCCCTCAGTTTCCTCACAATTCAAAGCTAGGGCTGCTGAGGACTCCAACAAGCAGAGAAGGAGAGCGTGTCAAAGAAGAAAGAGTGGTTACTTACCCTACAGTACCTGGGGCTCTTTGAGATATTGTAGTCAGTGTGGATCCCAGTGTAGGCAACTGGAAAACAGTATCCTCCTTGGACTCTGAAAGTGGGGAGTGCTAATTGTATTACTCAGATAATTATTTGAGTACTGTTTTCCTGAACTTGGCATCAAACCTGCCATTGCTGCTTTGCACATCTCAGATACTGGCACATTTCTGAAGCAGGGTGTCAAGGTTACAGAGCAAAGCTCTGGAAGTGCCCAAAGAATGTAGCTTCTTCTCTCTCACTGTTGAGTATGAAAGACTGGCAGGTTAATCAACTTTTCAGGTGAAAATCTGAGACTACCTCAAGGTGCTAACTCAGAACCACATTGTCGCTGAGAAAGGACATGTAGGGAGGTCTGGCCATAAAGGCTTGGATCTCACAGACCTTTAAGGGTAAGGTGATCTATTGAACAATCCAGCAGCAGCTTGAATGGGGGCTTCATGAGTTTTAGGAAGGCAGGATTCCAATGTAGGAGTCAGCTCTCTGACAAGTGGGTAAGTATTCAGGAGGCCCTTGAGGAATCTTGAATCAGTTGGATGGGAGAAAATTGAGTACAACTATCACAGAGCTTGACATGCTAATATTGCTACAAGGTGAACTTGGACAGTACTAAGTGCCAGTTTCAAGAACAGGAGATAATCAAGGATCTATGGTATTACAGCCTCAGCAGGGTCCAAATTATTCTGGGCAGTCACAGAATCATAGAAATGTGGGGCTGGAAAGGACCTTGACAGGTCATCTAGTTCAGCCTCCTGTGCCAAGGCAGGACCAAGTATATTTAGACCATCCCTGAGAGGCATTTGTCCAACCTATTCTTAAAAATCTCCAATGCCGGGGATTCCACAACCCCCTGGGAAGCCTACTCCAGAGTTTAACTACCGTAATAGTTAGAAAGTTTTTTCCTAATATTTAATCTAAATCTCCCTTGCTGCAGATTAAGCCCATTACTGCTTGTTCATATGTAGTTTCCATTTAGAGAAATAGGTCTTCTTAATATACACATTCCTGCTCAGTATGAAGATGTCTTGTACCTGTCAAGAACAGTCTCTGTCAGTGGTGTTCAACCAGCCATCATCCAGGTCATCAAGTGCAATAACTGCCTGTAATTCTGGGATATGTCCAAGCAAATCAGGAGATGGATTGAAGGCCAAATGCAAAAGGTCCAACAGCCAAAATTGCTTCAGCATGTAGAGAGCTATTAGGATCAGTGTGGCCAAGTTTTCACTCTCTGCCACAAGTGCTAAGAAGAAACCAAGGGAGGGGTGCAGCCTCCCCTCCCCCCACCCCCACTGCCCTTTAAACCCCCATCAGGGAGCACAAGGAAATATAGGTGTTGGGCACAGCTTCAACAGACTACTATTCAAAAGACTCTCATCTCACACAATGAGGCACATGCAAACAGTCAGTGGGATCCACATTGGCACATACTTGAAGGAGGACTTGCATGAGGACTGCAAGAGCTGCTTGCATGTCAGAGCTACTTGCGTCCAGCATATAACTGAATCAGCTGCAAATGAGCAAAACGGAACAAAAAAATAGAACCAGCATGACCCAGCAAATTACAATGCTCCGTGAATGAATGAAATAAACTATTGTTTTTGTAAATGGAACTGGTCCCTACACAATTCTGATGTATATCACTCTCACAAAAATGGCAGGAAGTGTACCCAGTAAAGCCTTTGTGTGACAGCGTCACTTCAGGTCTCATGGCAAACTACTCTTTGGGCTCTAGTAGGGCCAAAAAAACACAGGGTTATTGTCTCCTTTGAGGGGCAAAGGGGTCTGTTGGCCACCATGGTTGTACTCTGAGCTTAGGTAGGGCCCAGAAAGGGAAACACATTCAATCTCCCAATCCAAGAGGAAAACAAATAAGCCACAGGAAACAAAACATTTATAAAAGTCTGGTGCCTGGCAGGTTTCAGATCAATCCTGGCCTCATCCGTGCCTTTCTTCAGACTGTCTCTGGAGAGGCCCTGGTCCTAGCCAGGCCTTCTTTCCAGGCATTAGCATGAGAGGTCCACTCTCTGTCTCCATCAGCCACTGCTGAGTTGGGCTTTCCCAATTTTAGCCCCTCCCTCCAGGCTTGACATCTCTCACAGGTGTAGTGAGGCACGGCCTTCTTAGTCAGTGTGGGTTCTGAATACCACATCGCACTGTGCTACCATTTTAAGGATAATATTGATATATTAGGGGTGTGACGGGTTGGATCACAGAAATCCCCCTTGGATCTGCCAACTGATGTGCCAAGACTACCTCTGCTCCTGTTTTCCCTGCCAGCTCAGCACCCTGTCTTGCTGAGCCAGACACTCCTGTCTGCTCCAACAAAGACCCAGGGTCTGAATTACTTGCCCCAAAGCTGCAGGTTTACCTGAAAACAGCTCACAGAAGTGTGCTTGTCTTTAGCACTCAGATGCCCAACTCCCAATGGGGTCTAAACTCAAATAAATTCTTTTTACTCTGTATAAAGCTTATGCAGGGTAAACTCATAAATTGTTCACCCGCTATAACACTGATAGAGAGATATGCACAATTGTTTGCTCCCCCAAATATTAATACATACTCTGAGTTAATTAATAAGTACAAAGTGATTTTATTAAATACAGAAAGTAGGATTTAAGTGGTTCCAAGTTGTAACAGAGAGAACAAAGTAAGTAACCAAGCAAAATAAAATAAAACAAGCAAATCTATGTCTAATCAAACTGAATACAGATAATCTCACCCTCAGAGATGCTTCAGTAAGTTTTTTCCTCAGACTGGACACCTTCCAGACCTGGGCACAATTCTTTCCCCTGGTACAGCTCTTGCTCCAGCTCAGGTGATAGCTAGGGGACTCTTCATGATGGCTTTTCTCTCTTTTTGTTCTCTTTCACCCCTCTATATATCTTTTGCATAAGGCAGGAATCATTTGTCCCTCTCTGAGTTCCCACTCCCTCCTTCTCAATGGAAAGACACCAGGTTAAAGATGGATTCCAGTTCAGGTGGCATGATCACATGTCACTGCAAGACTTCATTACCCACTTATCAGCACACACATATACAGGAAGACTTACAGGTAAAATACAGCCATTTACAGACAAACGTCCTAAGTAATGGGAGTCATCAAGATTCCAAACCACCATTAATGGCCCACACTTTGCATAATTACAATAGGCCTCAGAGTAATATTTCATATTTCTAGTTTCAGATACAAGAGTGGTACATTTATACAAATAGGATGATCACACAGTAGATTATAAGCTTTGTAATGATACTTTACAAGAGACTTTTTGCATGAGGCATATCAGAGTTACATTATATTCACTTATTATTAAAGTTTTATAAACTATATAGACTGCACAATGTCACAAGGGGCTTTATACTGCCAACTAGCTACGTAGTATCTGAGCTAGGCCCAACATTTGGAAATGATATAACACACACATTTACCAGAAGTTATTATGCAAACGCATTCTTATTTTAGTTGTGGCAATGAATATCATACTATATAGCTCCCACCTCTTTGAACAGAGAAAAATGAAGAGAGGTAACTATAAAACATCACTGAATTTACAGGGGCAAGCAAGCTACTATGGTTCTTCAGAATGATTACTGAAAACCATTGCCATTTGAAAAGGTTCATGGAAGGAAGCTATTAATGAATGAATCCTTATTCTCTGAAGACATCACAACCATCTGGAGTGGAGAGAATGATGGCTGATGGTATACTTCACTGCCAGACTCTGAACAGAATAAAATCCCTCACTTGATCCCTCCCATTCAAGACAAGATTTAACAACATTCATAAGGAATTTTTATCATTTTTTTTCTCTCTCAGCAGTCCATGTCTGATTCAGAGTTTCTGCATTAAGAGTACTAATAATTTATTTTATTCTGAGGAACTACCATATCTCTTTCTCTTTTTTTTTTAAACAGAAAGTGGAAGAATCATAATTCAAAAAAGAAGTATTTATAATGTCATGAAATATAAACAAATGTGCTGACAAAAAAAGCCAAGGCTGTATTGTGCTATCACTTAGAGAAGCCAAAAATATTGATCACTTTATCCCTTTGGGTTTTAAACAGAAAATTAATTCTGCTATTTAGATTTAAGGATTGTTTCTCTATCTTTTAAGCCATTCATTATTGAGTTCTATCCCTTTATTTTACACTTTAATATCAAAAGTTACTAATTTATTTTAATTTCTATGAAGTGCTGTAGTTTTATCAAATAGCAAGAATAGCTAGCATGGTCTTTTCTGTATAAAAGATGATATACAGGTTGACTTTTCTATTAACTTTTAATTTTCCATAAAATTGGTAGTTTTGCAGAGCCTTAAACATGTCTTCACCAGCTGAATTGACCTAGTTGACCTGCGTTCTTACACGGCAGAACTTTTAGAGAAAGAAATGATTAAAGTAGAATATTTTAATTTTAAATGCAATGATGTGAAGAAGGGGTTGGCATCTGTTTCTACAAGTATTTTAAGGTGAAAGAGAAATAAGCTGTCCAATATGCTAAGGGGTGGAATGATCTTGGGGGAAATGAAATAAATTAAGAAAAGGAAAATATTGGAAAACGATCAGGAAATATTTCCTAACAATGACAGCTATTAGAATGTGGAATAGTCACCCAAAGGAACTGGCAGAAGCCACATCACTTAGGTCAATAAAGACTAGACAGGACAAAGTTTAGGAGGATACACTCTTTTGAGCAATCTTTCAGTGGAAGGGGTATGCACTGGATGACAGGGTCTCTATCTTTAATTTCTGTGCTTCATTATTTACCATATGAACTTGTGAACCAAAACCTGCTAGCTTACTAGCACATGCCAAAATGTCAGAAGATCAGCAGTTTTCCTGAACACCGGATTTATGGTTTATCACAACAATCTATAATCCAGTAACAAGCTCTCCAGGGCCATTCCTACGAGGATATGGGGCCCAGGGCAAATCAGCTTGTATGGGGCCTGCCCTTAACATTTTTTATACAGTAAAATCTGGTTACAGTGAACTTCAAGGGCAGCTTCTGGGCTCAGATTAAATATTGATAGTGCCCAGCTGTATAATTATAATGTTGTTATATTATATTGTAATTCTTTTTTCTAATTATAGTGAAGTTCATATAATTTAAAAAAAAGCTCACCGATCACGATCAGTGTCATGCTGCTTATATTCTGAAATCCACCTTCGTGGGCTTCCTTACAGGAAACTCGCTTCCCAGGTGCATATGGTCTCGCTACCCTCAGTGGATTTTTTAAAAATGTAATTACACATTCGCAACACTGGGAGCCCATGTCTTGGGAACTGGGTGGCTCTTGGAGGGCCTATATGTGCCCTGGTGCTGGGGAACCCCAGGACCCTCCAGCATGGAAAAAGGGCTCTAAGATCTGTTTTCTCTGGAGGCTAGGAGGGGGAGAGAAGGGAGAGGCAGAAAAGCAGATGGATTTAGGACCCCAGTCCTGGTGAGTGGTGGGTGGTAGAAAGAGAAGAGTTGTGGGACCCCAGGTCCTAGTACTGTGGGGAGGGGAACCCCCAGGCCGGAGAGTTGAAAGGCAAGGAGGACCCAGAGGCAGGTGGGTGATAAAGGCTGGCCCTATCCTAGAGGTGGCATTGGAGGATCCCACCCAGTGCTGGGAGAAGGGAGAAAAGGCAGTGCAATGGGGAGGTCTGGGGCACTGGGGGACATCAGTGCTGGGTGATGGGCAAGGAATGATGGAGACTACTGGCTGGCACTCACCTGTGCTAGGGGCAAGGGGGCACTCTGTGCTGATGGAAGGTCCCGCTGGGAAAGAGAAGGGTCCATCCAAGGTGGAAGGGCAGGGTCAGGATCAGCCTGGGTCAGCCTGTACTAGTGGTTGGGGGATGCTAGGATCCTGAGGCGCCAGGCAAAGCCAGGAGCCAGCAGAGCAGAGTAGAGTGGGCTAGGGCCAGGTCTCTCACTGCTGCTGCTGCAGAGACTGAGCCCAAGCCCGAGCCCAGGGGGGCTGTGGGCAAGAAAAATAAATAAACGCCCAGTCCGGTGAGTTCAGAGTGAGGGCCCAACCCTTGCTTCTGGCACTAGGCTCCCCACTAGACCCCTGGGCCACCCTGCCCCACCCCACAACCCGCTGAAGCATAGGGACCCCCGAAGCACAGGACCCAGGGCAATTGCCCCGGTCTGTCCTATGGCCGGGACAGCTCTGAACCTCCCACCCCCATCCTAACTGCCTTTCCCCCTTAAGACTGGAGGAATGTTAGTGGACCACTTCGCTTTGAATGGTCTCTTGAAATATGTGTTAACTCCTTCTGCTAAACAATCTGGTCCACCTTGTATTTAGCTGTGACCCTCTGAGTCATTTCCAAGAATCCCAGACCTGAAGAAGTGTGGTGTGTAAGCTCGAAAGCTTGTCTCTCTCACACCAACAGAAGTTGCTCCACAACAAAAGATATTACTTCTCTCACCTTGTCTCTCTAAGTTCTTTTTTTTAGCATGCAAGCACATGGTCTGTACTGTGAAGATATGCTCTGTGTTATTAGTTTTGTTATGCAAGACCCTATGGAAAGGGAGCTGTGTGAGCAGCAGAAGAGTTTGCTCTCTACCTTGGTCTCTGATTATAATCGCTGCTTGATACAGTATTGTTTCCTGGGAACTTGGCACTGGTGTTGGACTGAGATTCCCAAAAGAAGGGGTTGCTCTGCATGCTGTTTGATCACCTCAGTTCCAGGACTGGCATGTGTCTAAATAAAACAAATTGCACTTAGAATATACAAGATTCTGCATCGCTGATTGCTCCTCCACTGAAGCTCACCTACAAGACGCCAGACATCTCCTATCACTTGGCAGAGGCAGCCCTCATATCAGAACAGGCCATTGGTGTTAGCAGTAAGTATAAAAATATGTTGAAAATGTGATTGAGTTGTCATTGTTTTCATATTCCACATCACAGATGTATAATCAACATATTGCGTATCCCAGAATTTTGAAAGAAAAGTGCTCTAAAAGCAATCCTTTTTTTCCTTCAAGACTGAATGGACAGAGGAGAAGTCCAATTCAACTAATTCTAAAGATATGTTATTCTCAAGATATATTACAAGTTCTTCTGCCCGTGGAAAAAATGATAAGCACCTGTACAGTAACAGAAATCCAGCTGAGTCCAAATTTTTACCATAAGTTTTAAAATCCAATTCTACCCTCCTCTGCTACGCACAAACCTTATCACACTATTCAAGCTTTTATATATATATATATGTTGACAGTGGCACATATTCTTTCTCTGCAGCTTAGTGCTGTAGATACCATTTTCCCCAAGTTTCCACAGACTCACGGTTGCAAGGCATAGCTGTGAAGAAAACATTCAAATATTACTCTCCCTAATTCTTATATTACATAGACCTCTTAGCTGCTAATGTAAACAGCTGCAATCTTTGCTTCTTTATAAGTTGGCACTTCCTGGAAGCATATTGGTGAACACAAAGCTTTGTAAATTAGGAAGCTATTTATCTTGATCTGGTTATTACTGCCATCACTGAAAATGTCCTGGGTTCATCTGATTTGACTTTATCATGGACTGTCCTTTAAAAAACAAAAAACACTTTTATGTGAGAGTTTATCACTAAGAAAAATACATAGCCATTCTGGAAGCTTTTACTCTCATAAAACATAAAATTCACCACCATGCCTCACTTGGTCAGTAAAGGGCTAACAGGCAATCTTGAACTCTGACAACCATAAATGAAAATTTAGGTATCAGACTTTCACTTCTTTTGACCTGTTTTTATTTCATTTTTTGCTGCCAGCCTCATCCTGCTGTATTTCCATAGGCTGCCTGCCATATATCTCTTATTTCAGTCAGGATTGAATAGGCATTCACAGTTCTGCTGCTGGACATCTGAGAAAGCAATGTTCTTCATGATAAATTCCAGTCATTTTTGACCCTCAGCTTTCCTTAGAGACTCATATCGACCATATTGATAAGACTTCATATTACTATCTCAGGAGTGTAACAAGGTTAAGATGATTGCTGTCTCAGCAAGATGCTGAGCGTTTGATTCATGCCTTTAGAACAACAAGGTTGGATTACTGCAATTTGTTGTTGGCAGCTCTCCCAGACTGTTCACTATGTATGTTTCACCTCATACAAATTCAGCAGCCGAAGAGTTCAACAAATAATACCAAAATGTGTTAGCATAATGTGTCAGTACTGTGAACCTTACAGTGAAGTCCTGCATTGGAATGAAAGACTATATACAGGTACTTGTGTTTTAAGCCTATGAATAATTTTACACCGTTCCATTTAAGCAATGTTAGTTGCTTTCATTGTAGAATTAGCCCACGGTTTCCATTGCTAACTCTTTGGGCTATACTTAGTGGCTTATTTCAGCCAGTCTCTCACCATGTCTGGCTTTGAGACACTCTTACTTCAGTTTAGCTTTGTGAGGGTAATGGCAACAGCTTTAATGATTTAGTCATCAGAGGGCATCATAATGACTCATTACAGTGTAATTTTGGATAACAAAACATTACAGAATATTTAAGTTGGAATTTTTTAAGATGAGCAATTGTCATTTCTACCTAGTTTGATTCATACAGAATAATAATTACAGAGCACCAACAACATTTTTCCATCTAAAGATCTGAAAGCACATTACAAATATATATACTACACAGGGGAGGGGAAAGCTATGTTAGAAGAACATTATTAAAGTTGAAATTAAACACTCAAAGAAGTTAGGAAATGCCAGAATTAAAGTTGCCTAGGTAACCTTAATACAGTCATCCCAGTCCCCCACCCAACGCATAACGAAACAACCTTTTATTACATAAGCACATACTATTTTTCCCGCAGGACTTCTGCCGCATTCAGTACAGCCAGAAAATTTCAGCCCAAGTGGTTAAAGTTTCACAAAGTTATAAGCACCTGAAAATTGGTTCTTAAATGGGATTTGTCAGACAGCCTTAATAATATATAGTGCTACTTGCTCCACCTACAATACACAACTACAAACACTGTATACTTGTGTATACATATGTGCAAAGTGGTTAATAAGTACCCCAAAAGTATTATTTTAAATACAAAACCTCTGATTCTTAGTTACACTATACCCCCTTTATATGCTGTTGATAACACTTCAGAACTCCAGAAGGGACAAATTTCCCTCTCCAGCCCATACAGAAAAAGAATACATACCCCACCTTTATGAGTCTCATGTTCTAATGCAAAGCCTTCATAACTATCTCTCATGCTCTTGTATTAACCGGTCAGCACATCTGACTCTCATGTAGTACTTCATTTGGAAAGCTATTCTCCCTTAACATTATTGAGGTCACTAGCTCAATAATGTTGAGCTGGGCAAGAAACAGTTCTCCCGTTCCACAGAACTTTACAAGATTTCAATTTTCTTTCCCTTTCCAGATCAAGATGAAGCCAAGGCCTTTTAGAGTTTTTCCATGAAAAAACAAAATGACAGACCCACTCCAGAATAGCCAACAGCTTTGTGATCAAGACACTCATCTCGAAAGTGTCCAGGATCAAGTCCCCCTCCAAGTCAGGCAGACTTGTACTTGTACTAAGTCTTCCTCAATCCAAGAAAGTACCTTAACCACCAAGCTAATGGTTAATCTCAGGAGGATCTCTCTCAGTCTTTCCTATCACAGATGTTCCACTTGTGAATAATTATTCATTAGCACAGGGTCAGACTTGAACCTGGATCTTCAACCTCCCATGTGAGCTATAGAGTTAGTGTCTCCCTTGTGTTCTCCCATTCTCTCTGGCACAATTAACATTTACTTATTCATATAAAGTGGAAATATTGTAACAGGATAGAGTCAGAAGTCTCTCCCCAGCCTCCCCCCAGCCTCCAAGTCAGACATATACAGTACTTCTACCTGGATCTCCCACGAGTCCCTTAACCACTGCGCTATTGGCTATTCTTGGAGGTGGAGGTGACATTCCCCAGAGTACAATCTGCACTGTTGAATAGCTGTGTCCCCTCAAATCTCAAACCTGGAGTGCCTTTTACATTGCTTTGCTATATAAACAGTCACTTCTGGCCAGTTCGTAGACAGCCCCTAGCATGTAAAATCACCCCCAGCCAAATACATGAATGCCTTGGCCAGCCACTCATTAATTATATACAGGGCAAGAACCACAAATCCCTAGGCTCATCCTTGTTCCCGAGAAATATGAGTCTTGCATTGCTCAGTATCCTTCTGAACAGTACAAACTTATAGAAAGTCCATCATTTCATCAAAGGAGAATGATAATGCACCAGCCTTGTTATTCCAAATGGACCTTCCCACATACTTTAATCCAAACACGCACTGGTTAAGATGAAACAATAAGATAAGTTTACTAACTACAGAAAAATAGATTTTAAGTTATTACAAGTGGTGAGGCATAAAAATCAGGAAAATAAAACAGTAAATACAAGCTAATGGCTAATTTAACAAACTAACAGAATTCAAAGCAAAGGTTTTCCTCACTATATGCTGCAGTAAATTTCACAGGCTGAGTCCCCTTTCAGCCTGGGGCCCTTTCCCCTTAGTTTAGTGTCTTTCAAATATTCATTGATGTCATGGGCAGAGAGATAGG
This sequence comes from Gopherus evgoodei, assembly GCF_007399415.2. Classification (NCBI taxonomy): domain Eukaryota; kingdom Metazoa; phylum Chordata; order Testudines; family Testudinidae; genus Gopherus; species Gopherus evgoodei. Next base: position 313,635,118 of record NC_044322.1, on the reverse strand, counting down.
AGAAGGAGGAGAGGTGAGGTGAGGTGGAGGCCACTGTCTCTTATTCTTAAACTCCTCTCCCTTCTTCAAGGATTACTCCCAGCTGGGGTGCAGGCAACAAATAGTATCTTGCGGACATGAGGTTTAAGCTGTCTCTGCCATGAAATGTAAATTGTTGGTTTACCTTTTCCCCCTGCGGAGGAATGGTTGCTGAAGGAGGTAATAGCCCTTTAACACCTGGATGGGGCCAGTGTGTCGTTGTCTCTGAAAACTGGTTTGTGGGTGTTATCTGGAATTACATCATATTTCAATAACAATCATATAGTAAAAGCAGCAAAAAGTCCTGTGACACCTGATAGACTAAGAGACATATTGGAGCATGAGCTTTCATGGGTGAATACCCACTTCATCGAATGCATGCAACCATATAGTAGAATCTTATAACTTCACATATAGTGTTGCTACATGAATTTCAATGGGATAATAATGTTTAGCAGATTATCACTTTTCAAATGATACCTCACAAGGCATGCTTTGTACTAAATTAACCACAGTCTTATAAAAGTGGTGAACATAATAGTATAGACTGTCATGGGGGGGCTGCTCTCATTTTGACCAGAAATTCCATTTGGTCCTGAGAAACCTTTCCCAATGAACATTTTATTGAAACTGGTATGTTTCAGTTTCAAGAAATCAGCATTTTCTGATGAAAAACCACTTTGTCAAAAAATTCACAATGAGCTCTAGTCAGTCTAGTTAATGTGTTAGAATAATATCTAAGTTGTATCAGAAACAGAATATCCATCCTTTCCAGATTTAGATCTAACTCAGAACAAAAAGCCATTGGGGAAGATTCAGATCTGAGGATTTAAATATGAAGCTCTTTCTTTCTCTCTCTGCACAAATTTCAAAGGGTGCAGATGTAAGGTTCCAGTCTTAGCTCATTTATTGTGAAAAAACAAATTCAGGAAGATACATTCCATATCTAAAGACTCAGCCATGCATCTCCCTTTGTTCTGCATGTACAGTCACAATCTTTTCACAGCTGCAAGAATTATAGTGAAATCACTGGAGTTTTACTAGAAATTTTCACAGTATATGATAAGTACATTTCATGAAATGGAGTTCTAAGCATGAGGCTATACAATTATGCTTCCAATAATGTACATGCTAAAAGTGAAATTATTGAATAACATTTTTGTTAAAGGGTACATTAAATGGCCTAATGAAACTATTAGCATCATTTTTAAAAGTTTTCATGGGCCATTATTAAATCACAAGTGGAAGAGCCTTAATGACAAGTTTCAGATGGACAATTTATATTTTACAGCAAAGTAATGAATGCCTGAAAATATTGGCTAATCAGCATTAATAAAACCACAACTATCTCCGCATATTTCAACAGCCTCACTCCTAATAAAAATACATTTGCCTTCAAGGAAATCTATTGCTGCAGTGTCTCCAGTTCCAGACAATGTTGATGACTTGTTCAGATAGAGCAGTCAAAAACCCAGTGTTGCCATAGGTATGCATAAAAAGGACTTAAGTGCCAATCACACCACTACAGAAGTACTTGGAAGTACAAGTATGCTGTAGAAATAGTACTTATGAGCATAACTGCCAGTACTTTCAATTCACATATTCTCTGAAATTGTCTGGTCTGTATATGAATGACTGCCTAAATATTATAACCATATAGTGGAAGATAAAGAAAAAGAGCAACAATAAAATTTTATTCATATACTCAAATAACCATGGAATAACAAGGAAAACAATCTCTTCTAAATGTACATAGATTTATACATTTCCTATCCATGATATATAATGATATTATGTACAGACATCTCATTCCATGAAATGTCTCAGGAGGTAGCTGTGTTAGTCTGTATCTACAAAAACAACAAGAAGTCTGGTGGCAACTTAAAGACTTAATAGATTTATTTGGGCATAAACTTTTGTGGGTAAAAAACCTCACCTCTTCAGATGCATGGAGTGAAAATTACAGATGCAGGCATTATATAATGACACATGAAGAGAAGGGAGCTACCTCACAAGTGGAGAACCAGTATTGACAGGGCCAATTCAATCAGAGTGGATGTAGTCCACTCCCAATAATAGATGAGGAGGTGTCAATTCCAGGAGAGGGAAAGCTGCTTTTGTAATGAGCCAGCCACTCCCAGTTCCTATTCAAGCCCAAATTAATGGTGTTAAATTTGCAAATCAATTTTAGTTCTGCTGTTTCTCTTTGAAGTCTGTTTCTGAAGTTTTTTTGTTCAAGAATAGTTACTTTTAAATGTTATAGAATGTCCACGAAGGTTGAAGTGTTCACCTACTGGCTTTTGTAAGTTGCCATTCTTGATGTCTGATTTGTGTCTATTTATTCTTTTACGTAGGGACTGTCTGGTTTGGCCAATGTACATGGCAGAGGGCATTGCTGGCACATGATGGCATATATAACGTTAGTAGACGTGCAAGTGAATGAGCCCCTGATTGTGTGGCTGATGTGGTTGGGTCCTTTGATGGTGTCGCTAGAGTAGATATGGGGACAGAGTAGGCAACAAGGTTTGGTACAGTGATTGGTGTTTCTGTGGTGTGGTGTGTAGCTGCTGGTGAGTATTTACTTCAGGTTGTGGGGGCTGTCTGTAGGCGAGGACTGGTCTGCCTCCCAAAGTCTGTGAGAGTGAGGGATGGTTTCCCAGGATAAGTTGTAGATCGTTGATAATGCACTGGAGACGTCTTAGCTGAGGGCTGTATGTGATAGCCTGTGGTATTCTGTTATTTTCCTTGCTGGGCCTGTCCTGTAGTAGGTGACTTCTGATACCCATCTCACTCTGTCAATCTGTTTCTTCACTTCCCCACATGGGTATTGTAGTTTTAAGAAAGCTTGAGAAAGATCTTATAGGTGTTTGTCTCCGTCTGAGGGATTGGAGCAAATTTCGTTGTATCTTAGGGCTTGGCTGCAGACAATAAATCGTGTGATGTGTCCTGGATGGAAGCTGGAGGCATGCAGGTAAATAGCGATCAGTAGGTTTCCGGTATAAGATGGTGTTTATGTGACCATCACTTATTTGAAGTGTAGTGTCTAGGAAGTGTATCTCTTGTGTGGACTGGTCCAGGCTAAGGTTGATGTTAGGGTGGAAATTGTTGAAATCCAGGTGGAATACTTCAAAGGTCTCCTTTCTGTGGGTACATACGATGAAAATGTCATCAATGTAGCGCAAGCAGAGGAGGGGCAGTAGGGGACGAGAGCTGAGGAAGCGTTGTTCTAAGTCAGCCATAAAAATGTTGGCATACTGTGGGGCCATGCAGGTACCCATAGCAGTGCCACTGACATGAAGGTATAAGTTGTTGCCAAATTTGAAATGGTTGTGGGTGAGGACAAAGTCACAAAGCTCAGCCACCAGGAGTGCTGTGGCCTCATCAGGGACACTGTTCCTGACAGCTTATAGTCCATCATCATGTGGAATACTGGTGTAAAGTGCTTCTACATCCATGGTGGCCAAGATGGTGTTTTCAGGAAGATCACTAATGCATTGTAGTTTCCTCAGGAAGTCAGTGGTGTCTCAAAGATAGCTGGGAGTGCTGGTAGCATAGGGTCTGAGGAGAGAGTCCAAATTGCCAAATAATCCTACTGTAAGAATGCCAATGCCTGAGATGATGGAGCGTCCAGGGTTTCCAGGTTTATGGATCTTGGGTTGCAGATAGAATACCCCTGGTTGGGGTTCTGGGGGTGTGTCCATGTAGATTTGTTCCCATGCTGTAGCAGGAAGTTTCTTGAGCAGATGGTGTAGTTTCTTTTGGTACTCCTCAGTGGGAACAGAGGATAGTTGCCTGTAGAATGTGGTGTTGGAGAATTGCGTGGCAGCCTCCAGTTCATAATCTTGCCTGTTCATTATGACTACAGCACCTCCTTCGTCAATCCCTTTGATTATAATGTCAGAGTTGTTTCTGAGGCTGTGGATGGCATTGCGTTCTGTACAGCTGAGGTTATGGGGCAAGTGATGCTGTTTGTTCACAATTTCAGCCTGTGCATGTCTGTGGAAGCACTCTATGTAGAGGTCCAGCCTGTCATTTCGACCATCAGGAGGAGCCCACGCAGAGTTCTTCTTCTTGTAGTGTTAGTAGGAGGATTTCTGTCGGTCAGTGCACTGTTCAATGGTGTGTTGAAAATATTCCTTGAGTCAGAGACGACAAAAGTAGGCCTTCAGATCATCACAGAATTATATCATGTTCATGGGAATGGTGGGGCAGAAAGAGAGTCCCTGAGATGAAGGGGGCAGGGCTGTTGCAACAGCACGGCCAACAGAAAACAGCCCTAGAAGCTGAGGCTCAGGCCCTCTAACTCCCAAGCCAAAACATTTGGTTCTGGGGCACAGCTGTGTTGTCAGATTAGCCTGTTACTTTGGGGTACACACATTTATTCGGGTTACTTTTCTGGGGTGGGGGTTGTTCTGTAATTCTATCATTGTACTGCTTGTGTCACTTGTGTTTTCATATGGAGCTCTACTTCTCACTTCTGCAAGTCCCCTCCCAGTGGACTGGGTCAATCAGCGCTTCCAAGCTGACATCTTATATGTCCCAGGACTCAGCAGACTGGGTCAAGCAGCACTTTCAAGCTGTCACCCTTATGTGCCCCTGGACTCAGTAGTCTGAGTCGAGCAGCACTTTCAAGCTGCCACCCTTGTACGTCACAGGTTCAGCATGTCCCTATCCTCACTTTCACATTACAATTGTTCTGGTAGTAACCCACTTGGGGAACAAGCCTCACAGCATTTTTGCTACGGGGATCTTTAGCTTAGGTAAGGGAAGCGTTGCTGCAAAGTAAATGAGAAAGCTAAAACTACAAAAGAGTAAAGTTCAGAGAGAGAGAGAAGCAACCAGCTTAACCATAAAAGTTATTTATTGAATAATAGTGATAACCACACACAAGGAGAGCCTAAACCAACATAACAGTTATATTATTAAAGATTAATACCTGAGGAAGAAGAGAAAACAGAGAGAGAGAGAGAGAGAGAGAGAGAGAGGATCTCACCACTTCCATGAGGCTTGAACTGGTCGGGGTTCCCAGGTGATGATGGTAGCTCAGAGTCCAAAGTGCTGGAGACAGGCAGAGCCCCCAGCATCATCAGTCAGGAAAAGATGAAATCCCACTGGAACTGATGCAGAGCTTGGTCTATGCATCAGAACACTTACTGGAGAGTGAGAGGGGTTTTTGTAGGGAAAATACAATGGTTCAAGGGAGAACACTGGATTTGTTTATGGGTAAACTGATGACTCAAGGGTTTTCTTTAGGCTAGAAAATAGGAGTTGATCACGCCTAGCTGTGGGTGATGTTCCTTCAGGGAGCTCACAATGCAATTAGGCAGCTTCGATATTTTGGATATCAATCAAGGATTCATTACTAGAATAGAAACTGGTAACTGCTGAGCTGGGTGTGTGCAGGTGTAGGTTCATTAACATCTGGAGCAGAGCTCCTTCAGGATTCAGTGCTTCCCTGCTTTTTGGGTCCCAGAGTTCAGTGCGGTTCTTGACTTGGAATCTCTGTTTTCCATTCTGTCGCATCTTTGATGCAGATGAGGCTAGGGGAGTTGCCTTACTCTTGGTACCCTTATCATGAGGGGTATAGGTGTGTCTCCCACTGCCCTTTACTGCTGTCTGCAAGTCTTTTCTCAGATCGGTTTTGGTTCCAGCAGAGCCTGGTGGGGCAGGGGACGGGGGGAGGATCAGACAGGTTGGATACTGTGCCCTGGTTCCCCAAGAATACAGAGCTGACTGGTATCAGCTGGCAGGAATGTGATAGTTTCAAAAACTTGTTTTGGTAAAAAATTACTTATCCTTTGAGTACCTTTAAAATGCACCTAGGTACAAGTACTAAGTACAGAATATTTAAGTACTTAAGTACAAGCATGCAGAGCACTTCAGTATACATAACTACACTTACACTTACATACATAAACACTGCACAAACCACATGTGAAGTGAAGCTAAACTCTTGTGTAATATAGATTATTAAGGATACCACATGGTGATCAATCTGAACTATAAGAGACGAGTAAAATTTGCCATGGTTTGGGTCATACAGCTGTTGTCATTTAGGGCCCAAGGGTCTGTTGTAAATATAGAAAAGCCTTCTTTACACCTTATGCCAAAGTCAGTTTATTTTGCTTCATTCCCCACAGAGCAAACAGGCTCTGGGATTTGCTAGAGCTCACCTCTGAGCTTAAGTAAATCATAATACTCATATCACAGAGAACTCAGAAAAGGTTATAAAAGTAACAGAACTGACTGAATTTTGATCCCTGTCATGCGACATTAACCTTAATAACCCTAAGCCATGTTCGATGTCTGAGCCAGAAAACAAAGACCAGTCTCTTACCAGCATTCCTGCAAAGAAGGTGCATTTATTTATATTAGTTAAGTGAAAAATATTAAGTACAGCCATAACTTTTAAAAATATTTATTACAGTTTTTAGCTGATGTGTTTAAATTACACTAATTATAAGCATACCAGGGTGGTCATCAACACTGTGTTGCAGTTGGCATGATCTAATGGCACAGCTAACCATTTATTATGTATCGTAGCCTTGCTTGGATTTAAAATACAATGCAAATACAAAAATATTTTTTGTTTGTTTTCCTGCACACTAAATCTACATTTTATGGATAAGAAGCGATTCCATCCCCTTTATGTCTACATGAATATGACTACATAAATATGTTTTGATGGTCAGAAATTTGCTAACCTAATGCTTATTGATTGTGTGAAAATTTGTATTTGGTAATGAAGATATAAAAAACAGAGCAGGGTACAAATACAGACTAACATGGCTGCTACTCTGAAACAGAGCAGGGGTTAGTTAACTGCCACAATGAAATTGCTATGGTAGGTTTCTTGTATGCATTGATGACATTTAAAATGTAATAAAATTACCTTTATACAAAAATACATTCTCATGTGAGATGTTTCATAAAGGCTACAAAGGCTCACCCATCTTTCTGACCACTGCCCCATGCTGCTCATCTATACAGGCATTAATGATTCTGCCAGCTATGACACTGAGTCAATCAACACTAACTGCCGGGCTCTGAGAGTGAGAATGAAGGAGTTGGGCACAGGTGGTGTTCTCATCCATCCTCCCGGTTGAGATTAAGTGCTCAGGCAGGGACACACGCATCCTAGAGATGAATAAGTAGCTGCACGGATGGTGTTGATGGGAGGAATTTGGCTTACTCAACCATGGGATGCTGTTCTGGGAAGGAGGACTGCTGGGAAGAGACGGGGTCTCCCTGACCAAGAAGAGGAAGAACATTTTGCACACTAACTCACCAACCTAGTGAGGAGGGTTTTACACTAGGTTCAACGGGGGCAAGTAACAAAAGCTCAAAGGTAGGTATAAAAAAGTGAAATTAACAGAGTGCTAGATGTTGAGGAGGAGGGTGGAAAATTACAATAGGTTCATAGAAGCAACAAGAAGGATAACAGTGGGGGAAATCTGCTCAGCATCTTAGATGTCTATAAACAAATGCAAGGAGTACAGGGAATAAACAGGAAGAAGTGAAATTATTAGTCATAAGCTAAATTATTACTGAATTGGCATCTTTGAGACTTGATGGGATAAATCTCTTGAGTAGAATATTGGAAGAGAGGGGTATAGCTTGTTCAGGAAGGACAAGCAGAGGAAAAAGGGAGGAGATGATGCATTGTACATCAAGAATGCATACACTTGTTCTGAGGTCCAGAAGAAGTTTAGAGGCAGACATCTCAACTAGAGCATCAAATCAAGAGAAGGAGGTAGATGAGGCATTTCTAGAACAAATTTCAGAAGTATCGAAAACATAAGACTGGATAGAAATGGGGGATTTTAACAATCCAATATCTGCTGAAATAATAATATGGCAAAACACAGAATGTCCAATAATTTCTTAGAATGCCTTGGCCACAAATGTTTGTTTCAGTAGGTGAAGGAAGTAATCAAGGTGACAACCATTTTAAACTTGATTCCGACTAACAGGGAGGAATTGGTTGTGAAGCTGAAGGTTAGAGGCAATTTGAGTGAAAGTGATCATGAAATGACAGATTTCGTGATTCTAAGAAAAGGAAGGAGCGAAAGCAAGAGATTAAGGACAAGGGATTTCAAGAAAACGGTATTTAACAAACTCAGAGACGGTGAATCCAACAGGATTCTAGGAGAATCTAAATCTAAGCGAAAAAGGAGTTCAGAAGAGCTGGCAATTTCTCAAAGAGATAATATTAAAGGCACAACAGCCAATCATTCCAATGAGAAGAAATGATAGGAATAGTAAGAGGCCAATATGTCTCTATCGGGTGCTCTTTAATGACCTGAAAATCAAAAAACAAACTTACAGAAATTGAAAACATGGACAAAGTGCTAAGGACGAGAAAAAAAAATCAGAAAGGCTAAGGCACCAAACGAGTGATACATAGTAAGGGTTATAAAAGGCAATAAGAAAATGTTCTATAAATACATTAGAAGCAAGAGAAAGAAGAAGGGATTGTAGGTCCTCTACTCAGTGGGGGAGGTGAGCTAATAAGTGATGACATCAAGAAGGTGGTTAATGTTTATTTTGCTTCAGTCTTCACTAAAAATGGTGGTTGTGACGTGATACCTAACACAATTAATTATAACAACAAGGGAGAAGGAATGTAAGCCAAAACAGGAAAGAACAGGATAAAGAATATTTAGATAAATTAGAGATATTCAAGTCAGCAAGGCCTGACGAAATTCACCTTAGAGTACTTAAGGAACTAGCTGAAGCCATCTTGGAACCCTTAATGGTTACCTTTGAGAACTCATGGAGGTGGGGTGAGTTCCCAGAAGATTCAAGAAGAGCAAAGCTAGTACTTAACTTTAAAAGGGGAAACAAAGAGGACTCAGGGAATTATAGACAAGTCAGCCTTACTTCAGTACCTTGAAAGTTACTGAAACTAATTACTAAATGATAAATTGTAAGTACCTAGAGGGTAATAGAATGACAAGTAATAGCCAACATGGATTTGTCAAGAACAAATCATGCCAAACTAACCTAATTTCCTTCTTTGACAAGTTACAGGCCTAGTGGATGAAGGGAAGCTATAGCTGTGATATATCCTTATTTTAGTAAGTCTTTTGACACAATCTCACATGACATTTTCATAAGCAAATTAGAAAAATGTGTCTAGAAGATGAAATTACTATAAGGTGGGTGCAAAACTAGTTGAAAGACCATACTCAAAGAATAGTTATCATGGGTTCTTTATCAAACTGGCACAACATATCTAGTGGGTTCCTGCAAGGATCTGTCCCGGATCTGGTACTATTTAACTTTTTTATCAGTCACTTGGATAACGAAATGGAGAGTATACTTATAAAATTTACAGATGACACCAAGCCAGAAGCTGTTGCTAGTACTTTGGAAGACTATATTAGAATTCAAAATGACCTCGAAAAATTGAAGAATTGGGCTGAAATGAACAAGATGAGATTCAGTAAAGACAAGTGCAAAGTACTACACTTATGAGGGAAAAATCCAATACACAACTTCAAAATGGCAGTGAAATGACTAGGTGTACTATCTGCTAAAAAGGATCTGGAGGTTACAGTGGATCACAAATTGAATATTAGTCAACAATGTGATGCAGTTGCAAAAAAGGCTAATGTATTTCTGTAGTTTATTAACAAGTGTGTGGTATGTGAGACACAGGAGATAACTGTCCCAGTCTAGTCAGCACCTGTGAGGCCTCTGCTAGCATACTGGATCCAGTTCTGGGTGCCACGCTTTAGGAAAGATGTGGATAAATTGGAGAGCAACAGGGGAGAACAACAAAAATGATAAAAGTTTATAAAACCTGCACGTTTCATCTGAGAAAAGGTGACTGAGAAGGGGAGCTGACAACAAGTCTTCAAATATGTTAAAGAGGACAGTGATCATTTGTTCTCCATACCCATCGAAGGTAGGAGAAGAAGCAATGGGCTTAATAGGCAGCAAGGTTGTTTTAGGATAAATATTAGGAAAAACTTTGTAGCCACAAGATAATTTAGCACTCAAATAGGCTTTCAGGAGAGGTAATGGAATCCCCATAATTGGAAGTTTTTAAGAACAGGTTGGACAAATACCTGTCAGGGATGGTCCAGGTCAGGGGTAGGCAACCTATGGCACATGTGCCAAAGATGGCACATGAGCTGATTTTCAGTGGCACTCACACTGCCCAAGTCCTGGCCACCAGTCCGGGGGGCTCTGCATTTTAATTTAATTTTAAATGAAGCTTCTGAAACATTTTAAAAAGCTTATTTGCTTTACATACAACAATAGTTTAGTTATATATTATAGACTTATAGAAAGAGACCTTCTAAGAACGTTAAAAAGTGTGACTGGTGCATGAAACCTTAAATTAGAGGGAATAAATGAAGACTCTGCACACCACTTCTGAAAGGTTGCCGACGCCTGGTCTTGGTATTCTTGGTCCTGCTTCAGAACAAGGGGCTGGACTAGCTGACCTCTCAAAGTCCCTTCCAGCCCTACATTTCGACGAGTCTATGATTTATTTTGTTTTACACTGTGCAATTTAATTTTCAAAAGTGATTTTTAGGCAACATTTGGAAGCTGACATTTAATGACCTTCATCTGAATTACAGTTTTAACCAGAAAAGCCACTGAAATATACAAATTATTTTCACAGAAGATGAAGAGTTTATAATGTTTGCTTTGGATCTGTTATGGAAACCAAAGTTTTTGGAGATATGGCTGATTGTTTGGCACTGTGTGCATGTGTGCTTTATTCTCTTTGAAGCTGTAAAAAAATGAATATAAACAGTAAGGGCCAGATTGCTCTTCCCTTACTCACATTGAATAAGCACTCCAAGAGTACTTCCATTCATTCCAATGAGACTATTTGTGGAGAAAATAGTGTCAGTGTAGGTAAAGACATCAGAATCAAGTCCTCAGACCTTCCACAGTTATCAAAAAGAATGATGCATATTTTGTACATCTTGAAAACATGGTACAGGAACAAGTTTTCAAGAATTTAACTGTGCTAAAATACATGCACATGGGATCCTAGACATCAAGGCCTGGTCTACAGTACTACTTCAGGTCGAATTTAGCAGCATTACTTTGATTTAAGCCTGGACCTGTCCACACGACGAAGCCCTTTTTTTTTTCGACTTAAAGGGCTCTTTAAATCAATTTCTTTACTCTACCTCCGACGAGGGGATTAGTGCTGAAATCAGCCTTGCTGGGTCTAATTTGGGATAGTGTGGCTACAATTCGATGGTATTGGCCTCCGGGAGCTATCCCAGAGTGCTGCATTGCGATCGCTCTGGACAGCGCTCTCAACTCAGATGCACTGGTCAGGTAGACAGGAAAAGACCCATGAACATTTGAATTTCATTTCCTGTTTGGCCAGTGTGTTTGCAAAGTTCATGCAGAGCTCATCAGCATGCTGTGCACATTGCCGGGGCACATTTCCTGGCCTATACTTTGTGAGAAGTCTGTGACCATGTTCCTCTCGTCACTGCACTGCCGTCGCCTCCTCACCTGGTTTTGCACAAAACAATTGTCTGCCGTTGCTCTGACAGAGGGAGGGGCAACTGACAACATGGCTTACAGGTAATTAAAATCAACTAAAGGGGTGACTTTGTATCAAGGAGAAACACAAATAACTGTCACACAGAATGGCCCCTTCAAGGATTGAACTCAAAACCCTGGGTTTAGCAGGCTGTTGATTTCACAAAACAAATCGGGTCAATTTCTTGTTTTGATCCATCTATCTTTTACATCTTAGGCTGGCAGCAGACGGTGCAGTACGACTGCAAGCCATCATCATCTCCTGGGTGCTCGGCAGAAGCTGCTGCATTACGATTGCTAACCATCATCATTTCCTGGCTGCTCGCCAGAAGACGGTGCAGTATGTGGGCTACCCATCGTCATCTCCTGGGTACTCAGCAGAAGATAGAAATGACCTGGCTGAGTCACTCCCATGTCAGCCCAGGTGCCCCTGACCGATCTCACCGAGTTTGGCTAAAAGAGCACCCAGGAGCACGACAACGATGGCTACCATTCGTAATGCACCATCTGCTGCCAAAAGGCAATGAGCTGCTGCTATGTAGCAATGCAGTCCCATGTCTGCCAGCACCCAGGAGATGTACGGTGACTGTGAGCTGAGCGGGCTCCATGCTTGCCATGGTATGGCGTCTGCTCAGATAACCTAGGAAAAAAGGAGCAAAACGACTGTCTTCCATTGCTTTCATGGAGGGAGGGAGGGAAGGAGGGAGAGGGCGGCCTGACGACATGTACCCAGAAACACCCGCAACACTGTTTTTGCCCCATCAGGCATTGGGATCTCAACCCAAAATCCCAATGGGCAGCGGAGACTGTGGGAACTGTGGGATAGCTACTCACAGCTACCCACAGTGCAACACTCTGGAAGTTGATGCTAGCCTTGGTACTGTGGACGCAGTCCACTGACTTAATGCACTTAGAGCATTTTGTGTGGGGACACACACAATTGACTGTATAAAAACGATTTCTAAAAAAACAACTTCTATAAATTCGACCTAATTTTGTAGTGTAGACATACCCCAAGACAGCTCAGCCAGCTTCAGAAAACTGACTCCAGAGCTTTTCCTGTGGTTAGTTCAAAGCCAATCAGATGTTCTGGAGAAGATTTAACCACACATGGATATACAGAACTGCTCTGGAACAGAATGATACTTTATCCGTATTTATTGATAGAAACACAGATGATGGTTGTTTAAAGGACCTTCTGGGTTATGTGGTGTGCAGCTGAGCAAAATTGTTCAGTCTACTAACTCCCCCAAAAGTGCCCTAATGTGCCCTAATGCCCTTCCTTGGCAAGCTTTTCAATTGCCTTAGTTATTTAATTATTAGGTCACTATTGTATGATAATAGGTATTATTAGGAAATATATGATTAGTTTAATGACTCCTTTATTTCAGACCATAGTTTCTTGTTATATTCCCTTTAAACAATTCTTCACACAATTCTTTTATATTATTTCCTCTCAAGAGTTTATATGGCTGTTCAATAGCCAGTATGAAATACGTCACTGAAAAGGAAACAGCCCTTATTTGGCTTAGCACAGCAATCAGAAAGATTATATGCTGAAAACCACTTTTTTTACTATGTATAAATAGTAGAATTCTAAAGTGTCCAATTCTAATTGATCTTTTGCAAAAGATGCTGGCTGTGGCATTCCTGGGGAAGAGCAACGCCATTTGTAAAAATCTTTGGAGTCTAATGGCAGCAATCATAAACTAGCCTCTCTTTTGCTTTTTCTGTTGACTCAATAGCTGAAGTCATTCTGTGGTGTTATAAAGCAGACAGTGGATGAAATGATTTTGATAAGGTAATTTCATGCTGAATATAGAGCATTTGACCTCAAGCAAAATATACAGTCTGCCGCCTCTTATTCACCTTAAGAAGTGCTCAGGGAGTTAGGCTCTCGTGAGTAAGAATGGCAGAATCTGATCCAGAATCATTTGTACAACTTACATTGGGATTTACGAGAGAGGATTTCTATACTAATGAAAAATATCAAAGTAATGTATAGAAGTAATATTAAAGCTGAGCCTATCCTATTGACCCACATTGTTTACATGTATCTAAGTTATATAGAAACAAAGGATAGAAAGCCATATAATGTTGGTGGCCTGCAGGTAAACTGCCGTGCCCCACTTCTCCATCTTGGACAACATCATTTTCTGAAGTACCACAAAAGAGGGGTTGAAGCATACTGAAAAATAGTAGCAATGTTTGGCTGGTTGATAGTGTTTAGTGTCACAGAAGAGGCAGTACATACAGGAGCGCTGCCAGGGTTTTGGCTCCCTAGGCAATGGAAGGTCCCGCCCCCGAAATGCCGCCCCCGACAGAGGCAGCAGAAGGTCCTGCCCCCGAAATGCCGTCCCTGACAGAGGAGGCGGAAGGTCCCGCCTCTGAAATGCGACCCCTGACAGAGGAGGCGGAAGTCCCACCCCTGAAATGTCACTCCCGACAGAGGCGGCAGAAATCCTGTCCCCGAAATACCGCCAACAACCGGGGTGGCCCAAGATCCAGCTGCCATGGTCACTGCCTTCCAAATGTTAGCACCCTAGACAACTGCCTAGGTCACCTAATGGGTTGCGCCAGCCCTGAGTACATACTACCACAAATGACACAGAAACATGGTGCAATCTTACTAGTTCCAAGTCAGTAGTTTGTTTATGTGTGTGTATATACAATTTAAAACATATAATTGCAAAAAAAAATTGAGTTTTGTGCCATGAAACTTGCATGGTAACTGCCTTTTCCAAGGCAGCTACCAACCCTATGTTGTTGCCAGCTCAGTTCTCCATATTTCACCATGAAAATCCATAGGTGCTGGAACTAGAGGTGCTGGGGGGTGCTGTCGGACCCCCTGTCTTTAAGTGGATTCCATAATATACAGCGTTTACAGTTTGGTTCAATGGCTCTCACCGCTGTAAAAATTTTTCCAGCACACCTGAGAAAATTCTGCTGTTTTATCATACTAGTGAGCCAAAGGCATCTGTCTTCCCTAGAGGAAGGGATATAAACCACAGCAAGTCTACAGTGAAAAAAAAATGCTGCTGAAAGTTGTGCTGTTTCCTCTTGTCTCTGTCCAAATTGCAGGAAGCTCACACCTTTGCTTTTTAAACATTACTGACCAGAACCTTTTTATGGTCAAGGCTGGCTTTAACAAGCCTTATTTTGGGCTGGGACCAAAAACTCAAAATGTTATTTGCTTTTACACGTTCTAGAATAACATTGCTCTATTAATTCATCTATGCATACTTTAAAAACTACCCAAGCAGACTGCCAGCTAAGGAATTGTGCATTTGCTACATTTTTATCAAAATCCATAGCAATTGCTTGTAACTCAAGTACTAGCGCGTGCCTTTCAATCTGCCTTTCTGTCAGGAAGATTATATCATTTGAGCAGTGAGAATGGGATTAGGAGGAGTTTGAGAAAGTGTGATTTGGAGATAAAGCCCAAATTTTGACACACAAAAGGGACTTTCTTCCTCCAGTAGTTTACCCCTATGGAAAATATACTTATCATAGGTTTTTCATAAACATTGCTTGAGGGCATTAAATGATTGACAGATTTGTTAACATTGGAAGAAGTCCAGAATGATAGATTAGAGTGAGGGCATTTAAAGCTTTCCTGTGTTCTAATTAACTGATAGTAATGATAGATGTAAGCTCCAGGTGATGACATTGTCACTCTAGGCAAGGACAAAAGTCATCTAATTTATATTAATGTAGGTAAAGTTTAGATCTGCCAGTTTAACATGGTACAGTTAGATATGCCAGTTTAACATGGTACAACTTTTATCACCCAGCTAATGAAATGATATAAAACTGTAAGAGATGTATCATTTGTTTTACAAATTAATGTTCTTAATAG
Organism: Gopherus evgoodei; assembly: GCF_007399415.2. NCBI lineage: Eukaryota > Metazoa > Chordata > Testudines > Testudinidae > Gopherus > Gopherus evgoodei. The sequence continues at coordinate 313,619,715 of NC_044322.1, read as the reverse complement.
ATACTGAAAATCATCATAAATCATCCCTGTTACTATGGCAGGTTTGAACAGCTACAAAAATGAAACTACTTAAAATGAGCTTAAAATATTGTCCTGATTGCATGCAGACATTATCTATTGCAACTTAGTTCCTAAGGGGAGACTGCCAGAGAAATCTCCCTTAGAAGGACGCAGTTGAGTAATAAGGAGTGAAATTTGAGTATAATGCTAAAGACATTTGGATACTTAAATGTATAGCTTTGTTAGTATCCTATTCCTCCTAAAGCTGTCAATTACAATTAAACTGGCCATCACATACAGCCCCCAGCTAAAACCCCTCCAACGCATCATCAAGGATCTACAACCCATCCTGGACAATGATCCCACACTTTCACAGGCCTTGGGTGGCAGGCCAATCCTTGCCCACAGACAACCTGCCAACCTGAAACATATTCTCACCAGCAACTGCACACCACACCGTAATAACTCTAGCTCAGGAACCAATCCATGCAACAAACCTCGATGCCAACTCTGCCCACATATCTACACCAGCAACACCATTACAGGACCTAACCAGATCAGCCACACCATCACTGGTTCATTCACCTGCACATCCACCAATGTAATATACGCCATCATATGCCAGCAATGCCCCTCTGCTATGTACATCGGCCAAACTGGACAGTCTCTACGGAAAAGGATAAATGGACACAAATCAGACATTAGGAATGGCAATATACAAAAACCTGTAGGAGAGCACTTCAACCTCCCTGGCCACACTATAGCAGACCTTAAGGTGGCCATCCTGCAGCAAAAAAACTTCAGGACCAGACTTCAAAGAGAAACTGCTGAGCTTCAGTTCATCTGCAAATTTGACACCATCAGCTCAGGATTGAACAAAGACTGTGAATGGCTTGCCAATTACAGAACCAGTTTCTCCTCTCTTGGTTTTCACACCTCAACTGCTAGAACAGGGCCTCATCCCCCCTGATTGAACTGACCTCGTTATCTCTAGCTTGCTTGCTAGCACACATATATATACCTGCCCCTGGATATTTCCATTACATGCATCTGAGGAAGTGGGTATTCACCCACGAAAGCTCATGCTCTAAAACGTCTGTTAGTCTATAAGGTGCCACAGGATTCTTTGCTGCTTTTCCTGAAACACGGTGATAGTTTCGATTTAAATGGACTTGAGCTGTACGAAGAATTGAGTACACTGTCATCAATGTTGCCACATGCAAAATGGGTGATGGACATTGTACAGTTTATTCATACCAGCAAACTTGTTGACATATATCCTAATGTGTACATTGCCACTCGTATTCTACTGACAATTTCTGTAACAGTAGCATCAGGAGAACGGAGTTTCTCAAAACTAAAGCTCATTAAAAACTATCTCCGCTCTACAATGAGTCAGGAACGCTTAACTGGTCTTGCTATTCTTGCAATCGAACAAGACACGACTTTGTCTTTGTCATATGATGACATTATTACTGATTTTGCAGCCAAAAAAGCCAGAAAGATTGCTTTTAATTAAAAACAAATCTTTGTTTCAATACCTCTTCATATAAATTTCCAATAAAATTTTGATAAATTAAAAAAATATATTATTTGCATCATTCTGTCATATCAGAATTTTTTCTATAGTGCTGCTTCTTTAGTGCTAGTCCATCAGCATTACAGTGTGCTTAATTAAGTTAAACTGGTTTTAATAACGTGAATGTGGCAAGTTTTCCAATACTGTAAGCTTATGTTTGTGTTGCTAAGAGCAGATCAGGCACAGGGGCACCAGTTTAATAATCTCGCCTAGGGCACCATAAATCCTAAGGCCGGCCCTGCTTGTAAGTGTTATATGAGTGACATTAGCACAACTACATTAACTAAGTTATTGATAATTTACATCAGAGCAACTGAGAGAAGACTTGAGCCTATTAACTATTTTGAGTATCACATGTTTTCTATAACCAGTTCTTTGTTCTTTTTTCATCTTTAACTCTAGGAATGTGACTATAATGTCATTTAGTCTTTGATTCTTAATCCTTTACATCTAAACATTGTAAGTCTACTTTAGCACAGCCTGTAATTAATCATACTATGGTTTAACTAATTTTATAGGATTTATGATATTCTGCTCAGCTTATCAAAGGGATCTTCTATTTTCTATTTCAGTTTAAGTATTCTTGGCATATTGTTTTCAGAAGCAATTACATGCAATACATCTACCATTTGTTTATATCATAAAATAATTTCTAGGTTTACCTACTCACTACAGGTGAGGTTAAGATCATGATCTAAATCTTATTGTCTTGAACATATATCTTCCTCATCACAGCATATGATATTTCATTTTTCAGTTCTATCTCCTGTCATGGAATATGAAGCGTACCTGTTAGCCTCATAATTCTTCTATTGATGAAACAGATTCACCACACTTTCCTGATTCTGCCAATATCAGTCCCTTAATCTCTATTTTCTCGGAGGATAAAAGCTCTGCCTCTGGTACTCTCTTCTCCATCTCCTAATGCCAGATTCTGAAGCCTTCTCAATCACTGTGATTATGAATAATCTTCCTCTAATATCTAACTACTACCATCTTTCACACCTTAGTGTCTCAAACCTTCTTATAGTTTAAACATTATATTCCCATATCCCTATCCATGATCCACAGACATTTACAGTAATAGCTTTTCCCCCTGTCTCTTTCACATTTTATGTTTCCATACTAGAATTTTCAGCATTCAGCTTCTCATTCCTTCTTTGTTCCTAGTTTGAAGACTAGCTAACTAGACAGTCCCCATCTATTGCCTGCCAAAACATAGCTACAAAAGTAAATTTCAAGGAACTGAAAAAAGAAGTAACAAAAAGCATCATACATATTAATAAACCTGAAACAATATTCTACTAACAACCTATTATTATTCCTTACATCAAAAGAAGACGCAGGATCTAAGACTCAAAAACTGCAAAGGACAGAAAAGTAACATTGGAAATGAAATGCCAGCTGACAGGAGAGCTTCTGCCATTGGTGTAGGTACTCCACCACCCTGAGAGGTGGCAGCTATGTCAATGGGAGAAGTCTTCCCATTAAATAGCACTGTCTACACCAGCAGCTAGCTCAGTACCACTACATTGACATAAATTAGTAGTGCAGACGCGGGGCAGGTCTACACTTAAAATGCACAACTCTGCACCGCTGCATCGCTTAAGTGAAGACACTCCAATGCCAATGAGAGAGCTCTCCCATTGGCTTAGTTAATCCACATCCCCAAGAGGCAGTAGCTGTGTTGACAGGAGACGCTTTCCCATTAACATAACACTGTCTCCAGGGAGGGGTTACAGTTGGTATAACTATGTCACTCAGAGGTATGCGTTTTTCATACCCCTGAGCAACGTAGTTATATTGACATAGGTGTGTAGTATAGACCTGGCCTACGCCTCAGGTGCCTCACAGGGCAATTCACCCATGATTTTTTCATGTAGTAGTCAGACAAGAAAAGACTATGGGGTCATTCACAAGACAGTTTGTACCAGTTTAAAATTGCACCCTTCCAAACAAATCGATGATGTTTTTATTTACTCTACATAAAACTATATGCTTCTGTCTATGCTGATGTAATCACAATGAACCTTGTTCAATTATCACAAAAGGAAGTGAAATCCTTAATAATTGATTGGGGAATGCGGGAGGAGTATATAGAGTAATATGGAGGTATCATGAGTATTTAAAGGATTTGCCAGGCCACAAAACAGGAAATATTTGTTTAATAGTGAAGTTCAAAAATTAGTCATAAGCCCAGAAGATATAGATTCTTTTTCATGGAGAAAAATTGAAACACTCCTATTGTCTCTATTAAAAGCAAATCCCCTCAGGTACTTTACCTATGAAGTGCAATACAAAAATATTTAGTTTCAAAATGCTACTGTATGTGAAAACAGGCCTCAGGGCAATGGCACATATCACCAAATTCCTTCTAGTGAATGTAAGTTGGTAATGTACTTTCTGGCAGACAGATAAAACAGAAAGATGGTCACTGTTCAATTCCGTGTGTAGTGTTTTCTTTTTTAAAGATACATCCAGTATGTTTCAGTTGTGTTTATAAATGATGCGATAACATCAGGCTTGGTAACATGATATCAAAACAGCTCTGTCTTGAGCTGGCAGCTAAAAAGGAAAATTTGATGGAATTACCATTTGTTGTGTTGTATGCAGAGATATGCAGGTCTTTGTTCCATTTGTAAAGTCAGCCTCAAAAGCAAGTTTGAGGGAGCTGAACAAACTCAAAAAGTATCTTACATATTAATTGAGTCAATCAATAGTCCTCTATGAGGGCCTAATCCTGCTCTCACTGAAGTCAATGGCAAAATTTCCATTGATTTCAAGCCCAAAATATTGGTCTAGATACAACAAAGTGATGAGCCATTCAAAGAGAAGAAGATAAACATCATGTTTCTTTGTTAAAAATGCTTTATTTACAAACAAAATATAGAAATGAGCTTATAGAAACATCAACAGGACACAAAAGGAATGTTATATCTGTTGCATAATGCATGAACAAATTAAATCTCTTTGAAAATAAAAGCATATTGTGGTTTTGATTTTTTTTAAAAGACAACTAGCTCCCCTGCCTCAAGTAGTTTTTACTCTTTCATTGGGCTGAAATCCCCTTGAGGTGCATTTTCTATTATTTGTAAATTTTACAGGCAAAATAAGCCACAGGAGAGAAATTAGTTGATTCTGCAGAAAGCATGGTTGAGATGTTACATTTGAGTCCATTTTATCTATTTGGGAAACATCAGAGTTTTTCTGTGTGAAAATTTTGCCCTGCTGGGTTTCAGAATGAACACCTTGGACTCCAAAGAAGGAGTTCTGCTGAGTCCTGATCCTCATTGTCTTCAATGGATTTTGGTTTAGGTTCTTAGTGACTACCAGAGCCAGACACTCCTAAGGCGAATGGATGAGCAGGATCTAACCTTCCTCCATTACTGGATCCCTACATTTTAGAAGTTTGAGGACAAAAATATATGTTATATAAGACGGTTACTCACCTTTGTAACTGTTGTTCTTCGAGATGTGTTGCTCATATCCATTCCAGTTAGGTGTGCGCGTGCCGTGTGCACATTCGTCAGAAGACTTTTTACTCTAGCAACACTCGGTGGGTCGGCTAGGCACCCCCTGGAGTGGCGCCGCTATGGCACCGGATTTATACCCCAGCCGACCCAGCCACCTGTCAGTTCTTTCTTGCCGGCTACTCCAACAGTGGAGAAGGATGGTGGGTTTGGAATGGATATGAGCAACACATCTCGAAGAACAACAGTTACAAAGGTGAGTAACCGTCTTTTCTTCTTCAAGTGATTGCTCATATCCATTCCAGTTAGGTGATTCCCAAGCCTTACTAAGCGGTGGGGTCGGAGTCAGATGTGGCAGAGTGCAAAACCACTGAGCCAAAGGCTGCATCATCTCTAGACTTTTGGACCAGAGCATAGTGCGAAGGAAAGGTGTGGACCGAGGACCAGGTAGCTGCACGACATATATCCTGGATTGGTACATGGGCCAGGAAGGCAGCTGATGAAGCTTGAGCTCTAGTAGAATGTGCAGTGAGATGGCCCGAGGGAACATGAGCCAGGTCATAGCACGTGCGGATGCACGCCGTCACCCAAGAGGAGATCCTCTGGGAGGAGACAGGTAGGCCTTTCATCTGGTCAGCCACAGCAATGAAGAGTTGGGGTGATTTCCGGAAGGGAATCGTCCGATCGATATAAAAAGCGAGCACCCTACGGACATCTAAGGAGTGTAACTGCTGTTCCCGCCGAGATGAGTGAGGCTTTGGGAAGAAGACCGGAAGGAAGATGACCTGATTGATATGGAAGGCCGACACCACCTTAGGGAGGAAAGCCGGATGCGGTCGCAACTGTACCTTGTCCTTGTGAAAGACAGTATACGGTGGGTCCACCGTTAGCGCTCGAAGCTCGGAGACTCGTCTGGCCAATGTAATGGCTACTAAGAAAACTGTCTTCCAGGACAGGTATAGCAGCAAGCAAGTTGCCAATGGCTCGAATGGTGGAAGCATAAGCCTGCTTAGGACTAGATTGAGGTCCCAGGTAGGGGCAGGGCAACGTACTTGTGGGTAGAGGTGCTCCAGGCCCTTGAGCAATCTAGTAACTAAAGGATGGGAAAACATGGAGTGACCACTCTCCCCTGGATGGAATGTGGAGATGGCGGCCAAGTGCACCCTCAGAGACAATATCGCCAGGCCCTGCTGCTTAAGGGACCAGAGGTAGTCCAAGATAGTGGGGATCGAGACCTGAGAGGGAGTAGTATTCTGCGTTTCACCCCAGCAGGAGAAACGTTTCCACTTGGCCAGATATGTTGACCGAGTGGAAGGCTTTCTGCTACTCAGGAGTATATGTTGTACCGGAGCAGAGCAGCGTAACTCCGACCTGTTTAGCCACGCAGGATCCAAGCTATGAGGTGGAGGGCCTGCAGGTCCGGGTGGCAAAGATTGCCGTGGTCCTGCATTATGAGGTCCGGGTGGAGAGGCAGGGTAATTGGGCTGGCTATGGACAGGTTGAGCAGTGAGGTGTACCAGTGCTGTCTGGGCCACGCTGGCACAATCATCATTAGGTGCGCTTTGTCCCTGTGGAGTTTTATCAGGACCTTGTGAACCAGCGGGAACGGAGGGAAGGCATAGAGCAGCCGGTGCTTCCAGGACATGAGGAATGCGCCCGAGATTGATCCCGGTGAAAGACCCTGGAAGGAGCAGAAAGCTTGGCATTTCCTGTTCGTGCTAGAGGTGAACAGGTCTATGTGGGGAAAGCCCCACTTCTGGAAGACCGAATGAATAACATCCGGTCTTATCGACCATTCGTGGCAGAGGAAGGATCTGCTCAGCTGATCCGCTAGAGTGTTCCGAAACCCTGGGAGAAAGGATGCTACCAGGTCTATTGAGTGGGCTATGCAGAAGTCCCAGAGTCGGATGGTCTCCTGACAGAGGAAGGAAGATTGAGTCCCTCTCTGTTTGTTGATACAATACATGGCCGTTGCGTTGTCTGTAAACACTGAGACACAAAGGCCGTGTAGATGCTGCTGGAATGTCTGGCACGCCAGGCGGACCGCTCTCAGCTCTCAGACATTTATGTGAAGCGTCAACTCCTGTGGTGACCAAAGGCCTTGAGTACGAAGCTGTCCGAGGTGAGCCTCATGACGCGTCCGTCGTCAGGGACAGTGAGGGTTGTGGTGGATGGAACGGTAACCTTGCACATACCAGGGTGGGTGTTAGCCACCAGTCGAGGGAGCGTAGGGTGCTTAGGGGAATGGTGACTATTGTGTCTATCGGGTCCCTGCCCGGATGGTAGACCGAGTTGAGTCACGTTTGGAGGGGTTGGAGGCAGAGCCTGGCATATTTGGTCACATAAGTACATGCAGCCACGTAACCTAGGAGACCGAGACAGGTGCGAGCCGAGGTCTTCGGGAAGTTCTGCAGACCTCAAATGATCGTTGCCATTGCCGGGAATCGCGGCTGGGGTAGGTAGGCCTTGGCTAGATTGGAGTCCAGGGTAGCTCCTATGAAGTCTAGCCTTTGTGTGGGGACCAGTGTGGATTTCTCCACATTGAGCATCAGGCCTAAGTGTGTGAATAGGTCCCTGACAATGTCTATATTCTGTCTGACCTGTGTCTCGGAGATCCTTCTGGTGAGCCAGTCATCCAGGTACGGGAATACGTGTATCCAACATTGGCGGAGGTGTGCGGCGACTATGGCCATGCACTTTGTAAACACCCTTGGGGCCGTGGAGAGGCCAAAGGGGAGGACCGTGAACTGGAAGTGCTGGTGGTTGGCTACAAAGCGAAGGTACCTCCTGTGTGGAGGAAAAATGGAGATGTGAAAGTACACATCCTTCATATCGAGGCAGCATACCAGTCTCCAGGATCCAAGGACAGGATAATGGTCCCTAGGGAGACCATGCGGAACCTCAACTTTATCATGAACTTGTTGAGGCCTCGCAGGTCTAGGATGGGCCTGAGGCCTCCTTTCGACTTGGGGATCAGAAAGTACCGGGAGTAAAACCCTTTGCCTTTCTCGTTTTGCAGCACCTCCTCTATTGCTTCTATGGCGAGGAGCATCTGCACCTCTTGTAGGAGGAACTGCTCGTGAGAGGGGTCCCTGAAGAGGGACCTGGTGGGAGGATGGGAAGGCGGGGATGAAACAAATTGGAGGTGGTATTCTTGTTTCACAGTGTGTAGGATCCATAGGTCTGAGGTCAGTTGGGACCACGCCAGGAGGAAGTAGGAGAGGCGGTTGGAGAAGGGAGGAAAAGGATCCTGTCCTGAAACTGGTACGCCATCCTCGGGCATACCTTCAAAAGGTAGACTTAGGCCCCGCTGGTGGTTTTGAGGAGCCATGGTTTTGGGCCCCTTGGGGTCCAGACTGGCGTCTACGGCCACCTCGCCCACACCGTCTGCTAAAGTCTTGCCTGTGTCTGGGCACAAAGTACAGGCAGTGAGTCTGGGGACGGAAAGGTCTGTGTTGGGTCACAGGTGTATGCATGCCCAAGGAGCGCATGATGACCCCGTTGTCTTTCAAGCTTTGTAGCCTGGGGTCAGTCTTCTCCAAGAACAGACCCTTACCGTCGAAGGGTAAGTCCTGGATGGTATATTGTAATTCAGGCGGTAGGTTGGACACCTGTAGCCATGAGATGCGTCTCATGGTGATACCAGAGGCCAGAGTTCTGGCTGCCGAGTCGGCCGCATCTAGAGAAGCCTAGAGGGAGGTTCTGGCCACCTTTTTCCCCTCCTCTAGGAATGCAGCGAATTCCTGTCGGGAGTCCGGGGGGAGTAGCTCTGTATAATCTACCCACCTCTGCCCAGGTGTTGTAGCTATAATGGCTCAGAAGAGCCTGCTGATTTGCCACCCGGAGCTGTAGGGCGCCTGCCTAATACACCTTGCGGCCGAGTAGATCCATTCGCCTAGCCTCCTTTGACTTTGGGGCTGGCGCCTGTTGGCCATGGCGCTCCCTCTTGTTGACCAACTGGACAACCAGTGAGGAGGGAGGAGGGTGGACATATAGATACTTGTAGCCCCGAGAGGGTACCATGTATTTGCACTCGACCCCCTAGCGGGGGCATCTGCCAACAGGATGCTCACTACAGAGTCCTCGACCTCCGGGACCTCCTCCACCTGAAGATTTATGTTGAGCGCCACTCTCCTGAGGAGGTCCTGATGAGCTCTTAGGCCGCCCCAAGGAGGAAGTCCCTGCCACTGCCTCATCTGGAGAGGAAGAAGATGAAACGCTGCGGATGAGCGGGTCCTGTATGGCCTCTTGCTCCTGCTCCGGTTCCTGCTCCAGTGGCACCAGGGAACCCGGTGGGTGGACTAGTGGCTCCTCTGTCCCGGGTGGAGGAGGATGACTAACTGTGGCCTCTGATGCTCGGTGCTCTGATGAAGCAGAGAAGGCTAGAACTAGCGGAGTACCTTGGGCCTGGTGGTATGCCCAAGGTGTCCAAAAGGACCACTGGTGAGGTCCTGGGTCCTGAGACCGGGCTTCTTGAAACACTCCAGTGGGCACATCAGAATCACGGTCTTGGCCATAGTAGCTGTCCATGTGGGAGGACACTGATGTATGCCTGGATGGCCATGTAGGAGCGGAGAAGCCTTGTGCCGATGTTCCAACGGACCTGGCTCCCCTCGGTATTGGGAACCGGTGCCAGGATGCATATCGGTACCGGGATCGAGAGTGGGACCTGCGACCAGATCGGTGCCGGGAGGTCAACCGAGATCTCGAATCCCGGAGTCTTGGATGGCTTCGGGAGGCACGGTGCCTGGAGCGGTGCTGAGAACTGGAGTGGTGCCGCGGGTAATGAGCCAGTGAAAGAGAGTCCAACCAGTGCCGTGAGTCTGACCAGTGCCGTGTAGTAGAATGGTGCTGGGACTGCGAATGGCATCGAGAACGGGAGCGCCGTCTGGCCCTGGAGCGTCTGCGGGACCGCGATCGTGAGCGGTGCTGGTCAGCTGTGCTGACAGAGGGTGGTCTAATCAAGGTCAGCTTGCCTATGGATTGGATTACCCTCACAGGCGGTGCCAGGGGTAGAGGCAGTGCCGAGCCTGTCAGGGCCATCAGGTCCCTCGCCGCTGAGAACGCCTCTCGCGTGGACAGTGTGGTGAGCTCTACCGTGGCACGCGCCGGGGAGCTAACAGGCTCCAGACTCGACGGACCTTGTGGTTGGAATAGACGGTGCCGATTTAGTCAGTGCCGCAGTGAGTGTCGGCACTGGGCGATCCGACATAGGCGTACTCTCTGGCTGCGGTGTGGTCGGTGCCGAAGCAGCAGGAGTCTTGGCCTTCCTCAACCTCAGGGAGAGGAAGCGTCGTTGAGCTGACTTCGGTGCCGGCGATGTCCGGTGCCGTGAGTCCTTAGGCATACCGGTGCGGTCCGGTGGCACGGAGGTGCTTCTGCTCACCGATTGACCAGTGCTCAGTGCCAAAAGTGAAGGGGTGAGGGCCGCCTCAATGAGGAGCTGTTTAAGCCTGATGTCCCCCTCCTTTTTTGTTCTCTGCTTGAAAGCCTTGCAAATGGAGCACTTAGCTGTCAAGCGCGATTCCCTGAGGCACTTCAGACAGGAGTCATGTGGATCTCCTGTCGGCATCAGCTTGTGGCAGGCCGAGCACGGTTTGAAATCCGGTGAGCTGGGCATGGGCTCAGGCACCGGGTGCAGGGAAGGGGCTACTCCCTGAACCCCGCGAACTACGAGTAGCTAGGGAAGTGGAGGTCATCTAAGCCACGCTCCACTGTTCCAATGACCGACACGGGCGGTAAGAAGGAACTGAAGGGTGGCTGGTTCGGCTAGGGTATATATCCGGTGCCATAGTGGCACCACTCCAGGGGGTGCCCAGCCGACCCACCAAGTGTTGCTAGGGTAAAAAGTCTTCCGATGAACATGCACTCATGGTGCGCACACCTAACTGGAATGGATATGAGCAATCACTTGAAGAAGAATTTATTATTTTTGTCACCAGCAATTGGGGCCACCTATATTACTGTATAAATATTTATGGTGAATAGTAAAGTAATCTTTAAAGATTGCTCTGTGGTGCTAGAAGGAGACTCATTTATGTTTTATGCCTTATTCTTTTATTAATAATTTTTGCTATTAATAGCTAATTTAGCTATTTTAATTGTAAAAAGCTGTCTCCCAAGAGATGTCAACAGAATGAAATGGGCTAGGCATAGAGCAGTCTACTACTGCTGAGATATTAAAGGGGAGAATGGAAGAAGAGGGCTTGTTCATTCATCCATCAGTCCTCATCCTTCCACACATACCACTCTTCAGTTCCTATTCGGGTTTTATTTTGGCTCCCACTGAAGTCAATGACAAAACTGCCACTGATTTCAATGGAGCAGGATCAAGCCCCTAATTTGCACCAACTTGTGATGCATTTCTTCAGCTGAAAAAAAATCAAAAAGAAGGAATTTTTCAAAAGACCTCAGCACCCACAATTGGGCCAGATTTTCAAAAGAGCTCTCATTGAGGAATCTAGATGAAGAGACAAAATTTTCACAAGTGTTCAGACCCTATCAGTCTCCACTGTTCACATGGAAGCCTGAAGGGCTTAGAAACAGGGCTGGTCAGCAAGGGGAAAACATTTTTTCAGAAAAAGTCTGAGCATGTCAAAGTCATTTTCATTCTGCAGGTTTTGAGAAGGAATGAGTTTGCAGTTAGCTCTTTTAGGAAGATGTATATTCAAAATTGTGACGTTTCATTTTTTTTTTCTAATTTTGTTGTTTGGGGTATTTTTCCTTGGCTTTTGTCTACTTTTTGCTTTCTGTTTCTCTCCTTTTTCCTTTTCACTACTGAAAAAGAGGGAAAGGAGAAAAGGGAGGAAAAGGGGTGTAAAAATATAAACTGACAAATTTACAGTTGAAAAAAATCAGTTTTTCTTATTCCAGTGTTAACAAGAAAACAGAACATTGTAAAAACAAACAACAAAATTGACAAAAAGTTCTGATTCTGAAAAAGGCCATTGCTCAATAAAAAAAATGCCATGTGAAAATTTTCAAACAGCTGTAGTTCAAAGGAGAGAAAATGCACAAGAAATGTAGGATCACTTGTAATTCAATAGTCCCTATGATATTTATAACCCCATGAAAAAGCAAGAGGGGGAAAGGGAATAAATATTTAAATTTTAATATCTGTAATGTTGTCTCTTCAGAGCACAAAAGTTAATGGGAATTACTGTGTGCACTGAATGGGGCACAGGTTCCTGAATAATTAGTAATAAGGTATTGTACATCAGGGACCCCTAGGGAATAATACCTTTTTTCCAACCTACCTTTACAGGGCACTTCTTTCAGATTCATGTCTCTGTGCCTAGAAAAACAAATTGAAAGAGGATGAAATCAATAAAAACAGCAGTGAAGCAGCGGGCACAAGGCATCTCCACATGTTCCTGTGCTGGCTGCCTGCATCATGGGTAGCAGTGTGGGATGGTATGAAGGATGGCCAGGGAAGTTACATCCTCCCTGGAGCAGATGGATGGGAATGGAATGGGGCGGGGACTGGTAGGGGCCTTGGCACCATCCGCTCCAATGCATCATAGCTGCACCAGTGTATTGGGGAAAGAATTGAGGACCTGTCACAGTTTACACCCTTTTTGAAACATTGGGGGAACCAAGAAAGAGAGTGTGATGCCATGAAACACAATCTCTGTCCAGGCTGCTCAAAGAGCAACGCAACAATGTGAAGCTCCTTACTCTGGGCTTGTGACAAAGCCACAGTTCAGCCCTACATATGGTAACATATGAAACTAAACTTTGGTGTGTTAAATGTTCTTTGGATGTGTGGCCATGTTGTGGAGATGATCATTTCATTTTCAATCCACACATTTGATACAAATCATGGAATACTGTGATTCTCCTTTTAATTGTTTAGCCTAGAGGTTCCCAGGTGCTAAGATAAAGATAGACTTCTCTCCTAGCTTTGTATAACGAAGGCAGATTTTAAGCACCACAATGCCTTTGAGTTCTGTATCTAAGCATAAACATCAGAAATGTATTTGCGATAATCATTTTCTTTTGAAGTTATCTCAGATTGCTCAGCAGCTGTCAGAGGGCTTTTCTGACTCAAAGTACTTCACAATCCGACAAGTATTATCTGCGCCTAGCCACACACCACCACCAAACAACCAATTTACGTCAAACCACATCTTTCAGACCGATTTAAACCAATCTGCTGGAAAGCACTGAGGAATACACATAGAAATAGAATAGTCCTAAAAATATTTGGGGGAAATTTTCAAACCCCATCAATCAAACGTGTGCATGTGTAAACATCTGTATGTGTCCAGTAAATAATCTAATGTCTGTTTATGCTCAAGTATTTAAAATTAGTACCCCAACACACATTGGAGCCTTTATATTTTGAGGGCACCAAATACTTCCCACTTAGATGTTAAAATTTCTAAAGTACACATGTTGTTGCCTGATTTTAGGATTAATAATATTGTTTAGATCCTATGGGTTATAGAGTCACCAGTTAATCTGATCAGAAGATAATAAGATTCTTGTCCAAAAATCAGGCTACACAGAATTTGCAAGGACTCTCCAGATGTATGACAAGGGTACACACACAGAGAACAAAATGCAGCCTTAAAGTCTTTTATTCAGATAAATGAAATAGTAATTGACTAGTAATCAAATAGTAATCAAATAATCAATTCATTACAAAAACAATATTATCGTTGTAGCAGTACATGTGGTATTATATACTATAAAGGTTTCTCGATTAACATACTCACACCCTTTCCGGATAACCTGGTGGTAAGAGACAAAGGACCAGCCTCACCTCTGGCATGCCAAGAGTGTCCAATGGTTCAGATTTCTCAAATCTTGAGTGGGAGGTGAAGAACTTAGTAGAAGCTAGAGCTAAAGCTATAGAAAGACTACAGAAGCTAAATTAGAATTTACTTAAAAATTAACTATATAAAACTAAATAATGAACTAACTGAACAATGAACAAACTTATATAACATGATGGATTGCCCTTTTTATAGACCCTGAGCACTATATGCCCTCCTTGCATGTCCAGACTTAGCTTCCTCACCTACAAAAATATCATGATACACTTACTCTATAGGCTGGCATGTTCATGCATATTAATGACATATTCATTGTGACCATTAGTTCATTCTCACCTCTGTTATTTCTGGCCTAACCAGTTATTTCCATGTTCTTTGTCATGTAGCTATTAAGTCTGAAAAGGGGCATGAACTTGGGTGGCCCTACCTAAACCAACTTGCTTGAAATTGCTCATTTATCTATGTTAAAGAGTCACAAACATAAATATACTCTGTTCTTTAGCTCATCATCACCAATATAGGGTAAAGGGTCTCGAACATATGTATGCTAACTTGCCTCAGCTCAACAGAGAGGATGCGGCCAGTATTTGCGTTACAGCCAAAATACTCTAATACAAATTGATAAACCTGCTATAATAAAACAAATTATCAAACCCATTAGAAAAGATATATAGGTGTTATAAACAGATAGCTAAGAGTTAATGTTCTTTTACCTGTAAAGGGGTAACACCAGTAACCTGAAACACCTGACCAGAGGACCAATTAGGAAACAAGACTTTTTTAAAATCTGGGTGGAGGGAAGTTTGTGTGTGAGTTCTTTGTTCTTTGTCTTGTGTCTGACCCTCTCGGCTATGAGAGTGATTTTTCTATCTCCAGCTTTCTAATCTTCTGTTTCCAAGTTGTAAGTACAAAAATAGTAAGACAATAAGGTTTATATTGTTTTCTTTTGTATTTACATTTGTGTAGTTGCTGGAATGTTTTGAATTGTATTCTTTTTGAATAAGGCTGTTTATTCATTTTTCTTTTAAGCAATTGACCCTGTATTTGTCACCTTAATACAGAGAGACCATTTTTATGTCCTTTTCCTTCTTTTTATATAAAGCCTTCTTTTTAAGACTTGTTGGAGTTTTTTTCTTTAGTGGGGACTCCAGGGAATTGAGTCTGCAGCTCACCAGGGAATTGGTGGGAGGAAGAAGACAGGAGGGGAAATCTCTTTGTGTTAGATTTACTAACCTGACTTTGCATACCCTCTGGGTGAGGGTGGAAGTACTTGTGTTTCCAGGACTGGAAACAGGGAGGGTGGAGTCCCTCTGTTTAGATTCATGGAGCTTGCTTCTGTATATCTCTCCAGGAACCCAGGGAGGGAACAGCCGGAGGGGGGAAAGGAAATGGTTTATTCCCCTTTGTTGTGAGACTCAAGGAATCTGAGTCTGGGGGTCCCCCAGGGAAGGTTTTGGGGAGACCACAGTGCGCCAGGCACTGTATAGAATCCTGGCTGGTGGCAGCTTTACCAGGTCCAAGCTGGTAACTAAGCTTGGAGGTTTTCATGCTAACACCCATATTTGGACGCTAAGGTCCAGATCTGGGAAAAATGTTATGACAATAGGCAAGTCTGCACTCTAGCCCTACAGGCTACACATTTGTACCCCAATCCTGCAATCAGATCATGTGGGTGGAGGGGCTTAGCAAATATGGGAAAAAGCCAGGACAAAGTGTGCTTGCAACAATTGGGATCTGCAATTTTTCTTGCGGACAAGTGGAGGCTCATGGTCAATTCAATGAAGCAAATTTGATAGATTGTGATGTGGTGAATATCTGGATTAAAGTGTTCAAAAATGCCTAAGTGATTTAGGAGATTGACCCATTTTCAAAAATGTCATTACATTCCCAGGTCGCCTTTGAAAATGGAAGTAGGCTCCTAAATCACATAGGCACTTTTGAAAATTTTACCCCTAGCCTCTTGATACATTACTACCGGAATTAAAATTCTGTTTTTCAGACAGACTGGTTGGCACATGAAGACACAGATTAGGAACTCTTTTAAAGGAAGGATTCTCTAATGCTACTGTACAAAACCATCTGTTCCCACTTGAACTTCAATAACAGGAAAGGGACTTGATAAGTAAACTGTTCCATAATACTTTAATTAAAAAATTTACCTCTTCAAGAGCCTTTTCATCTCAGAAAATGTGGAAACTGACATTCTATAGTATTTCCCTTTGATTATCTTATTTAGGGCTAGATTTTCACTAGCCCTAATGTGGCTATGCAGGGAAGTAGGGGTGAATAATGCTTCCCTTCCCATCCCATGCACAGCAATGTTAGGTCTACCTAGACCACGTGCAGTACAGGAACTGCAGTGGCTTCATGCTGGACCTGTTTGGAAAATCCAATTTTATTTCTCTGAATAGTTTTGAATGAAAAAATTTCAACCAGCTCTACTGCAGGCCTGATATTTCTCCCTGTGAGTGTGTGGAGAAGGATGAGAAAAGGGTGGTGCCAGAGCACTGCCTTTCCTTCCTATGTGTTGACCAGCAAAGCTGACCAAGTGCAAGGGTGCAGTAAACTGTATTCCCAAATGGGGTGATGTAAATTACTCCCTCTCCAGTGAACTAAATCACATTTCCTGGACTTTATGTGGGCTCAGTCTAGCCCTAATTTAGCAGCCACATTCCAATTTTTACTCTGAGCATTGGTAGGTTTGGAAATACTTCCATGTTATACAGTAGGGAAGTATTTCCTGTTCTTGTGAAGAAATCTTGCTGATTTTCTAAAACAGCCAGTCATAGTTAAGTATCACGTCTTTACTATCATTATCATTATAGATGGTTGAGAAGAAGGTATGACAGGGGTGGGCAAACATTTTGGGCAGAGAGCCACATCTGGGTGGGAAAATTATATGCAGGGCCGGAGCAGAGGGTTGGGGTGCAGGAGGGAGTGCAGGGTGTGGGAGGGGGGTGCTGTGCGCAGGAAAGGACTCAGGGCAAGGGATTGGGACAGAGGAGAGGTGTGGGGTGTATGAGGGGGCTCAGGGAAGGGGGTTGGGGTGCAAGAGGAGTATGGGGTGCAGCAGGGGGCTCAGGGCAGGGGGTTGGGATGCACAGGGGTTCAGGGTGCAGAAGGGCCCTCAGGGCAGGGGGTTGGGGTGCAGGAGGGGTGCAGGGTGTACGAGGGGCTCAGAGAAGGGAGTTGGGGCTCGAGGTGCAGGCAGGGGGCTTAGGGCAGGGAGTTGGGGAGCGGGGGACAGGAGTGGTTCAAGCTCCAGCCCGGTGCCGCTTACCTAAAGCAGCTCCAGGGTGGCAGCAGTGCACACCGGGGCCAGGGCAGGCTCCCTGCATGCCTGTCCTGGCCCCGCCCCACACCGCTCCAGGAAGCGCTGCGGCCCCTGAGGATGGGGGGGCAGAAGGCTCTGCATGCGCTGCCCTTGCCGCTCCTCCAGTTACTGCCCCCAAAGCTCGTATTGACAGCTGTTCCCCATCCCCAGCCAATGGGATCTGTGAGGAGTGGTGCCTGGAGGCAAGGGCAACACACATGGAGCCCCCCCACCTGAGGGCCACTTCTGAGAGTGGTGCAGAGCCCACAGCACCATGGGGGGCAATCCTGCAGGCCGGATCCAAAGCCCTGAGGGCCCAGATCTGGTCTGCAGGTCATAGTTTGCCCACTCCTGCAGTATGAGGTCAGTGGGGGTCTCGCCTTCTGGCAGGATAATTAGCTACATCTATATGACACATACTGGCTTTGTCTGGTCATAGTTGAGATGATTCTGTCATCTGGATCAGCGACTGTTGAGTTTTACCAGCTCATAGACCATTTTGCTCAGGTGGACCTGTGGTTGTTAAACACCACAGTCATAGAGTCATAGACTTTAAGGTCAAAAGGGAACATTATGATCATCTAGTCTGACCTCTTGCACAATGCAGGCCACAGAATCTCACACACCCACTCCTGCAACAAACCCCTAACCTATGCCTGAGCCATTGAAGTCCTCATATCTTGGTTTAAAGACTTCAAGGTGCAGAGAATCCTCCAGCAAGTGATCCATACCCCACGCTGCAGGGGAAGGTGAAAAACCCCCAGGGTCTCTGCCAATCTGCCCTGGAGGAAAATTCCTTCCCAATCCCAAATATGGCGATCAGCTAAACCCTGAGCATGTGGGCAAGACTCACCAGCCAGACACCCAGGAAAGAATTCTCTGTAGTAACTCAGATCCTATCCCATCTAACATCCCATTACAGGCCATTGGACATATCTACCGCTAATAGTCAAAGATTAATTGATTGCCAAAATTAGGCTATCCCGGTACACCATCCCTTCCATAAACTTATCAAGCTTAGTATTGAAGCCAGATATGTCTTTTGCCCCCACTGATCCCCTTGGAAGGCTGTTTCAGAACTTCACTCCTCTGATGGTTAGAAACCTTCATCTAATTTCAAGTCTAAACTTCCTGATGGCCAGTTTACATCCATTTGTTCTTGTGTCTACATTGATACTGATCTTAAATATTTCCTCTCCCTTCTTAGTATTTATCCCTCTGATATATTTATAGAAAGCAATCATATCTCCCCTCAGCATTCTTCTGGTTAGGCTAATCAAGCGAAGCTCTTTGAGCCTCCTTTCATAAGACAGGTTTTTCATTCCTCGGATCATCCTAGCAGTCCTTTTGGAATCTATGGAGTCTATATTTTGAGATTATTAGATACAGCACTCCAAAAATATATTAGTCTAAAACCATGCAGGTAAGAGCTTGCCTGGTCCTATGAATGGGTAGAAGATTAATGCTATGGCCATGTAAGAAATATACCATCACTTCCTTGTGATCTTATTTAACCCTGCTGGTTCAGTGAAAGCACTTGCAAGACTCTTTTGTGACTAATCAGAAGTCCATGATAGAATGTTATCCATAAGGTTAATGGCTGATACTAGTTACCTTTGTTGTGTAGCTCCTTTTGTAATATTGTTCTGGTTTGGTAGGAGTTTACTATTCAGCCTTCATTTCTGTACTTTGTTATTTGCTTAATTCCCATATTACCAAGTCATCACTAACACTGATTAACCATCAGTGATAAATCTGTGATAGGAGTGTCATAAACAGATAGTTAAGGATTAATGTCTCTTTTATCTGTAAAGTGTTAACAAGCTCAGTGAACCTGGCTGACACCTGACCAAAGGACCAATCGGGGGACAAGATACTTTCAAATATTGGTGGAGGGAAGTCTTTGTTTGTGCTGTTTGTTTTGTTCTTTGTTCTCTCTTGGAGCTAAGAGGGACCAGACGTGCAACCAGATCTGTCTCCATTCTTTCTAAAACAGTCTCTCATGTTCATAATAGTACATACTAGCTAGAAAAGGCAAATTAGTTTTATGTTTGTTTTCTTAATTTGCAAATGTGTATTTTGCTGGAAGGGTATTTTATCTCTGTTTGCTGTAACTTGTATCTTAGGCTAGCAGCAAGGGAGAACCTCTAGTCTATGTATAAGCTTAGACCCTGTAAACATTTTCCATCCTGGTTTTACAGAGATAATTTTTATTTTTTCTTTCTTTAATTAAAAGCTTTCCTTTTTAAGAACCTGATTGATTTTTTTTCCTTGTGTAAGACCCAAGGGGATTGGGTCTGAACTCACTAGGGAGTGGTGGGGGGAAAGATGAGGGGGAAAAGGTTAATTCCTCTCTGTTTTAAGATTCAAGGAGTTTGGATCACAGTGATCTCTCACGGAAAGTCTGGGAGGGAGAAAGGAGGGGGAATGGTTTATTTTCCTTTGTTTTAAGATCCAAGGGGTTTGGGTCTTGGGTCCCCCAGGGAAGGTTTTGGGGAACAGGAAGTGTACCAAAACACTATATTTTTGGTTGGTGGCAGCGCTATCAGATCTAAGCTAGGAATTAGGCTTAGAAGGGTACATGCAGGTCCCCACTTTCTGGACGCTAAAGTTCAAAGTGGGAATAATACCTTGACAAGGAATCGTAAAGGAACAAAATTTAGTCCATCATATTATTATTCTGACTCACTACATAGACTTATAGTAAAAGATTGAAAAAGTTACAAATCATTTAATATATTTCCACGAAGGTATATTAACATGCACTAAGCTAACTCAGCACATTTCTAACACTTCTTATTGGCCCTTTTGGCCTTTTTGTTACCATTTGTAGATTAATCGACCTCTGAGGAAATTTTAATTCTCCATAAATTCCTAAATTCTTACATCTTGTGTTGCTCTTTGCTCTGTCTTTAGAATTCCATGTTCTGTACAAGGAGAATGGTGTGACTGAGATATGAGACGGGGTACTCTGCCAGAAATGTTTGCATATATAATCAGATTTAAATATACTTTTCTAATCTCTCATAGAGAAAAGGGTGAAATCGAAACCTTTCCGTTGGAATTAATAATCTATGAACTCATTATGATTAAACTTAGCGTTGATGTTATCTCATAAGAAATCTATTAATTCTCCAGGATTCACGTTTTGGGAGATGAATGACACTGACTTTTTACTCAAGCATTTCTGACAGCCTGGGATTCTAATCAGACAGATAACAAGTTCTCACTGCAACATTAATTTTAGTTGACAACTACAAAAAGCTTGGTGGTTTGGGTCCTCTTTACACTGCACACTACCAATATTTCTGCTAAGTAAAGAGATGAGTGGAAATAAAAAACAATGAAAAACTGCTGCACTTAAGGCAGACCATGTTTTCTGCCAAATATGGTCTGAATAAGGGTGAGAGTAAGCACTTTATTATGAGCCAAACTACAAGATGAAGAACTGCATTTAGTAAATTTTGGCATTTTGTAACTTTAAAAGCCGTTTTCTCAAAGAAACAGCCCACATACTATAGCTGCACCATAAATGTTCATTATGCAGAAAGATATAGTGGAGGCTATTGCTAACTGCTTAGAAAAATAATTATGGGGTCTGATTAAAAATTAACTGTACATCTAATATATGGATTTATCAAAGACTTTTATTTTTAATAGAAGTGAAGGGAAAAAAACCAATAAGTCATCAATTGCCTCATTTTCCTATTAACAGACAAAACCAAATCCTGCTGTCACTGAAGTCTGTGGTAGTTCTTTCATACGGTTCAATGGAAGCCAGATTCACTCTATGACTCAAGGCATCTCGGGAAGCCCACACTGAAAATGCCAAGGGCAGGGCAGGCTGAAAATAGGAGAGCTGATTCTTCCCAAACTGATGGTTCGATTCACCAACCAGTCACACAACTGTGCTGCTCATCCCCCACATTGGTTATCAAGAAGCTAGGGGGTGGAAATAAATCACACAACCTCCTTTATTGCATTCCAGTCTCTGGCTCCCAATCTGCAAATGGATCCAGTAAAGTGAGAAATTACTTAAAACTCTATTCACTATACTAAATGTTCTTCTGATTCCCAAATGACCATCCTCGTTACCAGATAAATACTAGTTTGGATCTTACCCAAAATACTACACAGCCAGCTAATACTTTAGTATCTAAAACTAAAGATTTATAGAAAAGAAAAGAAAAGAAAAGAAAAGAAAAGAAAAGAAAAGAAAAGAAAAGAAAAGAAAAGAAAAGCACAGTACTGACAATAGACACATAACATAAAATATGCATAAAGTCTGTTGATTTGTTGCAAGTTACAATATAATAACTAATACTTTACCATCTCTTGTATATTTGTGCTCATGACAGCCAGAAGTCTTGGAAGCAGTATTTGGTATCCTGGAAGAAATAAATAAATCTGTAAAAGACACTCACACAAATCACAACTGTAATATTTCCAGCTCCTGTATTTAGGTAATCTACACATACAACTTCTCTAAAATTGACTGTTTTTAATTCCTTCCGCATATTGACTATAACTACTATATGAGACTGATGACATCTTAGTCAATGCTTAGCCTATACTCTGAAGATAAAAATGTGCTGACCTAGCACTCTGTGTAAAAATGTTTCTCTCCTTGGTGTTATAAAAAACTTGACTTGTCTTAAAAATTGTTAAAATTAACCACAGTATTTCTTTCATATGCACATATCTTCATAATTTACTGTCTACCTGCCAACTCAAGAGATTAATTTCATAATAGTTGAGCTTGCCTAGATGGTAAAAATAATCTCATCCTGTTTTATTAAATAAAATAAGATTACATAAGACATTCAGTTAAAATGAAGTAAAAATGTGCTGTCTGGGGATGATAATAATGCATGATATCTGTATTTATTGATGGAAAGAAAATCACTGTTCCATTTCAAAACTGCAGAGGAATGAATTTTCTTAAATCTCAAAACCATATTTTTCATGACTACAGTACTTGGTTGAAGCCAATAGTGTTATAGTTATTATGAATTTTATGCTCAATAAGTCTAAGAATTTAAATCAGCTAATATAATCCAATACAGCTAATTACAGTACCACTTTGCAAACTCTGCTTCTTATTCAGGATCTAGATTTAACTACAGCACATTCAGTAATTTATTTTTCTAAGGATTGTTTTAAAAAATTGGCTGAAAAAAAGGATCATGGTAAACAATAATGTAAATTAGCATGTATAGTGATCAGAAGTAAAATTTTCAAAAGTGGTTTAGGCACTTAGGAGCCTGAGTCTCGTTAACTTTCAATGAGACAAACTCCAAAGTACCTAAGTTATTTCTGAACATGGAATTTAAACATTGAAGTCACTTCGGGCCAGATTTTCAAAGGTATTTAGATGCCATTACAGTTAACTGGTATAAGGTTAAGGGAGAATATAAGAAATAAAGACATATGAGATGGTAGAATTTATCATACTTATTTTTTCAGAGAGAATGGCTTATCCTGACATATCCTGGTTAAAAGAAGAAATGGGGAAGTGTTGGAAAAGAAACTACATGGAGTGAGAAAGTTCAAGGCTGGAATCTCATAGTCTTCTTACCTGTCTGAATCTGTTTCCTCCAAACTAACCTATTTGTATTTCCATAATGACAAAATTAAATGTCGTTTTCTATATTTCTTGGCAGATACAGGATTTAGACTATTCCAAAATGAGCGAAATTTAATAAAGACAGAACAAAAAAATCTGTAGCTGGGGAACCAGGGATCTTGACTAGTCCCTTGGAGAATTAGCCAAACCCCTCTTCCCCATAAGGTGCACTGGGAAATAATTTCTCCATTTTGTAAGGCCAATGAAAAATGCATTGTTTTAACTGCAGCTGTAAAAAGTGAAACATTTCAGGCCAATTCCTACTCCTGTTCAAGCCAATGGAAAAATTCCTAAATTCCTAAAACTAAATTACAGCAGGGTTGGGCACCTGGGGCCTGATTCCATGTGCTGCTAAGTGCCTCTGTGTGACACCCTAGGTAGACTAGTTAGGACGGCATTAAACTAATTACAAAACAGGAAGAGTGTTAAGGGGCCACACAGTATAGATACTCAAATGTGTAACTCCGACTCAAAGCAGCATGAACATAATGAATTAGTGTTAAGAGAGGGAAAGAGAATAAATTCTTTAATTTCATATATACCAATGTTAGGAGCCTGGGTAGCAAATAGGATGAATTGGCAATGCTCACATATGAGAAAACAATGGACATAGTTGGTACTGCTGAAATCTGAGGGAGAGTCACATCACTGAAGTCTTAACATCACTGGCTATGACCTAATTAGGGAAGATGAAGTGGGTAAATAAGGAAGGGTTGGCATTCAACAAAGATTCAATTCTTGTTTCCAAGTTATTGGCAATTTATAGCATGTGATTGTGAAAGCTTACAGAATACTTATCATACTGTTACAGCATAAGATGGGGTTCTCGGAGCAATCTGTAACTGACCGCCAAATCAGACTATAATGTGAAGAAAAACTGCATTATCATGAGGGTGGCATATGCTGAAGGTTTCATGCTTACAATAGTAAAATGTTCCTGGAATTTCTATAAATTATAGATAATCATTTTCTAACACTGAAGTATCTCATTCAATATGGATTAATTGAATATTAGACCTCATTCTAATAGAAAATGATTAATTGATCGCTGAATTAAAAATTAGTTCAAATGATCACTGCACCCTCAGAATACAGTCCACACACACACACACACACACACACACACACACATATATGACTGGTGCTTTATAAGGGTTGATTTCCAAAGCTAAAAATTATTATAAGCAAAGCTGATTAAGATAAAAAATGTAAACAGAGATGGGTGAACAAAAATCAAGAGTTGTTAGGAATGCTTAACTCTATGCCTAAAAAGCAACAATAACTCAGGGTTTTTTTAAATGCTACTTTAGTTTAATAAAAACAATAACATTCTGGTTGAGAGGGTATGTGAAAGCAGCAATAAAAATCAATATAAAACAAAATGGGAAAAAAGAGGAAGTTGATGGTAATGAAAATAGATTGGAAATTAAGAGATGTGGGCAACTGATAAGGGAAGTTAAAGATATCAGTGAAAACTCTATCACCAATAGGGTTATGGACAACAGGGAGGAAACTAGATGAGGAGTTCATGTAATCTAAAAGCATCAAATACTTTCTATTCCAACAGCAACTGAGGAGGATATTAAACAGCATCTACTAATGCCAAAACATTCATAAATCAGCAGATCTGGTTAACCTATTCTACCTGATCCTGAAGAAGCCTTTGTGTTAGACTATTGCATGTTATGGGCATTGTGACGATGGAATTGAACCAGGGAGTAGACACTGTTTGTGACTTGCCCTTTTGAGAGACTACCAAACTTCTGAGCAATTATCTGCAAAGAATTACAGTTGTTCTGAGCAGCATTATCTCCTACTTCATTCCCTCTATCCCCATACAAGGCAAGAGGAGAAGATGCAGGCACAAAGGGATGGGTTCAGTAGCAACATGCCTAAATCAGTTTGGGAAGAACCAAGAAGGGACCATCTTTTGACACTGCAACACTGGGATTCTCAGGATTATTGCTCTTTTTTTCACACTATCTAGTACCTGTAGTTTCTCCAACCCATAGCCACCCCTCACCATTAGAGTACAAATTATTCCTCCTTGTGGCAAGAATACAGGAAGCTCAGTTATGTGAGCTTCATCGCGCTTCTCACAGAATTTTTCCATGAGAAAAGAGATTCAGGCTTTCTGTTATTAAGGTTTTAATCCTTGTGTAATATGATGGGTCTACTTGAAAAAATACTTTCTGTATCGTAAGAACATAAGAACAGCCATACTGGGTCAGACCAAAGGTCCATGTAGCCCAGGATCCTTTCTTCCGACAGTGGCCAATGCCAGGTGCTTCAGAGGGAATGAACAAAACAAGTAATCATCAAGTGATTCATCCCCTGTCACCCAGTCCCAGCTTCTGACAAACTGATGCTCGGGAAACCATCCCTGCCCATCCTGGCTAATGGCCATTGATGGACCTATCCTCCAGGAATTTATCTAGTTCTTTTTTGAATCCCGTTATAGTGTTGGCCTTCACAACATCCTCTGGCAATCAATCCTATCTGCTTTGCACATGTATAAACATAGCACTTGTTCTGGATTTTGTACTAAAGAATCTGATCAAGGAAAGAAAAGAAAAGCAATTGTTAGGGCTGGTCTACACTGGGGTGGGGTATCTATCTAAGACACGCAACTTCAGCTACGTGAATAGTGTAGCTGAAGTCGAAGTATCTTAGATCGATTTACCTCAGGTCCTCAAGGCACGGGATCAACGTCTGCGGCTCCCCGTGTCTACTCCGCTACCTCCGCTCACTCCGGTGGAGTTCCGGAGTCGATGGGACCACGTTCGGGGATCAATATATCACGTCTAGATGAGACGCAATATATCGATCCCCGAAAAATTGATTGATACCCTCAGATATGGCGGGTAGTCTGGAAGTACCCTTGGTTACAATTTACAAGTATTGCAGAGATTTACACGTCTCAGTGCACATTTATGAGGACAGCATAGCAGTTTGACGAAGATTAGTGTGAAGGTGATTTTGGGGGTCAAAGTAGGCTTATTAATATTTGATTCCAAAGAAAAGCAAGATATGATCAACCAAGAAAATAATATATTAGCAGTTTATTATATTAATCTTTAGCAGAATGTTAGCACAGTCAGTTGTTTATAGCTTAAAAGATATGACATTTGGGAAAATATCTGCTCACATTATCATAAAACCTGTCTTTCTAATTTAAAAAGCATATTATTTTAATAGGCAACTAGATAAATATCATCCCTGCTGTGATAAGAGATTACGGAATATACAGTATATGAATTGTTATACTTCACTGATTATAGTTTTATTGCATTTAATGTTAGTTAAATGGTTGTAGAGAAAAGCTTGAAAAATTGGTACTGCTTCTTAGCCTAGACCCTTAATGAAGGGTTACAACTACAGTCTGTCCAGTTATTGACCCAGAGATTGCATAGAGATTTTTGTATTATTATTATATTGTACTTTCCTTGTGTATTTTTAATGTAATTGATCAAGTTCTTATGCCACAGCTCTGAAGAGCACAAAACATAAATAATGTATAAAACCTAAAATAAATATTTGTTCTTATGACTGGGTATGCCAGGCATCTGATACCCTATGCCAAAGACCCTGCTGCCTTGGTGCACTGGCTCTGGGAAGCAGCTCTTTAAGAAAAGAATGGCAGAAAGTTTGGACCTCCAGGGGCTGCCTAGAAAGGCCTCCCAGGGTCAGCTGCTCACAGAACCAGCAAGACTTAGTCCTCCAGTGGCTAGAAGGGTCGGGAGCTTCTAGAGGCCTGTCAGGGCTCAGAAGGCCAGATAAAAATGGCTGACTGCTTCTAACAGGTAGGTATTCTGGCTGAAGCCAGGAAAGGGAAGGGAGAAGTCTCCCTCTGTCTTAGTCTAAGCAGCCAGACTTGGTCACAGCCTGATTCTGACTGCACTGTTTGTTTAGGCCAGTGAGAGTTCTGATTTATTTTGTGGATTGCAAAATCCAGGCCAGCCATAGTGAGTTAGATATTAATGAAACCACTAAAAATTAGTAAAGCTCACCTTGTGAGACACCCATGGACTCAAATGGGCCATGATATTTCCCAAAATAAATTTTAAAAATGTATACTTTCTAACCCGAATTCACTCATATTTATATATATATTCTGCAACAGAGATACTGTAAAAGAGCTAATATTTGTGTTGCTGAAAAATTTGATCATCTTGAAATATGACAAGATCTTTTGAAAGTCCTTAGTCAAAGATTGTAAGATTCAGCTCATTATGTGGAAATGAGGGAAAGTGAAGAAAAATCCAAAAACTTTAATGGGATAAGTTTACAGAGATGACACTGTTTATTTTAATAATCATGTATAATATGCAAAAAGAAGTATAATAGCTGCATTGAAGAAAAGGAAAGCAGCCAGCAGAGATAGTATCCCCCTGGAATTTCTTCATCAACTAGGCCATAGGAAACTCCAATGGCTGGTGAAACTGTACCCAAAACCATGGAATCAGTATGCATCCTAAAAACCTATCACTCCTGTGCACTGCCTACAAACTCCTGGAATATATCATTCTCCGAAGAATCAGTCCTCTAATTGAGTCAGTGATCCCCAAAGAACATTCAGGATTCTGACCTAAACACAGTTGTTGAGACCAAGTTATGGCCTTTGTAATGCATGTTGAGGCCAGATTCCAGAGGAAATTTAAGACCTGCACAGCCTTTGTAGACCTGTCATCGGCCTACAATACAGTCTGGATTAAAGGCCTGATGCTAAAGCTCGCAAGGATCATCCCCTGCCATAAAACACTATGCCTGCTATGGACAATGCTGAGCAATAGGTGGCTACGTGTCCACTTGGGCAACAAAGTCAGTTCGCCCCAGTTCCTCAACAATGGACTGCCACAAGGCTCAGTACCTGCCCCAACACTTTTCCATGTTTAGACAAGTGACATGCCTCCAACAAAGTAGTGCAAATTTGCATTTACAGATGACCCTGTTCTGGTAACACAAGCAGTCACTCTCAGCGACATCAAATCTATCTTGAACGGGGACCTAAACACCATGGAGGAATATTTTCAGAAATGGATGCTTAAGCCATATCCTCACAAAACAACAGCCACTGCATTCCATCATGATAATAGGAACACTAAGCGCACCCTGAAAGTGACCTTCTGTGGCAACACTACAACACGACCCCACTCCGACCTCTCCTGGAGTGAAGCTGGATCACACACTAACCTTCCACAACCATCTGAAAAAGGTAGCTGCCCAGACAAAGACAAGGGTCAACCTGATCCAGAAACTGGCAAACACAAGCTGGGGAGCATCATCATCAGTGTTACATCAGCAATGGCCCTTTGTGTACTGTGTAACTGAGTACTGTGCACCAGTATGAACTAGAAGTAGCCATATTCAACTTGTTGATGTCCAACTTAACACTGCAATGGAACCCTCAAGTCGACCCCAACATGTTGGCTGCCAGTGCTGAGGCATATTGCTCCCCCATCCATTTACCGCGATGCCGCAACCCTTCAGGAATTCCAGAAGATCATGGAAAATTAACTTCTTCCATTCCACCAGGACCTTAACAATGTACCTCACCATCACTTGAAGTCATGTAAGCCCTTTTGGACCCTTGCATTTAAACTTCAACAATGCAACTTCAACCCTGACGAAGCTGGGAAAGGTGAATGGAGTTCACAAGAAGTCACAACTAAACACCTTGTGAAAGACCAGATGCAGAAGATCCCTGGCTTCAATCTCCCAGGAAGTTCATGGGCAACCCTAAACCATATCTGTACAAACCACGGCAGATGCAGATACTGGTTGCACAAATGGAAAATTAAAGGCTCTCAGTGTGCTACTGTAGTCACTCAGAACAGACCATGGAACATATCATAACACGGTCCCAGATTCACAATATGAAGAAGGCATCACAATAATACCCACTGCTATTCCAGATGCAATTAACTGGCTTAACCATCTAAATGTAAAATTATAATTGTTGCTCTACATTTACATCAGCCATACAAAGAAGCAGCAGCAAAAGGATTCTTGTATTTTAAAACCATCACACTTTAACAGATAAGAAATTTGCATTCTGCTATATGTTGTATGAAAAACGAATGACACCTAGTGGCTGACTAAATTAATTATTAGTTTGTGTTCTGTGGGGGACATTGATTAAGGATTCTATCATCAGATTTGACAAAAATAGTACTAAATTAAATCAATTAGACTTGATCCCACAAACGTATGCCACATGATTAACTTTAGCCTCATCAGTGGAATTCTTGAAGTCTTTTAAAGTTAGCAGAGATCTTGGGAAGATAAGATTACATTAAGGGATGTTTTTCAAACATAGAGGTCTAAGTTGTGCTAACAAAATGTTTAATTGGAGACAAAACCAGGTAACTGAACATGCAAAAATTGCATTTGTATGTGCAAAACTACTACCTGTATGAGCAAGTCCCTATTTGTGTTTGTAATTGTTCATTTCCTCACATTTATTTTATGGATGCAACTTTGGTGCCTATACGTTCCTACACATGAAGGGTAACTCAGAATAGTTTGCTGAATTATGTTGTATTTTTTCAAAAACAATTATAAAGGACATGAGGCTTAGAACCTAGGCCTGTAAAGCCTGAAGTTGCTGCTATTCTCACAGTAACACAAAAATATACAGTGAGGGAGCACTATGGTGAGTAAACACTGCAGGAAGTATTTCCCATCATGTGACAATCTCCTGTGGCCCTCTGATTGACCAAGTGCATCTACTTAAGTCCATACATAAGTCCATACATTTTAGTCATGGGTATTTTTAGTAAAAGTCATGGACAGGTCACTGGCTGTAAACAAATATTCATGGTTTGTTACCTGTCCATGATTTGTACTATATACCCCTGAATAAACCTTGGGTGCTGTGGGGTGGCCCAAGGGCACCATGGGTGTTCTGGGGCAGGAGGCGGCCCAGGGCACCATGGGTGCTTGGGGGGGGCAGCCTGGGAGTGCCGTGAGTGCTCTAGGGGAGGTGGTCTGGGGGCAGCCGGTGGCGCACAGCCCAAAAACCCTGCTGCTGCTGCGGGGGGACAGGGGGACGCGGTGCAGGCAAGCTCTCTGCCTGGCTCCCCAGGAGCAGCGACATGTCCTTGGCTCCTAGGCGGAGGTGTGACCAGGCAGCTCTGTGTGCTGCCGCCACCTGCAGGTGCCGCTCCTGCAGCTGCCTCCCCCTGCAGCTTTCATTGGGCTGTGGTTCCCAGCCAATGGGCACTGCGTAGCTGGCACTTGGGGCAGGGGCAGCATGCAGAGCCCCCTGGCCTCATGTCCGCCTATGAGCTGAGGGACATGTTGCCACTTTTGGGGACCCCCCTCTGAGATAAGCACTGCCTGGAGCTCTCACCCCCTCCCACACCCCAACCCCCTACCCCAGCCCTGAGCCCCCTCCCGCACCCAAACTTCTGTTGCTTCTGGAGGAGACAGGGGACGGGGGGACGATGCGTGCAGTGGCCCAAAACTGCCCCACAATGGCTGGTGCAGCTGGCCCAGGTGCCACTGGCTACTGCATAAGTCCTGGAGACAGAAAGTCATGGAATCCGTGACTTCCGTGACTCGCAGCCTTAGCCAGACAGACCTTGGCCTGCTGCAATGCCAGATTTTGTCTTGTCTCTGACTCCAGCCTGACTTTGACCATGATTCTAGCCCAGTACTGCCTCTGGTCCTTGACTCTGGCCTGATTCTGATCCTGACTCTTATTTATGTGACCTAACCTTGTGATTCCTCCAACCCCTGCCTGGTGGCTCACAGAACTGCTAGGCCAGACTGCCTATGCCCTGCTCCCTTATAACACCGTAGTGATTTCCCTACAGTGGTGTGAGGTCAAAAGATAGTTGTTACAATTTTCATATGGGATCTACATATGCTATCATGCTTTTTTACTGTAGTGCAGTAGGAATGACCAAGGAATTTTTTGGCAACCAAAATCACTAGTTACTTCTGAAAATTTAGGCCAATATTTAGAGTTCACACTGGTTTCAATAGGATAGGTCATATGGGACAAATCACATGGTATTTCTCTTTTATCCCTAGTTGGCTGAGCTTATCCCATGTTATCAGAAAAGTCATCCCATGTCAGTATAAGCCATTTTCAACTAGTTGTCTGAGAGAGAGCACAGGCTGCATTTTGGTTGCTGCCTCCAATCTAGATAGGAAAATAAGCACTTTCTCTGGAATCTAATTCTGATTTGGGAGGGAAAATCTACTGTGATTTTTTTTTCTCCAACTCTGATCGCCTGCATCTTGCAATTCTGTCAGGCAATGGCCTGGTACATTTATTATCTTTCGTAATTCATTTGGGGACTGATTTACTGTTACTTATGTCAGGTCAAATGTATAAAAATATCTGTTTTACAAGCGGTAATGTATTTGTTTCATGAATATCTGAGCACTTGTGCCATCAGCCTGAGCATTATAGTGCATTAGTCCTAGACAGGTGCCAGGAAAAAAGTAGATAAGCTGAGTCTACAGCACATTTTGCTAGCTACAGTTCTTGTCATCATATCAAGTAGTCAAGTGAGGTCAGTTGTCACACACACTTAGGTAACTAAACAACCATTGGATCTGGCACTTCACAAAGTGCCTGTATTTTTAATTTCGCTTATCATTACATTCATTTGACATACTTTCTTCCGTGTATGAATAGGAAAGATTGGGATTTGAGAGAGCATCTATATGGGTAAGATGGATTTTGTGGATTGCCCTGGAGATTGTCTGTCAAAACTGTCTCCCTTCAATGACCCCTTAGTCAAGAGAATGGAGCAATGATGCAGTATGTTGGGAAGATGGAGGAGGTTGGTTACAAAATGTCTGGTTCATTTGTTGTGCTTGTGGCTATGGCAGGAGACAGAAAGGCAGGAAAATATTTGGTGTAACGCATACACCAAAACTGAGATGGTTAATCAGAATTCTGTTGGCTTCATCTTAAATTATCCCTCTGAAAGCGAGGATGTCAATGGATGAAGATCATGGTTTTCCATTCATGCTGATTAATGCATGGTCTGATTAGGGATTGTAGGGGACTGCGGAAGACTGTGTCATGGCCTAGCTAGGGTATTTCCGCTTTCTCGGCGGCCTTGTGGAAAGCCCCTGCTTGCTAAGTGGCCGGTCGTTGTAGGACACGGCATGCCAGTTATAACTTGCTTTTAACTGGTTGAAACTAGCTTGTATGGCCTTAGGCCAAAGGGCGTACACCACCCATGGACAGTCCCTGGCCTTTGGCCAAGGGGCGGACATAGCCTGTGGGAAGTCCCTTTTTGCATATGTATGAGTTGCTTTTGTATTGTGTCTATATAGCTGTATGCTCCCGGTCCCACCTTTGGACTCCGACCCAGGCCAAGCTGAGCTTCGGTGCTGGGTTCCACGCCAAAGTGACAGCAACGCCCGGGGTCCCCGTTGCGAATGTGTCACTTTACCTTCATTAAAGCCAAATAACTCACTGTGTGTGTGGGCCTCGTTCTTGCAGAGCATCCAAGCACGTTACAGGGATAAATGTGCATATATTACTAAAACCTATGTAAATGGTTTTGCTGGTTTGATCCACTACAGCAATTATTAAATGTGTACCTTGGATTCTGGAAGACATGACACAGGGTATCTTGACTCTGCAATGCTCCTGAGAACTAATCAGAAAAATGCAAATTCATAAATATACTATTTTTCCATGCTTGAGTTAATATCTATATAGCCTTTGGCTGGAAGATTTTGTTAGTTTTTTAATCTCTGCTTTTTATATAAGAAATTTTATGACTGGTTAATTTGTAGTTTAAAAAACTTCCTAGGACACAATAACCAGCCTTTGAAAAGCTTGTTTGGCTGTCAGACATTCATTTATTATGCAGTTTATCTAAACATTAACAAACTTTAATATAAATGTTGTGCTTTTATCTTTGAAACATCTTATCAAACGGCTTGGATGAAAGCTAACACCTAACTGGCTGATGACTGCTCCAAAACTATCTAACTTCCAATATGTTTGTATAAGTGGGACTGTAAATCCTCTTCACTAGCTAGATCACTCTCCCATTCCACAAACTAATCAGTGCAAGATTACTAAGAGAGGGCACGAATGCCCACAAAAAAAACTGTATTTGCATATGCAAAGTGCACCTGACTATTGTTTGCATGCACAAATCCCCATCGGCATACACAACTGCAAGTTGGAATACACAGGGAGAGTTGCTAGCACCAGGGTCAGGAATGTGCATTTTCATAGTCAAATCTGCCATTAAAATCCCTCCATTAAAAAATTTGACCTAAAGTTTTAGATGCTACTTTATAAATTAGTATTAATTTAAAAAACAAACTTATTTTAAAAATCAGTCAGCTGTTGTTTCTTAGGGTATGTCTACACTACAGGATTATTCTGATTTTACATAAACTGGTTTTGTAAAACAGATTGTATAAAGTCGAGTGCACACGGCCACACAAAGCACAATAATTTGGCGATGTGCGTCCATGTACCGAGGCTAGCATCGATTTCTGGAGCGTTGCACTGTGGGTAGCTATCCCATAGCTATCCCATAGTTCCCGCAGTCTCCCCCGCCCATTGGAATTCTGGGTTGAGATCCCAATGCATGATGGTCCAAAAACAGTGTCGCGGGTGATTCTGGGTAAATGTCATCACTCATTCCTTCCTCCGTCAAAGCAATGGCAGACAATCATTTTGCGCCCTTTTTCCCTGGATTACCCTGGCAGATGCCATAGCATGGCAACCATGGAGCCCGTTTTGCCTTTTGTCACTGTCACCGTATGTGTACTGGATGCTGCTCACAGAGGCGATACTGCAGTGCTACAAAGCAGAATTCATTTGCCTTTGCAAGGTAGCAGAGACAGTTACCATCCCTATTGTACCGTCTGCCATGCTATTGTAAACTGGTGACGAGATGACGGTTATCAGTCATTCTGCACTGTCTGCCATGCCGTTGTAAATTGGCAATGAGATGATGGTTATCAGTCATTATGTACCGTCTCCTGCTGTCATGGGTTCCAGGCTGGCCTTCGCTGAGGTCGGCCGGGGGCGCAAAGACAAAAATGAGAAGGACTCCCCAAGTCATTCCCTCCTTTATGTTTTATCTAAAAATAGAGTCAGTCCTGCCTAGAATATGGGGCAAGTGTACTAGAGAACCAGTGTACCAGAGAACCAGAGAGCACAGCTGCTCCATGTCAGATCCTGCAGAAATGATGAGCGGCATGCCATTCTAGGGAGTGTCCCTGCAACAACCCCACCCGTTGCTTCCCTCCTCCCCCAACCTTCCTGGGCTACTGTTGCAGTGTCCCCCCATTTGTGTGATGAAGTAATAAAGAATGCAGGAATAAGAAACACTGACTTTTTAGTTAGATAAAATGAGGGGGAGGCAGCCTCCAGCTGCTATGATAGTCCAGGCAGGACATTAAAAGGTGGGGGCGAGAGTAGCCCAGCATCCCGCTGTTATGATAGTCCAGACAGAACAGAATCTTTTCTTTAGACATGAAAGTGGGGGGGAAGCTAATGGAGCTCAGCCCCCAGTTGCTATGATGAATACTGTTACTAGCCATTCTGTACCATCTGCAGGGACTGACCGGGAGTCATTCCTATTTTTACCCAGGCGCCCCCGGCCGACCTCACCGAGGCCAGCCAGGAGCACTCACAGGATGATGACGAGGACGGCTATCAGTCATTTTGCACTGTACTGTCTGCCACCGAGGAGGGGAGGGGAAAAGATGCTGCTGTTCAGTGCCACAGCACTGCGTCTACCAGCAGCATGCAGTAGACATACGGTGACACTGAAAAAAAGTGAGAAACGATTTTTTTCCCTTTTCTTTCATGGGGTGGGAGGGGGGTAAATTGACGAGATGTACCTTGAACCACCCCGGACAATGTGTTTGACCCTACAGGCATTGGGAGCTCAGCCAAGAATGCAAATGCTTTTCGGAGACTGCGGCGACTGTGGGATAGCTGGAGTCCTCAGTACTCCCGCCCTCCCCCCCTCCATGAGCGTCCATTTGATTCTTTGGCTTTCCGTTACGCTTGTCACACAGCACTGTGCTGTGGACTCTGTATCATAGCCTGGAGATTTTTTTCAAATGCTTTGGCATTTCGTCTTCTGTAATGGAGCTCTAATAGAACAGATTTGTCTCCCCATATATTGATTAGATCCAGTATCTCCCATATGGTCCATGCTGGAGCTCTTTTTGTATTTGGGACTGCATCGCCACCTGTCCTGATCAGAGCTCCATGCTGGGCAAACAGGAAATGAAATTCAAAAGTTCGCGGGGCTTTTCCTGTCTACGTGGCCAGTGCATCCGAGTTCAGATTGCTTTCCAGAGTGGTCACAATGGTGCACTGTGGGATACCGCCTGGAGGCCAATACCGTCGATTTGCGGCCACACTAATCCTAATCCAACATGGCAATACCGATTTCAGCGCTACTCCTCTCGTCGGGGAGGAGTACAGAAACTGGTTTAAAGAGCCCTTTATATCGATGTAAAGGGCCTCGTTGTGTGGACAGGTGCAGGGTTAAATCGGTTTAACGCTGCTAAATTCGGTTTAAATGTGTAGTGTGGACCAGGCCTCAGGTGAAAGACTTCTGATGCTATTTTTGCATATGGCAGGGCTGTTAATTCTATGTAGAAGCTGCTTTCAGTCTAGACTTCTCCTGCCTGCTGCTGCTCTCTTCTGCTGTAATTCCAATAGATTCTGTTGATATCAAAACATCCAGGGCAGAAGGGCGAGTAATTTGTTGTTGGAAACAAAGTCAGCAAATGAAATTATAGCCTGAAAATCTGTACATTGAGGATCCATTCTCTTTATCCAAGTTAAGTTTCCCCCTGAGTGGTTTAGCTTAATTCTCTTATATCTCAGATTCCCCACTGTTTCCTCTTGTTCCCTGTCCCCTAACACATGCTGACATACTCTGGTCTTTCTCATCTGCTGTCATCATGTCAATTTTAATTTTAAAAAACCTCCTGAATGGTACATAAATATTTTATGTGCTTCTGAAGCAACTTTCTTATAGGAGATCTATTAATGCAGAATGATGAGGACATAACACCCACTGTAGGAAGTCATTATCAGCCCTCCATATATTCCATTATTGTTGTGGTGATTCTCACATGGCAAACAAGGTTAATTCTAGTCTAAAATGAGATGCAATGGTTATAAAATATGGTGTGCTACATTAACAGAATATATCCCAAGAGCACAAAAAATGGAAATCCACCTTTTAAAGGTTTGCTCCTGGACTGCTGAAGTTATTGGCAAAACTTCAACAGGCATAGGACTGGGCTTTAAATTTTGAAGAACATGGATGTGTTAATTGGCCAGCAATCGCTTTTATTTTTATTTTTCTTCTCCCTTTAATGTATTGAACTAATTAGCTATTTTGCCAGAGCAGATGAATCTGTTGAAAAATGCAGCAGTAAATGTTTGCTTACAGCTTAAGTAAATTTATTGCATTACTATTGTTAATTGTTTCATTGTACTGCAGTGATAGACTGACATTTAGAATACTGGCACAGATGTGCTGATCAAATTTAATCCTACACATTTCTTTTATTAAGAAACTCTCTGCAAGAAGCCTAATTACATCACAATCAAATCAAACATCATGCTAACTAAGTCTGAAATGTGTGGATAATAAGTGGCCTGCATCCCAATTTGTTGAAAATGGGGCCTAAGTATTATTTTCCAGAAGTTCCAAGCATTGTTGCAGTGGTGTTTCCCTAAACTCAAGCAACAGACTGAAGCCTGCTGAATGCCAACCATGTTAAAAATAAATAGCTGTATTATAAATGTCATGGATCTCCAGATGTTAAAATTGGCTGTTTGCAGACATTTTTATACATTTCAAACACTTAAGTTTATTCCAAGTAAACAAGAAATAGCCAAGTACCACTCTGCTTTCATCTTGAGATATAGGCAATACCTGGAAAACTGCCCCTTCTCCTATTATTCATGACTACCGTGGTAACGGATGAGAAACAAACCATTTCCACTATTTTATTTTTTTGTGCTGCAAAAAGACTTGCTTTTGGAGATCTAAATAGCTATATAGCTTCTGCCATAGAGCTAAGGGACATCCTGGGTGCAGTTATTCTCAATCTCAATGAAGAATCTAAAGGACGATATCAGCAGCTAGATTTCACAGTGATGGCATATGCCCAGATAAAATACTTCCCAAAAATGTTTCTAGGAGCACTACACTTTTCCCTCTTCAGGGCACCTGAGGCCAAAAGAAAAGTCACAAGAAAACTTTATTGCTGGGGATTATTTTCATGAAGTTAGATCTTCAGGCACTATAGTAACACTGTGGTGTAGTGGATTAGGCATCGCATCAGCCTGGGAGTCAGGGGACAGGTTCTATCCTTAGCTCTGCTATTCTTCTGCTGTGTGACCTTGAATAAGTCACTTCATGCTGCTCTTTTCTTTGCCATATTTGTGGGGGCTGTATAGAGGGGCAAGGGTATGGGTGGGGAAGAAGAAAAATCCTTGCACCCTCATCTCACTTCTATGTGTCCACATGCGAACCAGGCAGCTCAGTGGCTGGTCAATGGGAAGACTTCCAGTGACTTCAAGGGGAATTGGATCTCACCAGCTTGGCAGTATTTTAGTATACTGAGAAGACAACGTAAATCCACAGTGAAAGGGATGGCAAGGTTTTGCTGTTACTTTCATCTGAGATTCATGTACCTAAAAGCTAATGTCTAGATTTTCAAGTGATTTTACTTCAACTTCTTTTTTCCCAGCTTGAGATATTTGCCTGATTTTCAAATTTTTGAGCGTATCTTCTGAAAATCAGGCTCCTCTAAAGTGTGTCAACATGGACACCAAAAAACTAATGCATTCAAAATCCACTAATCACTAATCACTTTTGAGAAATCAGGCCCGAGGGAAGTGTAACTAAAAACAGCCTTTAGATTTTTTGAAAGTTCCTTAGAAAATGAGGTGCACAAAAGATTCTGAGTTGCCAGGAGAACTGGTTGCCGAAATCTGCAGTGGCAGTTAGTGCAATTTTCACTTTATGCCATATACCAAGTGTTGGAATTATTACCACAACACTAATTTAGCCATAAATTCCTTTATTAAATCTAAAGGCCAAATGGTATTTATACAATTGCTCTAAACATGCCTAAAAAGCCATACTAATAAGCAATTTACTACAGCCACACAGTAACAAAACATTCATATGCATTCATAAAGATACTTACAAACAGGCTAAACCCAGGGGTCAGCTCCAGCATGGTCAGGCAGTATTAGCAATGCACCCTTTCAGAGTTTACGTTTTATACCCTATAACAAACAAGCAATGTCTTTGTCAATTACCAACTTCAGCTAAAAACCAGTTTGAGATAGTTCATCCTTATTTCCAGTCTTAATTCAAATAAGATTTACAACCTTGTTTCTCTGCAAGGTTTTCCTCCCTATCTCTTCCCCTCTTTCTTGCTGAGCAACAGTTTTTCCATTGCACCTAGGTTCACAAAGGCTTTATTTTAAGATAACGCTAGTATGGGGGATGGGAAAGTCCATACTGGAGCCTTGTAAAATGGATTATTTTTGTTTTATCCAAAACAATCTGCAGTTACCCCTATCAGTCAAATACCTTCTTTTTAGAAACTTTCCCTTATATCATTAATTATTCTTTTAATAAGACATCCCCCCTACTCCATTCCCTCTGGCCTTACAACTTCTTATTTTCAATGCCTTCCTTCTACTTGCTAGTCACGGCCTTTTTTTAGAACACATAGTTCCTTAACCAACCTTAAGCTGGCTCTAAGTCTTTGATTTCATACTTATTCAACACCAAATTTGCCCTACCCTCCTATCTATTTCCCTTCTCTTTCTGACTCAACAAATGGCCAGGAGGGCCCCAAAAGAGTGTTGCCTTGCAATCAGACCCGACTACAGATGTCAGATTTGGGTCAGGTATGAAAATAACTTGACATGCTTGGGTTGGGCTTTAAAATTAGGCTGTATCTGAGTGGACCCAGGGCAGTCCCTGGTGGCCCTGGGCGTATTGTGGCAGGACCAGGACATGTCAGGTAGTCCTTTGTTTACATGAGCCAGTGGCTGGCAGAGAAGGAACAGTCGGGGGAGGGAGCACTGTGCTCACACCAGCTTTTTCCTGCCTTGAGATACACACACATGGCGTGGCTCAGCTGTGAGCAGAGTGGCATGACACAGCCAGCCAACATGTGACATTGAGCCTCCCTCTCCCACGCTCCACTGAGGACCGGCGCTAGGGGTTTGAGCGCCCTAGGCGGACGGCAATTTCGCCACCCCGCGCGCTGGTCCCGCTGCTCCGGTGGAGCTGCCACAGTGGTGCCTGCAGAGGGTCCGGTGCGAGAAGCCGACCGTCCACAGGCACCACTGTGGCAGCTCCACCAGACCCGCCTGCCGCCCCCTCCGGCAAAACGGCGCCCACCAATTATTCTGGTGCCCTAGGCGATTGCCTAGGCTGCCTAAATGGTAGCGCCGGCCCTGACTCCACTCCAGCTGCCTGGCATGGAGTACTTCACGGTGCCCGTGCAGAAGGTATCCTTGCTGCAACACTTCAGGAAGTCTGAGAAGGAGGTGTTTCAGGGGGCTCTGCAGCTGGGTACCTGCCACCTTCAGGGCCCGTGACCTCACCCACCCTGCCCCAGCCCCTGATGACCTGCAGCAGGGTCAGGCAGGAGATGGCAGCAGAGGGGAGGAGAAGGCATGCCTGCACAGTGATAAGGCTGTCCGCCGCCTGTCTCCCCAGCTG
Organism: Gopherus evgoodei; assembly: GCF_007399415.2. Taxonomy (NCBI): domain Eukaryota; kingdom Metazoa; phylum Chordata; order Testudines; family Testudinidae; genus Gopherus; species Gopherus evgoodei. Next base: position 313,580,214 of record NC_044322.1, on the reverse strand, counting down.
TGGGCTGGGAAACGGGGGCTGTGGCCCCACTGGGATGTGGGCAGCCCCAGACTCCTTGGGATGGCTGCGGGGAAGGAGATTAAGGCAGTTTGTGAATGGCAAAAGCATGTGAATCTGTTTGCAGCTCCCCAGGCATGCTGCTCTGCTAGCTCTGGCTCTTCCCCATGCATGCCTGACTTTGCAGTCTACCCAAACCTGCCAAGACTCAACTACAAGTGTTGCGTTCAGGTCAAATCAGCTATGAAAATGACCTGACACTCTTGAGTTCAAGTCGGCTGTGGTCTAATCGGGTTTGGGTCAGGCTTTATTAAGCCCAAGCAGGCCTCTACCAAAGAAGCCTCCCTTCACAAACAAAAAGAAAGAGGCAGGAATGGGGGCCAAATAAAGGAATGGGGGTCAACTAATTACTAGGGACAACTCAAGAAGGCAGGGACAGGAGTGGGGCCAGCGGCTCAATCCCCTCTTCCTGGCCCACCATGGACTCCCTTCTCCAGCATCTCCTGCTCCCTGTAGACCCTTCTCAGCCTGCTGGTCCCTGCCTGAGAGACAGGAAATTTTATATAATGTTTTCTGTAAATCACTTGCTTGCTCCTAGTCATATCCTTCATGGCTATAGCTCCCATCTGCCCTCCGGATTACATTTCACAGAATTCCCAATTGTAAAAGACCACGGCATATAACAGCCGTGCAAGAACCTGTCACATGCCAGGTACATCACTGCTGTTTTCCAAGTTGCACATCCAGTGATGTTGCAGCCAGACAAAATGATATGCCCAGGGATATTATGAATAACAAACCCTTTTAGTTCTTGAGTTGGAACAATTCTCATTTGTTTCTGTGGAGATGTACTATTATGCAGCAAGCAAGAACAGCTCCCTCTTGTCTCTGCAAGAAGAGACATAATTTAATCATAGTCCATATCTGCCTTATTTAGAATTTTTAAAATTGTGAATCTGTCCCCCATTTCCATGCTCAGGCATTCACAGCATTCACACCTGCAATTATTAATCCTCATGAAGACTACTCATCACATCTTGAAATAATGGGTAAATTATACCACGTCCACAACACCTGCTTTGATTTCTCACCTTTATTTAACTAAAATCTTTATTTAACATTCATATAAAATGATATTTAATCATAATTTTAAAGACATCATTAAACTTCTAGAAGCCAAATAAATTGTTAACCTGACCAGAATTAACTTTCCTTGGTTTTATAGGTGAGCAAAGTGATTAATGTTTGCCTTTGGATGGGGCCTCTTACTCATCCAAAAATTACTTTATCAAAGGTCTAGTGCCGTAGTAAGGCCAAGTTTGATGTTACCTAAAGGAAGAGACACTTTCCTTTGCTCTTGGATTGTTCCTCTTATTTTTCTAGCTAGCTCTCTGGTCATAACTGCAAACATATCTGGGGCAAAAATGTATCCTGTTTTTCTGACTCCTCTTTTTTAAGATAGCTCTCTTTTCTGTGTTCCACAGGCTTTTCCTAAAGGAGAAGTATTTGGGTGCATTCTGGACTTTTTCCTGTTTTCTTTGCTGTTTTGGATCCAATACAAAGGGCAGGGTGCGGGGAGGCAGAGGAGCAGGCTGCTGTTGATGTGCACCATTGCTTAACAAAGACTGCCTTGCCTGGGTGTACAAACTTGGCTTATGTTAAGAAGGGAAAAGTCTTGATGTGATGCCTATGATTTTCGCTTTTTCCCTGGCTGAGTGGAAATCCCATTCTGTAATTTCAGCAGACAAAATGGGGGAAGGCAGTGGGAATTAAGAGTTCCTGTATGTGAGGAAATGCAGATGGAAGAAAGGAGACTTCCAAAGAAAGGGATGGAGAAAAAAAATAGGGAAAGGAAGATAAGACAAGAGAAACGGAAGCCAAAAATAGCAGTGAGCATAAAATAAAGTATATTTTTCCACTGAATACTTTAGGCCCAAATCCTCAAAGATATTTAGGCACCTAACTCCCATTGAAATTAATGAGAGGATCATGGCCTTAGTTACTACATAAAGGGCCTACTCCATCTTTGATGTTTGTGCAAATCTTCTATTGTTAGTGGAAATCCCACCGTGGACTGAAGATAGTCCATGGCCTTAAATGTATATTTTAGCCCACAGACTAAAAATGGAATTTTGGCCCACTCCACATAATGAGTTGACTCTCTGTACCAGGGATTTGGTATAGTCTAATTCTTGTTCCTTTCAAGAAACCTACAAGTCCACATTCAGATTGTTTTGGGAGTCTTTAGGGTGTGTGTCAACTACCATCAGCCACTGCCTCTCTGGTCATAACAGTATTGCTATCGACTATGTGCAAGTCTCAACCATCTCCTGGGTCCTATCTGACTGTCTCCGGAAGAGTATAATAAATTCTTCTCTCCATACCTTTTCCTGACATTTTTGTCTGGATATCTATATGCAGGCCAATGTCTTAAAAAGGCATTAATTCAATGATAACACAATTACTTTATCTGAGTTATATATATATATATATATATATATATATATATATATATATATATATATATATATATATATATATATATATATATATATATATATATATATATACATATATATATTTATTTTATGGTACTTTTAAAAAACACATGATTTACCTAATAGACTGTAATGATTCCTTCAAAGCATTTATAGTACATTATATAATTTCTTCTTCCATAATGGATCATTGACATGATAGATATATTCTCCTCTCTTTCTCCTGCAGGCACATAACTCCCATTATTATTAATGAGACTCACACACACATACTGAGAAGAGAATATATTCCTTTTTATGTAGCTATTACCCCAAAACATGACACATGAATTAACCCATTACAAAGTAGTCAAGGACAGCTACTAGCAACCTGATTGTTTCTTGAGATTTACTTCCCATGGTTTGCTTAATTTGTTAAATATTGTAGGCATCACACCTATTTTTAAAAAAAGAGGCATAGCGATAGATTGGTTAGAGCACAGGACTAGCACTCTGGCATTCATTTCTAATCCCAGCTCTAGCACTAAATTGCTGTGTGACTATCGGCAAATCAAAACCTCTTTATTATCTGTATAGCAAAGATAATAATGATGCCTCCCGCACAGGAGGCACTGTGATGTTTAATTAATTCATGTTTGTAAAGCTCTATTAGATCCTCCACCAGAGGCATTCTATAGCGCTCCAAGGCTCTGCCATAATATTAATGAATAATAATTATTTTAAGGATTATTATGCAAATCTCATGAGAGAGAAAAGAAGGAAAAAAACAAACATTTATAAACATAGACGAATGGATGTAAATAGATTCAGAGGAATTAAAGTTTTCTAGTAGAACTACATCAATACCATGCCCAAAAGTTTATCAGTAACTCTCCTGGAGATGTGCAGAACATTTGTTCATGAAAATTTCAAGCACACTATGGCAATTTCATGATCAAGAAGATTTGCTCTGCTGCAAATTTTTGGGGCAGTTACTATTTTTCTCACTTTAAACCATGAAGAAAAAAATGAACCCTTTCACCCAAATTCTCTTTGTCATGAAATTTTGAAGTAGAAGCAGTAGAGCCTGCATCTTTGCAATTTTCTTTTTGGTAGTTATAGGCAAGAAGAAGAGGTCGAAGAGACAGAATTAAAATATATTGTTTGATCCTGCTATTACAGGCCCCTCCCCATCACTGTTCAATTCTTTCATAATCCCCTTAAAAGTTAAAACAGGATCCCTCCTCATTGTTATTGTGTAACCAATACATCACTGAATTTGACCAAAACACATTGACAGTTATTTGTTTCACTGGACCGCAAACATGCCCCAATAGCCTTTGCAAAAAATTACTAAGGAAACTGAAGGATCCTGACCCTGGAAAAATAATATACTACATTTTTTGTCCTGACTGTTTCAGGAAGAAGACACAAAACTGAGCGACTTACTTTGAGAAAATAAGTCTAGGCGGCTTATGCTGACTCTTGAATGCAAGCAGTAAACTCAAAAAGTCAGAGAACAAGAAAACACACACAGCCAACTCAACTGCTTGATTAAATGCACAGTCTGAAATTCAAACCTACCATAAAGAACTGCTTCAAAAGTTTTAGGCATATCTAAGTATCAGAGGGGTAGCCATGTTAGCCTGCATCCACAAAAACAACGAGGAGTCTAGTGGCACCTTATAGACTAACAGATTTATTTAGGCATAAGCTTTTGCAGGTATAAGACCCCACTTCTTCACTGCATGGAGTGAAAAGTACAGATGCAGGCATAAATATACTGACACATGAAGAGAAGGGAGTTACCTTACAAGAGGAGAACCAGTGTTGACAAGGCCAATTCAATCAGGGTGGATGTGATCCACTCTCAATAACTGATGAGGAGGTGTCAATACCAAGAGAAGGAAAATTACTTTTGTAGTGAGACAGCCACTCCCTGTCCCTATTCAAGCCCAAATTAATGGTGTTAAACTTGTAAATGAATTGTAGCTCTGCAGTTTCTCTTTGAAGTCTGTTTTTGAAGGTTTTTGTTGAAGAATGACTACTTTTAAATCTGTTATTGAATGTCCAGGGAGATTGAAGTACTCTCCTACTGGCTTTTGTATGCTACCATTCCTGATGTCTGATTTGTGTCTATTTATTCTTTTACGCAGAGACTGTTTGGTTTGGCCAATGTATATGGCAGAGAGGCATTGCTGGCATATATCACAATAGTAGATGTGCAGGTGAATGAGCCCGACAGAGTAGGCAATGGGGTTTGTTACAGAGTATATCTAGACATCTATCTTGGTAGTCCATCGATCCGATGATGACAAATCTGAGCAAATCATCTATTGTTGGTCTCATGGTGTGCCCTCTGATGGCTATACAAGCCAATTCTAGAGGTGCACATTTGGCTGCAGATGGTGCATGGGAAGTTCACAGTCAGTGGGTTGTGCGCTGCTGGTGCTCTGTGATGTCGTTCGCGTGCCTCTTGTAGAGGCCAGCAGCGATCTTCCTCAGAGGCAATGCAGGTATTTCTGACTGTTGCACGCCTCTGTGTTCTGTCGCTGGTGGTGTCCTCAAGGTCCCTGGGTTTGATACTGCTATACTGCAGATTGGCTTTGATGGTGTCCTTGTAACATTTTCATTGACGACCTATATGCCGGATGCCCTGGGAGAGCTCACCATAGAGAAGCTGGCGGGGGATTCTGTTGGCATCCATGTGGCTGACATGACCGGTCCAAAGTAGCTGTGACTTCATGATCATCATTTCAATGCTTGTCATCTGGGCTCTCTCGAGGACTTCAAGATTGGGCACTTTGTCTTGCCAGTGGATCTTCATGATGTTGCGGAGGCAACGCATGTGGAATGCTTTGAGCTGCTTGATGTGACGCCTATATAGTATCCATGTTTCACACCCATACAAAAGAGATGAAAGAACAACAGCTCTGTACACAAGCAGTTTTGTTGACATCCGGATGTTGGGGTGGTTTAAAACTTTGACACGCAGATAGCCTAGCTTGCTTTGGATATTCGTGCATTGATCTCATTATCCAGTGATCCATCGCTGCATATGACACTACCCAGGTATTTAAAGTTCTCCACTACTTTAAGCTGAGTGCCATCAATGGAGATACTTGGGACAGAAGCATTTGATCCAGGTATAGGTTTATGGAGAACTTCTGTCTTTCTGAGGCTGATAGTTAGTCCGAAGAGTTGCGAGGCCCCGGCAAACTTGTTGACAATGTGCTGAAGATCATTTTCAGTGTGAGCCATGAGGGCACAGTCGTCGGCGAAGAGTGCCTCAAGAAGGAGTTTCTGCATTTAGTCTTTGCATTCAGGCGACGGAGGTCAAAAAGTGAACCATTGTGCCTCGATCCAGATCTTTCATTGCATGGTTGAGGACGCATGCAAAGAACAGGTTAAATAAGACAGGAGTGAGAACACATCCTTGTTTCACGCCATTGGTGATGTTGAAGAGGGCAGATGTGGCTCCATCAGACAATACTTTGCCTGTCATGCTGTCATGAAAAAGGCTTATAATCTGGACAAATTTTCTTGGGTGGCCAAGTTGTGTTACAATAGTCCAAAGGACTTCCCTGTTGATGGTATCAAATGCCTTTGTCAGATCTATGAAGACAGCATACAGGTGCATGTTCTGTTCAATGCACTTCTCTTGTATTTGTCTGACAGCAAACATCATGTCGACTGTGCTCCGGCCAGGATGAAAACCACATTGACTTTCAGGTAGATTTGCCTCAGAAATACTGGCTATTGGGCAATTCAAGATGATGCTGGCGATGATTCTCCCTCCAACGGAGAGGAGGGATATGCCTCTATAATTTCCACATTCTGCTTTGCTGCCTTTGTTCTTGAAGAGAGAGACAATAGTAGCATCGCAGAGGTCCTGTGGTATGTTTTCATCCTCCAGATGCTGATGATCACGCTGTGTAACACTGCTAGTGCTGCTGGACCTGCTGCTTTGCATATCTCTGCTGGTATCCCATCTTTTCCAGGAGCTTTTCATGAACTCATCTGGCTAACAGCTTTCTTAATCTCATCTATAGTGGGCAGAGAGTCAAGATCTGTCATAGCAGGTTGTTGTGGAATTTCATTGAGGACGTTATTATTCACGGTTGATGGTCTATTGAGAAGGCTGCTAAAGTGTTCTCACCATCTTTCGTTGATGCCTTCTTTATCTTTATTCAGCGTTGTGTTGTCTGATGAGAGCAGTGGGGTGATCCTTAGTTTAGAAGGTCCATAGACAGTCTTAATAGCACTGAAGAACATCTTTGAGTTGTGGGTCTCAGCATAGTGCTCGATTTCTTTGGCTTTGCTCTCCCATCAGTTGTCTTGTATCTGACGGAGGTCTTTCTGTGTTTTGCTCTGAAGGTACTTGAAATGGTCCCGTTCAGAGACTGAGGAGGGATCATTCTGCCATTCTATAAAGGCTTTTCTCTTTACTTCCAGAACTGAGCATATTTCTTCTTGGTTCTCATCAAACCATCCTCATGTGTTCTTTTCTTTGGTCCAAGAGATGTTGTTGCTGCATCAGTCACCATCTGCTTGAACTGGTCCCGCTTTTCAGTTGCAGTACCACTCAGTTGTCCGTGAGATGTCAGTTTGTCATCAAGACTCTTCTGAAAGTTGTTGAAATATTGAGCATCCTTCAGTTTGGCTATGTTGAAAGCAGGTCGCACATGCTTAGGGCGTTTGTGTCAAGAGGGAGAGATGTAAAGTTGGAGAGATGTCCTGACTAATCTGTGTAGTCTATATATATATAATAGTCTAATATATATATCAGAGTATATCTAGGCATATCTAGACAATGTCAACAAAGTTGTGACCAGCTTTGAAAATGTATAGATACAAAAAATGTAATAAATCAACATGCAATTGCCATGGGCCAAATATAGCTAGTCTAATTAACGAGTAATATAATCTAGTGACTTCAGAGCAGAATCTGGTCCATTAAGTCTTCAAAGAGAATTTGGATAAGTAAGAAATATCCTGCTCATCAACTACAAGCAGCTCGATAAGAGGAGGTGGCATATTAGAATAATTTAAGCTTACAAGAAACAGGAAAAAAATAAAAACAGCTTCAGTGAGATAGCCAACAATAGCAAGAATACATCTGTTATGATGCCTTGGTGGGTCATAACTGAGAATACCAAATTCAGGACAAACCACTGAGAAATGGGGCAGACACACGCCAAAGCTGGTGGATAGTCTGGCATAAGATAGACCAAACCAGAAACAAAAGGAAACTTCTGTCTGTCCACACTGGCTAACAAGAAGTCAGAAATGCAGCCTCCTTAAGTATTCCAGTCCTTGTATCACCACCAAAAACATTAAATGTAATGATGGTTATTTAAAACTAATTTCATCAACCAAAGGGTTCTTCTGATCCCAAAGGACCAGCCACATAACAAGGTCAATATAGAACTCAGATCTTGCCTAATAATTATGCTATTGCTAATCCTTTAGAATCTAATATCTAATGGTTTATTTATAAAAAGGAAGAAAGGTGTGAGTTAAAATTGGTTAAAGTAATCAAATACATACAACAATTGCAAAGTTCTTGGATCAGGCTCACTCAATACTGAGAAGACTAAAATGCTCCTCAGACCTTACACATGACCTATCACAAATCACCGTCAAGGGACAGACTTTGGAGATAGTCAAGCACTTCTGCTACCTTGGTAGCCAACTTTCTCAAATCACAAAAATCGACAGTGAGATCCAGCACAGGATCCAGTGTGCAAGTGCTTCCTTTGGGAAATTGCTCAACTCATTTTCATGAACTGTGACTTACGGCAGGACACCAAGATCCAGGTCTATAAGACAATTGTTATTCCTACACTCCTTTATGGATTCGAAACCTGGGTGACCTATAGACAACACCTCAAGAGTCTTGAGAAGTACCACCAACGATGCTTTTGGAGATACTTCGAATCAAGTGGGAAGATCTCTGTACTAACATCAGCATCCTCATTGAAGCCAACATCACTAGTATTGAAGCAATGATCCTCATGCACCAACTTCGCTGGGTTGGACATTGTGTGTGGATGCTAGATTCTCAGCTCCCAAAACAAGTCTACTCTCAAGCTCACCCATGCTCAGAGATTCCATGGTGGTCAGAGGACATACTACAAAGACTGAAAGTGTAGCTCAAGAAAACTGATGTGGACATCACAAGCTGGGAAGAGCCAGCCATCAACAAACCTCAATGGTTGTGGCTCACTTCGAGGAGAAGTGCCTTGCCCTCAAAGCTGAAAAGAGAGAGAGAAGAAAGGAAAAAGAAAGAACTTTCTCCCAGCAGGCAGATGACCCTCCAGGAAATGTTTTTACCTACTGTAGCTGGAACATGTGGTTCCAGGATCAGACTCCTGAGTTATCTGAGGACCCATATATAAATCTGTGGTAGAGATGATCCTCAAATCGAGAGGTCACCAATGATGATTAGATCCAAGGAGAAGCTAAATAAAAGGTGCCATTTCTTGAATGGTGAAATACCAAGATTTGCATACATTAGATTAAATGAATAATCTCAAAACTAGTCCAGGGGTAGAGTAATCTGTAACACTTCTAGATGAGATGCAGTATATGCACCTTGCATGGCTGGCCACCTCTACTTCAGGGTACATAGGGGAGGGATGAGGCATGGATCAGCCTACTCCTTGCTGTTAGGGTGCTTATTCCTCCACCCTCTCACTTCCCTGGTCCTTCTCACAAGAACAGAGAGCAGCAATACCCGAAGTCCGAAGGTGCAAACAATTCAATGTTTATTGGGGTGAACTTCCAGCAAGCATGATTCCAGTTTCCTGCCTCAGTGTCCCCCTTCCCAGCTCTGACACCACAGAGCCTCGCCTGTGTCCCTGTTCTCACTCCCCCCCTTAGCGAAACATGATTCCAATTCCCCTATTCCGTGTTCCTCTTCTCCCCTTACTTCCTGATTGACAGCAGACTATACAGTAAAACTTGAGTTCTGCTTAGCTATACCTTAACCAATCATTTTACTGAAATTTAACTAACCAATCCTAACATATTGTAACATGATTATTTAACCAATTATATCTCACCACCTTAATTGGTTTACACCTAACAAAATTAATTATACAGCAGACAGAAACAATCACAGAACCAGATAGAGCTTAAACAGACAAACAATAGGAAAGTGGAGACTACCGTGATAGAACAATACAGAAGAGAGGATTTCACATTCCAGCTATTGATAAGTGAGTTCTTGCCAGACAGGATGCTATCAAACTAAGTTTCCTTTTACATCTTCTAGGCTCTTCCCGTTCTCTGGAGGTGATCGAGGTGAGAAATATCAGGACAGGATTGTATTCCTAACAGTCCAATAGCACCTTATTTCAATGTGACTAGCTTGGAATGTGAGGATGTGACCAAACACTTCCCAGTTTATGGCTGGCTTCTGCTGCTTAGCTGAAGGCCTTAGCCTAAGAACCAGGCCTCAGACTGTCACAGTAAGAGAAGGCCTTTATACAGACAGGCAGTGATTTTGATTCTTTCTTTTATACCTTTATAACTAGCTAAGTGATAAAGAATACACCTAAATTCTTAAAGTATAGGCCTTTGCAGACAGGCATGAATATCTATATCCTAACACTTGCCCCTTCCCATCCCCATATGGACAGGTTGTTCCTTGTGAGGAGCAACTCAGCAGCAGCCCCTGGAATTCCTCTAAGCACAGGGTCTGCAATGCTGGTTGACCCCCAGGCCTTTCAAAGAGAGAGAGAAGCTCCTTATTCCCTTCCTCCAATACATGGCCACATAGGGGCTGGCCATGGTCCTATCCATAATGAGGAAGAAAAGCTGTTTTTTGTAAAGTCTGACTTTTATTAGGAAATTAAAATGCCATGGAGTCTCACCATCATGGAAAAGAGCTGAATCAAATTCAAGATCTCTCTCAGGATCCATTTCTTTTTCTGCTCAGTCCTTGGGAAGATACCTATTAAATTACATTGGTCTATATGTGATATTACTAAGCATGTGTAAGATTCAAATGAATTGTTAATTAATTGTCTGGGACAGTGACACACATTCTAAGTTATTGAAAGAATGAAAAATGAATAGCATTGTCGTGCCTGATCCATCCCCCAGGGAAAGAGTACAGCTAATAGCAAAACTCTTCAGTCCTGAATTAAAGGGCCAGTGACAAGCAGAATAATCCAATTCATGGTTGGGATGATAAGTTTTCTCATTTACAGTGGAACGCTTGTGGAATTATCATACATTTTAGGCCATGTTTAGAATACCCAAACTCTTGATATTTTGTGGATGAACATAAATAATGTATATGGATTCTCCAGTTATGCTGATTAACTCGATCTGCTGCCCTATGTAACCTCTTGATATGTTTCCTGAGAACTGCTGCTCTGCATAACACCTTGTTCTCAGTTATAGGTTTCAGAGTGGTAGCCGTGTTAGTCTGTATCAGTAAAAACGACAAGTCCTTGTGGCATCTTAGAGACTAACAATTTTATTTGGACATAAGCTTTCATAGGCTAGAACCCACTTCATCAGATGCATGGAATGGAAAATATGGTAGCAGGTATAAATAAACAGCACATGAAAAGATGGGAATTGCCTTACCAAGTGGGAGATCAATCTAATGAGACAATTCAATTAACAATAGGATACCAAGGGAGGAAAAATCACTTTTGTAGTTGTAATGAAAGTGGCCCATTTCAAACAGTTGACAAGAAGGTGTGAGTAACAGTCGGGGGAAATTAGTATGAGGGAAAATTTTAGGGCTGACTTAGAACAACGCTTCCTCAGTTCTCCTCTCATAACTCCCCTACTCTACTTGTGCTACACTGATGACATCTTCATCATCTGGACCCATGGGAAGGAGGCCCTTGAGGAATTCCAGCAGGATTTCAACAATTTCCACTCCACCATCAACCTCAGCCTGGACCAGTCCACACAAGAGGTCCACTTCCTAGACACTACAGGTCTAATAAGCAATGGTCACATAAACACCACCCTATACCTGAAACCTACTGACCACTATATTTACCTACATACCTCCAGCTTTCATCCAGACAACATCACACAATCCAACTGCATTTGCTCCAATCCCTCAGACAGAGACAAACACCTACAGGATCTTTATCAAGCATTCTTAAAACTACAATACCCACCTGGGGAAGTGAAGAAAGAGATTGATAGAGCCAGAAGGGTACCCAGAAGTCACCTATTACAAGACAGGCCCAACACAGAAAGTAACAGAACACCACTAGCTGTCATCTACACCCCCAACTGAAACTTCTCCAGCGCATTATCAAGGATCTACGACCTATCCTGAAGGATGATCCCTCACTCTCATAGACCATGGGAGACAGGCCAGTCTTCACTTACAGACAGCCCCCCAACCTGACGCAAATTACTCACCAGCAATTACACAACAAAAACATCAACCCAGGAACCAAACCCTGCAACAAATCTCAGTACAGCTCTGTCCACATATCTATTCAAGGGACACCATCATAGGACCTAACCACATCAGTCACACCATCAGGGGCTTGTACGTGATATATGCCATTGTGTGCCAGCAATGCCCCTCTACCATGTACACTGGCCTAAATGGACAGTCTCTATATAAAAGAATAAATGGACACAAATCTGACATCAGGAATTATAACATTCAAAAACCATTAGGAGAACACTTCAATCTCTCTGGTCACTCATTAAAAGACCTAAAAGAGGCAATTCATCAACAAAAAACTTCAAAAACAGACAAAAAAAAATGAAACTGCAGAACTGGAATTAATTTGCAAACTGGACACCAACAAATTAGGCCTGAATAAAGACTGGGAGTGGATGGGTCATTACAAAATCTAATTTCCCCCATACTAATTTTCCCCTACTGTTACTCACACCTTCTTGTCAACTGTCTGAAATGGGCACTCTCATTACAACTACAAAAGTGATTTTTCCTACCTTGGTATCCTGCTGTTAATTGAATTGTCTCATTAGACTGACCTCCCACTTGATAAGGTAACTCCTATCTTTTCATGTGCTGGTATTTAAACCTGCTACTATATTTTCCACTTCATGCATCTGATGAAGTGGGTTCTAGCCCACAAAAACTTATGCCCAAATAAATTTGTTAGTCTCAAAGGTGCCACAAGGACTCGTTGTTTCTCAGTTATAGATATCTTGTACAGCTATAACATTAGGTCTCTATGCGCACATTTATTAACCATCGCATATGTTTTACTTTTATACTTTAATGAAATGTAAGATCACAAATTAAGTCTTGTTTGATCACTTTTCAGATCACCAGCAGATTAACTAGCAAAAGGTCTTTTTCCCCCAATTAAAAAAAATACAAGATCAGACTCTGATGGCTTTGACATTTTATACAAGCAGGAACTGATGCATCTTTACTACATCCCCAGGGATCTAGCCTCCTCCTTATATGCTCTTGTATCTCCCTTAGCTTTAATGGGATTTGCTTGTGCACATCCACAAAAGAACTGAACAAATATACACACAGAATATAAAGACCTATAGTTTAGTGTATTCCATGAGCCACCACCTTTAAGATAAATTATTTTGAAGCGTTTATAATATACTGTATGTCCTTAGGGCCTAAAGCACATGTATTTTGCCTCCTTTTGAAATGTGCTAAGGAAATTTAGGCTCAAACTGCAAGTGGAGACTAAATGAATTCATGTTACCAAAAACTGTCTGCAGGACAGTGAAATAATGAAACAAAAAGAGCCTGTCTCCATCCCTCTTACTTACAATGAGTAATACCTTGCATCACAAAGAATCTCATTAAAATCAATGAGAAAATTGTCAGCGTAAGGTACAACCAAGCAGCAAAAAGGGTGTTAGTAGCTGACCTCTAATAGAATTATTTGTACTTCTCTAGCACCTTACAGCCAAGAATCTCAAACATTAATGAATTACACCTCACAACAGTCCTCTGAGGTAGACATCATCATCCTCGTTTTACTAACAGAAACCAGGAACACCAAGAGAGGGGATCAGAAAACCCTGACCAGGATCTGCTTGCAGACTTTTCCTTCAATGGACCGGTTTGAGACAGGATTGCAATCCCTGGCAAAATTCTAGGTCTCACCTAGCATTCCCTGGATAGTCCTAGAAGTAGAGCAAGGATTATTTTACTGCAAGTATTGCAAACCACAGAACAGGACCAGGTTTTACCAAATTTAGGTAGAAGTACTTTCTTCTGGTTATAGTACTTACAAAGAAAGGACTACTCTGCAGTGAAAAGTAGATATTTAAGGGTAGATTCAGGTAGATGATAACAAAATACCAATGATCGCAAGTTCATAGGACTTATTCTTAATAAACATATGTCCCCATATCACTGATAAAACAAAGCCCTTTCTTTCAACTGATTAACCATGATATTTTGGCACCAGCACAGCTACAGAAGTATTAAACACTGAAATGTTTAACATAGTCTTACTAGATTTACTTAAAAGTTATTTTGTCAGTTAAAAAGCAGAGATTAGAGACAGTATGAGAACTTTCTCTTTCAAGCATTACTACCTTATTAGAGTAGCATGACAGCAAGGAGAACTGCACTTTAGATAAAAATAAGTTTGATAAACACTGGTTGCCATTTTTCTAGTGCAACAGAATTCATAGGATCCTTATTTCTTTTCCTCTTGATGACAGGTAATGGAAAATTTTCAACTGCAAGACTTTGATAGCAAACTAAAGACAATCTGCTGCTCTGAATCAACTTTATTTTTAACAATTACCTCAAATCCTTTTTTTAAACTTATTTTTCTGATCTATTGAAAACTGGGACAGAGTTTTCTGAAGCTAACTTTACTGAAGTTTTGTCTTTAAATAAACATCCAGAGTGAAATAGTCAAAAGTGTGTAAGTGACTTAGGAGCACAATTCTCACAGACATCTCTTTGAAAATCCCATCCTGAGTCACCAGAAATATTAACTTTCACTTAAGCATGTATAGAATATAGTCTGTATTACATATATAATTTCTAATCCAATTTTTGATCTGTATGCTGTTCGTGAGCAGCACAGTGCAAGATTTCAAGATTCACCAAAAATTTTAAAAAAAAAACCCAACAACAATCCAGCTCTTTTCATTAGTTGCTGCATGGATGAGCATTCGTACAGGTTCTTGTTCACCAATGCATCACTATTAATCAAAGCACTTAAGCATGTGCTTAACTTTAGGCATATGCCCAAATTCTAGTGACTTTAAGGGACTTTAGCACCTGCATGTGCTAATTTAGGAGTAGCAAGCTCAGTGTTGCAACGCCTAATTCCTAGATTCCCTGATGCCTAGTAGAATCCTTAGTCCCAAGCTAAGGGCCCATGCTCCCCATATAATGCATAGGAGAGTTAGCTGCCTAAGAAAGGGATCAATAGAAGTCAGCAAGTTGCATAGGGACCCACCTAAGCTAGCCAGGAGTGAAATGCAGAGGGAAAAGGCTAGGCTTAAGGCCCAGATCTTTAAAGGTATTTAGGCACCTAACTCCCTTTGGGCCAGATATAGACACTTCCCTTTGCTTGGGATCCTCAGCTGTGAACCCTCTCCTGGAGTTAGGCACCTAAGCCAGACCAGTCCTGTCTTGTGAAAAATTAGAGTGTGAGAAAGAGAGAGAAACCCTACCCCACAATAGCCAACAGTCCAGGGGGTAGAGTGCACACCCAAATCAGGAACTTGATCCTAGGTCTCCCACACTTCAGGTGAGTGCCCTAAATATCAGGAAACATTTATGTCCATTCTTTGTTGAAAAATTCCCAACCTGATCACCCCACAACTGTTCTTTGTGCAGATGCTGTGCTGCCCCCACTCTTTTTGAGGATCTGCATCTGGTCCTTTGGTTGTACAGTTTGACATGTATCAGGTCATAAGGGTGTTTGCCGGCAGGACCCAATCATGCAGTTGTGCTCCGAGCTCACCTCCAGAATCAGGGCCCATTGGTGAGATAGGCATTTCCCCATTTTGGTGGGGAATCCTGCTTTGGGACTGCCAGGGCTTTGACTTGAGCTAGGGCTCCAAGCAGATCACTAGCTGTGGGTGGTTTTGCAGATGCTGATTGGTGGAAACTTAGAAACCTGTGGGGTTAAGTAGCAGATGAGCAGAGGTTTTGAAACTTTTAATGGTGCCCAAATATTGGACTAAAGGGCCTAAAGAGGTAGTTAGAGGCCTAAATACCTTTGTGAATCTGTGCCTGAGAGCTTTGTTGAATTGGGGTCAAAATCAGATGTCCAATGGGACTACTCAGGATTGAGAATTTGAAACTCACTTTCTATTAATATTCTGCAATACACACTTCAAGTTGTCCGTTTCCATGAACATGCCTGTCAGCAAACTTGTTTGCTGCAATATTCAGAGTGAACACTGTAGGGGTTCACATATAATCAAAGCCAAGTCATGTAAAAACATGAAAGACTATTCATGCTAAGTTTAAGTTTTGGTTTCTTTTTTTACAGCACTAGCCTGTTGTAGTTGAGATGTCAGCATGGCAGTGCTAGAAAATTTGAACTGCCACTACATAACTTGTACCTATTCCAGGGTTGAGCAGCCTACAGAGCTGTTAACCTAGTATCTTTCACGAAGGTTAAATTTATCTTTGTTTTATAAGCTTGAAACTGCATTCATCCATAAGCAAAGGAAAAACAATAGTCACAAATAGAACTGATTTTTATGAATGCAGTAGCATTAAGAGGGGGTGGGGTGAGTACATCAGCACTGGCTGATAATCCTGACACAGCAGGTGTTAGAAACACAACATGCTTTCTAACTCTACACGTGTGCAGTGACAAGAGCTCAATAATATAATGCTAATGAGCCCAATCAAATAATCAAGGAAGGAGAACACATTAATAGGGTAGTTAAAGCAGTTCTGCATACTGATATAAATTCTTTAAATTCATACTGTACCTCAGCCACTAAAACATTGTATAGATAAGGATACAGTATTGTGATATTAATAGATTAGGTATGTCTGTTTAGAGGTTCATTTGTCTGATGTAGGTTTTCTCCCTTGTCCTCTGTCATTTGTGTAAATTGTCAGAATTACCAACAGTTGGCATCACTGTTTGCAGTATAAGTAACATAATTTAAAATTAGAGCTTGTTGGGAATTTTCCCTCCAAATTACATTGACAGAAGATACAGTTTCCACAACATTTAAATTTTCCTGTGGAAAATCTCAAATTTGCTAAAAAATTTCAATTATCCATTGAGAAAACCTAAATTAAATATTTTGTTTTGCATTGGACAGACTCAAAATTTAGAGTTTGTCAAACTGAATCAACACATTTTGTTCCTAGACAGTTCTACATTTATCTCTGGGCACTTGAGCTGCTGTAGTACCTCATGGGAATTGTACTTTGAGTGTCCCACACCTCTCTTCTTCTCTGTGGTCCAGGCGCCCGAGCTGACTACATTGCCCATGATATGTCACAGTCTCCCATGATGCACCATGATGAATCAACAGAGGTGGTGCATCATGGGAGTCACATGTCTACAGTGGAATATGTAATCTGCCTGGGAGCCCAGTCTATAGAAGAGAGGTTATGAGACCCAAACTACAACTATGAAGTACTGAGGAAGACACCGATTAATTTTGAATAAAGCCAATGTTTGGATTCAGTTCAACAAACCAAAATGAAACATTTCAATTCAGCAACATTGAAATGTACCAATTTCATTAGAAATGTCAAAACAAAATGTTTGGAATCAAAATTTTTCAGCATTTCACTTTTTTTGTCCCAATTCCAGATGAAAACAAATTTTGAATCACTGGAATTTTCTGCAGGTCAGAAATTGTGATTTTCAACCAGCTCTATTAAAACAAACTAAATTCAGAGTCCAGATAGGTATGGATGCAATCCTCACAAGTCAGGATCAAAACACATTATTGTGGTAATGTGTGAAAGCTTGTACTGCCACTGTCTGTAAAGAGTCTACTCTGTGGATAAATAAAAGGTTTCAGATTTCAGTGGTGTCAAACCAACCGGTTTTCTTGACCAGAATCATTTTAAAATGCAATCATTAGATTATAATATATTTGACAAAGGAAAAGCCCATGGTAGCTGTGAATAAACAGGTGTTTTGAGAATTATATTCTGTATTGAAGTGAACTGTCATTTTGAATGGTATTCCTACCAGAAATACTGCTCTAAAACATTCACAAATAGAGATTTCTGGTTATTTGTTCCAAATATGAGGTAATTCAAAAGAGTGGGGTACATACACTATGAGCTTTACTGAGCGTGTGTGCACTGCATGGGTATCCATACATCACTAACTAAAACTCCCAAAGTCCTGACCATCAAGCACTGGGCTTAGTCTAAGGCCTGGGATAGTTTCTCTGGTGGATACTCACTTTGGGTGTTCCAAAACCTTGGTGAATAACTGGAGAAGGATGTAGCCAGCATATTATAGCATTGATTGCATCAACCAATGTCAGCCTGCAAGAAGAAGTCCTGCTACTTGTGAGCCAGGCTTCCTATACTGACATTATTTTAAATGGAAACACTGGGGCCTCATTCCACACTCAGGTAAGCTAAACGTTTCTGGAAGCTTATCCCATGGCTAGAAAGTCTTGCCAGCTATTCCAGCCACTCTCAGAATTTAACATACTCTTTTTGTAAATTAATTACGGTCATCATTCATGACTAGCCTAGCAACATGCTGAATTAATATGAATTCCAGAAATCCACCCAGATTAATGACTATTCTTTATAAATTATGTTTTATTAATTTTTTTAAGCTTTCTCTATTTTCTCTCTTTTATCTGTATTTTTTCTGAGTATCCCCAGCTGTGTCTTTCTGTTATCCTATATCAGAGGGGTAGCCGTGTTAGTATGGATCTGTAAAAGCAGCAAAGAGTCCTGTGGCACCTTATAGACTAACAGACGTTTTGGAGCATGAGCTTTTCGTGGGGCATCTGACGAAGTGGGTATTCACCCACGAAAGCTCATGCTCCAAAACGTCTGTTAGTCTATAAGGTGCCACAGGACTCTTTTCTGTTATCCTAGCAACCTTAGATATTTTAGAAGCTCTCTTTTACAGATACTAGAATATTTAATCAAGAAATGTAAAGAGGAAGAGGACACATGGGAAGGATATGTAATGAGGATTGATTGAAAGACCATTTACCTTTTCCCAGAATACAAGAACAGGAGACACACAAAATTAAGAATCAAATATAAAACACACAAAGACTTAACATAATTTAAAGCAGAGTATTTGGCATAGAAAGAATGGGAATGTCAATACTTGTGCTACTAATTATTTGCACACTTCTGTATAATGAGTAGTGAGGATCCAACTGCAAACACTTACAAGTCAGCTGATTGTTCCATAAATACTAACACCAGCATATGTAAAACGACAAGCATTTCTTCACACTTTCCAGATAGCACATTTGGACTGATACATTGTGTAAAAAATGGAGGGGTGTAAATTGTCACAGGCTCCATTGACTTCAGTGGCAATTTACACCAGATGAGCATGTGTCCCATATTCTCCCTGAAGTCAAGGACTGGACTTGCCATTTGCAACATTACGCTTGGTAGATTATACAGGAACAGCCATGTGGAATGGTATTACAGAGAAACGGCCGGTATGTTTTTATTATTATTTGGTAGTAATAGTGCTGTATCCTCTTACATCAGGCCAAGATTTCATCCTTTGAGTGTGAATATTATTAATTTATCTTAATAGTACAAGAACATCCAGTAAGTTTATAAGCATGTATTGGCATACTGTTCAACACTATTGTTTACAGGTACCTCAGATTTTCTCTGGACTATTTAGTAAACATCTAACTGAAACCAATCGGGTTTGTTGTTTTTTTTTAAAAAAAGACATTTATTATTACTATTGATCCTATTAAATGCCCACAGATTATAAAAAAAGAATTCACTTGCAGAGAAAAAAAATTGGATTTCAAGGTAACAGTGTTATGTTTTTTATTCAAATTTCAAGCTTTTAATGGCCAGGTTTCATATGCCAAAAAAAAGAGAGAAAGAAAAAAAGCTCATTTACTGAGTGTTTTTGTTTTGATCCAAACTCATTCAGAGAATAGCATGTAGATAATGAAGCATTCAGTAATCAAAGTATTTGTGATTGGAGAAAGTACTACAGGATGGGAGTTGAGAGCTACAGTTAACTAGAACTGCATAACAGGATTTCTTCATTAATGTAATTAATAATGTACCTTCGTGGTTCCAGTTGTGAAAGATGTTTTTGGTAATGCAGTATTTTGTCTCCTTTACACATTATTTCACATTTCAGTGCTGTATCCTGATTCAACAGATCACTGAACTACTCCTTACGTTGATAAAATGGGCTACACTGGTTACCTTAGGCAGAGAAATTTCATTCCAAAACACTTTCCTTGCTAGTACTTTACAGTACTCATCATTCACAGAGAGGATAAGTATTTTTTTCTATCATTTCATCCAAAAGAAGCTTAATCCATACCAATAGTTTGACTGTTGGAGAGTTTTAGAATGTGAAGGTGGGTGGGCTAGGAACAGCAATAAACTGGTAAGTCAATAAACCTTTCATTTAATTTCAGGGAGCTTTGCAATAGGTTTGAAATCAAGAGAATTTTGCCTGGTTTTGTCTGGATCCAGTCAGGCTAGGTTTCCCCACCTTCCGGTATTGTTCCCTCTTCCTTCAACCAATCCAAGGCAACCCTCTGAGTTTAGTTACAACTGTTTTCCAGGGGCAAAAAACTGCTTGCAATCACTCAGGTCTGGTCTACACTCTGTGTGGGGGGGGGGCCAGGGGATCAATCTAAGTTACGCAACTTCAGCTATGTGAATAACATAGCTGAAGTCGACGTACTTAGATCTACTTACCACGGTGTCTTCACTACAGTGAGTCGACTGCTGCCGCTCCACTGTTGACTCTGCCTGCACCTCTCACTGAGCTAGAGTACAGGAGTCGTTGGTAGAGTGCTTGGGGATCGATTTATCACGTCTAGACTAGACGCAATAAACCGATCCCCACTACATCGATCACTGTCCGCCGATCTGGCCTGTAGTGAAGACATACCCTCAGTATTGTCAGGGCATTCTTAACTGGTCTGGCCTATCTTGTCCTTCATTAATGGGTCCATCCCTGTATCATAAATCACTTTGGGAGGGATGAGGATACTGGCAAGTTTTGATTAAACATCACTTGGAGTTTCGCATTGAGTTTCAGGTTTATTTCAGCCCAGAAATCCAAAAGGAAACTCATGGGATGTTACTGTCTTAATTTAATCTGCAGGTGAGGTTTAGCCTGTGGCCAATAGTGTGAAGCACAATAAGAAGGAATTCTTTAAACAAAATCTTAGCAATCATATAGGTCCAAGATAAGATAAGGATGGTGAAATTATGACACATGATGTAGAAAAGGCAGAAGTATTCAATACATATTTCTATTCTGTATTGAGAAAAAAAGCAGGCTAATGTATCCCTATGTTGCAGTGATAATGAAATACTTTCTATTCCAGTAGTAGCTCGGCAGAAAGTTAAATAGCAACTAAAACATTTTCTATATCTGTAGGAATGGATAACTTGAACCCAAAAGGATTAAGAGAATTGGCCAAATAGCTCTCTGAACTATTAATACTGATTTTTAACAAATTTTTGAACATAGAGGAAGTTCCAGAGAACTGAAAAAAGCTAATCTTCTGCTAATTTTTAAAAAGAATAAATGGAACAACTGAGGAAACTTCAAGTCAGTTAGCTTCACATTGATCCAGGGTAAAAATCATGGAAAAGTTGATATGGGATGCAATCAGTAAAGATTGGTATCATAATTAATATCGATCAACATCATTTTATGGAAAATAGATCTTGTCAAACAATGTATATTTTTATTTATTTGAAATCACAAGTTTGGTTGATAAAGGTAAAGCTGTTGATAAATATACTTAGTTTTCTGTAAAGCATTTGACTTAATCCCACAAAACATTCTGATAAAAAAGAACTATACAAAATCAATCTATCCCATATTAAAAGGATTAAAATCAAATTGTTTGGAGAAATATGATGTCAGATGATCATCATATTAATCCTTCATAGGATAATAGTCATAAATGCTTCTTCTATGATTTAACAGTGGTATTTTAAGAACTTTCAAAGCTAGAACTTAGTACCATAGTGGGTTTTGGGTTGCTGATACCTCCACATTGCTACTAGAGGCTTAGACTGGACATCTACAGGAGAACCCTGTGAAGCTAGGCTCAGCAGGAAGTACTGCCCGCAGGATCTGAGTGGCAGCCCCTCCAGCCCACTGATTGGCCAATACCAGTTTATAAACCAGGAAGCCATGATGAGGAGCTGTCTGAGCAACAACACAGACTGCTTGCCAGCTTCTGCTCCAGACCCTGATTTCCATAGACCCTAGACTCTGCCTTCTGACCCTGGTTCATCCTTGACTTTTCTATTTGACTGCTATCTATAACCTGGCACCCAACCCTGAACTCCTGGTAACCTGAACTTGCCTGCCTCCAGATGCCTGATTCTCATTCTGCCCTCTGGCCTGTCTGAGACTCTGATCTCCAGGTATCTGACCCAGCAAGACTCCTGCTTTGACCACTAACACTGCTGATGTCCCCATCATTGACAGGTAAGCTACACTGCTTTGATCTTTTCAGTTATATACTTTACGATTCACTGGATATTCCTGTGGTTAAACTCAATGCTGTTTAGCAAGCTAGAAAGAAAGATCAGTTGGTTATAATTGATAAAATGTAAAGAGAAAAGTAAGTTGTTATTCAGCATTAGTAAGGCTGGTCAAAAAATTCTATCAACAGTGGTTTTGATGGAAAAGTCAGGTTTTGACTAAATGAAACTTTTTTCTAAAGTGTCTGTCTTCTGCATACAATCTCAACTTCTGGGGGAAAAATACCTGAAAAACAAAGGTTTATTTTTTGTTTGTTTGTTTGTTTTTCCCAATCTCCAGCAAGAGTACATCTCCCGTGATGAACCATGGTTATAGAACTCCCATGATGTTGTACAGCAGCCCAGCAAGACAGGAGACTGTGGTGCATCATGTGGCAGAGAGATTGCATGGAGAATGGGGGCACAAGGTACCTGAACTACAACTACTTGTGATGCACTGTAGCAGCATTTGCAAATCAGTTTTCAGCTGAAAATTTTTAGTCTGCAACTTTTCCCCAAAATGTCAAAATTTCTGGGGAGGGGGCAACATTTTCCAACAGCTCTGCTCATTAGTATAACATTGGGAGAGCCACTAATCTCTTTCCTCTTATCTGCCTCTTTCCAAGTGCCAGCATGATTGTGTCTGATTTGCCATTGCCCTACTTTTGCAGTCATTGACTCCTGTGTGAAATAAATGCAAAGATGATTTGAAGTGCTGCCAAATCAAAATGTAAATGACTATATTGGATGCAAGGCAGTGAAGAATCAGCAAAATTTTTTCTAAGCAAAAGAAGTTAAGGGTGACCAGGCAACCAAATGGCAGATAAAATTCAGTGTTGATAAATGGAAAGTAATGCGTATTGGAAATCATAATCCCAACTATAAATACAAAATGATGAGTTCTAAATTAGCTGTTACTATTCAAAGAGATCTTGAAATCCTGGATATTTCTCTGAAAACCTCTGCTCAATGTGTAGCAGCAGTCAAAAAAGCTAACACAATGTTAGGAAAACTTAGGAAGGGGATAGATAATAAGACTGAAAATATCATAATGCCACAATGTATTCATCTACACCCAGACCTTGTATACTGCATAGAGTTCTGGTCACCTATCTCAAAAAAGATTTCTTAGAATTGGAAAAGAACAGAGAAGGACAACAGAAATTATTAAGGATATAGAGCAGCTTCCATCTCAGGAGGGATTAAAAAGACTGGGACTGTTCATCTTAGAAAAGAGATGACTGAAAGGGGATATGATAGAGGTCTATAAAATCATGAAAAGTGCAGAGAAAGTGAATGTGTAATTTACCCCTTCATATAATTACAAGAACCAGGGGTCACCCAATGAAATTAATAAGCCACAGGTTTAGAATAAACAAAAGGGAGTACTTCTTCACACAATGCCTAGTCAACCAGTGGAACTCATTGCCGGGGAATGATGTGAAGGACAAAAGTATAATGAGGTTCAACAAAGAATAAGATAAGTTCATGGAAGATAGGTCCATCAATGGCTATTAGCCTAGGCCATCTGGGATGCAACCCCATCCTCTAGGAGTGCCTAAAACTCTGACTGCTCAAAGCTGGGGAATGGACCATAGAGAATGGAGCACTCAGTTGCCCTGTTCTGTTCACTTCCTCTGACGCATCTGGCAGTGGCCACTATTGAAAGACAGCATACTGGACTATATGGACCATTGGTCTGACCCAGTATGGCTATTCTTTTGTTCTAATGGCATCATTCCAGCAGAAGCCTGTCCTCTGTGATTACACCCTCCATGGAAATAACACAGCAGTCTCCCCCAGAAAGCCTCTCAAAGTAAAAGCGACTTTATCACTTCAAGGGAGGAAGATGGTGTCAGCAAGAATTGTTACAAGTCTACAGGGATGTCAGGTATATGCACAATGTACAATTGACCCAAGTGAAACCTTCAGGACTATTTCAGATGAAGGAAGTACCTAAAAACCCATCCTTTCCCCATGATTCTTTGGTGAACTGCACTAATGAGACAGGAATATTTTCTGACACTAAACTGCATCTACAAAGAAAAGGATATGCCAAGACATACCAACTGCCAGCCACATCAGTATCTATGATCATATCCAATCAGGAGCAGAAGTTTCTACAGGAAAAGGACAAGATTTAGACTGACCAAAAAATCACATTATCGTTCTTTATACACTATAGTAATCAGACATTTTTAAAGCTGGGAGAAGGTAACAAAGCATCTGTGGAGCAATCTAGGGCTTGTTGGTGTGTTATGCATGAGACTTGGCAGAGATACATTTCCTCATATGGACAGAAGCATGGGATCCACTCCCTGCTGTGAAACATTTCTTTCTCTCTACAAAGTTGAACTTATACTCTGCCTTGCTGAGTGTTGCTGCTAATGACAAGTTCTTCAGGTAATGATCTATCAGTTACTTCTGTCTTCCTCTCTGTTTAAGATGCTGAATGAACAACTCTAGCTCTGACTACTGATGGCAAGTACATACGCAGTACACCTGCCTCGTGATACTTTAAACTATCCTCTGTGTAGCTGAAACTGAAATGAATCCTTCCACACTGAATTGGCTCAGCCTGGAGCCTCACGGATAAGCCACTTTACAGAATTAAGTTCACATCAAAATTTGAAAATGAATAGTTCAGCTTCATAAAGAGTTGTAATATATTTGTTCAGAAAAGATGCTGGATGGGATATTACAAAAGCACCCAAGATTGATGGGCATTGAGCCCTAAGTTACTTTCAATGAGGGAAGGAAACCTAACTACCTTAGCCCTTTTAGAAAACCCCACCCTCATTGGGCCAATTAAAACAATGGCATTTTCCATGGTGCTTGAATGCTCAGGAGGATGTGTGCATGAGGGAACAGTGTGTCCAGTGGCTAGTGCAGGTGACTAGGAGCCAGGGTTCTACTCTGAGTCTACTTTAGAACAGCAGGGATTCTGGCTAAATCACCAATCTCTGTGTGCCTCAGATTACATACCTGTCTAATAAAACTAATAACCATTGCACAGGGATGGTGTAACATAATGATCTGGATTGCTTTCTTGATGCTACTGCTTTAAGCTGCTAAAAGGAGGTTTCTCTTTAACTAAAGCAAAAGAGAACTATGTTTTGGAATAATACAGTTTAGTACTCTGGTTATTATAACTAGTTATTTGTGGTAGCACCAAGGAACCCCACTCACTGACTAGGGCCCAGCTGTGCTGATAACTGTGCAGATGTGTAACACAAAAGGCAACCCCTGCCCCTGAGAAGTCACAATCTCCATGACAGATAAGATACAATAGGTGACAAAACCTACAATGGAGCTGGGGAGGAATTGAGTTTAGCAGAAGAAGAGCAGCACAGCTCAGCACTTGCCTCACCAGTGCCAGATTGGTGTGATTTGTAGACATCACAATTGAGGGAGGTTTTAATGGAGAGATTTAAAAGTGATTTTACATGCAGAAGGGGAGGCATGAGAGAAATCAGAGAGGAGCTTGACTTTGAGACTACTGCTAACATTGTGAGATTAAATTCTGTAAAGAATTTGAGATCTTTGCATTTAAGGCACTATTAAGTGGAAAGTAGCAGTATTAATTATAGACAGAGATCATAGGTATAAACTTATAATAGAGCTAGGCAGATGATAGAAATTCTGTTTCACAAAGGATTTTAATTTTTTCAAAATCTGGCTTTGTTCTGAATCTGAACATGTCAAATTCTCTGGGAAGGAAAATTTTGAAAGAAATTAGGTTTAGATGGAATGAAACATTTATATTATGTTATAAAATAACAAAAATTGGAAATGAAAAGTAATCTTAAAGCCAAAAAAACACCATTTCATTTAGAAAAGGTTGAAATGGGACATTTCAACATTGCCAGAACTTTTCTTCCCTTTTTCACCAAACCAAATTTTGACAAAATCAATAAAATTTCACAATGCATTTCACTTTTAACAGAACTGCTTTTTCCAATGAAAAATGGTTCTGTCAACATTTTTCTGATCAGCTGTCATATATACCGTATTTAATTTTATAATTCTAAAATAAAATGTGGTAGATTTCTATTGCACCCAAAGAACAAAGTATGCTTAAACAATGCATTTGCATATTTCTTGGGTTTGGGTGCTCATCACAGAACAGTTCACCAATGGCTGGCAAGTTATATTTAACTACTTAATAATCCTTGAACAAGTTGCACTCATCTTATATGTGAACAGATTTTATACTGGTCAATTTTATGTACTTTAAAATTTGAAATCCATTCTGTGCTTCCCAGTGTACATGGTCCCCTTCCTCTGGAGTGTTGTGTTTTTTTATTGTACAGTAGACTTGAAATGACATTGGATAGAATAAACTCCTACTCATTTCAATCAATTCTTAAGAATTTCAATAAATATAAAACGACAAGTACTATATTAAGTGGTAAACTGTAAATTGGTTCTTCACAAGAAGGATCTATATATGGTCTTTTTAGATCTTTCGTGTTTCTGCAGAGTGTTAAATGTTAAGGCTCTGATCCTGAGTTGTGCTTGACACATCTAGGGTGCAGAAGGAACAATGGTAGCTTTGAGCCACTCTTATGTCCCCATCACCAGCCTTGGTGCCAACCAGGGACTGGGCTACTCTTAAATTCAAATCACAGCAGCCTCATGCCTGCTTTAATTTATGCCAAGTTGCTCACAGTCTCTAGGGACTATTTCAGCAATGAGGATTGCCAGGCTGTGGGAACTGCCAGATACAACGCTTGCACTAGGGACTAATGATGAAGGCTGCATATGAGTAGGCTTGGAAGGATTAGATTTTTATTGGTAATTTTTGGTTTTACCAAACACACACACATCCCAATGGAAAAATATTTCCATTGATAATCAAAATGTGCAGATCGGCAAAGTAAGAAATGTCACTTAAGAGCTTCTTAGAATAGGATATAAGGATATGTACTTTTTGCATTTTGCAATATGATGTTGACAATTTGTGTTTTAATTATCGTCTGACTTTCTCCATAATTACCTGCTGCAGAAATTTACATTGATTAAAAATCTAAAATGCTTAAAAATAAACATCTATATTATGGAGAGAATTTTTTTTAAAATTTCATTCTGCCATGTGTACATATGAGCCATTACAAGAGTCCTGTGCCACTCAATGATTTCATCAGGATTCTAGGGGGCTGAATCACATGGCTTTCCAGCTGCTTTGCGCCATCAGAATGATGCACTATGTCCAGAAAAGAGACCGAAATCTGGCCCTTTTAAAGCATTCAAAGCCTTTCCAGGAACTTCCTTTTATTGAGCATGAAAAATGTCACATTACACCAAAAAGAGTATCTGAATCTGCACAAACTTCAGCAAGCAAACTGAAGAGCTGAGTCCATAATAATATATGTCTATCTCATGGAGCTGGAAGGGACCCCAAAAGGTCATTAAGTCTAGCCCCCTGCCTTTGCTAGCAGGAACAAGTACTGATTTTGCCCCAAATCCCAAAGTGGCCCCCTCAGTGATCGAACCCACAACACTGGGTTTAGCAAGCCAATGCTCAAACCATTGAGCTATCCCTCCCCACTTAAGAGTTAACCAAATAAATCATGGAACTTATTAATATTTTGGCATTTGGTGTTCCAAGGCTGAAACACAAGTAAGGCTGGTGTGCTGATTTTTGCTTGATACTAACAGTGAGAACTGGAATTAGATTGATTAGGTTGTAATTAAAAAGAGAGAAAAGAAAAATCACAAATACTTTGATGAATGACAATGTTGGGAGTTTGTTGGTTTGGCTGCTCCTACAAAGAGACAAGATTTGAAAACGTGCTAAGGAGCTTCTGAATTTCTGTAGCAGTATTTATGTCCTGATAGAATGACCAATATGTGGCACAAAGGACTATTAGTAGAGAACTGTTTTTTATTTCCTGGCCCCAGTCGCCTGACACGGGTCAGAATTACAGAAGGCTAATACCCCGGTCACATGACAAAAGGTAGGCATGCAGGGTCTTCAGTGGATACTGTTGCCCAGATCAAAACTCCTTTGGAAAACTTAAGAAAAAAGATAATTTTTCATTTCTCTAAAGGAGATTCGAGTGTGCAGAGGGGAGTTCCTTAGAGGCCCAGTTTTGATACCCTTAGTCACTACATGTGTAGTCCCACTGAAGTCAGTGGCACTGTGTTTGCTGCCAGGTATTATCCAGTGAGAGTAAGGGTAGCACAACTGGTCCCCACACTGTGGCATGTGAATGCTGCAGTATGTCATATTTTCAGGTATAAATATATATATTATATATTATATATATATAATACGGCAAACAAAAAATTCTGAAACCCATGAAATACACAGTGAATGTATACACCATTCCCTCGCAACATAACCTTAACTCTGGCCTCTGGACTTGGCAATACCCACTGGAAGTGGGACAGTAAGGGAGTGCAATAATTAATAGCTGGGAAGGACTAAGAGACTATGACATTGTTTGTTTTGTGGTTTCCACAGATGTAAATTCCAGCATTTCTCTGCAGTCACTCCAGCTGTGTTTTACTGTATTAGGTATAGCTGTATGAAGGAGGGAGGGCTGACTGGCAGAGCTGTTACTGAGATATGACTAGGGGTGCACATGTACTTTGAAGGATCAAGTATGTCTCATTTCACCAGAGAGTTCTGTAGATTGTGTCAGTAGTAATGCAGAAGGGTCTTCTTGTCGTGGGGACTGTCAGCAGTTGGGTAACATCCAGACTGTGCTCACTGGGGTTTAGTGAGGGGTAAATGAAGGCAATATCTCCGAAGGAACCTTCAGGTTAAGAGTAGGGTGTAGTAACAAAAGGCTGGTGTAGAGAGT
Source organism: Gopherus evgoodei (assembly GCF_007399415.2). NCBI lineage: Eukaryota > Metazoa > Chordata > Testudines > Testudinidae > Gopherus > Gopherus evgoodei. The sequence continues at coordinate 313,551,280 of NC_044322.1, read as the reverse complement.
GAATGTGTTTAGAGTAGGATCAGTATTTGAGTGCAGGCAAGGTGTAGGTAGCCTCTCTTTACTATGCCTGACCTAGACCAAGTTCTACCTTGCCAAAAAATAAATAAAGATGTTAGACTTTGTCCTACAATGCTCATGTACTCTGTGCCCAAAGTGTTCTGTAGTATCTGTGTTATCAGCATATTAGGGCATCACTCAAAGAAGGCAGAATTAAGGGTGTGTTGCAGGACAGGGGGATACCTTACCTCTGTATTTTGTGGTTCTCAGAAGTTTGTTTGCATTCTTGTAACTCTTCGACAGATGAGTTGACTTCTCTTCCCCCCGAGCTAGGTTAGTGGAGGGGAAAGTGTTCAACTGAAGGGATAGATGTCCAACTTCCTCTCTTACAGTTCTATTCTATCAGCACTTCTGAACTCACATAGAGCAAAGATCCCTTTGATAATGATTTCAATCTTATTCACTGAGCAATCATAAAATAACTACTATTTTGGAAACCCAGTTCTTCAACAAAGCTCTAATTGGTGAATTGGGTTTTCAAAAGCTAGTGTTTGGATGATCTCTTGCACTAATTGCCTAGGAGCAAGCTGGATCCTCAATACTTGTGCCAGAGCACAGCCCTAATGGGTGAATTTTGGCAGAGGGGTGCAATCTCTACCCTGAAGCCTTCCAAACCCCATACCATCTGCATTTCTCCAACATCACTCACATTCCTCCTCACTGCTTTGATCCCATCCCCATTCCCTAACTGCACAAAATAGTTATATGAATCTGAAAATGTGATGAGCAGTTCACAATATTGGTGTGGCTGTATATCAAGAACCTCTTGACCAAATGACCCACTGACTTGCTTTCCTTTGAGCCCACTCAGTCCCATTGTTCAGTAAATGATTGAGGAACATTACATTACCCAAACTGCTTACTAGAATCTTTCATCTTCCGTCTATTTAATTAGTGCTAAATTTCCTTGACAGTATTTCTAAAGTATAATCAGAATCTGCATGTGAATTGTAGAGCACTTTCAGATCTTGCTCATAAGCAAGACAAAATAAAACTTCCAAAAGGAATGCCTGCAGAATGCAGGCAAAGAGCAATGAACATGCACACTACTTCTACTTATCTATTGTAGGTACACATATGGCCCCCTTTACCATCTGAGCACCTCACACATTTTTTAATGTATTTATCTTACCAACAATCCTTTGAGGTAGGGCAGTCTATTATGGCCATAAAGATAGAAAACTGAGGCATAGAAGCTGTGACTTGCCCAGGATTATTCAGGAAGTCTGTGGTGGATCAGGGACTTCAACCCACATCTCTCAAGTCCTAGGATAGAGCCCTAACACTACACCATTCTCCATTTCAAACATTCTCTGAAAGCTGTCAAGGGGAGGGCTCAGATTCACTGTGCATGGATGACCCAGCTTTGTAGACTGCCTTCAAAAGAACCCTAGTCTTTCTGCACATGTACATGTCACTTTCTTTGGAGCATTAGTTTAGTTCATGCTGACCTTGAGTTCTAAACTTAACCCTAAATAACCTTTTTCAATATAGCTTCCCCAAAGGAGCAGTGGATTCTATACACTAGCTGATATAAACTGATTTCAGCAACTGGGGATTTAATTTAAGATTACAGCCATAGTTTGAGCATCAAGAGTATGCAAAAGAAGTTAAAAGAACCAGGTGATTTTTGTAAAAACATGATTTTATGGGGCTATATCTCAGGAACGCCATGCTCAAATGGCCCCACATTCGGACATCTAGCCTTAACCTGCACCCCCATGAGGCAAAGCAAGTTTCAAGACAATCAGTCAACATGTAAATTTTAGAACATTTAGAATAGTGGTCTTTTAAATTGTAGTAACTATCAACCTTAACTAAGCAGAATTTTTGCTCTGCTAGAATGTTACTGATCTGGACAATTTAAATTTGCTACAAAAGTTTTTTTTACCTGATTGATTATTAAACAGTTTAAGATTATTTCATTGGGAAACATCTGACATAGATTTAATGAATGCTAGAATGGAGTTTCTGCTTTTGTGATTACACCACCACCTATAAATAAGAATGTTAGGGTATGTGTTGTGTTGATATGAGGTCTGAGTATATGGTAGATAAAATATATGGGTGGAAGTCTGATAGTGGTTTGAAACCTAAGGGCCCACTCGCTTGCTAGAAGCCACTCCGGAATGTTTATTAGAAAGTCAGCAGTGGGAGGAGGACCACTGGCAAAGTGAAGGTGGAGACTTGCCAGTGGTGAGGTACTTTGATCTGAGCTGGTTGAAGTTGCCAATAAAGGACCCTCCAGTGACTGGTCCATTAGGGATGACAGAGGTCCAGGCTGCTGAGAGGATGACAGTGAGACCAGACTGGGAGAACATCTGACTCTGTCTTATGAAAAGAAAGCCTGAACTAGGGATGAAATGGGGGTTTCTGCAGCAATAGCTAAGAAACATCTCCCATACCTATCAGGGGACCTCACTCCCAGGGACAGCACTGTAACAAGGAAGCAGAGGAAAGGGTGCCCCCAGGTAGAATTTTCAAGGGAGAAGCTTAATGGTGGCAGCAAGTGTCTGAGTTGTAGGAAACTTGGTGTTTTATGACTGGTACCTATAACTTGTGGTTCCTTTTTGGTTTGCTTTGGCCCATTAGACTGCCCATGGGCCTTCAGCAGAAAAGAAAAAAGCTTTGTCTTATACACAGAGATAGAATTTCCAGACCATGTCTGGATAATGTCCCTTTATCAAGCATCTTTGTGCACAGCTGAAATATACAAGTATTGATACTTTTTTAGTTTCTATTTTGTAGATTTTTCCATTCATATTTTGTTACAGTATTTTATTAGCAATTTGTCTGCCTAAATAGTAGGATTAGAACCAGGCCACTGGCATTGGGATTTAGTTTTGCAAAACCTTACCAGCTAAGTTTTGATTTTACAAATCCGAAAGAAGGTATGGTTTGGAACCAGGTTCCATTGTATATTAAGCATCAAGTTTGAGGAGTGGGGGCAGAGTCAGTTCAGTAGTAAGATTTTTGGATTTGTCCCACTTCTGTGGTTGATCAAATGGCCTGATTTTAGTTCTGCAAAACCTGATCTTAGATCCAGGTTCCATTTTGTTCAAACCATCAAAGATTTTGTGGGGAGAGTAGAGGACCGCTTAATTAGCTGGTTTATATGCCCAATAGTTCTATACCTAAACTGTACCATTGTTCTCACTTTGATACATACATATCCCCAGACATGAATATCTTCCTTGACCTAACTCTCCATAAATAAAGAGAATATATTTGTACTTTTCTAAATCAACTAGCTTCTGACACCACTGTCTCACAAAAAAAAAAACAACAACAGGCATTTTCCCTCATTTGCCAGACACACAATTATAGATGTTCTGTTACCCTTCCTCTGCTAATATGGCTAGCACAGGTCTCTCCCAGGTTTTAGAGATCTTACTTTCATATATAGGCTTAGGATACAAATCCTACAGCATCCTCAAGATCTACTTTACCCATCAGTCCTTCACTTCAAATATATCAAGCTATGATGGTCTTGTTAAACAACAGATCACTAGCAAACAAAGTGTTGTTGTTTCCAGTAACTATTATTACAAGAATAATAGATTTTGGGGAAAGATCTGCTAAGGCAGTGTGGCTGCTTTGCACCACACCTACATTGTGATCTGGCTATAGCACTCTCTTAACCATCATAAGAGGAGGAACTCATTGAGAATTTGAAAGTAGAAGGCAGCTTGGGTGAAAGTGACCATGAAATCATAGAATTTGCAATTCTAAGGAAGGGTAAAAGGGAGTGCAACAAAATAGAGACAATGGATTTCAGGAAGGCGGATTTTGGTAAGCTCAGAGAGCTGATAAGTAAGGTCCCATGGGAATCAAGACTGAGGGGAAAAACAACTGAGGAGAGTTGGCAGTTTTTCAAAGGGACACTATTAAAGACCCAAAAGCAAGCTATTCCGCTGGGTAGGAAAGATAGAAAATGTGGCAAAAGACCACCTTGGCTTAACCATGAGATCTTGCATGATCTAAAAAATAAAGGAATCATATAAAAAATGGAAACTAGGTCAGATTACAAAGGATAAATATAGGCAAAAAACACAGGAATGCAGGGGCAAGATTAGAAAGGCAAAGGCACAAAATGAGCTCAAATTAGCTATGGGAATAAAGGGAAACAAGAAGACTTTTTATCAATACATTAGAAGCAAGAGGAAGACCAAGGACAGGGTAGGCCCACTGCTCAGTGAGGAGGGAGAAACAGTAACAGGAAACTTGGAAATGGCGGAGATGCTTAATGACTTCTTTGTTTCAGTCTTCACTGAGAAGTCAAGGAATGCCTAACATAGTGAATGCTTATGGGAAGGGGGTAGGTTTAGAAGATAAAATAAAAAAAGAACAAGATAAAAATCACTTAGAAAATTTAGATGCCTGCAAGTCACCAGGGCCTGATGAAATGCATCCTAGAATACTCAAGGAGCTAATAGAGGAGGTATCTGAGCCTCTAGCTATTATCTTTGGAAAATCATGGGAGACGGGAGAGATTCCAGAAGACTGGAAAAGGGCAGATATAGTGCCCATCTATAAAAAGGGAAATAAAAACAACTCAGGAAACTACAGACCAGTTAGTTTAACTTCTGTGCCAGGGAAGATAATGGAGCAAGTAATTAGGGAAATCATCTGCAAACACTTGGAAGGTGGTAAGGTGATAGGGAATAGCCAGCATGAATTTATAAAGAACAAATCTTGTCAAACCAATCTGATAGCTTTCTTTGATAGGATAATGAGTCTTGTGGATAAGGAAGAAGCGTGGATGTGGTATACCTAGACTTTAGTAAGGCATTTGATACAGTCTTGCATGATATTCTTATCAACAAACTAGGCAAATACAATTTAGATGGGGCTACTATTAGGTGGGTGCATAACTGGCTGGATAACCATACTCAGAGAGTCATTAATGGTTCCCAATCCTGCTGGAAAGGTATAACAAGTGGGGTTCTGCAGGGGTCTGTTTTGGGACCGGCTCTGTTCAATATCTTCATCAACGACTTAGATGTTGGCATAGAAAGTACGCTTATTAAGTTTGCAGATGATACCAAACTGGGAGGGATTGCAACTGCTTTGGAGGACAGAGTCATAATTCAAAATGATCTGGACAAATTGGAGAAATGGTCTGAGGTAAACAGGATGAAGTTTAATAAAGACAAATGCAAAGTGCTCCACTTAGGAAGGAACAATCAGTTTTACCCATGCAGAATGGGAAGAGACTGTCTAGGAAGGAGTACGGCAGAAAGGGATCTAGGGGTTATAGTGGACCACAAGCTAAATATGAGTCAACAGTGTGATGCTGTTGCAAAAAAAGCAAACGTGATTCTGGGATGCATTAACAGGTGTGTTGTGAGCAAGACACGAGAAGTCATTTTTCCACTCTACTCTGCGCTGGTTAGGCCTCAACTGGAGTATTGTGTGCAGTTCTGGGCACCGTATTTCAAGAAAGATGTGGAGAAATTGGAGAGGGTCCAGAGAAGAGCAACAACAATGATTAAAGGTCTTGAGAACATGACCTACCAAGGAAGGTTGAAAGAATTGGGTTTGTTTAGTTTGGAAAAGAGAAGACTGAGAGGGGACATGATAGCAGTTTTCAGGTATCTAAAAGGGTGTCATCAGGAGGAGGGAGAAAACTTGTTCACCTTAGCCTCTAATGGTAGAACAAGAAGCAATAGGCTTAACCTGCAGCAAGGGAGATTTAGGTTGGACATTTGGAAAAAATTCCTAACTGTCAGGGTAGTTAAACACTGGAATAAATTGCCTAGGGAGGTTGTGGAATCTCCATCTCTGGAGATATTTAAGAGTAGGTAGATAAATGTCTATCAGGGATGGTCTAGACAGTATTTGGTCCAGCCATGAGGGCAGGGGACTGGACTCGATGACCTCTCGAAGTCCCTTCCAGTACTAGAGTCTATGAATCTATGAATCATAGAACGTAAGAATGGCCATACTGCGTCAGACCAAGGGTCCATCTAGCCCAGTATATTGTCTTCTGACAGTGGCCAATGTCAGTTGCCCCAGGGGCAATGAACAGAACAGGTAATCAAGTGATCCATCCTCTATCACCTATTCCCAGCTTCTGGCAAACAGATACTAGGGACGTTATCCCTACCCATCTTGGCTAATAGCAACTGGTGGACCTTTCCTCCATGAACTTCTCTAGTTTTTTGGGAACCCTGTTATAGTCTTGGTCTTCACAACATCTTCTGCCAAAGAGTTCCACAGGCTGACTATGAGTTGTTTGAAGAAATACTTTGATGACTTCTAGTTCTTGTGCTATGAGATAACAGAAGAGGAACAATCACCTGCCACAGCTGCTTTAACCTACACCAGTTGGCAAAGCTCTTCAAGGGTGTACACCAGCCAGGAATTGACAGAGTGCAGCACATTGCCACTAAGCCCCCACCTTCTCCCCTCCCCCCACTCCACTCGTGACATGTCCCTGACCTCAGGGCCAGGATGGGGAATGGCACAGGAGATTGGGTGACATATGCCACTGAGGAGTTCCACAATTTTGGGTGACATATGGCCACTGGGGAGTTCCACAGTTTCATTTCCCTTTGAATTGCCAGAGTAATGCAAAAGGATCAGAGTGGGAGAGAGAACCTTGTTCTCCATCTTCTTGGGTACTGAAACTTATTGTCACTATAGCATGGCTGTCAAAAACCATCAACTTCGGTCATGAAAGAGTATATCTTTGTTATAAGCTAACTGTGAGGGAGATGCTCAATTTCCTCATAACACCATTCACAAAGCATTACTGAAAGATCAACGCATACATAGATTATAGCTCTTGGCTAAGCCATATATTAAAAAAAAAAGATACATTCAGCTCATCTCTTACTTCTATCCTGACGCTAGATAATGTCTGACTTGGACATTTCTTTTCCAGAAAGCCTCAGCCTGGGTGTTTTTTCCCTCAAGAAACTACAAAACTGATGTGTCTTTTCCTGAAAATTATCAAATTTGATAAAAGCATTCAGGGCTAATCTGAAATTACAAACAGATTAGCCCTGAAGATAATGAAAATGGTGAAATGAATTTTCATGATCTTCTGGGCATAAAACTATAAGGACATGTTTTATATTGGAACCGGAGGTGTATAAAATGCCATGATGTTTTTTTCAAAGCAGAAAAGACATCTTTGTCATTATAGGGCTCTCCTGGGTTTTTTCCCCAGAAACTCTTAATTGTTTATTGCATGGATTCTCCTTATAAAAATCCTCACCATAAACCTGACTGAAATCCTTAGAGAATTTTGCTTAAAAATTGATGGCACACTATATATTTTCTAGCAGCAATTTGCTTTGATCTTTTTGCTAAGAAAATTACTCTGAAGAGATTATCTAGCAGATTGATAACTCAGATAACCTCTCTACCTTGCATTTGTCATTTTCTTGTTTTCACTGATGTGATTATCTAACCATTTTTATTTCTAACACCTGGGTTCAAAAGCAGATTCTAATTTTATTCCCCATTTTCCTCCTCTCCCCTCAAAAAATAGATCTGTGAATGCTGGGTTCCCTTTAGTATTAACTCTCAGTTTCTTTCAAATTCAAAACAACAGCCATGACTTAAGCAATCAGAGCAGGTAAAATTAGTAATAATATCAATCAATTTAGCCCGCTTTTTGGTTTGTAAATAATTTGTGAACTGATTTTAGTTTTCTTTGTAGTCATCACTCTTACATAGTTATCTGACAAATACTTCAGATGGATTTGTCAGTAGGTGGGTTATTGATAATTGTTTGATTCAACTATTTGCTATTCATTAATTTGATATGGTTGTTCACTTAAGTCACATGGCATTCCCTCTGCTCCCAAACTAGAATGGAGATGAAAATTTTTAAACCAGAATAGTGAATAAGGGAAAATGTATTCCTGGTACAACATGTCCTTCTAAAATTTGTGGCTGTTTCAGGATTCACAACATTTTCACAAATACCTAGTTGCTGTCACCAATACTCAAGGACATCCCAAAAAGAGTCATAGCAAACCAAACTCTGCACCTCTATTCATAACTGTTTCCTGTATTTTTAAAAATACTTTTACACACACTATACTCTTCTCAGTACAATTCTTCTTCCTCAGTTCTTATGTTATTGGAGCTTGATCTTGAGAAACCTTTGAGACATTACCAGGCCCTGAGACAAAACTAATAAACCAAGTGATATCCTATTCTTATAGATTTGTGAGCAGAAAGGAATGTTTTATGCTAAAAGGAGTGTATTCTGTAAATTATTGTTTTTACCTGGTGATGAATTGACTTGTTTGTATTAGAAATTCTCTAGCACTGTCTCAACCAGGCATTACATAATCAGTCATTTTAAGCTCACTTGCTTCTATACCACCAATACTGTGACAATTCACCTTTTTCTTGTTTGCCTCAGTCATATTAGTCTTGAATAACTTTATTTATGCTTCTCTGAATAGAGGCAATAGTTCCCTTATGTGTGAACTGTGGAAGCTGTCTTTCCATGGCTTAGGAAACGTTCCTTGGACCCTGGGGTCCTTCAAAATTACTGACCTATTTCTAACTTGGCATTTAAGTACAAAGCTTTGAAATGGATAGCGGTTCCATAGCTGCAAGGGTATTTATTAACAGTCTCATTATGCAAGACATCTTAAGTCATATTTTCAATCATGTCATGGCACCAAGACAGATCTCATCCAGATTTTAAATGACCATCTTGAAAATGCCATTCCCTTTTCTCCTTCATTGCTCATTTTAGTGTCAAATGCCACACTAATCAGCTATTGACCATACTGTGGAACTGTGCAAAGTAATTCAGGCATTTAACATATCTATGATGATGAAGTATGTTTTTAAGTGAGTAACTTCTGCTCTTCCATTAAGGTGGCTGAATCAGGTGCCACATCGTTAAGTTTTGCATTTGATATTATTTAGCCTCCATTTGCCATCTTTGCTCCAGGTCATTTGTCATCATGACAGTGCATATTTCCTCCCATGGTAACACTACACAAAATGTCAGTTAAACAAATCCAAATTATGTTGTGCCTGTGTTGTCAAAGAAAGGCATGGATTAACATTCATTTTTACCAGTTAAATGCTCAGAAAACCAAGGTGCTCATGATTATTTCTCATCATCAGCTCAAGATAAATTTTATTTTGTGAGTGATGTAAAATACACAGACAGGTTCATTAGCTAAAATTCTTACTACAAGTTTGACTCCAAAATGTGATTTGAAAAGCGTGTTTGGCAGATTATTAAGAATACTTATTACCCTTTAAAAAACATTGGCAGACTCTAGAAATGTTTATCAGTGTCTGATTTTTGAGAAGTTTGTTCGAGTTTTTAGCTCCTCCAGACAAGACATGTTCACTGGTGTTCTTAAGCAGACTGAATTCTAAGCAGCTGCACCTTGTGCAAAACCATGCTGGTAAAGTGGTTTATTATTGTGTAAAGAAATGTACATACTGTATTCTTTTATTCTCGGACAGCACCACTAGTGACCTGTAAACCGAAAGATTCACTTAAATTCTGAAATTAACATACAACCTCATTACTTGCCAGAACCCTTATTGCAACTCAAATTTAATTTTATACCATCTCTCTTCCAGGCTTCTCTACTAATTCCTTTACTATCATCTTTACCTATAACATGCACATCTTACCTTTCAGTTCACATTACTAGTTAATATTAAAATTGTAACATATACCAAGGAATACAACATTTGAAAAATAGACTCTAGTAATTTAAAGGTACGGAAATAAACAATTAAGGGAAGATAGATATCCTCTTATTTCATACAATATTTAAAAGGTGTTTGGGGAGATGTCACATTATACATTCCAAAAACAACCATGAATCATAGGACTGGAAGGGACCACGAGAGGTGATTTAGTCTAGTCCCATGCACTCACAGCAGGACCAAGTATTATCTTGACCATCCCTGACTGGTGTTTGTCTAACCTGTTCTTAAAAATCCCCAATCATGGAGATTCAGCAGTCTCCCTAGGCAATTTATTCCTGTGCTTAACCGCTCTGACAGTTAGGAAGTTTTTCCTAATCTCCAACCTAAACCTCCCTTGCTGCAATTTAAACCCATTGCTTCTTGTCCTATCCTCAGAAGAACAATTTTTCTCCCTCCTCCTTGTAACAACCTTTTATGTACTTGAAAGCTGTTATGTCTCCTCTCAGTCTTCTTTTTCCAGACTAAACAAACACAATTTTTCAATCTTCCCTCATGGGTCATGTTTTCTTTAATCATTTTTGTTGCTCTTCTCTGGACTTTCTCCAATTTGTCCACATCTTTCCTAAAGTGTCACACTGAACTGGACACAATACTCCTGTCGAAGTCTAATCGGCGCAGAGTAGAGCAGAAGAATTACTTCTCATGTGTTGCTTACAACACTCCTGCTAAAACATCCCAGAATGTTAGCTTTTTTTGCAACAGTGTTACACTGTTGACTCATATTTAACTTGTGGTCCACTATGACCTCTGGATCCCTTTCAGCAATACTCCTTCCTAGACAGTCATTTCCCATTTTATATGTGTGCAACTGATTGTTCCTTCCTAAGAGGAATACTTTTTATTTGTTCTTATTCAATTTCATCCTATTTACTTCAGACCATTTCTCCAGTTTGTTCAGATCATTTTGAACTGTAATCCTATCCGCCAAAGCACTTGCAACCTCTCTCAGCTTGGTATCATCCGCAAACTTTATAAGTGTACTCTCTATGCCATTATCTAAATCATCGACAAAGATATTAAACAGAACTGGACCCAGACCTGATCCCTGAAGTATCCCACTTGTTATGCCCTTCCAGCTTGACTGTGAACCACTGATAACAATTCTCTGGGAACAGTTTTCCAACCAGTTATGCACCTACCTTATAGTAGGTCCTCTAGGCTGCATTTCCTTAGTTTGTTTATGAGAAGGTCATATAAAGCTTTTGATACCGTCTCACTAAAGCCAAGCTATACCACATCTACTCCTTCTCCCCTATCCACAAGGCTTGTTATCCTGTCAAAGAAATATATCAGGTTGGTTTGACACAATTTGTTCTTGACAAATCCATGCTGACTGTTACTTATCACCTTATTATCGTCTAGATGTTTGAAAATTGATTGCTTAATTATTTGCTCAATTATCTTTCTGGGTACAGAAGTTAAGCTGACTGGTCTGTAATTCCCTGGGTTGTCCTTATTTCCCTTTTTATAGATGGGCACTATATTTGCCTTTTTCCAGTCTTCTGGAATCTCTCCCGTCTTCCATGACTTTTCATAGATAATTGCTAATGGCTCAGATATCTCCTCAGTCAGCTCTTTGAGTATTCTAAAATGCATTTCATCAGGCCTTGGTGATTTGAAGACATCTAGCTTGTCTAAGTAATTTTGAACTTGTTCTTTCCCTATTTTAGCCTCTGATTCGAACTCATTTTCACTGATATTCACTATGTTAGATGTCCAATGACTACCAACCTTCTTGGTGAAAACTGAAACAAAGAAGTCATTAAGCACCTCTGCCATTTCCACATTTTCTGTTATTGTTTCTCCCCCCTTCCCCTCATTGAGTAACAGGCCTACCCTATCCTTGGTCTTCCTCTTGCTTCTAATGTATTTGTAGAATGTTTTCTTGTCTCCCTTTGTCTCTAGCTAGTTTGATCTCATTTTGTGCCTTTACCTTTCTAATTTTGTCCCTACACACTTGTGTTATTTGTTTATATTCATCCTTTGTAATTTGACCTGGTTTCCACTTTTTGTAAGGGTATGTCTACACTACAAGATTATTCCGATTTTACATAAACCGGTTTTGTAAAACAGATTGTATAAAGTCGAGCGCATGCGACCACAGTAAGCACATTAATTTGGCAATGTGTGTCCATGTACCAAGACTAGCGTCGATTTCTGGAGCATTGCGCTGTGGGTAGCTATCCCGTAGCTATCCCATACAATCATTTCGCGCCATTTTTCCCTGGATTGCCCTGGCAGACGCCATAGCATGGCAACCAGGGAGCCCGTTTTGCCTTTTGTCACTGTCATCGTATGCCTACTGGATGCTGCTGACAGATGTGGTACTGCAGTGCTTCACAGCAGCATTCATTTGCCTTTGCAAGGTAGCAGAGACGGTTACCATCCCTATTGCACCGTCTGCCATGCCATTGTAAATTGGTGATGAGATGACGGTTATCGGTTGTTCTGTACCATCTTCTGCTGTCATGGGTGGTCCTGGCTGGCCTTGCTGAGGTCAGCCGGGGGCACAAAGACAAAAATGGGAATGACTCCCCAGGTCATTCCCTTCTTTATGTTTTGTCTAAAAATAGAGTCAGTCCTGCCTAGAATATGGGGCAAGTGTACTAGAGAACCAGAGAGCACAGCTGCTCCGTGTCAGAGCCCCAGAGATCCTGCAGAAATGATGAGCTGCATGCCATTCTAGGGGGTGCCCCTGCAATAACACCACCCATTGCTTCTCTCCTCCCCCATCCCTCCTGGGCTACCGTGGCAGTGTCCCCCCATTTGTGTGATGAAGTAATAAAGAATGCAGGAATAAGAAACACTGACTTTTTAGTGAGATAAAATGAGAGGGAGGAAGCCTCCAGCTGCTATGATAGTCCAGGCAGTACAGAATCTTTTCTTTAGACATGAAGGAGGGGGGGCTGATGGAGCTCAGCCTCCAGTTGCTATGATAAAGACGGTTACCAGCTATTCTGTACTATCTACCGGGAATGACCAGGAGTCATTCCCATTTTTACCCAGGCGCCCCCGGCCAACCTTACCGAGGCCAGCCAGGAGCACTCATGGGATGATGACGATGGATAGCAATCATATTGTACCATCTGCCACCAGGAAGGGGATGCTGGTGTTCAACGCTGCAGCACCCCATCTACCAGCAACATGCAGTAGACATAGGGTGACATTGAAGAAAGGCGAGAAACATTTTTGTCCCTTTTGTTTCGGGGGGAAGGGTGTAAATTGATGACATATACCCTGAAACACCCGGGAAAATGTTTTTGACCCTTCAGGCACTGGGAGCTCAGCCAAGAATGCAAATGCTTTTCGGAGACTGCGGGGACTGTGGGATAGCTGGAGTCCTCAGTACCCCCTCCCTTCCTCCATGAGCGTCCATTTGATTCTTTGGCTTTCCGTTATGCTTGTCACACAGCACTGTGCTGTGGACTCTGTATCATACCCTGGAGATTTTTTTCGAATGCTTTGTCATTTCGTCTTCTGCAACAGAGCTCTGATAGAACAGATTTGTCTCCCCATATAGCGATCAGATCCAGTATCTCCCGTACTGTCCATGCTGGAGCTCTTTTTGGATTTGGGACTGCATCGCCATCTTTGCTGATCAGAGCTCCATGCTGGGCAAACAGGAAATGAAATTCAAAAGTTCGCGGGGCTTTTCCTGTCTACCTGGCCAGTGCATCCGAGTTCAGATTGCTTTCCAGAGCGGTCACAATGGTGCACTGTGGGATACCGCCTGGAGGCCAATATCATCGATTTGCGGCCATACTAACCCTAATCTGACATGGCAATACCGATTTCAGCGCTACTCCTCTCATCGGGGAGAAGTACAGAAATCAGTTTAAAGAGCCCTTTATAGCGATATAAAGGGCCTCGTTGTGTGGACGGGTGCAGGGTAAAATCTGTTTAACGCTGCTAAATTCGGTTTAAACACGTAGTGTAGACCAGGCCTAAGACTCTCTTTTGTGGAGTTTCAAGTCATTGAAGATCTTCTGGTTAAGCCAGGGTGGTCTCTTGCCATAATTCCTATCTTTCCTATGCAGTGGGATAGTTTGCTCTTGTTCCCTTAATAATGTCTCTTTGAAAAACTACCAACTGTCTACAATTGTTTTTTCCCTTAGACTTGCCTCCCGTGGGATCTTACCTACCAATTCTCTGAGTTTGCTAAAGCCTGCCTTCTTGAAATCCATTGTCTTTACTGTGCTGTTCACCCTCATACTATTCCTTAGAATCATGAACTCTACCATTTCATGATCACTTCCCCCTCCAGTTGCCTTCCACTTTCAAATTCTCAACCAGTTCCTCCCTATTTGTCAAAATCAAATCTAGACCAGTCTCTCCCCTAGTAGCTTTCTCCACCTTCTGAAATAAAAAATGGTCTTCAATACATTCTAATAATTTCTTGGATAATCTGTGCCCTGCTGTGTTATTTTCCCAACAGATGTCTGGGTAGTTGAAGTCCCTCATTACCACCAAGTCCTGCGCTTTGGATGATTTTGTTAGTTGTTTTAAAAAAAAGCCTCATCCACCTCTTCTTCCTGGTTAGGTGGTCTGTAGTAGACCCCTACCATGACATCACCTTGTTTTTTACCCCTTTTATCCTTACTCGGAGACTTTCAACAAGTCTCTCTTCTATTTCCATCTCAACCTCATCCATGTGTATATATATTTTAATATATAAGGCAACACCTCCTCCCTTTTGTCCCTGCCTGTCCTTCCTGAGCAAGCTGTTCCCTTCTATACCAATATTCCAGTTATGTGTATTATCCCACCAAGTTTCTGATGCTAATTATGTCATAGTTGTGTTTATTTACTAGCATTGTGAGTTATTCCTGCTTATTCCCCCATACTTTTTGCATTAGTATACAGACATCTAAGATACTGATTTGATTCTCCATCCCGTGCCCACCCCGAGTTCTGACTTGTCTCTCCTTTATCTCGTGTTATAACAGCTCATGCTCCCCCAAATTCTGACCCTTCTCCCAGGTCTCCATGTTTTTGACTTACTTGAGGGTTTTGGTCACCTGCCCCTTCAAACCTAGTTTAAAGCCCTCCTCACTAGGTTAGCCAGCCTGTATCCAAATATGCTCTTCCCCTTCCTCGATAGGTGGACCCCATCTCTGCTTAGCAGTCCTTCTTTCTGGAGCAGCATTCTGTGGTCAAGGAAGCCAAAGCCCTTGTGGTGACACCATCTTCAGAGTCAGGCATTCACCTCCAGGATGCATCTGTCTCTGCCTGGGCCCCTACCCTTGACTGGAAGGATCAAAGAGAACACCACCTGCTTTACCTATACTCCCAGAGCCCTGTAGTCACTTCTGATCTGCTGAGGGTTATACCTCACAGTATCATTAGTGCCCACATGGATGAGTAGCATGGGGCAGTAGTCAGAGGGCCGGCTGATCCTCGACAATCCCACTATAATATCTCAGATATGGGCCTCTGGCATCAAGGATGCCATGTCAGGCCAATAGATGGGTGCCTCCATCCCCCTCAGAAGAGATTCACCAACCACCACTACCCTACATTTCCTCCTGGGAGTTGTGGCTACGATCCTCCCAGCCTTGAAGGTACCAGGCTTCTCCTCCCCCACCTTTGGGGATGAGTCCTCATTTCTCATTGCCAGGGCAGCATAACATGTTCCATCACTCCCATGTCCCCGTCAAGCTTCATTCTATAAATCCAGTTACCCAAAAAAAAACATTTTATATCATATACTATTCCAATGTGGACTACAGTCTCAAACCTCTACTCACCCATCCCTTGTGAACCAGATGCACCAATATCTTGCCCATCATATACAGAGCAGAAACTCTACCATTTCCATCCCAACTACACCTATGAACAATCGCCTACATATTTTATTCCCTTTATAAATTACAAACTAATTTCTTCAAATATCATCTCTCCACTAGCTTTCAAATAGATTTAATTATATAGAAAGTTGGAAGGAGTAGTATTGACATTATTTACCTAAAGGGATCCTAAATAAATGTTAGACTCTAGAATAAATTTCAAATCAAAGTAACTTTTAACAACATTTACCACAAAATTAATTTCAATAATTTTCTTCAAACTCTGCAGAAAAAAATCCATCTTTCCTTCCAGAATAAAACTGACACTTTTCCTAATCATTTTCCCAAGTCAAAGCTAGAGGAGGGCAAAACAGCTTTACAAAAGAATCTTATTGCAACATTAACAATGGAGTTATGACAACAGCTCCATAATAAACCACTGTGTTGTAGAATGTTTTGCAACTCAACTCCAGAATTTAGCATGATCCCTCATTCTCTTCAGTAAGGAAGGAAAACATCTCGTTTGAGCACATTTTCCTCTATACATTTTATTAAATTTTGTCATTGTCTTTTTGAACAGTGAAAATATGATACAAAGATGCCATATAAAACAGACCTGTCACAGCAAAGTATACGGTGAAGCAGATGTCAGGTTCAGTTTGTCTCTTGATATCCATTGTTTTCTCTCCTTTTCAGAAAGTCAAAACACATACACAGCAGGCTATAAAATGTTTCCTGTATAGAAAGAAGAGAACATGTACGGGTCATCTATTGCAGTATTATGCAAGGCACTGATTATCAAACAGAAAAGAACTACATGTGTAATAACAATGGTGTAAGAAAAGATGATAGTGTTTAATATGTCTCTAGAGCAGAATTCCATTCTCTTGGCCAGAGTATGATCTCATTTACACCAATAGAGTTCAATAGAGTTGCTCCTAATGCAGGACCTGATTCAGCCAACCATCTCTATTCAGCAAAGTCCTAAGCCAATAGTCGAAGGAACTTAAACATGTGCTTAAAGTTAGGCACATGCTTACCTACTTTGCTGAATAGGGACACCCTTAAACATGCTTAAGTGTTTTATTGAATTAGAGCCTTATGTTGTTGCAAATGCAACCAGTCAGGTTCAATATAGTCCCACCAGTCTGAGAGGTAATGCCTTAGTTTTTTCCTATAATTTCCTCTCAGCAAAAACTAGTATAACTTTCCAGAGAGCACAGAAAAATAAAATAAAATAAAAATTCTTATGCCCTCACCCTTATTTAAGAGGCTCAGAGCATTAAAAATAATGTAAAACAACAAGAGTTGCATATCATCCAACATATTTAGCTTTTCACTTGGTCTGTTTTCCTTCTGTCATCTCCCACTGCAGTGGTTGTGACAATACCTACCTCTTTCAACCACAGCTTTGTCAGTTGACCACAAGAAGGATGCTGCAGCCTATACTACACAAGGCATCTCATTTATGTCCCTTGCTTGAAAATTCAACCAGCGTATGACACTATTACACCAAATGTTATTCTACTCCAAAAAGCAAATCATTTCTGCAAATCACACTCTATAGACATGTGCATGTCAGAAGCTAAATAATGACCGTCAGGATTTTACGCAAATGACACACATACACATTCTACATTTAAATGTTAAATCTTTTGTAAAGTTGTTTTCTTGATAGATGCACTTTTTATAGCACCTGCTTGTTTCCCAATAGGTATTTACAAATCCCAAGTCAACTGACTTCCAAAGTAATGCAACCGCTGCCACATTCTTCAGTGTATCCAATGTCATTCTGCTTTTGTCCTCCATCCAGAAGTCATTTACTAAGGACATTATTCTGCAGCATTAGTGCCTGAACATGCCAACAGCAATTCAGAGAGACAACTCAGCTTCTGAGAAGGAATGCCATTTAAAAAGGCAAAGACAGGTTGGGTTTTGATGCTTTAAGGCAGATGCATGTCTGTGTAGCATCCAAAACCAGAATAGTCTGCCCAAACTTTTTGGACAGCTTCCAGGCTTTACGTGCCTCCTGTTAGTCTGTGGGCTCTTCCAGTGCCCTGAAAACAAAGCTCGAGTCAGACTCTTTGGTTGTTTTTTCATGGTATTGCCCTTAAATCACAACTCCACTTTGGCCTTCTGCCACTGTAGCAAAAGTTCTAACTACCTGAGGCCCTCCTATCAAATATGTGACACCCCCCCCCACCCTCTGAGAACACTTTAAAATCACGTAGGATTGCTGTCACTTCAGTGTAATCAGAAAGAATAAGCCAAAACTATTCATATGGCAAGCCTTATAACAAGCAAGTACTTAAAACCCATGGCAGAGACACAGAAAACCAGATTAGGGCCAAGAAGTACATCTGTGTTTGTCTGCAGAGGGCAAGAGAATGAGTTATTCTATTTCTGGGAACCATGGATCCCTAAACAGCCAGAATTAGATCTCCAGGAAGAGCTCATGCTAACTGAATGAGTTACAGAGGATACCAGCCACTGGAAGGAATTAAAAAAGGGGCAGCTTTTGTCAGTCTTCCAGCATGGACATGGCTATTCCTCTTTCTACCACCCTCATGCTGCTTCTCTCAGAGAGTGACAAGGCTGTTAATGATTTATAGCTTTATAATGCAGAAACCATACCTGCCAATGTCTTCTTCCCAAAATAAATAATGTTGCAAATTTGTATAATTATTCATATATTTACATAAATTCAGGGCCAAAACCATCGGAAGCATCTTCCCCTTTTAAAGTTTTCTGTACAAAACTCCAGCGTGGACCACAAATAACTGCCTGCATTCCTGGGTAGTGGTTGATCAGTGCGCCATGTTTAAATTCAACAAATAGTTATACTTTCATTTCATATTTCCAGTAATGTCTTTTTCCTTTTTCATGCTGAAAAGTCCTAAGAAGATGGATGATGGCACTGCCTGCTAATTGTACCCCAAACGTATTATTTAATTCCAAAATTGTTAAATGGAGATCCAGAAAGCTAAGCCATTTTCCTCAATTCTTGATAATTACTCAAGGACGTACCACTGGAAAGTCAGGGATCTGAAAGAATGTATTACTGTTTTTTCCCAGGAAAAGTGTTTTTAATCCAACCATAGGGAACAACTTGAAAAATTCAAAGGTAGCACCCAGATGTTCTCCAAGGAAATTTCCAACTGGAATAGGATGAGAAGTATGAACATTTTATGTTTTTTTTAAAAAAAAGAGAGAGCAAGAAAGATATATTTGCTTTTAATTATGTTTTGTAAGAAAATCTGGGAGAATTTAGATTGTGGGAGAAGCCAAAGAAACAAAAAATGGCTGAAACATTTAGTGCCTGGGCTATTTCTTAGTCTACACAAATCAGTCACTGATTTCAAACCTTACAATGAATATTGAGTCCAGCATCAGTAAACACACATTTTCCTGTCAAAAAAGTAAAAAAATCTGTAGCCCACAGGGAAACACAGAGCTGGAAAGTCTGAGAATATAATCTCTCCCATTCCAATTTTTGGGCCAGATTCTGATTTACACTAAGGTCCCTTAATGTTGCTTTGGCAGTGTAAGTTTACCTAGAATGGCTATAATTGTAATTTATTCATACTTTTAAGGTTTCTTTATGTTGCTAGAATGGTGTAAAGAGGCTTTAGTATACATCAGAATCTAACCTTATACTCCTTTCTAACTGAACCCAGCCATTTTTCTGAAGGAACAGTTCAATATTGCTAGGAGTAACCGTAATTTCCCCATCGTTGGCAGCAACACCGGTCAGCCATAGTTTTTCCTGTCGTACCTCCCTGCTTCACTGAACTGAATTTCTTCAGTGAGTCTCTCTGAGCAGCATGGAAGAATTAAAGACACTGGTACATTATAATATAGAATAGTTCAACTATCTGAAAACCAGTGACAATGTTAACTAACAGGTTAGAGACGGAGAAGTACTAAACACCAAATTTTGGAAATGCTGCTATATTTGGTAGTTATTGCTTGTTCTTTCTGACTATAATGCATGAAACTCTGCCCTGTCCTTAGAAAAGCAGTGTCCATGTCACAGAAAACACTTACACAACTAGCACCTGTTAAGAGCTGTGTGATCTGGAAGCCATTTTCAGTTCACAATGACAGTAACTTTATTGTATGCAGTGTAGTTGTAGCAGTGTCAGTCTCAAGATATTAGAGAGACAAGGTGGGTAAGGTAATAGCTTATATTGGACCAACTACTGTTGATTAGACAGACAAGCTTTCGAGCCACACAGAGCTCTTCTTCAGGTCTGGGAAAGGTACTCCCAGCATCAGGGCAAAATGCAAGGTGGTACACCTTGTTTAGCGTAAGGTAGAGTGGCTGCTTACAATATGTGCTAACTAATGCTAAACAAGCTGTTCTGCCTTGCATTCTACCCTGATGTTGGGTGTACTTTTCCCAGATCTGAACAAGAGTTCTGTGTGGCTCAAAAGTTTGTCTCTCTCTCACAAACAGAAGTTGGTCCATAGAAGATATTACCTCACCCACCTTGTCTTTAGTAACTTTATAGTCCATGAATTTGTAGGATTAATGTTACATAGTCTTGTGCGCCAGTAGATGGTGCTCTTCACATCAATCTACATATACTCATATGTACAGCTGTATCTCTCTTTTATATGAAACTCCCATAACAGCACCCTTGCTGACAATCTCAATAGAGGTATCAAGGATTAAATGACCATAAAGAATGCCACCCTCATATCCCCCTATGCATGTCTGGTTTCTGACACACTGTGCCTGTTTGTAAGCAGTTTAAAGCATTGTCAGACTAGGAACTTTCTCGAATGCTGAATTCACTTATTAAAAATATTGTATTGTATTGTAAAAATATTGCGTAGAGACTGTCCTGTTTGGCCAATGTACATGGCAGAGGGGCATTGCTGGCATATATCACATTGCCATCATGTGTCAGCAATGCCCCTTTGCCATATACAATGGTCAAACCAGACAGTCTCTACGCAAAAGAATTAATGGACACAAATCTGACATCAGGAATCATAACATTCAAAAAAACAGTAGGAGAACACTTTAATCTGTCTGGTCATTCAATGACAGACCTGTGGTGGCAATTTTGCAACAGAAAAGCTTCAAAAACAGTCTCCAACGAGAAACTGCTGAGCTGGAATTGATATGCAAACTAGATACAATTAATTTAGGCTTGAATAGAGACTGGGAATGGCTGAGCCATCACAAACATTGAATCTATCTCCCCTTGGAAGTATTCTCACACTTATCATCAAACTGTCTGTATTGGGCTATCAGGATTATCACTTCAGACATTTTTTTCTCTTACTTAATTGGCCTCTCAGAGTTGGTAAGACAACTCCCACCTTTTCATGCTCTCTGTATGTGTATATATATCTCTTCAATATATGTTCCATTCTATGCATCCGAAGAAGTGGGCTATAGCCCACGAAAGCTTATACTCAAATAAATTTGTTAGTCTCTAAAATGTCACAAGTACTCCTGTTCTTCTTGCGGATACAGACTAACACGGCTGCTACCCTGAAAACTGTATTATATTTACATCCTTTTTCTAGTATAACTATGCTATATGACTGGCACTTAAAATTTACTCAAGTACATGAAAAAAGATCTATTTTTCAGATTGAATTGGTATTTTGTTTTTATCTATGTATTTGAATTCAATGTCATAAAAGACCTATTTAACTCTGTAGCTAAACTAATGGAGGAGAATAGCCATTCCATTCCTTAAGCGTAGAAAATTATGGAGGTGGGCCTGACTGCATTGATTTATGCTCAAAAAGCTTTGAAGAGAAGTTCAATCTCTCCAGACTTGCACAACTTTCTTCAACATTTCAAAACCTGAAGGAAAGATCAGATTATATAAAGCTTAATTGTAGGGTTTCTTTTCCCATCTTCAGGCTTCTTTAGCTTTACATAATGTCTAATACAATATATATTAGTGCAATTAGGTCTGTGCGCGCATTGAAGAATGTAAACAATTTCAGGAGGTCCTTTATTTAGCACATCAGTAAATAAGTATGTAATCTAAACTGCTAAATTTACACACAATTCAATGGTGCCTCCTATAAATTTGCTGCAGTGATAAAATGCTGCCATAAACCAGTACTTTTTCATTAAGATGTCACATTTTGGATTTACAATTCAGAGATATAAAATAAATAAAAATGAAAGCAGACATCCTAGCCAATAATGTTAGTGGAAATTAGCACAGGCATCAAGGGGAACATACACCCATAATGCATTTTTATGGATGGTAGTTTATGAAGTTAAATATTTTATTTGCTCAGCAACTTTCAGCATTCCTACAAATACAGAGAAGATGGAGTTTTACTCAGTTAGGCCCTGATCCTGCCATTTAAACGGTGTGAGCAGACCCCTAGGTTCACATAGAGCCCCCATGAAGTCAGTGAGGCTCCACATGTGCACAACAGGTCATGTACATGTTAGTATATAGGCGTGTTTGTTAGCCTGAGATGGAATTTTGGGTTTGACTTTTTGATATTCTTACTAATATGTGTGAACAAAGACATCAGGTGGGACAAGCAGATGGGATGAAAAGAGGTAAGAGACGGAGTTAAAAGTGTTACTGGGTATACTGGAGCCTAATATATGAGCATATGCTGGAAGGCTGCCTGGTTCTTCTCTTAAGCCAAGGTCAAGCAACCAGTTAGGAGGGGCAAGAGGAGTTGTGGGAGAGGCATAAAACACACTGAAAGCCAAAGAAAGGTCTGGCCTTGTCTAGGGAGAACCTCACTCCTTACCCCTCCCGTGGGATACAAAAAAGATGGGATGAAGACCCCAGATTCTTGAGCCTCCAAGATGGCAACATAACCGTAAATTTCAAGGGTGAGACTAGGGGCATGCACTGCAGGTATATTTGGGCCGACTAAGAAAAAGGAGGGGGAAATGGGGAATAGAGACACAGGCAAAGGCTCTGTGGGGTCAGAGCTGGGAAAGGTGACACTGGGTAATGGCTCTGCAGCATCAGAGTGGGGAACAGGGACATGGGGTAAAGGATCTGTGGCATCAGAGCTGGGAATGAAACACTGGGAACAGAGTCTGCCGGCGTGGAGAGCTATGGATACACTTGCTTGAAACTAATCCCAATAAGCATCACATTGTCTGCACTTCGGACTTCTGGTTTTCTGCTTTCTCTCTGCGTGACAAGGGAGGGGTGAAGGGAAAGCCCTCTAACATTGCAGCTGTCAGCTGCAGGGTCAAGGTCTTGGAGGCTTACTCATACAAGGCTACATGCTGTCACCCAGAACATTGGAGCTATCTGCAGAGCGTGTCCTTTTGGAAAAGGGCTGGGGGAGGTAGGGGTTAATTATTGATGAACAAAACATGATAAACTGCTGATTTATATTTCCAAATACCCAAACCTAAATCAAAATCAACCTAAAAAGAAACAGATTGTTCTCTCTCTTTCTCCAGGAGGGTCACCTTTAATCTCTGATTCAATTGAACTAGTTGTTCAGTGCTCAGTGATGATATTTCCTATGACCAAAAATAACTAAGAAGCTGAAGAGCTTTGCCTCACACTTTCCAACAGCAGGTTAACATTATGTAATTAGCACAATTAAACCTAGCAGATCTTAAGGTTCCCTTTTTTCCCATGTTTAAACTATTGACATGTTATCAAGCCAAATGCTCATTTGCAGTCCCTTAATCCCCACAGAAAGAATGCTACAACTGCAACAAAGCCTGCAATCTCCTCTCCTCATCACTAGCAGTTCTGCAAATTTATCTTTCCACCATTGGCACCATTACCAAGTTTGGAGCATCCAGGTGCAAACAACAAATACATTGGCAATCTGAGGATGCAGAAGTCCCCATTAGCATCAAAGTCTTTCCAGACTTTGAATGCCCCCAGTTTTGGTTACCTGGCTTGAGCCTAATTTTCAAAAGTGCTGAGCACCCAAAACTCCAGTTTAAGTCACTGGGGGCTGTGGTTACTCCAAATCTC
Organism: Gopherus evgoodei; assembly: GCF_007399415.2. Classification (NCBI taxonomy): domain Eukaryota; kingdom Metazoa; phylum Chordata; order Testudines; family Testudinidae; genus Gopherus; species Gopherus evgoodei. Next base: position 313,527,765 of record NC_044322.1, on the reverse strand, counting down.
TGAAAAGCAGACCTAAGGTGTCTGTAGTTGGGCACCCAAAAATGGAGCTACCCAAAATTAGTGGGCACAGTTGAACATTCTGGCTATAGTGACAGCATTCTGCCAACTGGTGAGTATGCTCACTGTGAGATGAGCATATACCTCCTCACGGTAGTGAGAAAGTAAATCAAGTCTCAGAGCCAACTTCCCAATAAGATTGAAACCACTAACACTATAACCTTACAAGTCAGACCAAGTCTGCTCTAATAATAAACAACTATTACCACACTTGGATAACACCTCCATCCAAAAATCACAAGCCATTACAAAGTGATTATAGAATACACTACACCTTCACTCTAACATTCACTGGTACACAAGGTTATAATTTATCAAAATCCTGATCTGTCTCTTTCAGTTTGGCCAATTTATTGCTCAATCTTACTCATGTGAACAGTCTTTACTGGCATGAGTAATATTACTGATGCCAATGGCTCGATGTGTGGCTGGGAAATAATATCATATACATTTTCGCATCCCTGTCAACAGCAGTTCAACTGAACTGGCATTAGCAACAGTAGGAATTTAGTGTAGATGGAATTTTGGCTGCTGACAGTTTTCAGCACTCTTGATTACTACTCCCAGCAGCTAGATAACATGGTGACAGGAAAAAAAAAATGTCAGCAGCTGAAACTTCTACTACTGACGGGCTCCCAGTATTGCTAACAACACTTCAATGGTCCCTGCATGGAGCTCACTGCAGGATTGGGGCCTAAATGATTAATCATTTTCCAGCATGACTGTTCTGAAGGTGTAATTTTAGAGAGTTTGGCTGAACTGTTTTTCTTACATTCAGGATACTTAGTGGAAGATAAAGCATATACTTTATCCAGTAGGCTACACACATTTACCATAATCATCTTGCGTATTCAAGGCACTTAAATTAGCCACAGGAGACTTCACCTATTGTTACTTGCGCACAACAGAAAAATACTACCAAGATCTTTCTACCAAGATCTTTGTGCATACAACGATTTATGCATATCTAACAGAATCTACTTTGATTTTTGCTGCTTCTACCAAAAAACATTTGTTACAGTCTTATATTTTAATTTCTCCACAAATAGGGCATCTGTTAAAACTATTTCTGTGCAATACTTAGGAGTTTACAAAAAAAACAGGGAGAAATGTTTTAATGACTATACATCCGGGCTATAATCATTTTTCTGCCTCATAAACAGCGATGGGAAGAGTGCTTTTTGTTTTCCCAAAGTACCTAATATGAAAGAGTTAAAGGTGTAAGTGAGACATAGAATGTGCTCCTAACCCAGAGACCTATTGGATATTTGGTTCAGGGCAACTGCTATCAATATCCAAGAAACTCATGTGTTGTTATGAAAGCTGGAAACAGCACCACCCAAAGTGAGAAGGGTCTATAGATTAAGCATATGAAAGGCCTTGTCCTTATTAAGATACAACTCCCACGTGATCTGGAACTATGGTCTACAGTCCCACAGACATCTACATGACTAAAGAGCACAGAATTATTCCATGAATCTGGGTCATCTGTAAATATGTCACTTCTCTGGACTTAGATTTTCAACAACATGTTTGAAAAGATAGGAAGGTAAGCATCACCGCTAATGTAACTCATGTGCTGGTACTGCAGCAGTTGACTGACTTACTTTTTGTCCCAAGAGGCGAAAGAAGCAGTGGGAAGGAGACAGATTTCTTTATTGAATCCTCTGTGTGTCTGCACAGAACAGGACAGGGCAGTAAGGCCCAGATCCTCAAACATCTATGTGCCTACTTGCTTCTTTAGGCACCAAAGTTCACCATTTAGGCATTTTCAAAATCACTGCCCAGCTGCTGCCTAATTCCATAAGTGCCTAAGTCCCCTATACACCTTCCTTTCTGCTTATTGGCATTCACCAAACCACCTGAGCACTGACACTACCCTACAGCCAATGATCAGCTCCGAGCCCTAGCTCAAGTCGAAGCCCTACGGTCAGGTTTTCAAGCTAGGTGGAGGAAATACCACCTCACCAACAGAGCCTGATCCTGTAACTTTGCTCCTTGCATGCCAGACTCTGCAGCAAGAGAGCTGGATGTGGATCATGAGGGAGGGGCAGCACAGCACCCCACAAAAGACAGCCAGAGACATAGGGAAAACTTGGGGTGAGCAGAAGAGTGGTATTGAATGTGGGCAAGAGATTGAAAGAGAAAGAGCTGGTTTCAGCTGCTAGGAATGGGCTGCCTAAAATCCCTGGCCTGGCTTAGGTATCTACTCCAAAGGGGGTTTGCAACCAGGAGCCTGAGTGGAGGGAGGATATCTGGCCCACCAGCCATTTAGGTGCCTAAGCCTCTTCCTTCCGCATTTCAACCCTGACTATCTTATATGGCTCCCCGCTGAGCTTGCTGGCTTCTGAGAATCGCTTTCTCAGGTGCCTTGATTTTCCCAGGCATTACATTGGGAGCCTGGTCACCTAGCTCAGGGCTCAGTATTCCACTAGGTAGCATGCCACCTAGGAGTTAGGTAATGCCATGCTGAGTGGTGCAACACCTAAGTACCTTTGAAGATTTGGGTCTTAGGTTAGAAGGGCCCAAAGGTATCTAGAGTGGAGGGGAAGAGGTTGTAGATACTGGACATGCTCAATAGCTGTTTCTGAAGCTGAACAGAGGATTTCCATTAGGGCAAGCAGTCTAGCACAGTGGCTTTCAACTTGCTAGACCACTGTACGCCTTTCAAGAGTCTGATTTGTCTTGTATACCCCCAAGTTTCACCTCACTTAAAAACTACTTGCTTTCAAAATCAGACGTAAAAATACAAAGGTGTCACAACACACTATTACTGAAAAATGGCTTACTCTCTCATTTTTGCCATATAATTATAAAATAAATCAATTGGAATATAAATATTGTACTTACATTTCAGTGTATAGTGTATAGAGCAGTATAAACAAGTCATTGTCTGTATGACATTTTAGTTTGTACTAACTTTGCTAGTGCTTTTGATGTAGTCTGTTGTAAAACTATGCAACTATCTAGATGAGGTGATGTACCTCCTGGAAGACCTCTGGGTACCACCAGGAATATGCATACCCCTAGTTAAGAATGACTGGTCTCACACATCCATCATCTGAGAGCTGAGCCAATCAGAGATCAGTGGTAAAAAGGTTGTAAATAGGAGAAAGTTTGAGCAGTTGAGCAATGCAGGACTAGGGCTAGGTCTACACTACAGACCTGTATCAGTATAAGTACATCACTCAGAGGTGTAAAAAATCCACACCCGAGTAACATAATTAACAGAGACCTAATCCCCCATGTAGACAATGCTATGTTGATGGGACGGTTTCTTCCATTGACATAGTTACCACCTCTTGGGGAGACGGACTAACTACACTGATGAGAGAAGCTCTCCCCTCAGCATAGGAGCATCTTCACTTAAATGCTACAGCAGCGAAGCTGCACTGATGCAGCATTTTAAATGTTGGCCTGCCCTAAGATGTCTCTACTGTGTCTCAGAGCCTATGCCATGTTGGATCCAGGTTACAAGGCTCCCTACCTCACAGGACGCTAAGGAGACAGACAGCTATTGACTCCAGGACTGGAATTGCTACTAACTACATGGATCTTCAGACTACTTTTGCTGAGGAGATTCTGAGGAGTTTGGAAGGGAACTATGGGGCTGCCATTCTTGGCTTTGAGGAGTCCGGGTGACAAACATGCATTTCTGATGCCACACTGCAGACTAAGAAGTCATCTCTTTAGAAGATCAGAGATTTGGGTATGTATGTGGATTATATGATAAGGTATACCTTGCGTAGAAAATTACATAATAGCAAGAAGGTGGGAAAACCTGTGTGGGAAACACCCAGAGAGTTACTGCATAATAGTTGTTTAAGAACATTATTCCAAGAATTCCAAATGCTGGTGGTGGATGTTTGTATATATTAAATGTTATTCCCTAAATGCTGGTTTTGGATGTTTGTATATATTAAATGTTTTTCATTAAACTGCCAGGCAATTTCTTGAAGGTTTAACACTGTAACAGTTTTTTAACGTCTTGAAAAGGCTGTGCCCTGATGTGTGCTTCACCAGAGGCAGGGCCGGCTTCAGGCACCAGCATTCCAAGCTGGTGCTTGGGGCGGCAATCTGCAAGGGGCGGCAGTCCCTGTTTTGCCCCCAAGCAGCGCGCTGAATTGCCGCCGAGAGCAGTGGGGGCAGTCCGTGTGCCCTTAGGGAGGCAGGCACGTTTCCGCGGCAGCGGCAATTCGGTGGCAGCTTCTATGTTTAGCTGTCCACAGTGGCTTCAGCTAAACATAGAAGCTGCCGCCAAATTGCCGCCACCGCAGGAACGTGCCTGCCACCCTAAGGGCACAGGGACTGCCCCCGCTGCCTGCAGCGGCAATTCGGGGCAGTGCTTGGGGCGGCGAAAACTGTAGAGCCAGCCCTGACCAGAGGAATAGGCTATGGTACAGGAAAAGAGGAGTGTATTAAAGATATTCATAATATTCCCTCTACACCCTCCTAATCTGTTACTCCAGCATGCAAATGAAGATATTCATGACAATTTACAAAAGAGCAAAATTCTGGTATGACTCCAAACTGCCTGCAATTTTCTCTAAAAAAATTAACAACTTATACAACATATAAACCTGTAATATTTACAACTATCATTTTATGCAAAGCTTCTAAAACGTGAAAATGATTTAACTATTGCAGCCAACTAACTTTATGTTTGTGACTAAACTTGCATTGCACCTTCCTTTGCGAATAATCCCCCAAATTTATTGTTAAATATTAACAAACATTGTTAAAAAGGTTCTTTTCACCACTGGGCATACAACTATTTTTTTTATCTTAGTTTGCCATTAATTTAATCTGAAAGGCTTTAAAAATTTAGGTTATGAAAACCACAAAATAGTCTTAAAGTTAGAAATATCTGAATTCTGAATTGCTAAATAGTTCAACCTATTAACACTGGGTTTCTTTTTCTTCTTGACAACCTAACTAAAAACTAACTATAGTAGTATTTATGTAAACAGGAAAATTTTAAAGAACAAATAATTTCAATTCACCTATAAAGTGATAATATCTAACAGTATTGTAACTCTGGGAGCTTATCCTGCAAACCACCAAAATTCATACATGGGTTCAAACAACCTGAAAATTTTCCTAAGAGTGTTTACAATAAAAAAATTCTTGGTTTAAAGATACAGGCCCTCTTGTCATTTTACAGCATAAATAAAGAGTGGTTTGCACAGTTGGGATTTCTTTGGCAGAAAGATGGTTAGTAGTTCTTTAAGGGATTTTAAGTTTAAACGTAGAATTTTAATATTTGAATCCTCCATTTTAAGGATTACAGACTTACACATGCACATATATTATAAAGCCCTGTACGTTTATTTCTTTCCTTTGGTTTTCCTTGTTTTAGTCTTCCATATTCTGTTTCTGAAGAGTTTGATACAGCAATATAGTGTTTATCACTCACCGTTATTTGTAAGCAGGGTCTGAAAGAGTTCTCCCCTGACACCTAGTGATGAGCTAGGAGAAAAGATTTCAGAAACAGACTGTATTTGCACAGACATGCCTACTCTACCTAGATGTGCAGCATTATGGCGCTACTTTGGCAAAATGATCACTTTTGACTGGTGTTGGGTTACAAATTACGTAGTACAGGGATAATGAAATGGGTTTTATCCTTATTGTGTGAGTAAAGGGCTGCAGAACTGTACCTTGCCTGATCTGATTGAGGGAGTCACCCTAAACTGAACCTCATTTGCTAAGCAGGGGATAGGGATGCTAAGCCCTTTTTGGTGAAAATGAGAGGGGTATGGGCTCTGCCTAAAGAGTTCTAGACCCCATTTGATCTCCTCTTTCCAGTGTTTAAAGACAGAGCTGATTAGGCTCAATGGAGAATAATTGTTTCTATTCAGTGATTAGCAGAGCTGAATTACTGATAAGCAGATCTAGGGAGTATGTGTTAGACCTGGTGCAGGGACAGTGGTGAAATGAAAGACAATGCAGAGGCTGTACTGGCAGTAAAATCCCCTGCTACCCAGTGAAATCACTAAGAGCTGAAATCACTAAAGACTTGGGTTAGGCAGTAGAACCTCAGAGCATGGGATTGAAGAAGTGGCAGTGAGCATGCCACAGCAGCAGCAGAGCCAGTTGCAGAACTGCACAGTGGCATTGCTCAATGCCCCCCTCCACACACATACACACATTATGGGGTGGGAGGTGTACCCCTGCGACCACACAGCTGAATTCTGGATCTTCGCTAACCAAAAACAGCCAACTGCAAATGGGGTGTGGTGGAGCAAGAGGGGAGAGATGTGTTAGACATTCGTCAGACTTTCCCACGGCAAGGTTGGAAACTGAGGAAAAGGACACTGTCCAACATTCTGTGGGGTTGAGTTTGCTTATAATCCCATGTTTTTGCATGTGGTTGTGGTGTTTTCCCAAATTAATGCTTGGCTCCCTTTCCCCTTTAATACAAGTTATCTTTTGTTATACACAGACTCAGTTCTTGCAAGTGAGGAAGTACTGCCTCTTAGAGACACCTAGGGGTGCAGTTATGTTTTCCCAGATTACGGGGTGGGGGCTCAAGATGGTTCTGTGTGTATTGTTAAGAGGAACCCCTAGATATTGAACCTGAACCTTGTTGCTGCCGAGTCCACCTGGCAGAAGGTTTACACGAGCCGGGTCGGCTCTAGGTATCAGCGTTCCAAGCATGTACTTAGGGCAACACTTCTCAAGGGGCGGCATTTGGGGGAGGCTCTCTGTTTTTTGGAGGGTTTTTTTGCTTTGGCAGCAGCACTACAGCTTTTTTTTTTTTTTTTTTTGCTTAGGGCGGCAAAAAACCTGGAGCCAGCCCTGTACACAAGGTTCGTCCAAATTCCAGTGTTCTGTGCAAGCAATTTATACATTGATGTACATGAATCTTTTTATTGTATAACTAAATTACTGTGTGGAAAGTATTTGTCTGAAGAGAGGACAAAAGGTAAAGTTTGGAAATATAATAATCTATTGATCTTCAAAAGTAGGATAGCGTTTCCAGTAGCGAATGCTTACATTTCCCTTAATCAGGAGGTTGGGGGCTGGAGGAGTGTGTCCTCATACCTTTGAAGTGAGACATAAACATACCCTGATGGCTGCAAAGAGAGTGCATTGAAGTTTCCCCTCTATGACACTAGTCATCTACAAGTAAAAACAACATGGATATTTTTCACATACCAGCACTTACTACAGTAGGAGTTCAGGTTGGGATTTTCAAAAGACCTTAGTCATACAGCTCCTGTTGAATTTGGATGCTTAGTTCCATACACTATTTTGAAAATTGCAGCCTTAAGCAAATATATTTTAATCTGAGCATTCACACCTTGCAGCATGAAAATGAAAAGACAAGTGCATCCTCAATAAACATGACTGATAATATTACTCCTCTCTCTTTCTACAGGTTATTAATTCTTCTCTAGACTCTTATAAAGAAACAAACTATTAATGGATTTAGATAAACCTGTCATGACCATGGGAGCCAATTAATGGAACAAAAGAAGGAGCTGTTTACAAATGCAACATAAATTTCAAAAAACAAGATTGTGTGTGATAAGTTAAATTCCCTGTATTTTATTTTTAAGCAAAAGCAAGTGAAACAGTGCAACTGAACTGTCATGCTTTAATTGTTCCAGAAGTCCCATCATGAAGAGGGAAGAGTGCCAGAAATTCACATGATTTATTATCTTCCCACATTTCAGTTTCCAGCAAATGTGCAATCCCAAAGGAATTCTCCACCATTTCCTGACAGTGCCTTAGTGCTGAATTAATACACAAGGTAAAAGAAAGTTCAGTGTAGAGTATCAGAACTGATTCATGGAAGTCATGTCAGTTTGTCAGTCCTCTGCATGCTAATTAGACAAAGCACTCCAGAATTCTAAGTGCCATATATTAAAGTTGCCAGAAAGTTTAGGTTGTCATTTTAGGAAATGACTAGGGAAATGTTACTTTTATGTGTAAAGTACACTTATTAAACCTATTGCTGGGATAAGTAAATAAAAATGTGGTAAAGAAACCAGCAAGCGATTCCTCATCAATCCTTCCTATGATTTCAGCGAAGTTCAGTAGTCTCAGACAGAACTTTTTTATTCAAAGTCTTTGTTCATATATCCGATTTATTTTAGTCCTAATGGAGAAGCACCTGAAGAAGTGCAAGTCTACAAAGTTGCAGGTCCCACACAATCCTGAGTAAGTAGGGTGCCCCATGGCACGTTGAAACTAATGCAGAAACAGAGCTATTCTGCTGTATGCTAGAAGTGTGAACAGCCTCTCAGAAATGTTTGGTTATATTATGTTGAAGCTCACACAATCAACTTTGTTTCTAGTGCTTCAAATGTTGTGATGACTAGTTTATAGTAAATAGGTTTACGAAAAACACTATCTAAAAAAAAAGCCACCTAACATAATACACATTCACAAACATGTCAGCTTGGAACAATTAACACAATAACTAACAGCAGAACCACAAGCTATCGGTTATATTCTCCCATCTTCTGATGAACAGTTCTCCATTGCTATTATTATAATATATAAAAATACCTTGGTGTTATGGGCAGGCCGTACTGCTACCACCCCCAATTGTCATGTTTTTTCTATACTGTGTGACCCCCTAACAGTTCAAGGCCATCCTAGGGAATAAAATTGTCAGCTAGGAAACAACTCAGTAGCAAAGGTTCATGGCCATTTAGGCTTCTTTCCTATTTTGCAATTGACTGACATTTAGTTTGCTGGAAAAGAACCAGCTACGTGCTCAGAACATAGTCCCACACCTCATGCCAGCAAGGATAATTTGACAGACTCAGAAGCCCTGATTCTGATCTCAGATATACTTGCGTAAATCAGGAATAATTCCTCTAAAGTCAGTGATTCCAATCTTTGGCCCTGCTACAGTGGCTATGCACCATTCTGAAACACAAAGCACTAAAACCCATCTTAAAGGGCCATGTAAGTATTTCCTCTATGTAAGGGAACCCACAGATGGCAGAGAGACAACACAACAGGTCATCCCTGTCCCACTTTTCCGGGTGCTGGGAATGTGGGCAGGAAAAATGGGCAAGGCCAAACTGTTCCTAGGCCCTGTAACTCTTTGGCTACCAAAAGAGCTCTTTGATCCATGGAGAATTGGTTTAAGTTAGAGCATCTCTTGGGTTGTACAAACTTATGCTAGACACTGGATGGACCCGTGGCTGGCCCAAGAATCCAGGGAGCATACATCTGGTGTGAGTTACCCTTGTCTTCCTCCTCTCTTCCACTGAGCTGGACTGGAGGAGCTGGGGCAGTGAACCTGAATCTTCAAAGGTTTACACTCCATGAAAAGAAGATGTAAAATGCCACAAACTAGAATCCTTCACTCATACTGGTAGTGATGTTTTACCCTTTCTATGCACAGGCACATATACAGAGTGTAAAGAGAATAAGGCCTAATGAGGGGATATTATAAACCAATGTGAGATCAAAATCAGGTCCAAAGACAGTTCCTTTGAGAGGGAGCAAGGGAGGGAGACTTTACAACCCCACATACTTTGAGGCCACAGAGCCCAGGAGACCAGCAGAGCATCTGCAGGCTAGTAATCAAGGCATCAAACTCTGTCAGATTGGGCCCATGCATTGATTTCACTTGTATTGACTTGATAACAAACTACTGCAACCATAAGCAATCTGCTGATTGATTCAATGACAATTCTTTTGCTTCAATGTAGAGCAGACTGAAATATTTACATTGAAACTATTCTTTATTTCTTTTTTTAAAAAGAAAATAGAAAATTGGGATTTTGACTAAACAGAAAACTCTGCTTTCCTTTGATAATTTTAACTTCTAAATGAAAACCCCAAAACTGAAAACTTTGCATTCAAAAACTTTCCTGTCAAAAACAAAAGCATTGTCTTTTGTTTTTTTGATGAAAATTGACATTTTCTGTAGGAACGGGGAAACATTTTCCAACCAGTTCCAATTCTGGTTTTTGTAGTTTTTAATAGATTTTTACCATGTGGTAAAGGAATACCTGACAAGATTTGCACCAATATAATTGTAAGGTTATGAAGACATCTCTATAAGTCAATGGTGAGTGTAACTCCCTTCCAAGCAGTTGACTTGGTAGGTGTTCAGATACTAGGGTGAAGAGCACAATATAAGAACCTATAAAGATGAGTATGGAACAGAATCGCATGAGTTCCAGTCTGGACAGTGTCTTATAGGTGGTAGTGGTAGAACAAGACTTCCAGGAGCCATGTTAACTAACAAAATGTTAAACATGACCTTGCAGTCAGTGTGGACAGGGACAAACCTGTAGCTCATGACCAGCTGACTTGATGTTAAACACTATGGTTTTTGTCTACACTGACTGTTAAGAGCTTATCTTCACTAGACTTTTGTCCATTTTATCCAGATTATAAACCATTTGTTGTTTATTTTATGCCTATCCCAGCATAAAGAAGAAACAAATGTAGCCTAAATGAAACATGTGGGAGTGTCCATACTAAACTTCACAAATGCATTAACTGTCTCAAGATAACTGACAATCAACTAATATGAGATACAAAAGTCTAGTGAAGACAAGCCCAAAGTCATATTTAACAGCATATTAGTTAAAACTCCTCCTCAACATTGGGTTCTAACAGAACCTAATTTTCAAGTGAGTAGAAGTCAAGTGAGGGCGGTGTAGTGTTACACCACCTCCGGAAGAACTCCTGGATGCTTCCACATCTCTTCGCCCCTAAAGGTAGCCATTATAGCAGCACATTACCCTCACGTTGTTCTTGCATTCAGGTAAGTGCAAGGACATCAGCTGTGCTTGGACTGTGTGATGGGGAGTACAGAAGCAGGTCACAATCTAGCCCAAAATATTTTCTTTTATACAAGAGTGAACTAGGAAGCCATCTCTATTTTTTATGCCCCTATTTTGTGCCTCGAGGCCATTCAAACTCAGGTCTTCAAAACCAAAATGAAATTATTCACAATGCAGCCAAAGTGTGCAGGTTTAGAAAGGACTGAAATATGATCAATCTGTTCCTAGATTCACTAAACCTTGTTTATGAAAGAAATTATGACAGGGACAAAAAGTCCTACATGATAGGAAATGAAATATAATTTCAATTAAATCTTACTACATCACCTGCAGTAGATGGTTACATACATTAACGTAAGAGGGTCATGCAAAAAAAGAGAAAATTACATATAATTCACAGCATACAAACACAAAAGTCCATAATTAGTAATGACAGTTCAGTTGTTAGTACATTTCTGAGTAACTTAATGATCAAAAAGCCAAAGATCAGATGAATCAAATTGTTCACACTGTGTCAGTAGGAGTTGACTACAAAATTGAGATCATTATCCCCACTCCTACTTAGAAGCAGCTATCAACCAGGAAAGGCAAAGGACATTATTTCTAAAACTATTCTTTCATTTTGATATGCACCAGCAGGCCCAGCTGTTAAGAACTTCAGAGACCAGATTATTGCTAAAAGGTCACCAAACAAATGGTTTAATACCAATTTTCTTGCAGAAATATTACATATAAAACATGGGTCAGCTCTGGGATCAAACGAATTCATAAGATTTCAATGTAGCTGCTGAAAAAAAATCTCAATATGACTATTGGCCTTAATTGAGTCTGACATATATATAATTTGCATAGCTATAATTTTTGAAATTATATGTAAATGAGAGTTCAACAGGAAATAAACTTGTGCATTTCTATAGTCTCTGAAAATATCTTGGACCAAGGTCTGAATCAAGCCAAAATCATTGATTTATGGCAAACCAGAAATCACATCTCAAATCATTTAGGGCCATAATTCTTCTATTGGAGCTATATGGTAGAACTCAACGCTGTTGAGAGTTCATTATATGAGGCAGAGCAGAGTGTTATATCAAAATCTGTCATGTAGGCCTCAAAGAAGAATTTTGTCCGCAGACAGTAATCATAAAGTTTTGCTTGTTGATTATATGTTGTTGTTATTCGGTATGTTACCATAAAAGATAAGTCAGAAGATACAGTTTGGGTCATCTGGTATAACCCATGCATTTTACTAAACTTCTCCCTACATCATTCTCATTGATTTCTTAGCTAAATTTGTCCTTCAATATCTGCAATGATGGTAGTGCAGCCACTGCTCTTATGAGTTAGAACTTTTACCTAATGTGTTGTTTTAACATTAGTTTCTTTAATTTCCACAGGTGCATCCATTCTGAGGATGGGGAGGACCCATCCCTCACAGTCTTTTATCATCTTCCTCATTTCCCACTGATGAGTGGTCAAAAGATAATGAGAAATTCCTCTCTCACATAGCTTTGCAGTATGTATATCACATCCACATAAGTGGTCTATATTCATTTATCATGCACTTTGGTCTACCTCACCTGCCTTCTGCCAAGTAATCTATCTCCCAACCCAGAACTTTCCCTAATATTTCACCCCTCAAAGCAGATCCAAATAGCTGCCTCTTTTTTCAAATCAACCCACCAAAGAAATATTTTCTTCTTCCCTTTAAATGTGGAATTTCCAATTGAAAAATTGTTGCTTGAGATCCAAGCTGCGAAAATGTACCACACCAAGTCATTTTTTAAGGCTCAGTATCTTGTCATCCTCCAGGCTTAGAAACAGGAGCTTTATTTTGTTGGAATGGAAGATTCCCAGCTTCCCAATATTATAAAAAATTTGCTTCTCTGAAAGTTTCCAAGATACTTTAAAGTACTTTCTGTAATGCTGACAGGCCAGCTCAGATCAAATTCATAGACTAATTCACTTGTGGGTGAATATCAAAGAAATGTTAACATTGTCTTCGCTTACCCATAACCTGCTGTTTACTATCACATTACGTTATGTACACCTGCTAATTAGATAACCCTAGATTAAAGTGTGTATTAGTGTGAAGATGTGAATGCACTGGGTGCGTAAACTTCAAGAAAAATGAACGCAGGATTGTTTCTGGCTATCCCATTGTGTTTACCTATCACACGGAGATTGGAGCCTTGGAAATGTGAAAGATTGCTAACAGCAAAGCATGGGTTGTTGTGTTTGACAATGGAAGAGCCCATGCTGTAAATAAAAACACTTGCCAAATTGTCTTCCATGGAAGGATGCAGTAAGAATGGATCCAGGGATCAAGCCTGTATCTCTGAACTATTTGGCCGTTTCCAGATGCAAGACTGAAATCCCCAAAGTTATTTTGAGAAACCCTGAAAAGACTTTTGGAAAACTACATCTCTATTATCACTTTGGACTTACAGAGCCCTGGTCTACACTACGAGTTTAGATCAAATTTAGCAGTGTTAGATTGATTTAACCCTGCACCCATCCATGCAACGAATCCATTTTTGTCGACTTAAAGTGTTCTTAAAATCAATTTCTGTACTCCTCCCTGACAAGGGAATTAGTGCTAAAATCGACCCTGCTGGATCAAATTTGGGGTAGTGTGGATGCAATTCAATGGTATTGGCCTCCGGGAGCAATCCCAGAGTGCTCCATTGTGACTGCTCTGGACAGCACTCTCAACTCAGATGCACTGGCCGGGTAGACAGGAAAAGCCCTGCGAACTTTTGAATTTCATTTCCTGTTTGGCCACCGTGGCAAGCTGATCAGCACAGGTGACCATGGAGTCCCAGAATCGCAAAAGAACTCCAGCATGAACCGAATTGGAGGTACTGGAACTGATCACTGTATGGGGAGACAAATTCATGCTATCAGAACTCCATTCTAAAAGACTAAATGATTAAGCGAAGCCAGGCACCAGGGCGGTTAGAAGAGCGCAGCAGGGTATGCTGCGCATCAGAGAAGCTTTAAAAAACAGTTTCATGACTGGCCAGGCTACAGTGTGAAATTTCTGTTTGTTTCTCCTTGATGAAAACACACCCTCTTGGTTCACTCCACTTCCCTGTAAGCTAACGGCCCTCCCCTCCCCGCTTTGATCTCCGTTTGCAGAGGCAATAAAGTCATTGTTTCAAATTCATGCATTCTTTATTAATTCATCATGCAAATGGGGGGATAATGGCCAAGGTAGCCCAGGAGGGGTGGGGAAGGAGGGAAGCACAGGGGTGGGGTAGTTGTAGAGGCACCCCCTAGAATGGCATGCAGCTCATCTTAGAAGTGGGATGTCTGGGGCTCTGACTGGAGCGGCTGTTTGCCTCTCTGATTCTTTGGTAGGCTTGACTGATATTGCAGGTAGGACTGACTCTCATATTAGATGAAACTTAAAGAAAGGAATGACCTGGAGTCACTCCCATTTATGTCCAAGTGCCCCCTACTGACCTCACCAAGGCTGGCCAGGAGCACCCATGTCTGCCCTGGAGCCCCCGACTGACCTCACCAAGGCTGGCCAGGAAGAACCAGGAGACAGCAGCAGACAGTGCAATACAGCTGCTAACCATCTTTACTAACTTGCAAAGGCAAGGAGCTGCTGCTGTGTAGCACTGCAGTACCACATTTGCCAGCAGCACCCAGGAGACGTACGGTGACAGTGAGCTGAGCGGGCTCCATGCTTGCTGTGGTATGTCATCTGTATGGATAACCCAGGAAAAAAAGGCAAGAAAAGATTTTTTGCCATTGCTTCACAGAGGGGAAGAGAGGCCTGACAACATGTACCCAGAACCACCTGTGACAATGTTTTTGCCTCATCAGGCACTGGGAGCTCAACTGAGAATTCCAATGGGCGGCGGAGACTGTGGGATAGTTACCCGCAGTGCAATGCTCCAAAAGTCGACACTTGCCTTGGTACTGTGGAAGCACTCCACCGACTTAATAGTCTTAATTGGGGACACAATTGACTGTATCAAATCGATTTCTAAAAAATGAAATTATTAAATTGACCTAATTTCATAGTGTAGATATATCCTTGGACTCATCTAATTTATTTTACCTGCTTTAATCTCTCAATAACGCTCTTAACTAATAAATCTTTAGTTTACTAGAGAAATTGGCTGCCTGTGCTGTCTTTGGTGTGAGATCAAGAGTATCCATTGACCTGGGGTAAGTGACTGACCCTTTGGGGGTTGGGAGTAACTTAATGTGATGTGGCATTTGTAGTGACCAGTATCACTAAGTCCAGTTTGTCTGGGTGGCAAAGTATGCTGGAGAGCCTACGGAGAGCATGATTCTGAGCTCCAGTTGACCGCCCACCCCCTTCATGCATGTAGGCCTGGCTTGACATAAGCAACTTACCTCATTTTTTAGTGGACATAATTGGGAAGATGAATGGAAAGTTAAATTGTAAATTGTAAATTGACAAACAGTATGCTGGAGTCAGGATGTCTGTGCTAGCTAAATTAAGCAGCAAAACCTTGATACTACACACTATTGACAAAACAAACCTGGAATGTAAAAATCAGATTCCACGTTAACAGCACATGGACAGAGTATGCTGTACAGGGATTGGTTCCTGCAAAATAACCAATCCAAAAATGTGTGGAATTTGTAAATGTATATAAAGGAAGAGGTTGTCTGTGTAACTTTGGATGTGTGGTACACCCTATACCCACCACCTATGCTGGAGTCTGATCAACTCAGAGTAGCTTTGCAGTGCTCCAAATAAAGTAACAAGTGACAAAATCTGGAGTCAAACTGAGTATTTTGGATCCCAGAGAACTGAATGTTCTCCCAGAACTGGACACAGTGTTCTGGATAAGCCAAGTGGAAGAGGTCTCAAAGGAAATTCCAACACTGGCCTTCCAACCTCAAGCTCCAGCCTGAACCATGCTTTCAAAAGCACTGACTATATAGCTATTTTTAGAGTGCTATCATGAGCCCCACTAGATTGAGTCTGTCAACCCAGGCTGGGAGGTTTGCTCCTGCTCAATCCAAAATGCTGTGCAGACATACTCATAATAGTAACAGACACACCTGGCTTGACAGGACAGGCAAAAAAGCAGCATACAACTGGTTAAATACTTCTAGATTTTTTTTGCATTCAGTATACAAAATATGAAGAATATAAGGTAGCACGGTGTGGTGTAAAGATTTTATTGGCTTCATCTGAGTTGAGCTGCATAAATAATGCCACCATTCCAACCTCATGCCTATAAAACCACCATCATATCCTGCCTACACATACAGTATTATGCATTTGTACCAATAAAACCCTCCATTTAGTACTCCAGTAGTTTAGCTCCTCTACATTTATTACTTTTTTGTATCACCCTTACCTGGACACCACACTTCTGCATAGCACACATACTGGTGTCTCTTTTCTCTATATATTCCTGAATAAGTAAATCCTAATCCTGTTTTGCTATTAAATTTTAAATTTAAAAATGTATCATTTTGACTGTATCATTTTGAAAGGTATATTACCATACCAGTGTCTTTACTGGATATGCATAACTGTACAGTGATTCACATGGACTATCACGGCTGCAGCTGTTCATTTCACATTCCCTTTTTAATTCCAGCTCTGTTTTCACCTTTTGTCCATTGAATACTGCAGTTGCAGGTAATGTTACATTCGCATTCCTTCCTGATCTGGACAAAACCGAGTCTTGCTGTTGAAAGTGGGGGAGGGCTTGCCAGATCCTCAGCTGATGTACATTGTCACTAGAGCTAAAGCAATTTACACTAGATGACGAGCTGCCCCTGAATTTGTAACATGTCCCAAATGCACGTTATTGCTCAGGAAGAATTCTCATGGGGAAGTCTCGCTTCTCTGGCAGTTTTGACTGGATCAAGAGTGCACAGCAGGATGGGACCCTAATTATAATTCCGTTTTACTTCATTTTGTGTAATTTTTGCAAAATCTTCCTCAACAACTGACAGCTTCTTGGCATATTTTGTCTTTAGTGAGATTTTGCATTAAGGAGTGAACTAGTATTACATCCAGTAGTAGTTATAGTAACAGGCCAAATTTCATAGATTATTAGGGTTGGAAGGGACCTCAAGAGAACATCTAGTCCAACTCCCTGCTCAAGGCAGGACCAATCCCCAAATCGCCCCCTCAGGAGCTGAACTCACAACCTTGGGTTTAGCAGACCAATCCTCAAACCACTGAGCTATGTTAAAGGCAGTGTGCAAGACAGAATACACAGCACCAAATTCTGTTAGTTCCCCCACTGAAGTCAAAGTGCACTACAAAAGATGCACAACCTTGGGACATGACTCAAAGAAGGGTTATAATAATGTCAAATTGAAGAATCTGAACAAAAAGATGGAGAGTTTTGAAGTTTCTGAAACAGCATCTCAAGTGTTATTGAAATCAATGGGATTGCATGGGTGTGAATGAGGACAGTAAGTGAGCTAATGTACAGTGTAGTATGTACACAGCACCAGTAATATTTATCCTACGTAACTACACACTATAGTTACTTATGTTTTTTATATATAGGTGGCTACTAAATTGTATTATAGGTCCTTTGTAATTCCAACTAATAAGTCTTTTTCTTCTAGTACTTTGTCCAAGTGTATGATGTATAATTTATCATAGCCCAAACTTCTGATAAAGGCAGCAGTATCACCATCGTCAGGACGAGCTCCAGGCACCACCGGAGGAAGCACGTGCCTGGGGCGGTACATGTTAAAGGGCGGCATTCCATCCATTCTTGGGGTGGCACAGTCTGGGCGGCTTTTTTTTTTTTACTTCCGCAGTTCGGTGGCAGTCAAAAATGGTAGAGCTGGCCCTGTCCATAGTTGTTACATACACTACCTAGTCCTTATTTAGTCTCTCCACTAGTCTCTAAAGTGGACTTTTACCATTTCTCCACCTCTTTTCCAATTAAAAAACAAGAGAGACTGTTAGAGGCACCAAAAATAATGCCGATCAAGGAAAAAATTATTTTTAAGAAGTATCTGTTATTTAACTTTTCAACTTCAGCCTGTGCAAAAACAATTCAAATTATGTTACTTATGCAGATCAGTTCCTTTTAGAAAGTTCTCTAATCTGCACAGTTATGTACAATGGGATTTACCTCAACAAATTCTAGAACTAGGAGGGAAAGTACATTTGGTAAATCATAGTATAGCCAAAAAGAGAGTTTGATTTTCTTGTTTATTTTTAAATCTGCTTTTGGCAAGAACAGACTTTTTGTAAAAAAAAAATTCTTGATGGTCATTTTAAGAACTCTGATTTGATAAATATTTCAAGGGAGAAAAGAGTATGTGTACCCTTTCAAAGTCCCTTATTAATTGCCTACAAAATTGACATGAATTAGTGGCAAAGAGAAGGCAAATTCATATATAAAAATTAATTTCAGACAGAACACACTTCAATCAATTTGTACCTCTATTTGGAGAATACACTAAGCTGATTTTGCAACCATCTGCACTGCTCTAACTCAGGCTAATTTTCATTAGGAAAAAAAACTACTAGTGTTAATGCTTTCTGTTCCATTATCACTGAAGTATTAAAAATCAGTGCACTAAAAAAAGATTTACAACCTTGGGATATGAATCAAATATGGGTTATTACAATGTCAAATCGTAGGAACTTAACAGATAGATGAAGGTGGGGTTTGATGTTTCTCACATAGCATCTCAAATGTTGTTTGTCAGAATGAGGGAAGCAGCCTAAAGAAAAACCACAAAGGTTTCAAACTTGAAGTCACAGTCATTAGTGGCAATTTTACATTGTTTTTGTTATGTTGAGACATTGCATCAGCCAATGGAAAACTAATGAACAAGAAACTTGTTACCTGGAAGATTGGGAAAATGAGTTCTTCTCACACTGTCCATTCAAAGGTAGAGATTCACTTCCTGACCTCAATAGAAAGTGACACCTAATTTGGCAGCTTCTGGTTTTAGGAACCCAAGAGAATAAAACTATCTTGGTAGCATCAGACATGCAATAGAAATTCAGTCAGGGTGGAATTCACTTTATTCACTGTCATGAGTTGCTCAGGTCTTTGACATTGGATGCAATTTACATTTTTGTGTTTTGCAGTTAGTATCTATCAAAGACTTCAGTCTCACAAAGTAATTTTTAGTATTGGGCTAATGCACCTGAAAGTACCATTCCACAGCTTTAGAAAAATAAAAAAGCACAGCATGTAAAAATCCAAAGCTTTAATTGCTACAACTACATTGTCTATATAACACTTGTGGTTTCATATGGTTCTAGAATAAGACAGGTGAGACCCACTGTGTTATTGTAAAGGATTTTCAAATGCATCAGCAAACAGTGAATTTATACTATACCGATGTGTATTGCACACAGTTACAGCTCCATTGGCAGGCAATACAGTACTTACACTGAAATGAAAGTGCCCTACAATAACACCACCTTTTAAAGAAAGAAAGAAAAAAGTGTATGCGGCGAGGCAATATATCATCAAACCCTACGCTCCTAGCGGATTCCAAATTCAGACTTGTAAGCCCAATGACTTCAGTGGTTATGGCCGCTTACTCAAAGGCTGGTGTTGGCTCTATGTAGCTTTCGTCTTGTACCTTTTTGTTCTGGCCTCGGTTTGTAGAAAATGAAACGTTAACAATTCCGAACAGAATCGTTCCTTGCTGTGATTTTTAGCCCATTTTCAAAAATAGCCTTTAACCTCACATGTACATAAGGGTATGTATGGTAGCTTGCATGTGCAATTACCATATTTGCATGTGCAAATGGATACATGCGGGCACAAAACAAGGTAGTTAGGCACCAGATTATCCACTTTGCAGACATAAAAAACATCTGTTTGTATGTGCAAATAAATACATGCAAAAAATTTGTGTTCGCAAATACCGAAACCGTCTAAAACTTTGGCCTTAGACTTCTTCACGCTCTACTTATATTATTCTCCTTTCTAGAATGAATTTTGCATAGAGCTTTAACACTGGAAAAAGCAATACCATAAGTGGAGCACGGATACTGATGGCTTTAGAAAGTTGTGTCACCACTGGCTTTGCAGAAGAAGCCAGACGGAGTGGCATACAAGAACCCGGAAAGGGACTACTGAATTCTACATCACAACAGCCCATAAACTTTCCAAGTGATTTTAAAAATTCATAAAATAGAAATTATTGTTCTTTCTGTCTTTCAGGAGCCCCATAGGTTCTCATGCCACATCCTTAGCTGCTGCACCACACCGTCACCTCTGACCAACAACTTTAGTACTAAAGGCCTATGGAAGCCACACCCCAGGTCCCTGATTGGATGGACAGGCAGTTTTCTCACTGGGTGTTTGAACTATAAGGCCCCAACAGGAAGAGGAAGCTGTTTACGCAACAGACCATAGCCTAGACTGCCTTGTTGCTTCACCTGACTGTACCTTGTTTCCCTGCTTTCTCACCGGACAGTGCCTTGCAGCCTCACCCCACTTCGCCTCCTCAACCCACTGACCTGGTTCATTGGATTGGATCTTCTGACTATTGACCTATGTAAGATGTGAGTCCCACCATTGCCCCAGTCTGATGGACTGACCTGCCAGCTACCCAACCACCTCCTCGCACTTCATTACTGCTTGGGACTGCCCCCTAGCCTGCCTCAGCCACCAGGCATATCACAGTAGTGCCTACAGGCCTCAGTGAGGGATCAGGGCTCCACTGTGTTAGGCACTGTACGCACAATGAAAAAAGGCAGATGCTGCTTACACTCTTAGCATGTGATGAGAGACAACGGGCAAATAATACAAACAAAAAGGAGGTAATAGTGAAATAAACATGATTAGTGTAATAAACAGCAGGGAATTTTCCCAAACTTTGACCCACTGTCCAGCTAGCTCCTGAATCCAGTGGTATTAGATTCTGTACAGAAATAACAAGGGCAAATAATCCTGCATTCTTGATAGTCACACAGGAACTCATCTCCTGTATGTTTTACAGTATCAATTTAATATCAGATACATTCTCTTTCGGGGACTATACCCTCTCCTTGCTGGGGGAATGAACTCAATCTAATTGTTTTTTCCATCTCTTATTATTAGATTTTTTGCATCTGTGACCTATTAAGATGTAACAGCCCTTGAGAGGAAACTGATTTTATTTTTATATATATACACATAGTCATTGTACATACTTCATGATAGGATTGCAATATCAGCTGTACTAAAATAAACTTTATCATTAGATTTAAACTATTTATGATTTTAATTGGAACTAGAGACTCTGCAGTTTATTGGTGCCTTTTCTATTGCAAGCCTCAACAGGGTGATAACTTCCTCCAAATCAGAGCCAACAACTTCAGATTGGAGTTCCAGTCCCTACTCTATAAAGAAAGATTACCGAAATGAAAGTTGGGTTACTGTGGTCATTAAAGAATCCATTTTGCACGATGACATATGGGAAGCCCAGTACAATAAAAAAGAATTGGAGATGAAAGGAAGACACATTTCACAAAGGCACTATACCTGCATACTCAAATTTTTAATAGGGTATTTTGGAAAATATTTCTTTTAATCACATTTCTTTGTATCTGTGCAGTCATCTCCAGTTACCTGTCTTGGGTTAATTTTAACTTTAGCAGAATGGAACACTTGATTTAGGACACGAGGACTGAGAATAGCTTTTAGCCTAGGAGTAATTTTTTAGTGGGCTTTGCCAACAGTGGGCAGGGCACAGTCAAAGAAAGACAGAGGTCAGTGTCCTGGAGGAGATCATCTTAGAACTCACTATGAAAAGGTACCATCACACTTTGGCAGGGGTAGGATGAGTCATGGGATTCTTGGCTTAAGTTTCCCCTCCCCCATAACAGAAACAAAAATTGCAAAGAACAAAAAACAGACCCACCTCCCCTTCTGATTTTGTGCCACATCTAGCAAACTTCAGTGATACCAGAAACAAATAAGAATACTGCTATGTATGAATGTATCTGTCTAAGCATTTCAGGTGCACTGAGCACTACAGTATCTAGAAGCCAGGCATATAATTAAGAATCATATAACTGTTGCCCATAAGAGACAGTTGTCCTACTCCTTGGAACAGCTGTCATTACTGGTTATTTGAGGAAAGTCTACACAAAGAAGTTGGTCTTGAAGACTTTCAGGTGCCCACTTAGTCTGCTCTCTTCTCTTGTGGGGTTCCAGAGTTGAGGGTCCTCTGCTGAAAACATCCTGCTCCCATTACGTCCCCCCTAGTGCTGGTAACCACACTATCACATTTAGCAAAAATGTTTGGACAGACATTGTCAAAAGGCCAGAGCTCCGTGGCTGCCTAGTGGGTAGGATGATGCAAGAAATTTTCCACCCTTGCAGGGCCATTCTGCTTCCTTCCAACTCCTCCAGGGATATTAGGAAGCAAAGATGAGTAAGGAAAAGGCAGGTCCAGGGCTTACCTCCTATACACCAGCCAATAGAGCAGGCTGTCCATGCAAGGGACAGTAAGCTGCACTTCATGAAGGGAAGGCTGCATGCCCAGGAGCTCCAAGATGTATTCTGCCTTTAACTTTTTTTATAATCAGGTTTATTTTGGAACAAATTGATAAATTAAACAGTAATAAGTCATCAGAATCAGATGGTGTTGACTCAAGAGTTCTGAAGGAACTCAAATATGAAACTGCAGAACTCCTCCTAACTGTAGTATATAACCTATTGCCTAAATCACCCTCTGTACCTGATGACTGACAGATAGCTAATGTAATGCTGATATTTTTTTTTAAAGTCTTCAGAAGTAATCCTGGCAATTGCAGGCTAGCAAGCTCAACTTCAGCACCAGGCAAATTGTTTGAAACTCTAGTAAAGAACAGAATTTCAAATACATAGATGAACAGGACATGTTGTTGAAGAGTCGACACTGCTTTTGTAAAGGGAAATCATCCCTCACCAATCTATTAGAATTCTTTAAGGGTGTCAAGCAAACATGTGGACAAGAGTGATCCAGTAGATATAATGTACTTGGACATTCAACAAAATTTTCACAAGGTCCCTAACCAAAGTCTCATAAGCAAAGTAAGCAGTCATGGGAAAAGAGAGAAGGTCCTCTCATGGATCAGTTAAGAAATGGAAAACAAAGGGTAGGAATAAATGGTCGGTTTTCACAGTGGAAAGAAGTTTTAAGGTGATGAATCACTCCTGTGCTAGGCTCCAGCAAATCCACAAATCAGGAACTGGTCTGGTAACTCTCAGGGCAGGTATATAAGCCTCACAGGTGGAACAGCAGCTGAGTCTTCTCAACATCACTTCAGGGCATGGAACTCTTTCCTGCATGATAATAGCAACAGATTCCTCAAGCCTTAGCATATTCTAGCCCTGCTTTTGTACCAGCCTTGTTCTTGGTCCTCCTGCAGTCCTGCTCTCACTCCAGTCTCGCTCCAACCCCACTCTGGACTACAGCTTCAGGTATGACCCCTGGCTCCAATCATAAGGCCCAAATGCAACTGCTCTAATATTTAGCCCCAACTGGCACTGCTCCAACCACTAGGCCCGACTATACCCACCACAGTTTCTGACAGAGGTCAGGAACGGGGCCTCCCAAGGATCCGTACTGAGACCAGCTCTGTTCAACATATTCATAACTCATTTGCGAAAAGAGTAAGCACTGAGATGGCAAAATTTGCAGATGATACAAAATTAATGAAGATAGTTAAGTTTAAAGCTGACTGTGAAGTTACAAAGGTATCTCACAAAACCGGATGTCTGGGCAACAAAATGACAGATAAAATTCAATGTTGATAAATGCAACTTAATATACCTTGGAAGACATAAACCCAACTATATATACAAAAATGATGAGGTCTAAATTAACTATTACTATTCAATAAAGATTTTTGAGTCATTGAGGATAGTTCTCTCAAAATATCTGATCAATGTGCAGGGACAGTCAAAAAAGCATGTATTAAGGAATGGCATAAGACAAAATATCAGACTGTCATTAGCTAAATCCATGGTACACTCACACCTTGAATACCGCATGTAGTTCTCATCTCATTAGAATTAGAAAAAAGTACAGAGAAGGGCAACAAATATTACTAGGGGTATGGAACAGCTTCCATATGATAAGAGATTAAAAAGAGGAGGACAGTTCAGCTTACAAAGAGAGACGACTAAGGGGAGATATGACAGAGGTCTATAAAATCATAAATGGAGTATAGAATGTGAAGAAGAAAACATTATTTACCCCTTCATATAACACAAAACCCAGAGGTCACCCAACAAAACTGATAAGCAACAGGTTTAAAAACAAACTTCTTCACACAACGCACAGTTAACCTGTGGAACTAGTTGCCAGGGGATGTTGTGATGGCCAAAAGTATAACTGGGTTCAAAAAAGACTGACGTTCATGGAGGATAGATCCATCAATGGTTTTAACACAAGATGGTCAGGGATGCAACCCCCTGCTGTGGGTGTCCCTAAACCTCTGACTGCTAGAAGCTGAGACTGGACAACAGGGGATGTATCACACAATAAGTTTCCTTGTTCAGAGGGAATGAACAGAAGCCTCTGGCACCAGCCACTGAGAGAAGACTGGATACTGTGCTAAATGGACCACTTGCCCCAGTGTGACCGTTCTTGTGTTTAACTAAACTCTTTTCTGCTTCTTTTTATTTGTAACTGAAGACACTACAGGAGTTTATTGTTACTGTTTATTTTACAGAGCAGGGACTGAAACTCCAGTCTGGGGGTGTTTGATTTTATTTTGGAGCATGTTCATACGCTGTTGGGGCTTGTAACAATCTGCTCCCTTAGGGAAAATGTTTTGTCTCTGAAGTGGCACATCTCCACACCAACCCACACCACAGCCTGTGCCTAGAAGGCACAATTGAGTGCTACATTTGTTAGGCCTTAACCTACAACAGTCTTAAAAATTCAGACCTGGACCTTGCATCAAATGGGGCAAATAATGCTGAAACTGTGTAATAGCCACTAATCTGTCTTTACTGCTTAGGAGCCGAGCTTCTGCATGTTGCACAGTTGTGGTTTCCACATGGATTCACCTTCTTCCCCAAGTACAGTTGCAGTTGTCATCCTCACTTTTGTTACCGCCAGGATAGATAAGTAGCTCGGTCCACATTTGAGAGGGAGAAGAACTTTCCTGGTCAGCTAGAGGTGGGAGAAGGAATTTGTTACCACTGTAAGATGTAACACTGAAGTAATTAAGTAGGGCACAGGTTTAAGCATTCCACAAAGGCACCTTGCCTGCATTCTCAGGACAGTACATGTACCAGAACAGCATGTTAGCATTTGTGGTTTCCACAAGTTTAGCTACAACATAGTTACACCAGTGAACATTTCCTTAATCTAAACAGAGCATTAGATAAGAACTGAAACAAGTACCAGCTAGCCACATAGGGGAGACACAAAGGTGTGCAGCAATTGGGTGGGGGGTGTTTTGTTATTAGTCGTACAGAAGTATTTTATCATACTATATAATTAGCCTACACACAGCATAAGATTTCTCTCTATTAATTTTAACCCTTTTATTTTAAACGGAAGCATGTGCACTTTCAGTGACCTAAAAACCAGCTTTGGGTTGTAGTCCTTCAATACTGCCACCCGCTTCTCACCAGGAAATTCTTGTCCGTTTATATTTTCAACTCATGTTTTCAAGATTTCATAACCTTCTTTAGGATGACATTTTCCATAAAGAATCTGAATACAGCAGCATGAAGTTTTTCTACTAAACTTCCAAACCAGGTAAAAATGAATTTGGGAACTTTTGAGGGAACCTAGGCCAAGGTTCAAGAGAACACACGTTTGCATAGAGTTTTGGGTAGTGAGGATTCTAAGCCAAAATTCCATATAAGAATTCTGCTGAACTTTGAGAGAGTGTTCAAAGTGCCAACCTGGAACCAAAATCCACCGGTAGCCATAACAATACAATGGGGCAAACCAAACTTCACTGATCTTTTCGGAGTCCAAAATCCATCACTCGAGCTTGATGAAAACTTAATGGTTTAAAACTGAAATTAAAAGCTTGCACTTGACCTCCAGGAATTGAACTAGCTGAGTTTTACTCAGCTCTAGCTCTGCGCTTTGAAGCACAATTTCACTTTTACAGTTTTTACAAATTAAACAGTCAGTTTGATCATTATAAGCTATTTAGACTTAAAATACATACCTCTACCACAGACGTTATGATGGCAAAGCAGATATTATCCTTAAGGCCAAATGCCATTTACCAAATATCACTCACGGAAGTGATCCCTCTGAAGTCAATGAGAATAGTCATGGAGCAGTAAGGCAATCAGAATTTGGCCCTATTTTAAGGGACAATTTGTGCAGTAAAGAGCTAATCACATACCTGCTGAAATCAGTGGAAAGATTTCCAAGACCTCGACTTAAGACAAATGAAGACATTTTAAAGCAATTAGTCCATAATGGATCTAATAGCTTTTTGTATCTGGAGAACAAAAAAAATCAAAATGTGTGTGATTGACAAACAATTGTCTTGCATGCGCCATTGAACTTTTTCCCCCCAAAGGACTTTTCACTGTGCATAACAATATGACATTTTAAAATGGTCTAAAAATGTATTTACTGCATATAACACATAATAATGGCTGCAACAGGTGTTTTCTGTGACCTAGAGACAGGAGAAATGACAATCAAGTCAGTTGCCTTTTTTTTTTTTTAAAGTACCACTGAAGACACCACAGACCTTAACACACACCTTGAAATGTACCAAAAATACACAGATGCATGTGGTGGGAATTTCCTCCCTTTCACTTTTGACTGATGGCACAGACCTTTCTCCAACTACCACAGGCCCAACTCTCTCCCTGCTGCATCCCAGGCAGTGACCCCAGTTGCTTTCCCTGGAGACTGTCCTTGCCTCAGTCTAGCCACCTCTTCCCACAGCTGCCAGTTGACTGTCCTCAGGATCTCAGCATCAGTGGAGGAGGGAAAGACTGCAGCTGGATGCTCACCATTGTGCCTTTCCAGTGCAGCACTATATAGAGAACAAAGGGAGTAGGTAGGAGCTGCTGCCCCACTGTTCTATGAGCTGCAGGTCCCAACACTGCACAGAGAGTACAAGCGGTGAAGCAGCCCAGCAAAAAGCAAGTGCTGCAGCAGCCACGGTTGGTGGCAGTCTGAACTGCAGTCCAGCCTGTGCAACTCAGGCTGCCATGAGCGCCAGCTAGCCTCTGAAGCCAGAACTGCAGTGTCAGTTCCAGCTCAACCTGAAAGCCTCAGCTTACAGGGGACAACTTGGTTGTAGTGTTGTTGTAGCCACATTAGTCCCAGGAATTAGAGAGAAGGGGGTGAGGTAATATCTTTTGTTGGACCAACTTCTGTTGGAGATAGAGACACAGGCTTTCAAACAGCATTTCTTCAGGTCTGGGGACTTCTTCCATGGCCACAAGAGGCAGGTACATCACATCCCATTTTTACACCAGGGAAGAATAAGGAAGGACTCTACCACCTTTCCCTGGGTTTTTCATTGCTTTTTTTGCTCTGTGTAACCATAGCTTTCTATGTTTGTACAGAGAGGAAAGGTTTTTTACTAATCCCCTCTCTTCTCAATATAAAGATAACTTGAACACATGATGTAAAAAGTCACCATGAATGAATTTTTCACATAAAACTCTAGTAGGCGTTTCACATCTTGTTGCAGTATTTTCTCCATGAAGGATTTCATAATAGTTCCTTTAGCAATAAGCCCTTTTTCACAAATTTTAATGTGCTATCTCCATCCAGTGGTGAAGTTATAAAATGCCTTCTGTTCTGTGGTTTCAATTTTTCAGCAGACAGTTGTATAAATGTGAAATATTTCTCTGTGTATATCTTGTACTGATCCTAAACTTCAGCTATAGAATTGTAAATTAAATCACTGGCTGGCTGTTACTGGTACCTAAACATACAAATTCCATATAATTGGTGTTATTTTGCAGTATAGCATGAATGGTAGCAACTACAATAATTACTATTGCATAAGCATTTGAATTCTAGCTTCAACATCCCCATTTTCAGTCCTTATAACTTTCATTATTCAACTTGACATTTTCCTGTCTTAGTGTCTGTCCCAAAAGGATTTCCCCTCCTTACAAATTGCACAAAAAGAGGGTTCACCTGTCATGGAGTACTGGGAGAGTTTAAAAAAAGCTCTCTTCCATTATGAAAACATACATCATGACCTTTAAAAAAAACAAAACAAAATAAGAAAAAAACAAACAACTAAAAAAATGCCACCACATTAGCACCCAAATTGGTGGTGATTGAAAGCTGAAGTAGGCCTTAGTTAGAATTACCCATGCCTGTTCTGGTAAAAACAGTTTTTGATTTATTATTACTCTTTAAAAACTGCAGCAAGGGAGATTTAGGTTGGACATTAGGAAAAAGTTCCTAACTGTCTGGGTAGTTAAACACTGGAATAAATTGCCTAGGGAGGTTGTGGAATCTCCATCTCTGGAGATATTTAAGAGTAGGTTAGATAAATGTCTATCTGGGATGGTCTAGACAGTATTTGGTCCTGCCATGAGGGCAGGGCACTGGACTCGATGACCTCTCGAGGTCCCTTCCAGTCCTAGAGTCTATGAATCTATGAAATTTATTTCTAGCGGTGCCCACAATGTGTGCAAACCTTAGCAAGCACAAAAAATGGCAAATTCCATGCCCATGGAATAATTATGTGAGAAGCCTCTGAATTTCTTCCGCCACCACCATCGCACACTTTTTAATAATGTTTGGAGCAAAGGTAGGCTGCGCTGCAAACACAACTGAGACTAATTTAGCTGCATAGTCAAAAATGTAGTAAATCCAGCCAATGAAGGTGTCAGGATGCCGCAAGAGCTCCTCTCCTTAGGTGCACATCTTGTAAAATGAGTGGTGACTCCGACAAGGACCAGGAGCAGAGGGCGGCAGAATTGGGGGGGGGGATTTTGTGCACTCCCCATGGGGCACCTGGGAGCTTCCAGTTCCACTCCCATCGAGCCACCGAAGAAGGACCCTCCGCCGAAATGCCGCAGGTGACAGCGGCAGTCATTGAGCTGCTCAATTGCCTGCTGCTGTTTTCTGCGGCACGTAGGCAGAGGGTCCTTCTTCGGCTGCACGACGGGAGTGGAACTGGAAGCTCCCGTGCACCTCGTGGAGAGCGCACAAAATGCCACCCCCCAAATCCTGGCACCCTAGGCGACCACCTACCGTCACCTAATGGAAGCGTCGGCCCTGACAAGGACTCATCCTGTGGTAAAACTAAGCAAAAATCTAAATGAGTTCATGTAGCCCCAGGAAGACCTCTGCATACCCCTCCCTGCCCTCACCAAGGTACGTGTACCCCTGGGTGAGAACTACTGGTTTATTGCACATAGACTTTTCTTTTTTAAAAGTGCTCCCTGATTTGCTTGAACTATCATGTGCCTTTTCAGGTTTGCCCACAAGCTCATGCAATGCCCCATGATTTTCCAGTTTCCCTCTCAGAGTTCTGCCTAGCCATCTCCATTGTTTAATTCTCTTCCTCTTCCAGAATCCTATGTTGAGGATTTTTAAGAAGCCTACACTTTCAGAATTCCATGCAATGCAGCTCTGAAAGTTTGGGCCTCAAATATTCAATACAGCATTTCAATCTAGAACTTGGAATTTTATTCCCATGGAATCTCCTTTCACATGGATCTAACCTCACTGGATAAAGCTCATTAGCTAGATGTTTCTGCTTTCAGCATAAATCGGTGAGACAGTCCACAATGCTGGAATTTAAAATATCATTATTTGGCTACTGAGTTAACACCTCAATCAGATGAACAGGGAAGTTCGCAGTTCACACTTTCCTAATGGTCATGTCTCAATCTGTCTATAGTCTCCAGTTTTTCAGATGTGAACTCATCAATCAGAAGGGCTAGAAATAATTTATATTTAAATTAAAAGTATACCACCATATACCGTACATTGGTACTTCCCATAGCCCGTATTTCTAGTGGTCCAATCATCTATAACTAGTCTCCTTCTGTAAGGAGATCAAGAGGATTGTGATCTGTTTGTCTTTTGTTCTTGCCATAACATAATAGGAAGAAACCACCTGATTAACAGTGGTGTACAAATAATGATGTTCCATAGTTTATATACATAACATGCAAGGCTTAGCTACCTATGTACACCGCTGCTCTGGTAGGTTCTGAAACCAGGGATCAGACTATTTTAAAAGGATACTACCAGTTACTAATACTATGTCACCCCATTTGAAACCAGGGATACTATTGTGCTGGGATCCCCAGGGAGCAGCCTGGGACTGTGGGGACCATGTGCCCCCTTAAACTCTCTCCAACCTGGACTGTCTGTCACAATGCTTTGCCAGTGACAAGCAGAAAACCCTTCCAGGCACTGTTATCACTCAAGCACACCTGCATGTGGTGCCCCCCACTCAGCTAGATTGTATGAATGCTCTCAGAGCCACTCATGAATTACACAGAGAAAGACACTAGCCAAATCCCCCCAGCTCCCAGGGGTTTGGAGAGCGGGAGGGGGATCAGGGCTGGGGCAGGGGGTTGGGACATAGGGAGAGGCTCAGGGGTGTAGGTTCCAAGTGGCACTTACCTCAAGTGGCTCCCAGAAGCAGCAATATGTCCTTTCTTCAGCTCCTACGTGGAAACGCAGCCAGGCGGCTCTGCACGCTGCCCCGTCCGCAGGCACCACCCCTGCAGCTCCAGTTGCAGCACTGGAAGGGGCCCTTGGAGCACGTAGAAGCCAGAGTAGGGCCATGCCGCAGCTTCCAGGAGCTGTGTGGAGTGGCCCCCAACCCTGCTCCCCAGCTGGAGCACCGTAGTGGGGTAAGACCCAGATCCTGCTCCCCAGCGGGAGCTCGAGGGCTGGCTTAAAACAGCTCGCAGGCTAGATCCAGCCCTCATGGGCCATAGTTTTGCCATCCCTGTGCTAATATTCGTATACTCCTTCATGCTTTAGCACCATTCCAGAGGATATGCTTCCATGCTGATAGAGCTCATAAAAATAATGCATTAATTAAAATTTATGAATGAACTCTTTGGGGGGAGAATTGGTATGTCTCCTGTTCTGTTTTATCTGCAGTTCTACCATACATTTCCATGTTACTGCAGTCTCAGATGATGACCCACACACATTCATTTTAAAAACACTTTCACTGTAGATTGACAAAAAACGCCAAGAAATACCAATGTGAGATTTCTAAAGATAGCTACAGCACTCAACCCAAGATTTAAGAATCCAAAGTGCCTTCCAAAATCTGAGTGGGGTGAGATGTGGAGCATGCTTTCAGAAGACTTAAAAGAGCAGTGCTCTGATGTGGGACCTACAGAACCCAAACCACCTAAAAAGAAAATCAACCTTCTGCTGGTGGCATGTGACACAGATGATGAAAATGAGACATAGCGGTCGGTCCACAGTGCTTGGATTGCCTATCGAGCAGAACACATCATTTGCATGAACACATCCTCTAGAATGGTGGTCGAAGCATGAAAGGACATATGAATCTTTAGTGCACCTGGCACGTAAATATCTGTTCTCACTTTCAGGTGACATTGTGAACAAGAAACAGGCAGCAGTATCTCCTGCAAATGGAAACAAACTTGTTTGTCTGAGTGATTGGCTGAACAAGAAGTTGGACTGAGTGGACTTGCATGCTCCAAAGTTTTACATTGTTTTCTTTTAGAATGCAGATTTTTTTGTACATAATTCTATATTTGTAAGTTCAACTTTCATGATAAAGACATTGAACTACAGTACTTGTATTATGCCAGGAGTTCTCAAACTGAGGGTTGGAACCCCTCAGGGGGTCGGGAGGTTATTACATGTGGGGTTGCGAGCTGTTAGCCTCCACCCCAAACCCGACTTTGCCTCCAGCATTTATAATAGTGTCAAATATATAAAAAAGTGTTTGTAATGTATAAGGGGGGGGTCACACTTAGAGGCTTGCTATGTGAAAGGGGTCACCAATACAAAAGTTTGAGAACCACTGTACTAGGTGACTTGAAAAATACTATTTCTTCTGTTTTTTTACAGTGCAAATATTTGTAATAAAAAATAAATATAAAATGAGTGGGGTACACTTTGTGTTCTGTGTTGTAACTGAAATCAATATTTGAAAATGTAGAAAACATCCAAAAATATTTAAAGAAATGGTATGCTATTATTGTTTAACAGCACAATTAATTGTGCAATTAATCAATCACTTGCAGCCCAGTTTTATATCCCTGGCCCACATCAGTGAACTGGGACCAGGAAATAAACATCAGTTTCTTGCCAGCAATCCTGTTGTCAGACCATTATTACACTGGGGAATTGTGATTTGTCTACCACTTTATCTTCACCCTGCCTGAATGGGTCATATCACGGATTCCTTCCTCCTCCTGTACAATGGGAAATCTCCATTCACCATTGCCCTAACTCCTCCACAAACACACCTTAGTTCAGTATACGTTATTTACTGCCCACCCTTTCCACCCCATGGACCAGCCCTATTTGAAGGCACTCATTACCTTGTACGATCAGGACATCAGAAAGGAGAGTTTAATCCTGAAAAGACTGTCCAGCCCAACTAGTTGTAACAATCTAAAATGGAAGTTCAATGACAAAAGAGAATCCTGAATCTTCTGGTGTATATATATATTTTTGATCCACAAGTTTGCCTTTTCAACACTAATGTAATTATACTGCCAGAAGGGAACAGTACTGTATGCATACAATTATAATTGCTGGAGACATATGAAAGTACCTTAATGACTAATACATCGATTAACTAAAGAAGCTTGAAGGGCATCTTAGCCACTAACCTCTGCCAATTAACTGAAGTAACTCTAGACAAGTAAAAGTTCATTGACCAAAATCACTAATACTCAAGATGGTTAGGGTGGCAGAAGAACATACTGTGATTAAAAACCAATATTTTTTCTTTGTGATGCACTAATTTTTCCTGACTTTGAATAACTATGTGTGTCTTCTACTCATAGCAAATAAACTGTAAAAAGAATAGGAATTGAATTGAGAATCTAATGCCAGAAAAGAAATATTTTGTAAGTTTCCTTAAATTCTCTCTTTAATAGTTTGGTTTTATTGCTTCCCAATTTACCACAGATTTTATAGCTTATATGCGAAGTGAAAAGGACTGGAAATCTAGATTCTAGAGGGCTCACAACTATGCACATAGAATTAAAAAAATGAAAATAAAAAGAAAGCAAGTTAATCACTCTAGTGAGAAGTAAGCTAAAACCTATGCAAAGGAAGAATTTATTCTGGAAAGCTGCAGTGCTGAAAGAAACCTAGTGATGATAGCAGACAGCAAATCAGACATGAGCTTATGTGAAAAGGCTGCAAAAAAAGACCAATGGAATTTTGGCTTGCATACATAGAGCATCATGTCTCAAAGCAAAGAGGAAATAATCCAGCTCTGTTCAGAATGCACCTGGAATAAGGAGCCAGAGACTGTGTTTCATTTGGCAATAAACCTGGCCGGGTGCCTTCGTACCTTATTGGAGTCTGTGGTCATTGGGGGTTCTCTGGGGGGTCTGCTGTGTCAGCTATCTGTGCAGAGCTGGGGAACATAGAGGGAACACACACATGCTGCCCACTGTTATAAACACTGAACAGAGCAGAGCACCACACCAGTAGCGTCTGACGACATAAGGCTTCCTCAGCAGCAGGCTGCTTCTACCTTGCAGCCAGGCTGCACCACTAGGGCAGGGCCAATACCTACCGTCTGCCCATGCCCCCTGAGGTTTCAGACTGGGGGAAGGCATGTGCAAAGGTCTCTGGGGGCAGAGCCAGCTCTGCGCACAGGGGCTGGCAGGAGCAAAAATCAGAGCAGCAACAGTGAATGTTGACACTGACACAGGCTGCGTGGCCTGCTGAGGTGAGTCAGGGAGTAGAGGTGGCACTCCCTCCCTGCCCTCCTGGGAGCTGGCACAAATCACTTGGTGTCACCACTCACCCCATCTCCTGAATTCTATCTTTCCCACAACACTGCACATCATGTCATAACATTTTTTCCCAGATCTGGACCTTAGCGTCCAAAATATGGGTGTTAGCATGAAAACCACCAACCTTAGTTACCAGCTTGGACCTGGTAATTGCTGCCACCAGCTAGGAATTATACAGTGCCTAGCTCACTGTGGTCTCCCCAAAACCTTCCCTGGGGGACCCCCAGACTCAGATGCCTTGAGTCTTACAACAAAGGGAAATAACCGCCTCCCCTTGTTTCCTTGTTACTTCCTCCCAGGCTCCCCTCCCTGGATGACCCTAGGAGATTCCCTGCTTCCAGTCCTGGAAACACAAGTACCGAGACATCTAATCTCTCTCCCCCTCACCCAGAGGGTATGCAAAGTCAGGCTTAGTAAATCTAACACAAAGAGGTTTTTCCCCCTGACTTCTTCCTCCCACCAATTCCCTGGTGAGCTGCAAACTCAATTCCCTGGAGTCGCCACTAAAGAAAAACTCCAACAGGTCTTAAAAAGAAAGCTTTATATAAAAATAAAGAAAAAGGACATTAAAAATAGTCTCTGTATCAAGTTGACAACATACAGGGTCAATTACTTAAAGGATTAAAATGAATAAACAGCCTTATCCGAAAAGAATACAATTTAACACATTCCAGCAACTACACACATGTAAATACAAAAGAAAACAATATAAACCTATTGTCTTACTATCCTTGTACTTACAACTTGGAATTAGAAGATTAGAAAGCCTGGAGATAGAAAAAATCACTCTCAGAGCCAAGAGAGGGAACCGGCCAAGACAAAGAACAAAGAACTCACACCCAAAACTACCTTCCACCCAGATTTGAAAAAGTCTTGTTTCCTGATTGGTCCTCTGGTCAGGTGTTTCAGGTTACTGGTGTTACGCCTTTACAAGTAAAAGAACATTAACCCTTAGCTATCTGTTTATGACAGGGGGCTCACACCACAGTTTGAAAACTTCTGATCTAGTAAGATTGAAATTTGTTATAAAATGGACATGCAAGAATCCTGTATGGCATAATTATCTGATTCCTATCTATTTGATGCTACCTCTGTATGCTCCTCAAAAAATTCAAGCTCTGCCCTTTGGCACCACCAGATTTCTAGTGGTTGGCTTATGCTCCAGTTTTGCTTCATGAAACTTTACACATCATTTGTGGAAAAGAGGGAGGCTTTGCTCCCTAAGACACAGCAATATTTACAAGAAGCTAAACATTTTCCTAGAATGTTCCTAGAATATTCATTAAAAGGGTTGCTAGTTGATTCATGTAGGGAAACAAGTTTTAAAAGGGCAATCTTATAATGAGACACCATGGGTGAGGTAATATCTTTTACTGGACCAACTGCTTTGGTGAGAGAGACAAGCTTTCAAATTTACACGGAGTTCTCCTTTACCAACAGAAGTCGGTCCAATAAAAGATATTACCTGACCCACCTTGTCTCTCTAATATCCTGTAACTGACATGACTGCAACTTCATTGCACACAATCTAATAATGATTCTTTTAGTTACTAATTGAAACAAACTGTACTTTGGAGACATTTTTCCTTAAGCTTTTTTTTTTTCCCCAGGGAAGAGGGGAAATGCAGGGTAATAGTCCATTAAGTAGGTCAAGCAAAAGAAAAATTTCAATGACTATCAGGAAAAGCCTAATCTCAATGGATTTCTCACCAAAAGCACCTTCCAAAGGAAGAACAGTCTCCCAAGAAAAGTGGCGGAAGTCTCATTGTTTGCATCTGTAAGCAGAGTCTGAATTAACTCTCCCCTGACAGCTAGTTGGGGAAGGAAAGAGACTTTGGGAGCAAACTGTATTTACATGAACACACCTACTCTGCGTAGCTATCCAGCAGACAGGAGCTGTGTACCTCCAAGTGATCAGCTTTGGCTTGTGTTGGATAACAAATCACTCTAGTACTGAATGCAGAGGTAGTAAAATGTTATCAATATTGTTATCTTTATTGTATGAGTAAAAGGGGAGCAGAACTGTGCTGAGCCTATCCCGATTGAGGAGTCACCCTCAGTTGAAAGGGACTTACTAAGCCAGGCGCTCAAATGCTAGACCTCTGTGAAAGTAAGAGGAGGTGGGGACAGGTGTCCCTGCAAGGCAGTATAGACACCACCTAAGGGTTCCCTGGGCTGGTTTAACCTGTTCCTCCCCACTGTTCAAAGATAGAGCTAAATAGGGTATACTAGGAGTCTTGTTATTTTAAGTGCTCAATAAGAGTTGAAATCACTTGTGGTGGGACAGCATTTCTGCCCAGCCTGCTAAGAGCTGACAATCACTAAGAGTTGGGTGGAACCTAATGAGACTGACCTGCGGAGGTCACAGCAGAGGGGGAAGTAGGAGCAGCCAGCAGAGAGGAACAGCAACTGGTGAGGCAGCCAGTCAGAGCAGGTGTTCAGATGGTGGAGCAAGCAAGGTGCCTTCTTCCCCATGTGGGAGATGAACTCACACAGATACACTTTTGAACCCTAGGTCCTACTGACCAAAGACAACCACTGTAAGTGGAGTCTGGGGAGGGAGCAAAGAGGGGCACAGAAAAGGAACTTTTAAGTTGTAGAACTCAGGAACATGAGGCAGAAGGCACTGCCCCCCATGCACTCTGAGGTGGGCATCCTGCTCACAGTTTTATGATTATGAATCCTGCTTGTGGCATTCTCCCTAATTAATGTTAGATGACTTCCCTCCTTTCATTAAAATTTATTTTCTACAGTCAGACTCTGTGCTTGCAAGTGGGGAAGAATTGCCTCTCAGGTACCCAGGGTGATGTGTAATTTTTCCAGGTTACTGGGTAGGGAATCAAGCCAGTTCTGTGTTGTATTGTTGAAGAGGAACTCCTAGATATTGAACCCAGCCCAGGTTGCTGCCAGCTCCACCTGGCAGAAGGGTTACACATGTTTTCTGTAATTTGAATCCGAACAAAATCTTCAAACCTATTCTATAAGGAAGAAACTGGCATTTGCAGAAGGATGAACTGGATAACTAATAGGCTTTTCAAAGCCTAATTTCTTTGTTTGTTTGCCATGGGAATAAAATACTGTGTTTTAAAATAAATGCAGTCATTAGGGGATATTTTGTTTTGCTTTGTGTACCTAAGAATTAAATTACTGGTAGGTAGAGTAGTGGACCTATGAATTTTCCCCATCCAGATCACAGGTAATCAGATTTACCATTCTGTTTGAATAGCCTCTGTTGTTCTTATGAGGCATGACAGCTCTTATTTTACAGTACTTAAATCGTGTGAGGTGACAGGCAGCCACCTACTGGAAACAACAATAATAGGCATAAATAATGTGTATCTGCATGATTCCTGCATTGCATAAACACATTAAGGTAGCCAAGTCTTTCAGATTTACTTTCCTCGGTAGCTCAATACCTATGTTATTTGGGCAATATGAGGTTTCAGGACAAATTTATGATGATTGTCTGTTTTTCACATTCTTTATGGAGTGCCCCTCCCTCTCTCGAATGATATGACCGACTCACTAACAATCCACAGATGTGAAAATCACTGTCAGTTTCTTCTTCAGTAGAGATTTGTGTACGAGAGAGAAAAAGTTCACATCATCGACAGTGTAATGAAATTCAGACACGGTGCCTGTCTCTCCTCCCATGGACATGGTGGAATATTTTGGGAGCCTTGATGTTCTCTGCTCATATTTTAAAAGGCTTCATACAATGTACATATCTTGTACCAATGCAAAAATCCAACAGATATACCACATAACAGTCACCTGGCTTGGGTTTATGTGGGAACATGAGTGCAATGAGGAAAGCAGGAATGATACTGTGGTTAGGACACAGTGCTGAGAGCCTATAGACCTGGCTGTGTCTCAGATTGTTTGTATAACCATGAGCAACTCCCTTGCCTTAGGTTTCAGAGTGGAAGCCATGTTAGTCTGCATCAGCAAAAGCAAGGAGTACTTGTAGCACCTTAGAGACTAACAAATTTATTTGAGCGTGCTAGTTAAGCGACCCCGTGAGCATGCTCAAGTAAATTTGTTAGTCTCTAAGGTGCCACAAGTACTCCTCGTTTTTTTTCCCTTGTCTTAGTTTTCCCAAACAGGAACACTACTTACCGTCTTCACACGAGTGATAGGAGAATTAATTAATTAATCTAAACTGCAATGGATGTGAAAAGTTCTTGCAAAAGTGCATACAAAATCTTATGTGGTAACCTTAAAGGGGTGTTTTGCCCCTAGGCTCCACTCCTATTTTAGCCCCAGTTGCATTCACAGCGGTAAGATTGGGCCCAGAGAGTGGGAGGAGGGAAGGAAGTTACCATGATTGCACTGAAAATGTTTCTACTATTTTGAAAGATTTCACTGGTTTGCAAGATATTTCCTATTTGCGCAACGGAAAATACTGACCGCATTGATACACACGCCTAGGCAAGCAGAAACGTTTTAAAATGCAATCACTGCTGTCTGGAGGGGAAAGGGATAATGGAGACAGAGCAGAGCATAAGACATGGAGTGGGAAAGAGAGAAAATAGAATGGGGAGAATGGGAAACAAAGTCAGTTTCTAACATTTATTAGCAGACATCCTGTTGCCTGCAAAGGCATTTAATCCAGTTCTTTTTTTTCAGAAGGGATAAAGAAACCAGAATGAAGGTTGTACACATATTAGACATGCCTTATTGCTGTAGCTGCCAACCAGGGTACGGTAACCAGCCAGAGGTAAGTGCATGCAGTTATGTGTCAGCCCAAGTGGGGTCAGTTTAACTTACACATTTTGTCCCTTGTGTACAAATAAATGAAACAAATATTCATGAAAATACAGCAAATTTCAGCAAACTCATTAAGCTCTAATGTGGACTAGACACTAGAAAGGGACAAAGATCCACATTCCCCTAAATTGAGTTACACAACCACAATTTAAATGTTTACGCTAAGAATGAACTGTGTCAAATTCAGCCTTTGGATTTCATGATGAATTTGCCCTGTTGGGAGAATTTATTCCTGATATTCACACAGCTAGAACTTATTAGCATATTGATCGCTGTTGTGGCATGCACCCACGACATACACCTTACCTTACTTAGCCTACGTCCACACTACAGCTTTAAATCGATATTAGTAAAATCGATTTTATAAAACAGGTTTTATAAAATCGATTTTACGCGTCCACACTAGGGCACATTACTTCGGTGGTGTGCGTCCATGGTCCCAGGGTACCATCGATTTCCGGAGCGGTACACTCTGGGTAGCTCAGTAAAAGAATAGGACCAATAACTTCGATATCCGTCCACACTAACCCTAAATCGATTTAGTAATATCGATTTTAGGGTTACTCCTTTCGTTTAGCTGGAGTACAGAAATCGATTTTAAGACCCCTTAAAATTGATTTTAAGTGCCTTGTAGTGTGGACGGTTACAGCGTTAAATCGATTTAACGCTGTTTAAATCGATTTAACGCTGTAGTGTGGACCTGGCCATAGAGTCTAGAGAACACTGACACAAGAAAAGTGTTTCAGCTCCACATTGTACTTCTGATGGAGTCCATTGAAAGGTGAAGCACCTGTTCTTGCATGGCAGAAGAGGAACTCATGCTGCTCTTGACCTGGAGGCATAATGCACCACTTTGCATTAGATCAGTAGATAAAATTCTACATAGATTTAAAGCTAAAAATCTGGTAAATACCAGGTATTGAAGTAAAAGGAATAAAAACACACGGGGCTCTTCAGTCAAGCCTCACTTACCACATCCCATTCTCCTTCATCCCCATCTACCACATCCAGCTCTGTGCCAGTGGGAGATGAAGGATGGATTATGGCAGTAGCAGCAGCAAGACACTAGCTAAAAAGCATTCTCCTTCCCACTCACCCCCAAGATACAATTCTGCAAACGGCAGCGATGCATGAAGGGTTTGATATGAAAATGCAGACTGCGGCTTCAGAGGATTATAACGTGTTGCATAAATAAATGAGATGAATCTGTAAAACAGACTGTTCAGTTTAAATTGGGAAAACTGAGGGCAGTATGTGTTCTCTCATGCAATTATCATATATGCCATACAGACTACAGATAGATTAGAGTACTGAAGCTCTGTAGAAGAGAAAAAAGGCAAAAGTTTCTGTTGTGACACCCTGGGCCAGAATGTAAGTGTTTGAAACTTAACTAACTGTATTAGAACTAAATACCTAAGATGCTACCTAAAAGAGGGAGAGACCAAGTAGATAGATTACTGGGTCTACACCAACGTACAGTTGAGTTATCTCATTAATAAGTCCTCAAGGACATGAGGAAGCTAATCCAGGCAGAAACCAAGCCCTGGATCCTGCAGAAATAACCATGCAGGTGAACTCCTGTATTGGCACAGAGCCCCAGTTGGCTATGTGTGGTGCAGAAGTCTGCCCATGCAGACTTTTAAAAATATATTAGGAACAATAAGAATCCTGACAATGGTACTGATCCATTACTAGATGGAAAGGATAGAATTATCCATAATCATACAGAAAAGGCACATGTATTTGGACAGATGATACAGTCTCATCATAAATGGCTACAAATCTGACATTAGGAATCATAAAATTCAAAACCCAGTAAGAGAACACTTCAATCTCTCTGGTCACACAATAACAAACCTAAAAGCGGCAATTCTTCAACAA
This sequence comes from Gopherus evgoodei, assembly GCF_007399415.2. Classification (NCBI taxonomy): domain Eukaryota; kingdom Metazoa; phylum Chordata; order Testudines; family Testudinidae; genus Gopherus; species Gopherus evgoodei. The sequence goes on along the minus strand of NC_044322.1, from coordinate 313,487,411 downwards.
AAGAACTTCAAAAACAGACTTCAATGTGAAGTTGCAGAACTGGAATTAATTTGCAAACTGGATACCATCAGATTAGGCCTGAATAAAGACAGAGTGGTTGGGTCATTGCAAGACCTCAGCTTAATTTTCCAATACTAATTTCTCTCTACTATTATTCACACCTTCTTGTCAACTGTAATGGGACACTGTCTTACCAGTTCAAAAGAGATTTTTCCTCCCTTGGTATCCTGCTGTTAATTGATTTATCTCACTAGACTGACCTCATACTTGGTAGAGCAACCCCCTTCCTTTCATCTATGTATACCTGCTCCTGTATTTTTCACTTCATGCATCTGATGAAGTGGGCTCTAGCCCACAAAAGCTTATGCCCAAATAAATTTGTTAGTCTCTAATGTGCCACAAGGACTCCTCATTGTTTTTTCTCAATACTCTTTCCATTCCACTAGTTTCTTGGGTAGATATTTAACAGAAGCTACTAAAGTTAGACATTTTAAAATCAGTAAGTCCAGACAACTTGCATCCAAGAGTTTTAAAAGAGCTGGCTGATGAGCCCATTGGACCAATATATTCAATAACTTTTGGAGCACTGGGAAAGTTACCAAAGACTGGAAGAAATCTAATGTTGTGCAATCTTTTAAAAAGGTAAACAAAATGACCTGGGTAATTATAGTCCTATCACGTGACATTACTCATAGACTCATAGACTTTAGGGTCAGAAGGGACCAATATGATCATTTAGTCTGACCTCCTGCACAAAGCAGGCCACAGAACCCTACCCATCCACTTTTATAACAAACCTGTAACCAATGTCCAAGTTACTGAAGTCTTCAAATTGTGGTTTGAAGACCTCAATTTGCAGAGAATCCACCAGCAAGTGACCCAGGCCCCACGCTGCAGAGGAAGGCAAAAAACCTCCAGGGCCTCTGCCAATCTGCCCTGGAGGAAAATTCTTTCCCAACCCCAAATATGGCGATCAGCTAAACCTTGAGCATGTGGGCAAGACTCACCAGTCAGCACTCAGGAAAGAATTCTTTGCAGTAACTCAGAACCCATCTCATCCAACATCCCATCACAGACCACTGGGCATACTTATCTGCAGATAATCAAAGATCAATTGCCAGAATTAAGCTATCCCATCATACCATCCCTTCCATAAACTTATCAAGCTTAGCCTTAAAGCCAGATATGTCTTTTGCCCCCACTACTCCCCTTGGAAGCCTGTTCCAGAACTTCACTCCTCTAATGGTTAGAAACCTTAGTCTAATTTCAAGTCTAAACTTCCTAGTGTCCAGTTTATACCCATTTGTTCTTGTGTCTACATTGGTACTAAGCTTAAATAATTCCTCTCCCTCCCTAATATTAATTCCTCTGATATATTTATAAAGAGCAAGCATATCCCCCCTCAGCCTTCTTTTGGCTAGGCTAAACAAGCCAAGCTCTTTGAGTCTCCTTTCATAAGGCAGGTTTTCCATTCCTCAGATCATCCTAGTAGCCCGTCTCTGAACCTGTTCCAGTTTGAATTCATCCTTCTTAAACACGGGAGACCAGAACTGCACACAGTATTCCAGATGAGGTCTCACCAGTGCCTTATATAACGGTACTAACACCTCCTTATCTTTGCTGGAAATACCTTGCCTGATGCATCCTAAAACTGCATTAGCTTTTTTAACGGCCATATCACATTGGCAGCTCATAGTCATCTTGTGATCAAGCAATACTCCAAGGTCCTTCTTCTCCTCTGTTGCTTCCAACTGATGTGTCCCCAATGTATATCTAAAATTCTTATTATTAATCCCTAAGTGAATGACCTTGCACTTTTCACTATTAAATTTCATCCTATTACTATTACTCCAGTTTACAAGGTCATCCAGATCTTCCTGTATGATATCCCAGTCCTTCTCCGTGTTAGCAATACCCCCCAGCTTTGTGTCATCCGCAAACTTTATTAGCACATTCCCGCTTTTTGTGCCAAGGTCAGTAATAAAAAGGTTAAATAAGATTGGTCCCAAAACCGATCCTTGAGGAACTCCACTAGTAACCTCCCTCCAGCCTGAAAGTTCACCCTTCATTATGACCCGTTGGAGTCTCCCCTTTAACCAGTTCCTTATCCACCTTTCAATTTTCATATTGATCCCCATCTTTTCCAATTTAACTAATAATTCCCCATGTGGAACTGTGTCAAATGCCTTACTGAAATCGAGGTATATTAGATCTACTGCATTTCCTTTGTCTAAATAATCTGTCACTTTCTCAAAGAAGGAGATTAGGTTGGTTTGGCACGATCTACCTTTAGTAAAACCATGTTGTAACTTTTCCCAATTACCAATGACCTCAATGTCCTTAACTACTTTCTCCTTCAAAATTTTTTCCAAGACCTTACATACTACAGATGTCAAACTAACAGGCCTATAGTTACTCGGATCACTTTTTTTCCCTTTCTTAAAGATAGGAACTATGTTAGCAATTCTCCAGTTGTACGGTACAACCCCTGAGTTTACCGATTCATTAAAAATTATTGCTATTGGGCTTGCAATTTCATGTGCCAGTTCCTTTAATATTCTTGGATGAAGACTATCTGGGCCCTCCGATTTTGTCCCATTAAGCTGTTCAAGTTTGGCTTCTACCTCAGATGTGGTAATATCTACCTCCATATCCTCATTCCTGTTTGTCATCCTTCCATTATCCCTAAGCTCCTCATTAGCCTTATTAAAGATTGAGGCAAAGTACTTATTTAGATATTGGGCCATGCCTAGGTTACCCTTAACCTCCATTCCATCCTCAGTGTTTAGCGGTCCTACTTCTTCTTTCTTTGTTTTCTTCTTATTTATATAGCTATAGAACCTTTTACTATTCATTTTAATTCCCTTTGCAAGGTCCAATTCTACATGGCTTTTAGCCTTTCTCACTTTATCCCTACATGTTCTGACCTCACTGAGGTAGCTTTCCTTGCTAATCCCACTCTTCTTCCATTCCTTGTAGGCTTTCTGCTTTTTCTTAATCACCTCTCTGAGATGCTTGCTCATCCAGCTTGGTCTACAACTCCTGCCTATGTTTTTTTTCCCCTTTCTTGGGATGCAGGCTTCTGATAGTTTCTGCAGCTGCGACTTAAAGTAATTCCAGGCCTCCTCCGCATTTATATCCACAAGTTCTTCAGTCCAATCCACTTCCCTAACTAATTTCCTTAATTCTTTAAAGTTAGCCCTTGAGAAGTCAAAAACCCTAGTCCCAGATCTATTTTTGTTTATTCTTCCATCTAGTTTGAACTGAATTAGCTCATGATCACTCAAACCAAGGTTGTCCCCTACAACCATTTCTTCTATGAGGTCCTCACTACTCACCAAAACCAAATCTAAAATGGCATCCCCTCTTGTTGGTTCTTCAACTACTTGGTGAAGAAATCCATCTGCTATCACATCCAGAAAAATCTGAGCCCTATTATTCTTGCTAGCACTTGTCCTCCAGTCTATATCTGGGAAGTTAAAGTCTCCCATGATCACACATTTCCCATTAGTGTTTACTTCCTTAAAAACATTAAAGAGGTCTCTATTCATCTCCAAATCAGATCCCGACGGTCTGTAGCACACCCCAAGCACTATCTCAGGGGAGGCTCTAGTAGCTTTCTTTCCCAGACAAGATAATAGAGCTGCTGATACAGGATTTGATTCAAAAAGAACTAAAGGAGGGTAATGTAATTCATGCAAATCAAGATTTTTTGTGGAAAATAGATACTGTCAAATTAACAATTTTTTTATGAGATTACAAGTTTGGTTGATAATGGTAATAGTGTTGATATAATATACTTAGATCATTGTAAGGTGTTTGACTTGGTACCACATGACATTTTGATTGAAAAACTAGAACAATATAAAATTAACATTGCATACATTAAATGGATTAAAAACTGGTTAACTGATAGATCTCAAAATGTAACTGTAAATGAGGAATCGACACTGAGCAGGCCTCTTCTCAGTGCGGGCTCACAGAGATTGGTACTTGGCCCTACACTAGTAAATGTTTTTATCAATTTCCTGGAAGAAAACAAAATCATCACTGATAAAGTTTGCAGATGACACAAAAATTGGGGGAGTGGAAAATAATGAAGTGAACAGGTCACTGACACGAAGCGAACTGGATTGGTTGGTAAACTGGGCATAAACAAACAATATGCATTTTAATACAGCTAAATGTAAAGGTATAGCTCTAAAAACAAAGAATGTAGGCCATACTTCCAAATGGGAGACTCTCCCCTAGGAAGCAGTGGCTGAAAAAGATTTGGGGATTGTGGTAGGTAATCAGCTGAACATGAGCTTCCAGTGTGATGCTGTGGCCAAACCTGGGATACATAAATAGGGGGATCTCAACCTGAAATAGACAGGTTATTTTATCTCTGCATTTGGCACTGCTGCAACCCCTGCTGGAATACTGTGTCCACTTCTGGTGCCCACAATTCAAGAAGGACGTTGATAAACTGGAGAGGGTTCAGAGAAGAGTCACAAGAATGATTAAAGGATTAGAAAGCATGCCTTATAGTGATAAATAGACTCAAGGAGCATAATCTAACAAAGAGAAGGTGAAGGCATGACTTGCTTACAGTCCGTAAGTACCTACATGAGGAACAAATATTTAATAGGCTCTTCAATCTAGCAGAGAAAGGTAAACTCAATCCAGTGGCTGGAAGTTGAAATTAGACAAATTCAGACCAGAAATAAGGCATAAATTTTTAACGATGAGAGTAATTCACCTATTGGAACAATTTACCAAGCATTGTGGTGGATTCTCTGACAATTTTTAAATCAAGATTGGGTGTTTCTCTAAAAGATATGCTCTAGGAGTTATTTTGGGGGAGTTATGTGGCCTGTATTATACCAGAGGTCAGACTAGATTATCATAATGGTCCCTTCTGGTCTTAAGATCTCTGCATCCATGCTCTGTCTAATTTAAGGAAGGTTGGTGGGAGGAGCAATTTCTATAGTGCACAAGGTCCCAGATTCTTTAATCTGGCCCTGGGGGAGACCTAGGTCCAACTCCTCCTCTGCTTGACATGGAGAAGGGATTCGTACTTGGATCTCCTCTATCCCAGGTGAGTGTCCTAACTGGTGGCTTATGGGGCATTCTTTAATAGGGCTCTCTCAATCTCTCCTTGTAAGCTGTTCCACTTTGCATAAGTAAATAATTAAGTGGAGCAAGAGGTCTCTATCCTGGGTCTACTACCTCCCAGGTGAGTGTCACTGCAGGTTACAGAGTCACTCTCACTCTGGCCCAGTGCTGAGATTGCAATGTAAGATCAGCCCCCACAAGTGAGAGAAGCAGGGGATCCTGCAAGGGCTTAGGCATGAGATGGATGCCTAGAAAAAGGCAGCTAAACGCATGCTCACTGACAGATTTTTAGGGGCCACAGGGACTTTTACAGTGGGAATTTAAGAGGATAGGGACTTTAGGCACTTACAGAGTTAGGCAGCAACTGAGGAGGGGTTCTGAGCAGAGTGCCATAACAAAGGCGAGATGAGTGAGGCACTTGCCTCGGGCGCGCAAAAGCAGAGGGGTGCAGTTCTAACACGATCGGCAGTGCTTCAGCGGCAGCTGTACTGCCGCCGCTTCTTTGGGGACAATTCGGTGGCGGGTCCCTCAGTCCCTGTTGGAGGGAAGGACCTGCCACAGAATTGCCGCTGCCGCTTCATTCATTCTTCGACGGCGGGTCCTTCTCTCCGAGAGGGACTCAAGGACCTGCCGCTGAACTGATGCCGAAGAATGAATGAAGCGGCAACGGCAATTCAGTGGCAGGTCCTTCCCTCTGACAGGGACTCAGGGACCCACCACCGAATTGTTGCCGAAGAGCCTCAAGCCGGCCCTTGCCTCAGGCGCAAAATCTTTTGCTATGGCTCTGGTTCTGAGGATCTCATTGGCACCTCAGTGTTGGACTTAGGTGCCTAAGCCTTTTGTGGCTCTATCCCATAGTGATTTTGAGTTCCGCAAAGTTTGGGTTTCCCAACTTGAGACACCTAAAAGGGGCCAATTTTCAGGGGGCAGGTGAAATGCATATTCTGAAAATCAGACTATTTCTCGGGTGTCTCAAGTTGAGCACACTAACACTGAGGCCCTTAAAAATCACTAGTGACATTTGTAAATTTTGGTCCAGGTCTCCTGGCTCCCAACCTCTTCTTCAGTCCACTACACCACTGCTGCCTAACTATTCAAGCAAAGCCATGCATTCCATTCCCTTTTTATCACTGTTTCTAAAGTGCAACTTTCACTTTGAATTTCCCAGCTTTCAGAATTCTTTATTTGTTCTACTTTAAGGTCCTCCTTAAATTTCACTCATTTATAACCTTAACTTCAGAGTAAAGATTGTCTGGCAATTTATTTTTAGATTATTGGTCTTCCAATCATCTTGGTAAGAGAGCGGCATTGGAAGAAAGAAAATACCTGTAAAAGGGGAAAATAAATTGGAATACATTAAAAAGTGTAGAGAGGGTATTAATTTATTCCCTCTGTATTTTTTGAAAAATTATTTTTAGGATCAAAACAAATGTTTTAAGTGGTAAGAAAAAATACATGTTATAAATGAAGAAAATGCAAAGACTGAAATGTTATCTTCTCAGCTGTGCCTAAGCTTTAAAGTACATTATTTTAACACAGATTTCAGTTATATCCAAACACATACTTGAGTGCATCAAGCATGGAGCTACAACCCGACTTAGAACTTTGAATCAGACATACCTCCGTAGTGACTGACAGTCACTTTATCTCACAGCTGTTCAATGGCCTATGTAAAACGAGTTGGACTCAGTCCAGTCCCTAGAAGACAGGTGCCCACATTGCAGAAGTCCCCAGCACAGTTGGCATGAATTGGCACCCTTTGTGGCAGTGTGACTAGAGAATTCAAAGCCTGACTTGCTACTAGAGACATCTGACCCTCTGAACACACTGTTTTTTCAAGGCCAGATATGAGGCAACCTGCCACCAGGGGTCCAGCAAGGGCATCCACCCTGGGCTTCCAGATCCAAGTTGTCACCTCTCTTGGGTGGAGACCCTCGGGTCATTCTCTCCTGACTGGGGAAACTTTAAAGCTGCACAGTTACCTGTCTATACTGTGATATTCCCTGCCAGTCAGCCTCCCTAAACAGGCCAGCCTCTGAACTTCACTTTCTCTCCAAAGGCTATGAGCAATGTACCTGCCCACAGTCATATGTTACCACACAGCTCTTTTTAAGCAAGCACATTACAGAGAAAACACATAAAAATCAATAAAAGACCTTACAGTCATGCTAAAACCCCAACTTCAACCGTGGTCTCTGGTAGTTGTGAGTCCTTCAAAGCCCATAATTTGTTTTTCTCCATGGTTACAGTTCTTAACTGTCTCAGATTCAGAACCAGAATATAAACTGGGCAGCTCAGCTGTGTCTTTACAACAGCTCAGGCCTTTACCTGTTCGAGGAGACTGGTAGATCAATCAACCCTTTCCTCAGGGCATAGATTCAAAAAGCTGGGTTTTTTGCATACTTGGAGGTGGGGAATTTAAATTAACCTCTCCCTAGGGATTCCCCAGGAAATTCACTTACAAAAGTCTATTCTTTTCTGGCACATTTTCAATATAGCCCTTCGAACGCCCATATTTCACATTGGTCACATCTCCCCCCAGAGAGATTACATAGAATCATGGCCCACACAGATATATAAACCATTCATTTAATACAATGGACCTCAAGGATACTTAAACTTAACTTAGTAAGGTCTCCCAAGAAGCATGTCAGAACTTTGCCATATCTGTCATATCTCCCCTTTAACGAAATGGGTGTAACTAGGGTGCTTGACTGGCATCCTAGAGAAACTAACAGGTTTTTTCCCAAGATGGCATTTAAGTTATTACCACCATTCATAATTTCATATTTCAGCTATGCATCTAATAAACATTCTGCTAGCAAGCCAACACACATCCTCTCAAACAATCCATAGAGTTATTAAACATCTCATCCTGTACAGAAGCTGATTAAGGTTTCCAGGGGCCCTGGCCAGAGGAAGTGGGAGGCCCCTCCCTACCCCTTCCACCTGCAGCCGTGCCCACAGCCCGACCCCTTTCTGCCCCTTCCCGGCAACCCTGCTCCTGTTCCACCCAGGTTTCCCCCCTTCCACCTGCCCCACAACCTGATTGCTTCTTTCTGCTCCAACTCCTGCGCCCCAAGACTGGAGAAGCTCTGTCCCCCTATGCCAAGGCCCTGGGGCCGTAGCAGAGAGTGAGAGCTCCTCTAGTCCCAGGGATGCAGTGGGGGTCCAGGTGCTGAGGCTTCCCCTGCCACCTCCCGGCGCTTCTACAGGGGACCAGGGTTGGTGTGCTCAGGTTTCTCCCACCCCGCCCACCTGGGACTTCTGCCAGAGACCAGGGTTAGGCACATGGACTTCCTCTGCCACCCCACAGCTTTTGCGGGAAGAGGGTTGGAGCACTGGGGCTTCCTCTGCTAGGGAGAGAGCTGGGGTGGCACTGGGGGAGGGCTTTCCCCATCCTGTGGCTTCTGCCAGGGATGGGGTCAGAGGGAGCACTTTGGGGAGGTGGGGGAGCTTCCCCTATCCCACAGCTTTTACCGAGGACAGGATTAGGCGCTGTGCTTCCAGACACAAAGATGAAGTTGGGGGGGCACTGCGGGGGCTACCCCCGCCCTGAAGCTTCTGTCAGGATTGGAGGGTGTCATGGGCTTCCCCTGCCTCCTCCAGAGGGCAGTAGATGACAAGGGGCCCCTCAGTTGGCCGGGGCCCAGGGCCTAATCTGCCACTGATGCTGTATAATTTAGAACCTCTCTTTAGAATGTACGTGAGCTCGTGCATGTCCCTTTTGTCCCTTAATGGGTTAGCAACCCTAATGATGGCTTGTGGTTTCCTACTCCCTCTGGAAGTATTACAAGAAGCAATTATTTGGACCAAAGGGGGAAAAGGAGGCAAGGCTGTTTCCCTGTGAAGCGGCTCTTGACCATGGACTGTTTTTAATAGCAGTAAGGTCAAGCAAAAGAGATTCCTTAAGTTCCACACATAGGCAAATTCCTTTCTCTGCCCCACCACCTTGCAGGTCAGGCCAGAAAAGGAGTCTAACTCCCCATGCCCATAAGTGGTTGTATGTACATACTGGAAAGAGACTCATTCCTCTGGGATACTGGCAGGGGAACACATGTCCTCTCCTCCCTGTCAGCTGCCCCGTTTGCATTTTGGCTAACAGTCCCTTGCAGGGCTGGAGCTAACTGAGGGCATCCGATTCTCCTCTTCTACTTTTCAAGTGATATCATTCTTTCCCCCAAAGCAAAGAACTGGAATACCTAACAATACACCTACCACCAGTTACCCTTCCTGGGGCTGTTTTCCCCACAACACAGATTTCTATACATTCATATGTATTTCTGGTCTCTTAGCTTTTACAACAGGAACTTTAACCCAGATTTCACACCGGGAAGCATTTGATAGGATTTAATGACACGGGGCCTAACTCTAATCTTAGCAGTCGCAGTATCTCTCAGTCAAAAGAATGTCTCCCTATTAACCACCACCTTCCTCTCCCGCTGGCAGAAGGGTGAAGCATGACTTGTGGGCAGTGGTTTGGGGTGAGAGTGGCTCACATGAACACTGTGTGCCATCAGTGGAATGGCTACATGACTCCCTCCCTCTGGTGATTCAGCCACATGGTTAATTCTGTGAGGTTTGGGTACAGCTAGCCTTTCCAACACTGGAGCTTAGTGGGCAGAATGAGCAATCCCAGGCAAAGTGACCTTGCTGGCTGCATACTGAACTCTGCTTTTCCCCAGATGTCCCAGGGTTTCTCCAAGGTGACTTGACTCCCCTCAGGGTGGGTCTCTGCCTGGGCCTGATCCCTGTTCTCTGATCCCCTTCTATCAAACCCAGGTTGACTATCCACCTGAGGGTATGCCATTTCCCTGTTACATCCCTAGGATCTTTGTCCCTTAACCACAATTTTAGGTTTCAGTGGCAAAACTTGTAGAATTGTTCTAAATATACTGATATATAGGCCATGGTAACCCTCCAACCAGTCCCCCATTTTCTTATGTTTGGGATGCCCACCTCAGTCCCATTTGCCTGCAATGGGCAGAGTTGTGGGTGATAGGGGGGCATTGCACCACCAAACTGTATATGTTGTGTGACAAAGTTCCTCCTTTGTCTTGGCGGGTCCTGCACTTATTGGCAGATTTGCTCACCTCACAGACTCACCCTGTGGGTCAGGAAACAGCCCAGAGACCTTCCCCTCTGGTAGAAGCCATAGTCCAGGTCCATTCCTCCTGTGTCTGATCAGGAGTTGGGAGGTTTAGGGGGAAGCTAGGCTCATTCTCTACTCCAGGTTCCAGCCCAAGGCCCTGTAGACTACAGCTGTCTAGAGTGTCTCCTGGTACAGTTGCACGACAGCTACCACTCCCTAGGCTACTTCCCCATGGCCTCCTCCCAACACCTTCTTTGTCCTCACCACTGGACCTTCCTCCTGATGTCTGATAACACTTGTACTTCTCAGTCTTCCAGCAGTATGCCTACTCACTCTCAGCTTTTTGCATGCCTCTTGCTCCCAGTTCCTCTCCTCTAACCTGACTGGAGTGAGCCCTTTTATAGCATCAGAGGGGCCTTAATTAGAGTCAAGTGCTTAATAGCCTCACCTGACTCTTAGCAAGTTAATTGGAGTCAGGTGTTCTCATTAGCCTGGAGCAGCCCCTGCTCTGGTCACTCAGGGCACAGAAAACTGCTTACCCAGTGGCCAGTGCCTACTGCAGCTGCACAGGAAGGCCTTGGAACCCCTCTTACATACCACCGCACTTGAGTTGAAGCCACAGTATAGTCTTATCTCCTTTTTTCTGAACTCCGTGCTTCTCCTAGATACTTCAGAGGTCAGTTGTAAACAAGCTTTGCTGAAAAAGTTTAATCATCCTTAATCTTTACAGTCTTCTTTGTCTATAAAGGTGAAAATGTCCCAGACAGCAGTAGAACTAGGTATCATATCATGCCACCCTGCCCCTTTTTGCTCAATTCACCATTAATGAGCGTTCAGCAATATACAACCTGAATATATTTTGCTGGTATGCCCTTCTTATGCCAACATTTAGTGTGTACAATTTTTCTCCAAAGGAAAAGGAAGTTTTTCCCCAGACAGTACTAAGATGTTTGTAATCTTGTTAGCGTGGGAAAAAAAGAGTTTACAAGAGTGCACTCAAGTTGTAAATATTTGTTTACTTACATACCCATGTTGTATGAATAATAGGTGCTATTTTTGCTTAAATTTATCCATAGGATTAATATCCATATGAAGTATGTTATGGAAAAAGTGCAGACATTTACATTAAAGTACACAACAGAATTAAAATTTACTTGCACAAAAAACAAAAGCAAATTTCTTTTGCCATAAGAATATTGCACATTCTGATAAGGTTTCACAAATTACTAGCTTTTCATAAAGACAAAAAATGAGGTATTAGTCAATTTATAAATAAAGTAGACAAAGGATGAAAGAGAAAGCACTTAGCACAAAAATCCTTTCTAGACTTCTAGGTGAGTGAAATTTAACAAAAGACGATATTGACAGTCGTGGGAAGTTTAGCACGATGAGTGAGGATGCAGCTGAGGAATATTAAATGAGAGCTGAAGGGCTAAGTCGCTTCCTTCTAATAAAATTAGTCTAGGGCTTTTTAAACAGATGAAATCTATTTAGGACACTGCAGCTTACAGAAGCCTGCACTCTATTTGTTTGCTCAATCAACGTAAAAAGTAAGTTTTCACATAAATTAAGTGAAATGTATTTCTAAAAATTAAAGTTACAACTGGCAATTCTCAATTGTGCGTGGCGGCCATCTTACTGAAAAGATGCAGTTTGATATAGTGACTACATGGAAGTTCAGCCAGTCCTATATTAATACTCAAAGAAAATCTTCAAGGATTGATGTAGAGATCTATTAGGGTGACATTTGAATACTGAGGGTTTTCCTTCCAGTTTATATTGGCTTATAGACTTCATTGATGGCTGTACAGCAAATGACAATTTTAGTATGATGCCACCATTACAGCAGACTCAATTGCCAAATGTAACTAAACAAATACCACAAGAAGTCTAACGTTCAGTTTTGCTGTTTATTCACTTTGAGGAGATTTTACCTTTCAAGTTGTGAAGCTGGGCCAATAATTCTTTTAAATGAAGAAATTTGCAACGTGGTTTGCAGATCTATTTACTACAAAAATGTACTTGTTTGACCTACAAGTCACATCAGACACAAGAATCTAATTTTATTCAGTTTAAGTTCACTATAGCATCATGAGGAGAATTTAAAAAGTAAAAATTTCACTACCTCGTTTTCCAGGGGGAAATAACTAAGCAGCAAGTTATGTACTGCAATAATACAGGTTCTCATATTTACTTTTTAGATAGATAATGTCCAGGATTCTACAAAGACTTACACGTACATAACTTTACACACAAAAAGTAGTCTCACTGGAGGCAGACAACTCACATATGTACAGTTATGCTCAAGCTAAAGTCTTTACAGGCTTGTGGCCAATGAAAGGACATTTCGAAATACAAACAAACTTCTAAACTCCAGGCAATGGTTCCTTACACTGTTCATTACATGGTTCTAAAGATGTTCTACATTCACATTTAGAACTGATCATGCAAGTTAAAATGGAAATGAGCTAAATTTCCACTGGTGTATTGTGAGTGAATTATACATAGTTCCCACATCGTCTACAGCAGCTGAATACTGCAAGTCTAGTCTATAAGGACAATTTAAATTAAAAAAAAAGAAGAGGAAGTTTTAAGTGTAACACTTCACAATAAGTTAGTTTAACTCATGTGGCTATACATGCATCAGTAAGTTAAACATCCTACCAAGCGTATAGACAAAAGCCACAATAAGTTAAGAATATAAAAAACTCCTCATATGTTAAAAGATTGAAATATATTTCAATTTAGTAAACATTTATCTTGTTTTATGATATGGGATTTATTTCCGCCCACACACACCCTTTCTAGTCAGATAACGAGGCACTCATCTCCCACTTTGCTGCATGTTGTTTCAGACGCAAGAATTAGTTTAATTGAATTACATTACTGCAATTACATTAAATACTTTAATAGTTTATCAGACAGTTCAGAGAAGAGTTTCTGTTCCATATTAGCAACTAAACAAGAAAATCATCAAGGTGAGGAAACAGGAGGAGAAATATGGAAGAAAAAGGAAGTTTTATTGTCCAGAACAGTCTGTGTATGTAGTAACCATGTTTCCTCGGCGCTGAGTGACCGTCCTACAATGCTTGCTAGATCCATGGAATCTGCTATCAGTTCGTACTGTGTGCTGCTGTGCACTGTCAAAGCCACTGAAAGAAAACATTTTTTCCATATCTTCAAACACATCATCAAACAGTCCACCTCCAAAGGAGAAATCTTGGAAAGAACGTCTTTGCCTGCTGTGAGCCTCCCGATGCCCCCGGAAGTGATTTTCAAAATGCTTCTTTGACCGCGAGTTTTGGTTTTGCCCAAAAAAGTCAAAATCTTTGAACAAGTCATCAAAGTTGAAATTAAATGACTGTTGGAATGGGCTTCCATTATTTCCTTGTCCTCCGCCATGGCCAAATTGGTCATATTCTTTTCGTTTATTCTCATCCGATAACGTTTCATATGCTGTAGAAGTATTGAAATGAGAAGTTAGGTCAGAATTTCACGTACAGTCAGTCAGATTTAAATCTTCCTGTCAAAAATCAGGTTCACTTTTTTCTCAAGTGGCAAGCACATCAGTGATAACAAGCACAAATGAAAGTGATAACTTCATTACAGGTATAAGGAAAGTAAGCCACAACTTCACTGAACATTCATGTCATTCTAAAATAACCACATAAGTGTTCTCATGCATTAAGTCAAGACAAAATGTATCTTGTAATTTTATCCTTAAAGACTATATTCTATTTAAATAACTTAGTATTTTAACCACCAGGCACCAAAGAACAGCAGTTAAATATTTTCTTTCAAATGGCAGTGAAATAAGAGAGAATGTAAAAAGACTTGGCAAGCCAAGCTCTTTCCCCTTCTTTTAAATTGTTCAACACTGCCTATCACAGAAACTCTGTCATCCTGTGATGGGTTTCAAATAAACTTTCCATTTAATAATTTCATCAAAGCAGTGGGAACAAGCTATGTTGCGGAGGTACAGCAGTACACATCTCTAAACCAAACTGTGCTTAACGCAGAACAGCAGGGAAACAAGGTTGGTTTACAAACAAAATAGTGGTGCTTCGCATGAACAAGTTAATGATACACGCAATACCCAAATCTAGGTTTATTTAGAATAGGAAATGAAGTTTCAACCTGATCTTTGGCCCAGGACCATAGCTTATAAACATTTATGGGTCTGTCAATATTTCTATTTCACAAGAGAACACTGGACTTCAACATGTGTGCCATGCCCAATTAGGACATTTTCAACCATATTTCTGATCCTCTGTTTGTTAATTTCAACACTACACAAAGAAAGTTCTAACTCAGCTGTTAGAAAGAAGTGTGACTTGGGCCACTACAATTCATTGTTTTGTCATAACAACGTTCAATAATACACACAAACAAAGAGAAAGAATCAATAGCACCTATAGAACATGAAAAGATGAACTACTGATAGCTTCATAGACACCGCTGAGAAGAGTGGAGTTGCAATTACATTTTATGGTATTATATATTCATACTGAAAAGGTTACATTTATGACACTGATACTTAAAACCCCCTTTCCAGTTATTATTTTGCTCCTTGCCACTCATTTCAGTTTTAACAGAATTAGCCACTAGTAAATGCATGATGAAATATCCATTTAAAGGCTAACTGTTAAAGTATTTGTTTCTATCTGAAGTTGTTACAGACAGCAGTCACTGAAAACATGTTAAAATTCAACTGAGGGAGGAACAATCAAAATAGTAATCAGACATATTTTAAGACAAGACACTTCTAGCTACTACTAGAACATTTCTAGTTCTGGTAGACAAAGATACTGTCATAGGTGCCTTTGACCAGGGCCACTTTTGTGGCCCTCTTTTAGAACTGACTATGACACACAACCTGCTATATCTAAACTGGTGTAATTTTTAACCCAGCAGAAAAGTTAACGGAGTATAGATAGACATTTTCAAGCCCACAGACTTACACAATTCATAGCCCTCATTAATCCTATAACATAATTTATATTACCTTCTGCAATTTCTCTGAATTTTGCTTCTGCACCAGGACTCTTGTTTTTGTCTGGGTGGTACTTCATGGCCAGTTTGTGAAATGCCTTCTTGATCTGGCGGTCAGATGCATTTTTTGGAACTCCTAAAACGTCATAGTAGCTTTCTCTAGCCAATATTAATTCAGTTATCATTAAAATGCAGAGAGCAAATGTGAAGACAGACTGTGTGGTAGCCATTTCTGAAGCGCCTAGAAAAGACGGAAAAATACTTGAATATTAATGGTCACAATTTTTTGCTCTGAAGTTAGGCAGTAACTTAAGACAATTCAGTTGCATCCATACTAATTAAAACAGGTAAGTCTATAATGTTTAAAAGTAGGAACCATGCAAAAATTAGAGATGGAACCATGTTTAATTTCACTTTTGCTGGAGAATCTCCCTTCTGCAGAATTTTCAGTATGCAGTATGATGGGTTTGGGGATCTGAATTATCTCCACACCTTACTGTCACCTACAACAGAAATGCCCGTAGTTTCTTCTTTTGTTCACATTTACACTTGCCTCATATACCTCCCATAGTCTTGGTGCCAACATTTGGGCTTCACTAACTAGCCATTTTCATTACAAGGCCCAGTATTTGCTTTCTGTATTTTGTCAATCAGCTACATATACTGTTTTTAGGAATACTTGTCTGTCACCAGATAGCGAGCAGCAACATTCAAAAGAAAGTGAAAAGAGCTGTGCCATGCTGGACTCACCCAAAGAGGTTGAGAAGGAACCAGCAAGAACCATTGCCTCTACTGAGCAGAAGCCTAAGCAAGTCACTCTCTTCACACACACTGGGCTGCTACCGGGTCTAGTGCTGTCCTCCAAGAAAGAATCTGAAATCCAACCCGCACTCCTAATTTCAAAGGGCCAGCTGAATTGCCTAAGAGGTTACTGTGGTGGAGCAAGAGATCACTAGCAACAGAGTCCCATTACAAAATGCAGGTTTCTCCTTTCCAGGTGAACAAAAACATGAGATGGACTTGGTATTAATTAAATTTTAACTGCAGTTTTGATAACTAAAAGGTCAACAATAGTCTTGATACAGAGGACTTATAATCAGTATCATTGGGAGTTAGATGTGTAAGCCATCCATATACCAATAGCAAACAGCACTTGCAATTCACTCTGGGTTGAAGCTTTCCATAAGACCTAAAACAGCTTTAGAACATAAGATCAAAGTGCACTGGGGAACTTTCAGTGTGTGGTATTGGTGAATATTAAAATAGCTGATTTATCAGGTAGTCGAGAATTGTACAATCTGTCAGAGATACTGATAAAAAGTTTGGAGCTAAAAAACAAGCTAACGCCAGGTTAAGGAAATGTTGACCAGTAAATCTGTACACAACACACATCATCAGTCATTTAAACAGAAACACTTGATGTTAACAGACAGTATCAATTACAAAAGAGGCACATGCTATGTTCAGTTAGTCAGCATACTAGGAATCCTTTTGAGAAGAAGCCTAACTATATAGTAATTGGAAGCTTCTCCTTATTCCAAGGGACATTCAAGATATGTAGTGGGGACGCAGACTTCCCAAAGATAGAGTTGGACTTCATCCGACCAGCAGAATGCCAGGGGACTGCACTAAGCATACTCAGAAAATAATATATCATCTCAGTGCAGACTTAGGTGAGTGAGTGCACACACTAGTTCCCCTGGGAATCACTGATTGTAACTCAGACAGGGAAAATGTTAAATCTGAGCATGGGTCCAATACATTTCTTGCCTTGATGACAGCTCCATTCTACTTCCCCTGAATAAGTCAGAATTCTGTCTGTATGGCTTTGACGGCTGTCATCGATTTTGGATGATAGGTGCCCTAAAACATTTGTAACAAACAAATTCTGTTTTGTGGAGTTCCTTGATTACAAGAGATTTTAAGAAGCACATATATCCATAAAAAGAATTCATAGTTAAAGATCAAACCCAATGTTTAGCTGTAATAAGACAAGACTTTACACATAGCTTTATTTGTAGGCCCATTTGTATTTAAATAAATAGAGGGTTTCCTTTTGGTTTTGAACTTAAAATCAGGCCTAAACAGCCTATTTAAATAGTTTATCTTTTCAGTGACTACTAATATTGAAAGTATATTCAATACTATTTGTATGCTCTGACATCCTACTACCCAACCCTTTGGAGATTACAGATATATAATGCCCTCCTAAACATTTGCATGGCTGTAGCATGCCAAGTGTCTGTATTCTAAGGGCTAGTTTCAAAACGGGACTGTATTTTGATCAGTGTATTTAGATGCCAAGTGTACAATTCATTCTGGCATCTCTCTTGCTCAATACTAAATATATTAGCACAAGTACAGGAAGCTTTCTAGTCCCTCTTCTTTTTTACATCTATTCTCTTCCCTTGTTCATTAATTTCAAACTTTACCACTTTGACACTGAATACCATTAATCTGTACATGTTTTTCCACACTTTTAGTGTTTCTTGCTTGTTCACTCTTTACAGGTATGGACCTGTGGCTTTTCATCTCAATCCCATAGAGTCAGGCATCCTTTTCTTGAGCACGACAAGCACCCACCTCAGTTAACCCCAATTTGTCACTACAATCCATAATCTTGACTTCATCTTGAACCCCAAACTCCATACCTTGTCTATACATATCTTCCTATTACCACTGCCACTACATTGCTCAGATAAACCCTTTTATTCTACTTATGCTGAAACATTTGCCCAATCATCTCTTAACACCTCGATCAGTAAAATGCCTTCTTCCACAGACTTCCAAAAATCAGCTTTCCCTAAGCCAGCAAGTGCACAACACTGCTGCACTTCTCATACAAGTAGCCAGAAACAAAAGCGCATCTGGCCAATCTCTAAACATGTCCATGGGCTTCCTCTTCATTCTAGTATCCTTTTCAAAACTGCCCTCCTTATTTACAGGATTGCCCCATTCTCTCAGAGACAGACTCTATGCATCCCTGATCATTCTAGCATCTGACTCCTCTATCCACTCCCACTACTGAAGGGCAGTCAGGCCAGAAATCACTCCTGCAGCTCCCCAAAAACTGCTACAAACTATCTCTCTCTTTCTCTGCTCCTGCCTTCAAATTTTTTCACTCCACCTAAGCTTCTCAACTTCTATTACTTGTATGCTGGCATTATTACCAAATACGCTTATTTAAATTATTTTAAACTACTCTTTCGCGCAAAACAGTTTTACACTACATACTGTCTATTGTCTTGTATAGAATTTGTAAAGCATTTTAATTTGTATATGAAAAATACAATACTGAAGTTGTACCATATTTTAAAAGAAATCCCAATTCAGAATAAACTGGCTGTTCTTCAGAAGGTTTAGACAAAGTTCCCGAAAACACTATTTCTAACAATACAAACCTTATGCAACAATCAGCTTGTTTCAACATCCCCATGCCATTCAGACTTTACTTACTTTGTTTATTTACACAAAAGCATGTTGAAAATAGCTAATGTTTAAAAGTATTTTAATTGACAAAAGGCTATCACAAAAGACTAGCGTGTCCTGTATATCTGGTTAGCTCTAACTATTAATAGCTGATAGTATATTTTCTTTACTACAATATGAATTTACTAACATGGCATTATGTAAAATAGATGCATTTTTTTCTTGGCAGCACCAAAAGCTTTATTTAAATCCAATTTATTAAGCTGTTATTTGTTAGTATCAGTACCTTTACTATAACAACCATTAAAAAAAATCACCGTTTATTCTGCTTATCTTTCTTTTCTTTCAGTTTAGAAACTGAAAGAAAACAGATGTCTCACTTTCCCTCCTTCATGTACTAGTTACCAAAATGTTGCCATATCTGGCTGAAAACTTTATATGGGAGTGTTCAGAGCTTTAAACTGCCTTAAGTATGTTTTTCTTTTTTTTAAGTGTGTTATCGTTAACATTTTTTTCTTTATTAAAAAATCCTTATTAGGCTTTAGCTATCAGATACAATCCCTTAAAAAGAGAGAGTTTTGTGATTTTGAATGAGAATTAGTGGGAGAACCTGATCTCAGCATTTTAGTTCAGCCCATTTGTCAATAAATCACTAGAGAATTTAAGGTCACAAAATAAGAAGTATTTAAACCTTTGTTGGATAATTAGCTGAATGATAAGGATTTCAGCAGTATTGTTATTCTGGTTATAAATTTTAAATGCAACATTTTATTTTGTTTAGAATTAATATTACAGGCCAGCAAGGGAATATTCAGTGCCAGTTTTCAGTCCATAATTAAACTGATTAAATAATTAAATGAACAAGCTACTTCTCCCTTAGTGGCAAATACATAATCCTGAAAGCCTGTTTCTATCATCTTACTGTGAGCATATTTATGCATTTCAAGATAACTGAATATGACAGTGGTAGGAGCTTTGTAACAAATAGAATCATAGACACATAAGACGAGAAGAAACCTCGAGAAGCCATGAACTCCAGCCCCCTGCACTGAGGCAGGACCAAGTAAACGTAGACCATCCCTGACTGGTTATTATCAAACCTGTTCTTAAAAACCTCCAATGATGAGGATTCCACAACCTCCTTTGGAAAGCTAGTCCAGATCTTATCTACCTTTACAGGGAGAAAGATTTTCCTAATATCTAGCCTAAATCTCCTTTGCTGCAGATTGAGCCTGTTACTTCTTGCCCTACCTTCAGGGGACAGGAGAACAAATAGTTACCATCTCTTTTGTTTGTAAAGCCCTATTTACATATACAGAAGTCCATGAATAATGGTACCAATTACACACAATTTTTAATGCACCAGGTGGAACAGCTTGACTTTGAGACAGCTCTTACAAACACCACCGAACTATTAATACAAGACTAGAGAAGTTTTAAGAACAAAGCTCAATTACAAGGGCATAAAAAGTATTTTATATAACTCTATCAAGACACTAAGACCTATGTTGTAGAATGTAACCAGTGCTTGAGAATGAGATCTTTCCTTTTCTTTACCTGCCACTCTTTTGAAAACTGAAACAAAAGGAGAAGGAATCTAGCAGGTTTAACCCAACACAAAGCCATCCTATTTTATGACTTAAATGAAACGTAACTGCAATTTAGCGGACATTGAGCTAGTACAAAATCCTTACAAATGGCAAAGGCTCTCACTCAACTGTGGTCACCACAGCAAGTTTAAATATAGTAGTCTTGTATCATCATTTGTCTCTCCCAAGCATCAGTTCACTTTGCTGAGAAGTAAGCTAGAATCGTCAGCCATGCGACTAAGAACTTCTAAAGACCACTACAGTTTGTATGTGGTCAATTAATTGCTGATCCCCCCCCCCATAACTTTCATGAAAATAAAATTATGGGGTTTACTATTATTCTGGAGAATTCATCATGGAGAAAAGTGATTGAAGTCTGAGAGGGGAGGAGATTACCTTTTCCCCCAGCGCAACTTTCTCATAGACAAATCAAACCTTATTATACTGATTTGACACGACCGTGTAAAAAAAAGAAAAGGAAAAAAAAAAGACAAAGTTGCAAATAAACCCAGTGTCCAAATGCCAAGGCAGCAGTGCAGCACCGCACAAATACAATCTCCCCCACACAGAGGAGAGCTCAGCACTTCACACCCTCCTTCCGGGGGAGAGAATAAAAAGCAAGACCCGAGAACCTGAGATACATCAAAGTGACTGAAACAAAAACCTCCACCCCAAAGAGCAGAGAAATCCCGCTACCCCCACTCCCACCCTAGGGCCCCCTCCCCCACTACACCCCCACATCTAGGGCCCCCTCCCCCAAGGAACCCCCACCCCCATCGCGGCACCCCTACTCTAGCCCCTCCCCCAACGCATAAGCCGGGGCCCTGTGGCCTCCCCACTACACTGACCTGCTGCTCCGCGCGCTCTTCGCCCCACTGATCTGGGTGGACGAACACGGCGGCCGTCACTCTAGACCGAATCCTACACGAAACGCTACTCTATTGGTTGCCCTATCTCACGTGACAACCCCGCTCTAGTGCACGTGAAAGGCTGCTATTAACCCTGCAGAGTTACGTCACTTCCGGTTGCTGAGCGGGGGACGGAGGCCTGGCGAAGCGGAAGTGGGGCTGCGGTCGCAGGAGCGCCCGGTGTCTGCCGGCCTCTCGGCGATCCCCGCGCCTCGCAGCTTGTGTCTATGGTTCCTGCTCCGGGCTGGGTCCTCCAGCGCCCGCTATGCCGCGATACTGCGCCGCGTCCTGCTGCAAGAACCGGGGAGGCCAGAGCGCCAGGGACCAGCGCAAGCTGAGCTTCTACCCGTGAGAGCGGCCGGGCGGGCTGGGGCGGCGGGAGGGGACGCATCGCCGGAGCCCAGGCCCCCCCCCGCCCCAAGGCGGCAGCACCAGGGCACGATCACAGCCCGTCGGGTCGGGCCCGTCGCCCTGGGAGCGGGGCCTCCCCCTTGCGCTCCTCGCCCTCCCTCGGGCCCAGGCCGCTCCACGCTTTCACTGCGGGGCTCTAGCGGTGGCGCAAGACGTGCTGTGCATGAGCTCTAGGCCCTGTGCTTAACCACCCTACACCCCTCCGGGGGGACCTGCCGGACCGGGGGAGCTGCCCTGGGAGCTGCAGTCCCCACCTCCCCGCTCCAGGTCCCCTTCCTCAGCCCCGTTCTGCTCATTGCACAGGCCAGCTTGGGGCTTGCTGCGCCTTTGGACAGCGGTTCGGCCTGGTCAGTGTTTAGTTAGGAACGGAAATAAACATTAAAGCATTATTAAAAGCAGCTGGAGAGTAAAAGAGGGTTCGGGGAGTGGGTCTGTGTCAGGGTAAGCCCAAGGAGGCGGAGGATCTGGTTGCCCATTGGGATTAAGGCATGATGTGGGCTCTGCAAAAAAGGCTCTAGGCTATACATGCCTTCATCAGGTGCCAGGAATACCTGATGAATTTTGCCACTCATCCCAACCCCACTACTGACATCTACAGTACTTTTCACATCCCCAGGACACCCTGTTACCATTGATACCTTAATAGGGAATCTTAAGATTGTGATTTGAGTGTGACAGTGATTTGATGTGTGTATTATGGTTGGCTACATGTCAAAACTAAAGAGATATTTAAGGAGCTGAGAATGCTAACCTTTTTGGTGTCTTGTAGTGTCTTTTTGCTCAAAGATGTGAACTGAGAGGTTGGGCTGAATGATAATGTTACTGTACATGGAAATGCTTCACTTTTTTTTTTTAAGTGATTGCACTGGTAACATACTGATTTTGCCTGAAACTGTTGGTCTATAAACTTCCAGATGTGGCATGCAGGAAACTGAATCACTAGACAAGTTTCATGACTTTGCTTACATTGTTTCTGTTTAGCCCTCCACTACATTCTATTTCCCCTTGGGTTTGTATGTCACTTTGCATAACAGTATTTTAAAAATAAATTTTAAACAAATCTTGCCAATGTTTGTGCTTCCTTTTTCTTTTCACTTAATTTGGATGATAGAAATTACTCCAGTCAGTTTCCTTTTGTTAGCTTTAGTCTTTCACTTTCTAGATCTCATGTTTCAGGAGAGTGAGACAGAAACACTTTTTTCTTATTATATTTTATACATTTTTTTAACCTAAACTAACAGAGTGGCTTTTCGAATAAAAAACCAAAACTCAGGAATGTACTCAAATAGATTGAGAGAAATATAATGAAAACAAAATTAAAGTAATAGGTGGAATCCAATAATTTGCGAATTGCTTGCTTATTTATTAAAACAAAATAAGGACCACATCCTCCTACTTTTCTGCTGAAGCAAGTATTCCCAGGGACTTCAGTGGAAACCATTTTTTGAGCAAGGGTTCCCGGATCAGCCCATATTGGATGGTTTTGGAGTCGGATGTCACCTTTGACATCAATGAGAGTTTTACCATTGAGTTCACTGGAGCCAAGATTTCCCCACACATGATTATTTAGATGTAAATTTCATGGTTACTGGATTTAGCACTTATATGACATGATAATAAGCACTGTATAAAAACCTAGGATAGATTCTTGTGTAAGGGAAGATTTAGGAATGGGATGAAGAGATTTTATTTGAAAAAAGTATAAAACTAATTTTGTGCTTATCTTTTAAACCAGGTTTCCACTTCATGATAAAGAAAGACTTGAGAAATGGTTGCGGAATATGAAGCGTGACACGTGGACTCCCAGTAAGCACCAGCTCCTGTGCAGTGACCATTTTACCCCTGACTCCCTTGATGTGCGATGGGGAATTCGATATTTGAAACATACTGCAATACCAACTATTTTCTCTTTGCCTGATAATCAGGTAATGTGTCATTTTATTATTTAATGCAGAGCTGCGTTGGCTGGCTACTAGTAGAGTATAATTTTCAAAACCACACATACAAAGTAATACTCAGAAAACTTTTCTTTTGAACATCTAATAGTTTCATACTTTTGATTGAGAGACTCAATCTTGGAAGTATTGCTGTTAGGTAATTTCTATCCAAATACTAATGTTTCTTTTACAGCTACTATTTTGCTTCAAATAGCTAATTTTGTTAGGGCCTTCTTATTAACAGTAAATGTATTCATATGGTATAAAAACATTAGCTTTTCTAAATGTTTTTAGTTTCAGCATGTGTATGTCTTCCCTTTCTTGACGATCCTTTCTCTAATATAAAAATCACTAACGGATCAGGAGTCCAGGCTCAGATTATAAAAATATTGCTATTTTTCATTGCTATGTATTTCATTGGCATATCCCTGCAAAGCAGTTACTGCTTTATAGAGTATAAATGCCACAATGGGTTATCATCAGCTTCTTCATACCTTTTTCAGAACTTAAGTATACTTCATATATTCTTTCAGAAATATAATACTCAAATCTTGTTTAGTTAAAATTTTCCAATACGAGTTGCTTTCTCAGGTATTCCTTTTACACTCAAGTATAAAAATGTTTACATCTTGTAAATGGTAATTGGCACAGAATTGTTTTACACTTTGTATGAATAACTACTGGGATCTGCTTTTAAACTAACCAGAGTAAAAATTGTAAGGACTATCGACCTTCTATTCTCTCATCCCCATGTTGTGTCATGAAGATATTTCCCATACAACTGTTTAGGTAAAGACCCAGTGCCTCACACATATCATAGTATTGTTTAGTATAAATGTTTTGAAGGAGACTACAGGGGTTTACTGCTTTTCTCTGAAGCATCCAGAAGAGAGAAGTGTTGGAGGCAGGGTACAGAGATGGGTATTTAGTCTCCATCGTGGCTTAATTTATAAAACTGAAATTTGTGTCTATCTAGCTACTTCAACATTGAAAAAGAAAACATTTTAACACAGACTTTTAACATTTAAAATATAATAAATGAATTCCAGAAATAAATGTAGGTTTCCTTGAATTGCAGGTGAACTTAATGTAAACAGGTTTTAACTCTTTAGGACGAAAACTATGATGAGTTTCTTAAAAATATGGAAAGAAAATTCAGCAGTTCATGACGCAGTAGTCGTAATTTTTTGGGATGATCTAAAAATCTTTATGGAATTAAATTATTATTCTCTGTATTACCATAGCTGCTAGAAGCCTTAGTCATGCGCCATTGTGCTGGGCACAGTACAACACAAAACAAAAAGATAGTTCTTGCCTCCAATAATTACTGCTTAAAACATTAGTTGGTTTCTAAATGTAGAGGTAGTGATTTGCATTCAGCAGAAGCATAACCTTCCTTTTTTTATATTTGTGTTCCTAGTCTAATCACTCTCTTTATAGAGGAGATGAAACATAGATAACTGATCTGTAAAGCTATACGAATACTTTGAGGTGATGCTTCCAAAATTTTAACTAGTTTCCCTTCACATTTTCTTCCCAGTCAGAAATACATGAAACATTCCCTGGATAAAACTTTGTTTTGGGAATGCCCAAAACAAGGAGGGGGAAAGCATCAGTTTTATATTCCTCTCGTCACTGGCAAAGGAAAAAAACAGTTAATATTTCCACCTCTGTCCAAGGCACTATATCTCTTAATATTGCATGCTTCCCCTCCCCAGCACCTCATGGAGGCTCATTTCACTGACTGTGTCTGGCAGCTGTTCTGGGGAACAGCAGGATGTATTCATCTTCTCCCTTCCTAGAAACTTGCATCACCCTACTTACCGTAGAATCAGAAGCTCAGATCCATAAAGGTGCTTACGCACCTATGTCCCGACTCTCAGACTTTGTTTGTTTGTTTTTTTAATAGGCACATCAGGCTGGGGTATAGCGTGCATCTCTCATGAACTCCTAGAGATGCAAGATGATTCTTTAGAACACATCCCAAACTTAATTGACCTTTTATATGAAAAATATATGTGATTGGGAAAATAATTAAGATCCTGTGCAGAAATGGAGCCTAGGTAGTTGCTCATTTCAACACTAGTGACAATTTTACATTGGCTTGTGTTTGTTTCTAAAGCTATCATGGCAAAGACAAGGGTTAGGAGGTTTTTTAATGAAAGCTGAGATTCTCCTTCATAGGACCCAATGCCTAGCTCTACTAACAGGATTTGGGCAAACATCCTCTCACTCAGTGTTCTGACTGAAAGGAAGGCCAGTGTGGCACTAGAACTCCTGAGATATGTGTTTAACCTAAAGAAAACATGTATATATGAAGGATATCTCTTCTCCTGTATGGATGCCCACTGCTCAATCAGTCAAATAGTGATGGGCCTTCATTCCATGCTTTGGAGATGGTGTGTTTTGGGGTTTTATCCCTTAAACCATATCCCTCGCTCACATGCTTGAGGTTCTGCAGCTATATATTGAGGCTCAGTCTTATGTCTCTATACAGAACAAATGGATTCCTCAAAGCTCTACTTGTGAGTGCTCTACCCAGATGGGATTTGAGGGGGTGGGATTTCCCTCCCTCTCTCTCTTCAGCCTAATAGTGGTTCTGGGAGGACTTTAGGTTAGAATTTCAGGAGAATCTGGGTGTTTTCTCAGTTTTCTGAACAGATGAAGCAGGACCCAGTAATTCAATCAAAGAAGCCCTGTTTCAGCTTCTGGGAGATACCCTGTATTCTTAAATCTCTAGGACTGACTGAGTATTAGGTATCCTCTTTGGAGATGATAGTACTACAGGTAAGGAAACTGCTTTTACTATTTACATAACTTTTTCAATCCTCTAAATTTTGAAGTGTGTTACAAAACTAAATTGCAATGCAATGGAACCCATGTCCTTCTGCTGAACTCCTACTTAATTCTTATCTATGAAGAACATAGAAAACACTGAACAGCTTGATTAGTCAACAGTATGGGCGGTCTGAACTAGGCATATCTTTATGAATGTACACTTTAGAATGACTTGTCTTTTTTCACCACACAATTTTTACATCCTGTCCTCACGTTCTTATTAATACTTGCTTGTCTTATTTTTATATTTAGTTAGCAAAGTTCAAGTTGCTTACAGGTTTTTTGTTTTGTTTTTATTCTTAGTCTACTGGCCTAACATGACTACAACTTCTACAGCTTGCCCTCTTCAAAATCAAACCTATTGAAAAAATATACCACACAACGTTAGTATATTTTTATATTAATGACCAACATATCAAAAAGCTTATTTAGATTCTAATCCTAAACATGGGGGAGATGTGATTTGTGTAGATGGGGAGAAGAGAGTGTAGCCAGGGAAGGACAAGCCTTGATGATGATGATAAAAACAGAAGCAGTATCAATGTAAGGTCTTTCCACTTGTTAACTTACCATGAGTCATAAAAGAAATGTCTCCAACCTTATGAAGTGTTCAAACTTTCAACACTATGCTTGCTTGTATATTTAAAAATCAATCTGTGTGGATGTGCATTCATACCACATATGCATGAATGCACACATACACCCATGTAACCCACTGCAGTTACTTATGCACTGAAGATCTAGGTTTCTTTTCTACCATTGTACTAAATTTCTGTGAAAGTAAAGTTGCTTGGCGGTTGTCTGAAAGAACCATCAGTCCACTGAATTACATTAGGTGGAAAAAACAGGATTTTCTGCTTTGCTGCATCAGTAATACAAAAGCCGCATAATCCATCATTAATTTGTATTGAATAACATGTTTGGGCATAGAATAGGAGAAACTAACCAGCTTGTCAGAGAGAGGCGACGTGGTGCTTCTATTCTATGTTTCATCAATTTACATGAAGAATTATAAAACAGTTTTATAAACCTGAAACTATTTTACACAGAATTTTAGACTAATGCTTGAGAATGTCTCTGGTATACAAAGTTTAAGGAAAACATTCTATTGGAGATAAATATATGGATTGTTGACAAATTACTGGTTTAATCCTTGAGCTATACTTGAAAAAAATTGATTATCAAAAAAAAAATAGTTACTTAAGAGCACATTACAGAATGAGGAAACTTTTGTGCATTATATGTAGTTATAGTTAAAAGGTGTCATTTCTCCTCCAGGAAAAAGACTCTTCTCAGCACAAGCCACAAGAGATAAAAACAGAGGATGGGGAGGAAATCAATGTGTGTGTAGAGTCGGATAATGTATCTGCATCGTTTGAGCCTTGTTCACCAAAGAAAAGTGTCACAGTTGCAGAAAGGCTAGATGAAAAAACTGAAGCAATTTGCTTATCAACCCTGAACAAACCTCTGCAACAGAAAGTGCCGTTTCAGAACACAGAAAACTTGCAAGCAGGCACCATAATTCTTAGTTCATCAGAGCAGCATATTCAGCAAACGCCTGTTTTAATGGCAGAAACTGTCCAGAACATAGAAGCAAGTAATGTTCATACGTCAGTAGAGAATCTTTTAAGTTGTGCAGCCACAGTTTTGCAAGTTACAGACCCTGACTACCTGGATTCATCTTTGAAATTTAAAAATGCGGGTGGACCAATTATTGACCATCTAGCTGAGAATTCTAACTCACATATTGCAGTCTGCTCTGTGGAAGTACAGCCAAGGGAAAATGCAGTTTTTTTCAGTACAATCACACGAACTATCGAACAGTTTAATGGAAATGAAGAATCTGTCATTGCTATCATTGTACCTGCTGAGTGTTCTAAAGAGCCTTCAACGGTAAGTAGTTCTTTCATGCCTATTAAACAGGAGTTCATAGACATGGAAGAAATAGAAATTCAGAAATCTGCATATATGAACAATTATGGCGAAACTGAAATATTACAAACTGAGCATTCATATTGCAGACAAGACATAGACAGGGATCATCTCTGGCAAAAAATTGCAAAGTTGCATTCTAAGATAACTCTCCTTGAAAAACAGGAAAGAAAAACTTTAGGTAGGCTCAAATCCCTGGAAGTTCTTATTGGACAACTAAAACAGGAAAACCTGCTTTCTGAAGAAAAACTCAAGATTGTAGAAAATTGTTTCACAACATTTGAAGTGACTATGATACAATAAAATCTTTAAAATGAGTGGTCTAACATGGCTTTTTTTTCAGTCTTTGATTATCCTTCTATATAAATGATGCATCCTTTTTCCATGATGCCTTATTAATGATAACACAAAAATGCTGTATTACAGATGTTCTTGAAAAAGTGATGTCATCCATTCTACCAAAGACCAGTGATAAACTATTGCCCACAAACATTAATCATAAATGAGCAGAATAAAAGGAACGTCTAAAATAAAATATAAAGTCGTGAAATAAAAATGGGAGGAACTTTCTCAAATTCAAGCTTCTCTAGAATATATGAGCCTTACAGTTCAGCACCACAGTACAAACTGAGCGGAGATCACAGCTGGGTGGGGCACATAATAAATAGTGATAGTCAACTTGTCCCAGTTCACTCTCAAATGAGTAAGAACAGTTTAGAGTTACTGCTTCTTAAACTGGGAGGTATGTTATATATTGTGTACTGAGATCATGGTTGCTGTTTATATCCTCATTTAGTATTCATTCTAATAGCTTTTTGTACAAGTTGACCTTAATTAAAATTGCGTTTATACAATTAAAAAAAAAAAAGTTTGCCTTCTTCAATAAGAATATTATTTCTAGCTGAACATTAAGGACAACACAGTACAGCTCTTAATTTTCAGGATACTAAAATACACGCAACAATTTGAATAATGGCTTCTGTGCTAGTAAAAGACAAAGTGTTTTAGTTTGGTAAAACAGAAGTTGTTGACTCAAAATACTTTCAACCCTCAATTCAATACCAGTATCAGGACAGATTCTTCTACAGTTATCATGATGATTAGTACCTTAGCTGTACCTTGAAGAAAACAAGACTATATTTGCAGAGTGGATAGTAATGAGTAAGCCACATCCTGCCACCTTTAATGGTCTGCACTACAGTGTTAGGTTTCCGTAAGGCAACTTACATCTGCCTAACTCTGTAAGTGTTACAATACAATGTTGCTCCCACTGCTATTCGTCACGCCCTACACCAACCTAATAACTCCACCCCCACAGGAAGGTAGGTGGAGGCCACCAAGCAAGGAGTGAGGAGGGGTTAAACTGGTGAAAGTGTTCCTGGTGAGGACTTTCACCACCCACAGAGGGGACGTAGTGTGGACATGTGCAGTGGCTATACTTCAACCTAACTTAGGTCAACTTAATTTTGTAGTGTAGACAAGGCCTTACTTTTCAAGGAATAGTGCTACATACGATTGGGAGTTGGGAGAGATGGAATCCCAATTTATACTGACTGCTATAATTCTGATACATTACATTTAACTGCTTTGGGTGATAAGAAAAATACTAATTATAGTTGATTACTCATGGAAATATTGAGTAACCTGGTTCACTTAGTGAATAAAATTGTGAGCTACATCATTGAATAATAATGTGTCAGTAACAGGTGCTGAAATAAATAGTGCCCTGTCCAACATATATTGCCCTGATGCACATTATGGGGAGAAATATTAGGAATTGAAGAGAACAGTTTGGGAGTGGGGGGGAGTTGGGGGCGGGAGGGGTGAGTCCTACAGTAGTTTTATTAGCCCAGTATATATACACTGTGTGTACCACTCCTGTTTACTCCTTCTCTCATTGACAGTGGTACTCTAAGGCCATGTCTACACTTACCAGGGGTCGATTTCAGTAGACCCGCTAAACTGACGGCAGAGCACTCTACGGTTGACTCCGGTACTCCACCGGACAAGATTCAGGTAAGTCGATGGGAGAATGACTCCTGTCGACAAAGTGCGGAGTAGACACCGCAGTAGGTCAACCTAAGCTACGTCAACTCTAGCTATGCTATTCATGTAGTTGGAGTAGGGTAACTTAGGTCGACTTACTGTGGTAGTGTAGACAAGGCCTTAGTAAATGTCAAATTAAACCTCTTAAGTACTTGTACACAATTACTGTACCTCCACCTTTCTTCATGTCTCTATTTAGCTAAGCACTGGAGCTATTGGCAATCATACAGGTCTGCCTATTGCTGCTTAAATGTATGCAGTAGGGGATGTTGTATGACTAATTAAGCTGTTGTTGATGTTGCTATGGGCATGCAGGAATGAAGCTGGGTGGAGAAAATGATTTTCTAAATAATCTCCATTGGAGTGAGGATGACTATAACCACAACTGTAAGAGGAAAATAAAACACCCGGGGGAGTTCCCCTGGGATAGGCTCAGGTTCTGTGTGCATGCTTCACAGCCTTTTCAGACCACTGTACAAAGCAAGAATTGTATATTAGGGTTTATACAGCTGAATGGGAGGTGAGCAGCAACAGCGCCACCAGGAACCCAGTGCCACCCAGGAATCCTTATCAGAGGAGGAATCTTTCAAAAGTACCAGGACTAAGGCCATATACCAGTGGTTGGGATCATATTTCTATACAAATAAAAGCACCTTTTTCTAACTGATTATGGATAAGTAAAATCACAGTTGCCAAGTTTCACGGAGTAAATAACCCGACTTTCACAATAAGCCAAAACTCAAGCTAATCCCATTTCAAAACAAAGCCGAAACAAGCCAATCCCTAGGAACCCCTATGCTCTGTGACTAGATCCCCTGGCATGCAGTCTGGGACTGTGGTGGGCCCACTGTGCACCCCTGACTCTTCCCCCTCACCCCCTTTGCCCCTACTTGCCAGGAGCTGATCAAAAAAAGAAGCTACTAGCCAACAAGCAATTCACAAGCCAATGAAGCCAGAAACAATCCCAATTTCTGTGGGTTTTTTCCCGTGGGTTTGGCATGTCTGAGTTTAATGTCTGCCTGGCAGGCACAATGGTGATAACATTAGACATTTAACTCAGACATGATATTTAAATGTCAGACAGGTGTTAAATGTCCTAATGGGGTTGTGACACCTTATTACTCATGTGCAGAGTGTATGTTTAATTTTTTTCCAAAGCCTGCCAAACTGGTTATTCTTTATTTGGGGGAAAAGAGGTTAGGGGTGGAGCTGAGTAGTAGGGAGATGTTTGGAGCGTGATCACAGGACCATGATAGGCATAGTTGAGTAGACTGCTGAGATTTAGGTTACTAGCCCTCATTTGTCAGATAATGAGGAAATAATCTCATATACAGCTGGAACTCCACTAGGATCACTTGAGGTAGGAGCAAATTAAGCAAAAAGATGGAATCTTGTATTACTAAAGAGAGAGAATACAAGCACTATTTATATCTTAGATTACTGGATTAGCTTACATGATGGTTTAACATAAGGTGGGCCAACTGTTGTAAAATCAATCCATTATTATACAAGAAAGATTTACTATTTTAACCTGGTAAATCGCACTTAGCTCTGTACAAAAAATGATTTAATTAAAAATTGCTTTCAACCTTGAGAGCTCAGTGCTCATGCTAACATGAAGTATACACCTAGTTTTCATCACACACTGCTGAAAATATATTCCTATCTATGGGCTTTTGTTTTATCTTAGTATTTGAGAATACTTTGTGATTGTATACATTGAATCCACTCTTGGTGCACATATACCACAGGCAGGTAAGATCAAATTTGGTCAGTAGTGTCTTCTTCGGCCATGCTGGCATCTAGATGGCATTCCTCCTTTCCCCCAAGGTCATGAAGGGCAGAGCAGGGCCAAAGGTCATTCAGTTGGCTCCTTACTGCCAATGGCAATGAGATGGACTTCTTGTAGAGTCTGGCTGCTTCTCTGTCCAATGTGTTAGTGTTAGCTGTACTGTATTAATTAGTCTTTTGCCTTTTGTGGGGGAAAAAATTGTCAGTAGTTGGAAGCAAAATCCCCTAGATTCATAACCTGCTCCCACGTGGAGCTTTGATGCTGCCTAACAAGGGCCACTCCAGATGCCTCTCTGGCTTCGGAGAGGAACATGTTCCTGAGTGGTGTTCCATATGTTGCACCTTCTCTAAGCGACACTAAAAAGTTCAGCAAGGCCCTACTCACATTTTTCCTGTGGCGCCTCTGTGAGCCTCCAGATGCCCAAAAGAAGGATGTAGCTGGACCTTAGTCCTCCAGTCATTCCATCTCCACGATTGCCCCAGCGAGCTGAGATTCCACCCCAGTTCCTGTAATATGTTGACTAAGAGGCCACAGTTGTCTGCCTCAATTTCAGTGTCAATGACCTCAGAGAGAGGTCAGAAGGAGTGCCACTCCAGGGATAAGCCAATGCCAGGATCACCCTTACCTGGTACCTATCAAGACACAAAAGTCAGCTGGTGTTTGACTTGTCTCTGGCTCAACAGTCAAAGGGTAGCCAGCAGCCTGACAAAAGGTCCTCAGTGTCAACTGTTAAATACACCTGAGGGCAGTCCACCAGGCACCATTCTCCAGCACTGGCTGCCCTAGTACCCATCATCCTGATATCTTGCTCAGCAGTACCCTGGTGTGTTGGTACCAACCCTATGTTATGGATCCACAGGATCTGTGCTATGCCCTGGCCTTTAAACAGTCCTTTGGAAGTATCACTGAAGTATTAAACCCTTGAGGTCCCAACCTTCCACAAAGGTAGGCCCTTCTTCCCCCACCATAAGGTTTTTCCTGCTAACTGCCAGCCTTCATTCACTCCCACCATCCATACTCCTGCTCCCATGCATCAGAAACATCTCTGGCAAAAGTCCGATGACCAGGCAAATGTGCACGTGTGCCCGCACACACACACAAGTTAGCTTTCCCTTCCCCTTCCCCACTGGCAATTCTCTCCTCTCTTATCTCGGGTGCAGAACTTTCTCATCTGCTCTTCTCCTGTAACCCTTCTGCTTGCCCCAGTGAACTTATCACATCTCCTGATCTCCCTCAAACCCACTCTCCCTTACTCTTCTCCTTAAGCTCTCTCTCTCCTTGCTTTCCCCTCACAATACAAGCATGCTTAGTCTTCCCATTTTTTTGAAAAAAATCCCTTTGACCTCATTTTGCCTCTCCAGCTGCTGACCCATCTCCCTTTTCTCCTTAAGATCATTATTGTCTGGAGTTCCTCACCTCCAATTCCCTCCTAGACCTTCTCCAGTCCCACTTCTGCCCCTTGCATTCCACTCAAACTGCTCTCGCCAAAGTCTCCAATGATCTTTTCCTAGCTAAAGCTCAGAAACAATACTCTAACTTCAGTCTCCTTGATCTGTCAGTCACCTTTGACACAGCTGCCAATGCCATTCTTCCCTGAGTCCTTGATCCATCTACATCTTATTTCTGGGTAATTTCATCCACAAATACAAATTCAGCTACCCTCTCCATGCTGATGACTCACAGACCTACCTACTGACCTATTCCAGACCTGTCTCCTCCTGTCCAAACCAAAATCTTGGCCTATTCCTCTGAGAGCTCATTATGGATGTCTAGCCCCTCAAGCTGAACATAGCTAAAACAATGCCACCTAGTGGTTGAACAGTTTAGTACAGTAGCATTCTATTGCAGAGCCTATTCTTCCACTTTCTCAGTCACTGTGGGCAACACCACCATTCTGCCTGTCACCAGGGCAGCATCTTTGACTCAGACCTCTCTAGGTCCCCATCTTGACAATTATTTCTTCATAACATCTCTAAGATACAGCCATTCCTTTTCAGTTAAAATTCTTGTCCAAACTCTCAACATCTCACGTCTCAGTTACAGTAACTTTGTGCTGTCTGGCCTTGACAAACAGTCTTACTCTGCTCGTATACATTCACAACGCTACTGTAATGATTATGTTCCTAGCTAATGGCTTTGAGCATGTTACCCCCTCTTTGAATCTTGCCCCTGA
This sequence comes from Gopherus evgoodei, assembly GCF_007399415.2. Taxonomy (NCBI): domain Eukaryota; kingdom Metazoa; phylum Chordata; order Testudines; family Testudinidae; genus Gopherus; species Gopherus evgoodei. The sequence continues at coordinate 313,453,175 of NC_044322.1, read as the reverse complement.
CTTTCCCTGCTCTACTGCATCAATCATAGGGTGTTCGTATTGACTTTCAAGGCCCACCTTACTTACCATCTTACTGTTGATGCTCACTTCCATTCAGCCAATGATGCCAGCCTCGACTGCCCACTTGTTAAATTTTCAAACAAGCATCTTTGTGCTTTCTTAGATGCTGTCTCCTCACAGTCTCCATAAATATCCTCAAGTTACCTCATTGTATACTTTCAAATCCTTTCTCAAAACTCCCCTTTGCCATGATGCCAACAAAAAAATTGACAGTGGTTAGGCTGCCAGTGGGCAGAAGTCACGGGCGAGCATACTGACTAATAATGTTTCATTGTTTACATGTCCTCTCCAATCTGTCTATATCCCTCTGTTGTGACATGTCTTACACTTAGAGTGTAAGCGCCGTGGGGCAGAGACAACTCAAGGGGTGGGCAGGGGTGTAGGAGTTGTGTACACACAAACCCTAGTACAATGAGCTCCATAACTTTGGCTCCTAGGCATTACAGTTATAGAAATAATAATAAAAAGTATTAATTCTATAAGGGTCCATCTAACAGCAATATCTCCACATCACCCTGCTATCCAGAACCAGATTCCTGAATAGCCTAATTCATGTTTTTCTCTGAGTTCAGATTCTCAGGATAGTATTAACAGGGTTGATGGACCATGAAGCCCTTAGCAACCAGTTGGCTGTATCACTGTGATGTACCCAGGATACAATCTGAACCATGAGTAGTCGTTTCCCCTCAGTTCTCCAACCTGGGGTACCTCTTACTCTGCTTTTCTGTGAGTTACCACTCGCACACAGCCTCCAGCATGTAGGTTACTCCAAGTTATAATGTATGAGTACTATAGCCAGCCACTCATGATTTACACTGCAGAGCAAAGCCAGTAAATTCTCAGTCACAGACTTTCCCCAGAAATATACTCCCAAACCCTCTCCTGGACAATACAAGCTCATATAAAGTCTTTCATTTTATAACAGAAAATGATATGCACAAATCCTGTTATCCCAAATGGAGCTACCCAGATATTTCAGTCTGAACACACTGGTTTAGATTAAGCAATAAAACAAATGTATTAATTAGAGAAAGATAGATTTTAAGTGACTACAAGTAATGAGGCCTAAAAGTCAGAACTGGTTACAAGAAAATGCAACTAATGCCTAGTCTGGGGCCTCTCCTCCCTCAAGAATATGACCTACTGGTTTCTTTATTCCACTATTACATGATTCTGTTCATAAAAGTGAACATTCATCTGGTAGGATGTGTTCCCTATAAACTCAGGGTGATTATTGTTCAAGGTTCTGTTATTCTTTTCAGGTTTAAGAATGTATCAGTGACCAAAGGACATCCTGAGGTTGGCTGAGCTAACCAAAGGATACAAAGGAAATACTATGCTCATATCTATGCTTCAGAGCCTTAGTGTTATATCCTTGGGGGCAGCTGGTTTAGGAAGAAATCACTTGAGGCCAGACAGCAGACAGCTAACAAAACTACCATTTATTTACAGACACAGAACTCGCCTAACCGGCCGAAGCTGGTTGGGCTATCCCCTAATAATCTAACTCAGTTGCCATAGGAACAAAAACCATGACAACCAAATACACAACATATTCCTCCCCCCTAATAAGAACATCCCCTAAATATAACACACACTAGACTAGAGAAGGAGGGTAGACTGCCTCCATTCCCGGCTAAACCCTGGGGATTATTTTGCCCCATAACCGTGGGTTCACCCTAGCTAAAGATCCAGCCGATGAGGAGGCCTTCTGTCTCTAGGTGGATTACGGTGAACTTCTGGTGTTGTTGCACTCGAAAGTACCATGGGCTCAGGGTCCGCAGCACAAACAGGTGAGGAGGTGGTATCAGCTCGTGCTGGGCAAAGGGGTATCTCAGCCGCCAGCAGTAATGGAGGAGAACAGTCAGGAACAGGTGATTCGTGAGTCGATATCTCACCAGAAGAGGTGAAGTCAGACCACTCAACTGCAGATGTGTCCTGAGGACTGGCATGACCTGGCAACAGCTGATCTACATGTTGCCGCCAGGTAAGATTCTCTGCAGTCCAGACTGTGTAGGAAACAGGTCCTGTTTGAGTGATGATCGTGGCAGGGACCCATTTAGCTCTGGAAGTATAATTCTGAGCCAAAACTGGCTGTCCCGGGCTAAAGGTTCGGTCTTTTGCTCTGGGTGCCCATCTGATGACTTGATATTGCTGCTGATGTTGCACAATTTGTCGGGGTTCAGAAGGTTTCAGCAGATCAAAGCACGTGTGCAGCTGTCATCCCATCATTAGAAAGGCCGGGGATGCCTGGGTCGTAGCATGAGGTGTGTTTCTGTAGGAAAGTAAGAAGGTATCCAGACGCTTTTGAATGGAGTGCTGTCCCCTTGCTGATTTCAAAGTGTGTTTCATTGTCTGCACAAATCTTTCAGCTAATCCGTTGGTGGATGGATGATATGGTGCTGACGTGATGTGGTGTATCCCATTTGCCTTCATAAAATTTTGAAACTCCTGAGAGACAAACTGCGGTCCGTTGTCACTCACAAGTTGTTCTGGTAGACCGAAACGACTAAAGAGTCCTCGTAGTTTTTGGATAGTACTCTCTGCAGTAGTGGACTGCATTATAGAGACTTCTGGCCATTTAGAATGGGCATCTACTCCCACCAAGAACATGCTTCCTTCAAGGGGGCCAGCGAAGTCAATGTGAATACGTTGCCATGGGTTTTCAGGCCAGTCCCATGGGTGTAGGGGTGCCCACTGGGGTGCATTCCTCACACCCTGACATGACATACAAGCTTTTGCCATCTCTTCAATAGCACTGTCCAATCCAGGCCACCAAAAATAGCTTCGTGCAATTTCCTTCATGCGCACTATTCCACAGTGACCGGAATGTAGCTGTTCTAACATCTGTGATCTCAGTGGTGGTGGAATGACACGTCTCCCCAACAACAAACAACCAGATTGGACCGATAACTCTGTCCTCCTGGACATGTAGGTAACAAGGTCGAGTGAGACCGGAGAGGTTTGTCGAGATTTTCCATGCATCACCAGGTCCATAACTTGGGACAAAACTGGGTCAACGCTAATTGCCTTCTTTATTTGAGGTGCAGTCATGGGTGTATTCTCTACCTGTTCAAAGTAGAAGATTTCCTTTTGGGCACTATCTTAATGTTTGACCAGCAAAGGCAACCTTGAGAGGCCATCTGCATTGCCGTGCAGAGTGGATTTCCGATATTTGATTTCATATGTGTGTGCTGAAAGTAACAATGCCCAGTGTTGCATACGACTAGCAGCTAATGGGGGAATGCCTGTGTAGGGTCCAAAAATTGACATCAGAGCTCGATGGTCTGTGAGAAGAGTAAACTTTCGCCCAAACAAGTACTGGTGAAACTGCCGAATTCAAAAAACAATTCCTAATGCCTCACGTTCGATTTGGGCGTAGTTAGTTTCTGCTTTGCTTAGAGTGCGTGAAGCAAAAGCAATAGGTCTCTCTTCTCCCAAAGGCATAATGTGTGACACGACTGCTCCCACTCCATAAGGGGAGGCATCGCAGGCCAATTGTAGGGGTAAGAATGGATCAAAATGCGTTAGAACTTCAGAATTTAGCAATGCATCCTTAGCTTTGTTAAATGCAACATCACAGGCTTCAGTCCACTTCCAGGCCTTGTTCTGCCGCAGGAGCTCATGAAGTGGTTTTAGCAGTGTGGCTAACTGAGATGAACTTTCCATAATAGTTCAGTAGTCTTAGAAACGAGCGCAGCTGGCTTACATTTCGAGGTGGGGGAGCCTCCACAATAGCTTTAACTTTTGCAGGGGCCTTATGAAGACCTGCAGAATCAATGATGTGTCCCAAATATTCAACAGAGGGCTTGAAGAATTCACACTTGTCTTTGCAAACTCGTAGGCCATACTCTTCCAGTCTTTGTAGGGTAGCCTCTAAATTCTTTAAGTCATCCTCTTCATTTCTTCCAGTGACCAGGATATCATTCAGATAGCACTGAACTCCTGACAAGCCACACAAGATCTGGTCCATAGCCCTCTGGAACAGGGCAGAAGTGATATTAGGCGACAGTATCGATAAAGCCCCTTATGAGTCACAATAGTCAACAGCTCTTGGGACTTTTCATCGACGTGCATCTGTAAATATGCTTGACTCAGATCAATCTTACTGAACTTTTTGTCCCCCAGTCAGGCCTGCGAAGAGGTCATCGATGCGGGGAAGTGGGTATTGCTCTGCACACAACACTGGGTTGACAGTGACTTTAAAATCACCGCAAATCCGGAGAGAGCCATCTTTCTTCACTATTGGAACAACAGGAGTGGCCCATGAGCTATGGGTAATTGGTATTAGGACTCCATTGGTGACCAGGCGCTCTGCTTCAACATTTGGCCTGATGGCATATGGCACAGTTCGGGCTTTCAGATATTTTGGTGGACTGTCAGGTTTAATGTTCAGTGTCACAGTGATTCCCTTCATACTTCCCAAATCATCTCCAAAAACAGCAGCATGTTTCCTTAGTATAGGGGTTAGACTGGTTTCTTCTTTAGTCATCTGGTGCACTTCTGCCCAGTTAAGCTGAATCTTCTCAAGCCAAGACCTACCCATTAAGGCTGGGTAGTTACCTCTCACCACAAACAGTGGCAGTTTAGCAGCCTGTCCATTGAGCTCCACCTTAACATCAATAGTGCCCAACATGGGCACAGCTTCTCCCATATACGTCTTCAGAACAGTTTTTGTTGCCTTAAGCAGAAGATGCTGTGGCTTTTCTTTATACACAGTCTCGGAGACCAGCGAGGCGGCTGCACCGGTGTCCAGTTCCATGCGTATAGGTTTGCCATCCAACAACGGGGTTACCCAGTATTCATGTGAGCCCACCGCCAAAGACAAAACATGCAGTGGCACTTCCTCTTGCGATGAGGTGTCACCTTGATCATCCTGGGTCTGTTCTAGGGTATGCAGGGTTCCTCTTTTTGTCGGCCAGATCACAGGCCTCTTTTTCTCTTGTTTACAGGCACACTCAATGTGTCCCTTTTTGCCACAGTGTCGACACACCAGGTCCTTACACCAGCATTCTGATGCCTGGTGACCTGGCTTACCACAGTGGTAACATTCTTGACTCTGCACAATTTTGTGGGTAGGTTCTTGTGACACCTTTTGCACCCTAGGAGATGCACTGATGTATTGCACCTCCCTTGTAGCCAGTTCCATGGAGACAGCAAAATCAACAGCCTTCTGTAATGTAAGCTGAGCCTCTGTCAGTAGGCGCTTCCGTATAGCTTCACTGTAGAGGCCACACACTAACCTGTCACGCAGGGCATCATTTAACATCTCTTTACAGTGTTCTGCTAGCTTTTTTAAAATTGCTATAAATTGTACAACTGTTTCATCTTCTTTTTGGTCTCTTTTGTGGAACCGATATCTTTCATCAATTATCAGTGGTTTTGGGGAAAATTGGGACCCCAGGATTTCCACTATGTCTCTGTAAGATTTAGTCTCAGGCTTAACAGGGTGTAGTAAGCTACGTAGCATGGAGTAGGTTTAGCCCCTACAACACTTAAGAATATTGGCACCTTCTTCGCTTCTGTAATGTCATTTGCAATAACAAAAAGCTCAAAACGCTCAGTATACACAGGCCATTGCACTATATTCTCATCAAAAGGTTCCAGTGGCCCGGTCAGGGTAGCCATGATACTTAGTTTCACTTTCACAGTCAGTGCAAACAAGCAGTTTGTTTGTTTGTTTTTTACCTTGACTTCTACTTCCTTCTGTTACTGGAGCAGCACCGGAATCCCACCCTCATCGCCACTTATTATATACTTGGGGGCAGCTGGTTTAGGAAGAAATCACTTGAGGCCAGACAGCTAACAAAACTACCATTTATTTACAGACTCAGAGCTCGCCTAACCGGCCGAAGCTGGCTGGGCTATCCCCTAATAATCTAACTCAGTTGCCATAGGAACAAAAACCAAATACACAACACTTAGGACTTGTCTACACTACAGAGTCTTGGCCAGCTTAGTTATGCCAGCAGAGCTGCCAGCATACATGCAACGTAAGCCTGCAGAAGGAGTTCATTTGCCAGCATGCAACACTGTCTCCCAGAAAGACATTAGCCGTGCTGACAGAAGTTGTGTTTTCACTGGAAATTTTGCTGACATAGATAAGAGTTGTGACTTTCTTCCTCCCCATTCTCCCACTCCTATCCAACATAATTATTCTGGAAAAACGTTGTGGTGTAGACCAGGTCTATGTGAGTTATCCCAGCAAACCCAGAAAGCACTGCTAACAGCAGCCTGAATAGCTTGTGAACATGCAGATGGAGCAAAGAAGTTTGTATCTGGCTTCAAGGAAAGGTTTAGTATAATGGAAGTTCTGTCTTAGCTCTACTGTTTACAAATGCATCTCAGAACTTGAATCTAGGCTGATTGTAGCTACACTTCTCTCTGCTCTGATTACCAGATAACTTTGTCACCTTCTATAGCTATTTCATTTGCATTTCCACAGTCTCGATTGCCTCTTCTGAAACAGGAAAATATTTAGCATTTTTGGTCATAAATTCTATCAAATATCAATTTTCTTCATTTTTGTTCCTCACTGGAATCAAATGATTGTCTTCTCTATATACCACATTATTTACTATTGTATTGGTGGCAGTTGTTTCCTGAAATATTATGCAGTTAAGTAGTTAGGTACTAAAGTAAGGTTGGCCCCAAAATACACAAGACTTCTCATTTTGTAAAAATGATATAGCAACGGGTGCAGAATGTAAACCAGAATTTTAAATTTCTACTTTTTCCTGTGTAGGACATTTGGAGTAAAAATTTCAAAAATACATAAACAGTTTGAGTCTGTCTCATTGTCTTTCAATGGGATTTAGACTCGTTAGTCACTCCCTAGTGCTTCTGAAACATTAATCCTTCATAAACAGAACCAATGCCTTATATTAACAGTAGATGGAGCGACTGGATCACACTGTAGAAGAAACAGTAGCAAACTGGATTATCCTTTGCCTTTGTTGTCTTTTGAAATTTAAGTACCCAAATTACATTTGCATAGATTATTTTTCTTGTATTTCTAAATGTTGCTGATATATACAGGAGTTAGTCTGAATAAAGTAGGAAGAGCTGGAGCTACAGGCTAGAAGGAATCCATCTAGATTCTCAACAGGGAAATGGTATGAAATGAAATTCTGTAGTCAGATGCATTTTTGGTCTCTTCCTGCCCAATTCAATGGAGGACACATCCCTTGTCTTTACTCAGACCTTTTGTTTGTTGAACTGGGTCAGTGTGATTAAGGTTTGAATCCCATGAACAGTTTAGCAATGCTCATCTGCCTGTTTATCAGGGCAACTGGGTAAGCATGTAAGCACCCATTCATCAGGTATGTCCATCTTTCCTCACCATTCACCCAAATAGGATTGAGACTGAGCAGATTAAAGTACTGTAGCTGTTCATATGATTTAATCTCCACTCAAAATTTTGAGCACCAAATTCTGTTTAATGTATGCATAGCTTGAAATGACATGAACAGGATTTGAATGTCCATATATGATGACAGAATTTGGTCCTGTATAGTCAAGTTAATTTCCTCCCAGTTTATTCCAGTGGGTACTATGTAGAAATACAATAGATTGGGAGAGATTAGAGATATTGATGAGAAGTGTCTTGAGAGAGTCATCGCATTATCATTGGCTGAGTCAATGAATAAGCTTAAAAATAACAGAGGAGATAAAGGGTCCAAATCATTGAGCTGTAACCCTCTAAGCTGGCTTCAGTGGCATAAAGGGGTCACACATCAGCTCCTTCTTTGGATGCCTGGGGAGTTCTCATGTGGCAACACCTGCTGTATCTGCTCTACACTAAGGACCCCTTTGCAGAGGACATGTAGGGGGATAGTTTGAGTGCTCCTACCTCCAGTTGTTACTGTCTGCTACAACAGTCTCTTGGAACCATAATAAGCAACAGGGTGCAAGCTAGGGCAGCTCTGAGGCTGCTCTAACTTGTATTAATGACACAGTAGCACACTATGATCCTGCGTCATGACTCAGGCTCACTGGTACTATCACAATACAAATAATAATCTGACCTAAGAATAAAAAATGTCTTTTGCCACCCTTGCTTTGGATGTTATGCTAACACAGCTTGGTCGCATATGAGAATTAGGGGCAGGATGCATAAATGACCAAAATCTCTATTAACAGGAGGAGGGGAGGGGACACAAATTAAATGGGCCAGGCATGTCCCCAGTAGGGACTAGAATTCAAAAGGTGCAAAGGTGGTGACCTCCCTTCCTTTACTGTACCCCAAACAGGAAAGGAGGAAAGGATTACCTGGCCCACTTAGAACTGATTGGGTGAGAACATTCTGCAAGAAGTAAAATATGCAGATATGGGCAAAGAATCAGCATGGAATTATATTTCATTCCGGGAGATTAATTGGGAACAATAAAAACTCCCAATTAGATTTTTAAATTAAAAATATATATTAAAAGTTGACACTTATGCGGTAGTGCCATAAAAACATGAGCTTAGCCAGTAGGGTATTTGAACTGACTCATTTTCACAACATTAAAATGTACTATTCACTGTAGTGAGATCACACCAGGAATTAAATAGGATTTTGCATTGCACAGCTGTGTCATTACAACCATGAATTAACTTTTTAAATAAACCATTTGTGTAATATACAAAGTATCTGTGTAATACATTTTGAAGGGCTACAGGTACTTTATTCTATCAGCATCTGAGATGAGTTTATATCTTTGTTCACAGTTTCCAAGTAGCATTGTCCTAGCTTCCAAGAGGACAAGAAAAAAAATGGACTTCTAGACTGAACTAATTCCTTGTTGGGAGAGAGTTGCATGGTTGCTGACTGAGGACACTTTTTTCTCTCCTCTGTTTTATTTACAATATGCACATAGTTCCAAACACAGAGAAGCAGCAAAATAGCTAGTCTGTCTAGCACATCCAACTGCATTTCAGGGCTCCAAAGTTGGGCTTTCTATCCAAAATATCCAGCCCAACTGTGTCTGTGTCCGCTGATTAACTGAGGCACTGCTTTCTGCTAATGTACTTCTCTTTCATCCACACTCCACACATGCTGTGGTAAGAATATTACTTGGCTCATAATTAAAAAACACCATAACTCCTCACAGCCTTGGCGATGTGGTTCGGAGTGCTGGGAAAATGTTGCCTTCCACCTGCTGCTGTCATTCTCTCAGAGATTTTTACTCCCAAGCAGGGACCCACTTGAACATCTCAGTTTTGAAGGTACCTAGATGTTAGATTGGAAAGGTTCCTAGCTGTAAAAGGCCTACCATTTATTCAGCATCTCAGCTTCACATAGACAACACAGCTCTGTCTTTGACATTATTTACATCAAAACCTAGGATAGCATGCTAGACTGATCAGGGAAAACACAAACGGGAGAGCTGACAAAGGCTTCCTTTGATTCATGGTTCCTTCTTCATGGACAATCAATCCAGCTGGAAACACTTTCCCTCCTCCAGAAACTGATGCAGGGGTAGTTCGATAACGGCAAAACTCCTGGACCAATCTCTGATAATAGGAGCCCAGATGTTGTGCATAGTGAGGCCTCTGTTGGAATTGCAAGCTATGGTTTTAAGAGCTGGAGGGGGAGGGGAGGATTTGGGATGAAGCAGTTCTGAGTCCTGCTTGTTAGAGGGCTCTGTACCAAAGCATGCGAGCCCTCTAGCAAACCTGTTTGAGATGGGGTGGAACAAGATAGTTGTGAGAAGGGCCACACCTAAAACAAGGCCTAAACAGTCTGCCAGAAACTAGCACTAAGGGCAGAAGGTTCCCCTGGGTATTGTGATCAGATTTGGGGGCAAGGGATGAGGGGAAGACAAACGCATAGAACTGAGAACACAGGCAATAAAGAAAGAGCCAGAGGGAAAGCCAAGTAGCAGCCTGTAAGCACAGTGTGACCCTGGAAAAAAGCTAGCGAGAGCTTTTGGATCTGTTGACTAAAGAGACTTGGGGGCTGTATGCTAAGAAACTGCTCCTTTTGCTCTTGGTGACTCCTGCAGTTGGAGAATCAGCATTTTGTACATTCCTTGTAAATAAACAAGACTGCATCAAAGAAAATACCAGAGTCCATCAATTTCTACTTCCAACTAGAACATCCCCAGGTCCCTGAACTTTGATTTGCCACTAGTGAAAAAGAGGCAGATTTAGTCTTAAGGAATGAAGACCGGGAGGTAAGGGGGACCTGAGAAGACTTCAAATATGATAACGGCTGTTACCAAGAGTTTGATGATCAATTGTACTCCATAGCCACTGAAGGTAGGACAAGAAGTAATTGGCTTAACCAGCAGCAAGGGAGAGTTAGGCTAGGAATTAGGAAAAACTTTAACTATAAGGATAATTAAGCACTGGAGTAAGCTTACCAAGGGAAGCTGTGGAAATCTGTCTTTAAGGTTTTTAAGAACAGGTTAGACAAACACCTGTTGGATGGTTTAGGTTAACTTGGTCCTGTCTCAGCTCAGAGGGATGGATAGATGACCTCTCAAGGTCCTTTCCAGCCTACATTTCTGTGATTCTGTGATATTTATCTAATTTCTGTTTGTATGCTGTGAAGCATAAGATCAAGGAAGCTTTTCAGCTGTCCTGAAGTGAGAACTGCCTCTCCACCCCCAGCTTTTGTTTTAACAGATGCAGGCTTCTGTTGATTTATGCACACCACTCTCCGTGTAATTAGCAGTGTCAATATTTAAGATACTATAATTCTTTTTTTTTTATGAAATTTTCAGAACAATCCCAAAATGTGATGCTGCTGCTTATCTGCAGGTGTATTGGCTTATGTGTGCTGGCTTAGCAATCCTAATGTTAAACATACATTTTACTATTGATAAAGTATCAGTAGGACATCGAGGTTTTGAAATGATGCCTGGTGGATTTTCTGTATCTTGAAGTCTTTAAATCATGATTTGAGGACTTTAGTAACTCAGGCAGAGGTTATGGACCTATTAAAGGAGTGGGTGGGAGAGGTTTTATGGCCTATGATATGCAGGAAGTCAGAGAATCATGATGGTCCCTTCTGGCCTCAGAGTCTATGAACAGAGAGCTATATCCTGACTTTTTTTTTTTTGCAGGAGATTGGTTAATATTATGATGCATTTGAAAGCACTATTTACAGTGATGTAAAAATATGTCAATATTTATTACATCAGCTTAAAAAAATGAGACCATCTTATTAGGAAATAATCCTTTTGCCATATTATAACTTACAAAATGACTGTCTTGGTGCAGTAGAAAAAGACTGCCTTTCAGGCAAACAGTGCCTGTGAGCCAACACTTTCAAATGGAAGTACTATTGATGCCTACTCAGTAGTTCATGTTTTTTGCAATTTTCTCTAGAGCTAAAGCAGAAGCAATTAGCATTTGGAGCATTGCAATGGCATTAAGAGTTAATTGCTTGTTCACTTTGCATTTGAAGCCAATAACTCTCAACGGGCATGGCTAAGTGAGGATGGTGAGCAAAAGTAATATCACAAGCCTCCATAAGTCTGTACTGTAAAGCAACATTGGTATTTTTTTCCTACTATACAGTTTTCTGTGCTATACAGGAGAGGTGGGAACTGATCCCCACTCTCCTAAGTTCCAGTCTTAATCACAACTCCATCCTTTCTCCTTAACTTCAGGTGCAATGGAGTTGTCTGAGTGCAGAGGTGAGTCAGGAGGAGGCTCAAGAAGGAGGTCTCAGATGTAGCCAGGGCCTAGGGTATTAAGCCAGTAGTGCCAAATTAAAGCATACCTGCTGTTTTATAGACAACCAGTGTACACAATACAAGATGGCATAATGTGGTCAGTTTCTGAACAAGCTGCAGGAACAGATGCGCTGATTACAGCCCTACTAAGAGAAATTCCAATAATCATGAATTGGGTCACAAGGGTACAAACAGCTGTGGCAAGGTCTCCCCAGGAGAAACGACGACAGTCTGCTCAAACTGTACGTGTGGAAAAATCACATACCATGCCCGACTCATGGCTTTGTATGGGAAGGACATGACTGAAACAGACAAGAGTGGAAGTCTCAGTCCTTTACAGCCAGTCTCCTCAGTAAGAAGGGACATGTATAATTGTTAATTACACACCTCTCTATGCTATCTATCCTCCATGTACCCTGGAGGGAGACCATCAGAGGTGGGGAGCAGGCAATGTTACCATAGTTTGTGCTCCCTTGGATTTTCTGGTGGAATAGGACTGCTTTCAGTTGTCACTGGAGCCTCCGGGAAGCCCTGCCAGTGTAAGCTATTGAGGAGATCTGCCAAATCACTGCTAGTTATTCCCCCACTTTGGCCAGCTCCAACGAGGGTCAGCTCTAGGTTTTTTGCCACCCCAAGGAAAAAAATTTTTGACTGCTTCCCATCCCAGGCCTGGGCTCCCCCCCCGAACCCCCTGCTGCCCCAGCCCTGGGCTCTCCCCCACACACACATCCACGGCAGCCCCAGCACTGGGCTTCCCCCTTCCCCCCCCTCAGTGGTCTCACCCCACCCTGCTGCCACCCCAGCCTTGGGCTCCTCCCTTCTCCCCCACCAGGACCCCCCCACACCTCCTTCCACCCTAGCCCTGGGCTCTCCCCCCACCACCTGCACCCTCCTTCCGCCGCAGCCCTGGGTCCCTGGTAACTCGCTCCCAGGGCAGGTCATTCAGCAGGAATTTTGGATGTGCACAAAACACAGACAGGATTAGTTCCCATATGGTTACAGAGCTGCGGTTAACTGGAACAATTTTCAGCTTGTGTGATTGGAGGATATCTGGATGCATATTATAAGACTGTCCTACATAAATGAGGAAAAGTTGAGGTGCCTTTATTATTCTTTTGTTCCACTCTTTCTTTCTATGGGGAATTTGCCAATGCAATATCACTGTCTTCCTTTCAAACAAATGAACACAAACAAACAAACAAAGGCAATGGCTGTTGAAAATAGCAATTCCAGTCCTAATAACCACTGGAAAGCATTTCTTGCTTAATGTTATCCTACTTTTTCTACAGCAAGTTACAGTGGATCAGTATATTTGATTTGAGAGAAATGAAGTAACAGATGCCCAAACTGAGCTTGAGCACTCTTGAATTCTGAGGTGTTCAAATCTGGAAGGCAGGTACTGTGGGGGGAGGAAGGGGGGCTGTGGGCTCCACGGGGGAGCATGGCTACATGTATGCAGCAGCGTGTCTGTAGCTGCGCGGAGCCAGACACGCTGGTCTGAGTGGCACGGTAAGGGAGTTGGGGGTTGGAGAAGGCATAGGGGGTTCCCGAGGGGCAGTCAAGGGACAGGGAGCAGGGGGAGTTGGATGGGGCAGAGGTTCGGGGGGACAGTCAAGGGAAAGGGAGCAGGTGGGGTTGGATGGGGCAGAGGTTCGGGGGGCAGTTGGGACAGGCAGCGGTTGGATAGGCATGGTAGTCCCAGGGTTTTTGTCAGGGGACAGGTAGGGGGGTGGGTCCTCGGGGGGGAAGTTGGGACAAGGAGAAGGGAGGCTTAGATAGGGCTGGGGGTCCCAAGGGGCAGTTAGGGGGCAGAGGTCCCAGGAGGGGGGCAATCAGGGGACAAGGACCAGTGGCGCTTAGATAGGGAATGGGGTCCTAGAGGCAGGGGTCCCGGAGGGGCAATCAGAGGACAAGGAGCAGTTGGTGCTTAGATAGGGGGTTGGGTCCTGGGGGGCCGTTAGGGGCAGGAGTCCCAGGAGGGGGTGATCAGGGGGACAGGAACGGGGGGTTGGATGGGCTGGAGGAGTTCCTGTGGGGGGCAGTCAGAGGGAGTGGATGGTGGCACTGTGGGGCTTCCCTCCCCATGGAGTGTCCAGTTTTTTTGAATGTTAAAATATGGTTTCCCTACATTCACAGCACTGCTGCCACATGAGGTCTCCCTCCTTCCTTTCCTGTTGGTAGTGGCCAACGGGAATGCTGGGAAATGTAGTTCTCGCCCTGCTCCAGGGCTTAGATCCATAGGCAGGGAGCTAACCAAGGAAACTACAGCTCCCAGGGCCCCCTGTTGGTTCTCAGCTCCATGCCGCCCCTGCAAATGGGGCTGCCCCAACCAGGTTTGCCTTTGCTGGTGTCTAGAGCCACCTCTGGCTCCGATCATTTTTACTGCTTTACAGCCTCTCCTTCTGATCCGCAAGCAGAGGGGGTGATTGTTGACAGTTATCTGTTGTCACAACCTCCTGCATTCCGCTCCCCCGCAGAGATCCTGTTTTTTATAGTAGACGCCTTTTTTTCAGATTCTAGACTGAATCTGACCCCTTCTTTTCTGCTTTCTGCCTGATTCAATGTGGTTTGCAGTCATTAGACTGTTCAAACCAGATGGAGAGGTTTTTTAATGCTTTATTATATGTTTTCCAGTTCTCCCCACTCTGATCTACCTATAGATAGCAGCAGCAAGAGGAAGTTGTTTATTGTTATGACAGCTGTATCAATCAAAGGAAAGGACAAGAATATGAAATGTGGAGGGCAAGAGCACCCAGGTGACTTTCGATCTGTCTCCTGAGGAGTGTGGGAAAAGCTTTCTTGATTGGAAGCTCCCTTGTAGCGTATGACTTCAGTGGGCTTTGGATCAGCTCCATTTTTAACAGAAATTCAAATTCAAAATTATATATTCTTTGGTATAATTCATAAGAGGAATAGAAATACTTCGACTTGAGTGGTTTATTTTTTTTCACTGCATATTTACTTATTTCTTCGGTTATTTTTCCTAGTTTTCTTTTGAATAACCTCCTGTTAGAAAGAAACCAGATTTGAATTAGGTCAAAGTGTGTGGAGGGACAAGAGGGCAATAGTGTATTTTGCTTAGGAGGTTCTTAAAATATGTAGCCTTTGAAGCTGTGAAGGAGTTAGAGACATTCCAGTATTATTCAAGAAAAACTAGGAACATCCGTTTGAATCAATGGTAGTGGAACCGAGTAATTCTACCATAAGAAGTCACCCTTTGTCTTCAAGTCATGCTGTTGATCTTGAAAGGGCAATATCACTAGGGAGATGAAAAGAGGCCTGAATATCAGTGGAGACTCCTCAGGGTAGCATTACCAATTGAGTCAGATACTGTACGAGCTTCACTTGCTGCTATAAATTGGCTCTGAAGAGGTGCCTTTATACCTCAGTTTTCCAACTCTCTCTCAGTTGTCAATAACAACCGCAACTAAATGTTTTTAAACACACACAAGTTTATTCCCTACACAGTGAACATGCAGAGAAGTAGAAAAACAAAAAGCTAGTCTACTACTTCCTACAGAGCAGGAGGGGCAATGCCATCACTTTTGGTGCTTTCATTATTCTGACATACTCCTCTGATTTGAGGCAGTCAGCAGATTCAGATGAAAAGTGTGAAAATATGTTCTCAGGGGCAGGAAAGAAAAAAATAAGGTCAAATCTTTTCCCTAGGGAATCTGAAACTAATTAGCAGAGTATTCGCTCCGAACTAACTGTGACATACCAGAGAGAGCTTTAATGATGGCATGAGAGAGAGATCTCATTATTGATAAATCCTTTTCTATTCCAGATACTATTCCAATTATTTTCACTATGCCAAACACCTAAAAATATTATTACCCTTTGCTGCTTCTGCTCACTTGATTTTTTTCAAACAAATATCTGATCTAAGCAGCATGGATATTTTAATATGCAGATAATCTTGTTCAATAGACTGAGAGATCCGTAGAAGGGCTATTATGCTGAAAATAAATGTTTTAGGTAGGGCTGTCAAGTGATTACAAAAATTAATCACGATTAGCTCTGTGATTAAAAAATTAATTGCGATTAATCATGCTGTTAACAATAATAGAATAACATTTATTTAAATATTTTTGGGTGTCTTCTACATTTCAAATAAATTGATTTCAATTACACCACAGAATTCAAGGTGTACAGTACTCACTTGATATTCTTATTACAAATATTTGCACTGTAAAAAACAAAAGAAATAATATTTTTCAATTCACCTAATACAATACCATAGTGAAATCTCTTATTATGAAGTTGAACTTACAAATGTAGAATTATGTGCAAAAGAAATGCTTTAAAAATAAAACAATGTGTAACTTTAGAGCCTACAAGTCCACTCAGTCCTACTTCAGCCAATCTCTCAGACAAACAGGTTTGGTTACAATTTGCAGGAGATAATGCTGCCTGCTTCTGATTATAATGTCACCTGAAAGTGAGAACAGGCATTCACATGGCACTGTTAAGCTGGTGTCACAAGACATTTACGTGCCAGATGTGCTAAAGATTCATATGTCCCTTCATGCTTCAACCATCATTCCAGAGGACATGCGTCCATGCCGATGGCGGGTTCTGCTCGATAACAATCCAAAACAGAACGGACCAAAGCATGTTCATTTTCATCAGCTGAGTCAGATGCCACCAGCAGAAGGTTTATTTTCTTTTCTGATAGTTTGGGTTCTGTAGTTTCCACATCAGAGAGTTGCTCTTTTAAGACTTCTGAAAGCATGCTCCAATACCTTGTCCCTCTCAGATTTGGACGGCACTTCAGATTCTTAAACTATGGGTCGAGTGCTGTAGCTGTATTTAGAAACCTCACATTGGGACCTTCTTTGTGTTTTGCCAAATCTGCTGTGAAAGTGTTCTTAAAACAAACGTGCTGGGTCATCATCCAAGACTGCTATAACATGAAGTATATGGCAGAATGTGGGTAAAACAGAGCAGGAGACTTACAATTCTTCCCTTGCAACACCAGCTACAAAAGTGCCATACAAATGCCTGTTCTCACTTTCAGGTGATATTGTAAATAAGAAGCAGGCAGCAGTATCTCCTCTAAATGTAAACAAACTTGTTTATCTTAGTGATTGGTTGAACAAAAAGTAGGACGGAGTAGACCTGTAGGCTCTAAAGTTTTACATTATTTTGTCTTTGAGTGCAGTTATGTAACAAAAATAATCTACATTTGTAAATTGCACTTTCATGATAAAGAGATTTCACTACAGTACTTGTACGAGGTGACTTGAAAAATACTATTTCTTTTTGTTATCATTTTACAGTGCAATATTGGAATAAAAATACTAATATAAAGCGAGCACTGTACACTTTGTATTCTGTGCTGTAATAGAAATCAATATACTTGAAAATGTAGAAAACACACCCAAAAATATTAATAAATTTCAATTGGTATTCTACTGTAAAAAAGTGTGAATAATTGCATTAATTTTTTTGAGTTAATTGCGTGAGTTAACTGCAGTTAGTTGAAAGCCCTACTTTTAGTCTATACCCAGAGACTAAAGACTGTCTGTCTACTCAAGCAACTTGTCTCATGCCTCATCAATATGAAGCATCCAGGGCTCAGCAGAAAGACACAAAGTTTCATATGTAAAAGCAGATTAAGCAGAAAGCAACTCCAGCACCTTCATCAAGGTGAGAGTCCTGTAATGGAACAATGTGCCCAGATCTTAATTTTCAACTCATTTGAGGGTTTAGCTTTGGACCAATTTTTCCAGCCCTACAGGAGGTGATCTGCACAGAGGGCAGTAATAATAAGGTTACTTTTAGTTTGTAAATAAAAATTTCTTTATAACCTCCTTTCCCCTTTGTAATCTCTCATTTGTTTGTAATGTCTTATCTGTTCTCCAGCACTAATATTAAGGTGAAGATCAACTTAGATACCATAATGATAGATCGTTACCTTAGAGATGCATATGGTATGCTATTTTCCCCCCCAAATGCTTTCCAGGTTCAAATAAGAATTGCCTACTTGCTAAATCTTACTATATATTTTCAACTAATCTTCTTATTTGGTTTCCCCAGCTGTCGTCATACTCAATAGGATTTAATCTGGGGAGCAACTTGCTTATCTTTGAAGTCAGTGTTATCCCTTCATGCAATCCTTTGTGTGTCAAAGCTTAGGCTAGTTACTCTTAGCATGTTCTAGCTTTCGTAGCCAGCCCACATATTTCTAGCTAACTAGTCAGTCTAGGTAGGATCATGTTAATTCTCCCCTGGGAATCAAATATTCTGCTCAGCAGTCCAGTTTAGCTGTGAAGGCTGAAATTAAAACAGCTTTGGACACTGCATATAGCTTACAAAATGCTTCAGAGTCTGGAGAAAATCAAACTCCCTGAAAAAAAAAGAAAAAAAAATCACATGCACACACACTCTGCATTATTACAGATCATTCTGATTTTGCCTAATCTGGATTAATTTTACCCCTTACTTGTTTTGGAGATTGTAACAAAAGAGTTTAGTTGAATTCCAGGTGGGATATTTAAGAGACATTGGCTCCTGCTGTTGCATTAGCCTAATAGAGCTATAGTGAGAGGCTATAAGAGATATAACAACATCACTCGTATGATGTATTGTTTTCAGTCTGTTATCTGGGGGACAGATCTAGGTGTCAGAAGAGTTATTTTACACCATTGGGACTTTATCATTCTGGTGCACAGCTAGATAACTTGATATTTGCTAATCAGACTGTAACAGCTGCCAGGTGGCTGCTCATCTTCAGAAGAACCTCTGGCTGCCAGAGAGGTAGTTGTTGCCTTTGTAACTTCCCAGATGGTTAGAGTGTGGCTCAGATACTAGGCTCAGTGCTCCAACGGATTTTTCCTTTTACATTTATTTTTAAAAGGCATTTTTTCCATAAGCAAGGAAAAGGCTTTTGTGTGTAGGCTCCCCGGGAAAGAACGTAGTCTGTGGTTACAGCACTGCACTAGGATACAGGAGATCTGATTTCACTTCATAGCTCTACTGCTGACGTGTTCCCTTGGTAAAGTCACTTAGGGCTACATTTAAATTTAACAGACCCAAGGCTGCCCAGGGTCATGCATATAGCACAGCCATCACATCTGACACTTCTATCACACATGCCAACACCTCCACTACAGTCTCAAGCATCTGGCTGAGCTGCAGGAAGGCAGAAGGTATTTGTATGAAGTTGTGCCTGTTGGCCAACAGAGACCGCTGTGACGCAGCCAGGCACCTCCTTTCCCTGCGGGATCAATGCCAGGAACTGCAGCAGCCCAGAGGTGGTGGAAGCAGAACACAGCAGCTGGGGAGGTTGCTTAGGATGCCTGATACAAGCTCCCTGCAGCCTGCTGCACTAGGTTCTCTCTAACACAGTTCCCAACCCTTAAAGAGCTCTTTCCTCCCTGGGAGCCCCCAACACCCACCTCCACACTCCCAGAAGCCTATCCATCAGCAGCCCCTGTCCCTTCTTCCCTGCCAGGTATTCCAGAATCCTGTACCCCTCAGGAATTCCCCTGCCCCCAGCAGCTCCCACACCCACCTACTCTCCAATCAGCATGCCACCCAACCAGCTATCCCCACTACATGTTCTTAAGCACTCTTCCCTCCACAGCCACCAAGTTCCGTACAGTTCCACCACCTTCCCATATGCAAGGGGTGTTGACCAGGGCTGGCTCCAAGCCCCAGCACGCCAAGCACGTGCTTGGGGCGGCATGCCACGGGGGGCTCTCTGCCGGTTGCCGGGAGGGCGGCAAGCAGCTCCGGTGGATCTCCCACAGAAGTGCCTGCGGAGGGTCCGCTGATGCCGCAGCTCCGGTGGAGCATCTGCAGGCACGCCTGTGGGAGGTCCACCTGAGCCGCGGGACCGGCGAGCGGCAGAGCTCCCCCTGCGGCGTGCCGCCCTTGCTTGGGGCGGCAAAATGGCTAGAGCCGGCCCTGGTGTTGACCATGAGCTTGTTTATTGTTATAGGCAAATATGCAACTTAGTTCATTACATAATTTGCATAGGATAATGCAGGGAGCAGAACAAAGCTTGGCAGCAATTCAAACCAGGAAAGTAATTGTGACTCTCAAGAGTCAGAATTCACTCCCCACTTCCCTCTCTCACCCCGAGTACAAACAGCTGATTCATGCAGGAAGTAATCTACTACCAGAACTGGCTTTTCTAGTAGCAGATCTGGTTCAGCTGTGCAGGGTAGTGCATTGTGGGATGCACACTCAAGGGTTTGCCTCATGAAATAGGGAGGAAACAGCCCTGCACCGGCTGCTTTTTCACACCGCATGATGTGAGCCATGAAGTGTGTGGTGTACACAGGGCAAAATGGCCCTGAATCACTTCATCTCAGTTCCCTAAGTGTAAAATGAGGATAATACTCCCCTACCATACAGGCCTGTTGCAAGGATAAATCTATAAATAGGTAGGAACTTCTCTGCTATCTGCTTATGAGGGCCCTATAAGTGCCTTGTGAGATAGTAAATGGTTTTCCATTGGCAAACTATGCAGATTGTGGTAACAGTACATCTTTGTCTTATAGGTTTGGTTGACTTTTTTTTTGTTTGTTTGTTTGTTTATCGCCGTAGAGATAGGTTACAGCAACCAGGTATGCAAATTACCCATAAAGCATAGAGGAGAATGGGGGATTACTAAATTTTCTAGCAGGCAGCCTGACTATTGCAGAGTTCATACCATAATAGCTGTCAGAAATGTAACTTGCATTGCTTTTCATTAAACTGAACAATTTCATTGGTTCTTTATGAAGAAATGTATTTTATAAGCATGTAGTGACTCACATTAAAATGCCAATGTTCCGTTAACCACAAGGACACTTTTAGGATGACTTTGATGGGAGTACTTGTGAAAGTATGTTTGCAGAATCAGGCCCTAATTTATTGTGTAGAAAATATTCTGGACCTCACTGTTGTTTTTAATGAAAACCTAACCTCGCCATAAGGTGAATGTCATGCAGCACATAACATCTTGAAGTTGCTTTGTTACAGAGCTATGAAACATTTTCAGTTTTCTTCTGTACAATTTATTTTTGTACCAAAGAGATGGGCTTGATCCTGTATCCACTCAAACCAGTGGCAAAGCTTTTATTGACTTTGATAGGTGCAGAACTGGCTCAATGTGTTGTCCCAAGATCTCCTCAAGCTACCAGATCAAATCTCTTTAAAACTTGACTCCAAAAAGTCATGGTGCTGTGAAATGGAGCTTTAAGGAGCTCATCTTTATCAGTTCTGCTTTAGCTTTCTCTGTTCACTTTGATGCATATACACTAGGATTAAGATTTTAATCTTTCATATAGAACACACATCAATTTTGCATTTAGATTTTGCTTACAGGGAATAAACACAGTGAACTAAGATACCATAGAAAATGTACCTGTACCACTTGCATGTTCATTTCATATTTCTAATAGTGTATCATAAGAATGGAAGGCATTAAAAGGCTATTTCCTAATCTAAATTCTTTCTCTTATATAATTTCATTCCCTCAGGACACTGTCATACTGTTTCTTACTAAACCTGTAACTTTTGTTGCTAATAAATTCCATACATTACTAATTCTTGGTATTTTCTTGAAGAAAATAGTCCCTGATATATATACACCTCTACCTCGATATAACACTGTCCTCGGGAGCCAAAAAATGTTACCACTTTATAGGTGAAACCATGCTATATCAAACTTGATTTGATCCACCAGAGCATGCAGCACCGCCCCCCACAGAGCACTCCTTTACCGCATTATATCTGAATTCATGATATGGTGGATCAAATCAAGTTCGACATAACGTATTATATCGAGGTAGAGGTTTACCCGGGTATATAACTATACTGAAGTAAGAGTTCTAATTGCCTGAGCTTCTCTTCTTCATATCAAATGTAGATTTGAAAAGAAACTTAGTGAATGGAACTGCATTCAGTGGAAGCAGAATTAGTCCACAACTCTTTCTTCCAGTTTACTGTCTGTATCTTTTCCCTACCTTTCCATTTGTTCTTTGGTCACCCTTTTGTCCCTTTTTCCTTAATAGGACAAGTTTTTTTTTAAATTCCTTAATACCTCTCTAACCTTTTAGCAATCAGTTTATACAACACAAATAGTATCTCTATGGGAATACTGAAGTACAGATATCATCTCAGCCTCAAAATGATAAGTCAGTCATGTCAAGGAAGGAATCACTTCATCCTTTCAAAGATAAAGATATGATTTTAAAATGTCATAGTTTGTATGAATTTAATTGCTATTGTTATGCTGGAGGATTTTAGTATCTCCTACCAAGTGTGTCTTTGTTCCATGGGAAGTTGCAAGCCTTGTTGAAGCTGATGGGCATACTAGCCACCTTTGACTCTGACTAAATGAGGGAGCAATAAAATGGCCTTTCTTTAGTGAACCCATGGATCAGCATGGCAAGGCTGGTGTACTCATTGGGCCTAAGGGTTTCCCGTGACTGAATGCAAAAATGCAAGAGCTGATGCATTAATTTGGTTGCAGCTGCAATGTCTGTGTGCATGAGAGGAAAGAAAGGCAGAGACGTGCAAGTAGTGTGGCCCTTAGAAAAATAGAGGAATGAGCGCTTCTTTTGGATACAGAACTGGCTGAAAGCAGACTTGGATTGCTGAACAACTACTTCCTGTTTATTCCTACTTTGCTCAGGGAAATAGGATTTTGTGTATGTAACCCACACACCTCCTAGGTGTGGTGTTCTGTTCCATCTAGTGGCACAGAGACCACTTAAAGAGAAATTAATAAGCCTGTTCTACAGACTTAGCTAAGTGCCATATGGCTTTTAGCTCATGCATTTAGCTCTGGTCCCAGCTTCAATCCTGCCCACCAACAACTGGGGTCTGTTGGTGTTACATGTACTTTCATTGTAAGTAAATAGAATTGTACTAGAAATACCTGGCTATCCTCAATTTCTTCTTCTAATGGAAACAATCCCAGCAGGGCACTGAATGTTGGCTAACCTTTTGGGTGAAGGGACAACACTATCATCGGTCATCCAGAGTTGACTGTATTATTTAGGGATTACTTGAAGTAGATCAGCTGAAAATACATATCAAAGCATTGCAGAAATTTTATTCTCTTTACTAGGCAACTAAGTGGCAAATTTAAATATGGACATATTTATTGTTGTGCCATATTTGTTTTTCTTAACTTTACAAAATAGCCTAACAAAATGAAAGCATGCTACAGAACAGTAAGGAAGGAGGGATATTTATTTAGGGTGATGATTGCATTCCACTAAGGAGTCTACAAGTGTATTGCTAAATGTACTGCCAATTGCTTGACTACACTTGCAGTTAATTATGAAGAATGTTTAAGAGACCAATTAATCAAGCTTAGCCACATTTCTTGGCTGAAGACAAAGCGGCACAACACAGAAAGGAAAGAGTTAATACGCTGTCATTCCTTCTAGGAAGCAGTTCTCTCAGCATTCAGTCCACCTAGCCCAGGAGGTGTGCTCCCCAATATGCATTCAAACGCACCCATGTTTAAGGTAGTTTATGAACTTAAAGCACTTTATATGTCACCCAAGATTAAAATTTACCAATCAGCTTTTTATCTTGTTTCACTGGTACTACTGTGAACCTTTCTTTAGCTCTGTTTTGGACACTACGTTCCAAACCAGTTGCCCATTAAGTTCTCCTTGTGGGTATCCAGGGCTGTGGGGCATCTCACTACCATCTGCACTTAGTGTGGGAGACCCTCGCCTATGCCTGGAAAGGGGAGCTCAGGAAACATTACAGAGGGCCAGGTCTTCTCTGGAGAGACACAAGACTCACAAGACAAGAGCCCAATTTCCTAGTGAAGCTCAAGAATCTTTAGGACAAACCCGGTGGAAAAAATACTACAGCAATTCCACAGGGTTCATCTTGTGGGGTGTTTTGAGCAGTTTTTTTCCCTTCTGCAGCTCATTACCTGATATGATGCAGTCATACCAAATTAACTATTAATTGCACAGTGTATCAAAGAATGCATCATTCTGCCATCTCCCTTTAAGTATTGGTCTGGAGAATATGAACAAGTCTTTCCTTATTTCCCACCATTATATATAGTCTTGTGTTTCTGGGGCTCAGTTCAGCTCTTTGATATGTGCATGCAAATCAACAGTTACCCTGGGAATACAGCTACTTAGTTTGTGTACGCCTGCACAGTAGCTGATTCTAGGAGGTACATGGCAATGCATTCCCACATATTGGAGAGAGAGATGAGTTCAGAATGTCTCTCCATTCTCCAGATTACAGTGTATTTTCCTCTTAGACATTATGAATCACATTCAGCTCTGATGAAAACATGTATAAGTCCAGTCAAAAGTGGGAATTATATCCACTTACACCAACCCTGAATTTGGCATTAATGTCACTTTTTGACTTATTACACAATTCTAACTCCTAATTCTCTCAGTCTGGCTTTCAGGAAATTTAGCAACGCTTTCTCCTTCTCCCCGCTTCTGCTGTATGTTTCTCTATTTTTGTTCCCATTTTTGTGGTGCTTCTCCCCTTTATTTCTAGTTTACAAAACACTGGTAGCTACTTACAAAATGTATTCAGCTGACTAAGTGAATTATTGTTTTTTCTGTTGCCAGTTCACTAATCCCTTAAAGGCAAACCAAGAACCACAGCCAAAGACGAAGCATTGATTCTCCCACAGAATGGGAGTCCAGCAACATATTGTTCATTATTATACCTATTCAGCAGGAGCATACAGCCAGCACTTTGAGTCCTTTAGGAGGTTAATGTGACCTGGCTCTGTCTGACAATTTGTCATCAAAACAAATTGCTGCAAATACCCCCAAACCATTTCCTATATAAAAGCGTTTGAACAGATTTGTATCCAGGCAACAATTGTAAGCTTCTAGATAAATTGCTCATTGCTCCTAAATTAGTTGCAGCTAATTTCCCTGAGCAAATGCAGCCTGTAAACCCCTGATAAAGCAAACTGGTGAAAACAAGTTTTAGGAAGACTGCCAGTGCTGTCTGACTACATTCAGCCTGTTCTTTTTTGGTGGATTTCAAATCTGAGGAAGACACTAACTGGATCATCGCAATGCATCATACACCCAAACTCTGACTATTACATAGCCATTGACTGAGCAAAGTATTTCTCTTTTCCTCTTGTGTGAAGGTTGCCAATTTGCATTACTATAGCATTTTAATGATAACAAAACAAAATAGATTAAAGACAGCTGCAAGCTCAATTTACTACACTGTGTAACAGAATTAGCTCAAGATCTCAGAGCTAGCTACCATGACCACAATGGGACTGTCCCAGGTGACTTCAATTCGTATAGCTGGCTACACACTGGATATTCCTCAGGCTGGGATGGGAGGTAAAGGAAAGGGATGGTGAAGTTTACGCTTTTGTCATAGATAAACCATTACTTTCTCTGTTTGATGTCAGGACCTGGTTTGCTGGTGTGTGTTCTCAGAGGCTAATAGAACCCCCTGGGTTTCAAAGAGGTCTGAGGAAAAGTACTGTTTTACTAACTGGGTCACTCTGTTAATGGCCTGGTGGTGCTTTATAATGTTTTCTTCAGCCATTGACCCAGTGGTTCCTAAAGGCAGGCTTCCCAGTTTAATACTCTCAGGTCAGCACAATATTCAAATAGCCTGTGACTGAGAGAAAGAGGGTAAAAGGCTAAAGCACCTGTACCAAAAGTCCTGTTGTGAGTCTCACCTCTTGTGATACAGAGTTTTGAAATCCTTGGCTGTAACTGGGCAGGAGGCAGTGAAAGGTTTCCTAGGCCAATTCATCAGAACTTTGTGGGTAGTAAACAACCTGGATAACTCAGGCTGTTTACATCAGGTGACTGCCAAATTTTCCTTCCGTGTGAAATTTTCGAAGTATTTTGCTGAGTGGAATCAGTGAGATACTGCACTGTTTCCACTGTAGCAGCGTTTTATCCAACCGGGAGAAATGCAGAGTCTTCCTTGGTCAAGCTTCAGACAGTGTCTGTCACTCACTGAGGTGCTGTCAGATGCACAGGATATGATATGTGCATTAGACTCAGGGCCCCTTTGGCTGGCAAAGGCCAGTGGGAAGGTATTGAGCCCATTACTAGAGTCTGGAATATAATAATTTTCTTATTGGATGGAACCAATTGGTTCATGTAGATCAGTATCCTGTCTTTGGGAGGAGCTAGTACCAGAGTGTTTAGAGGAAGGTGCAAGAAGCCATGCCATAAGCACCTACTTCCACTCAAAAGCCTTTTTGTCTTGACCTCACATATACGCTAGACTCTATTTTCATCACAAGGAGCACTTTAGTGTGTGTGTTTGTATTGTATCTATTCATCCTTTTTTCCTCTTGTACTTAGATACCCTTACTTTTGAACTATAATCATGCTAGATAGCTGTATTTTTACATATAGGAAAGAAAGACGACCTATTCATTAGATTTTATAAAAAAAACAACAAACTTTGATAACAAATCTGATTCCAACCACATTGCCAGTTTCACGGTATGTGCACCTGTATTCCCTCCTCTGCAGTCCACTCCACAAGTACCTAATCAGGTCTCCAGCCATCACCTGTCTCTGGGCATGGATCCTCATCTCACTGCTTTCTAACTGGGGTTTTTTAAGGCTGCACAGCTCCATGCCTTACTCTGTGATATCCCCAGTTGCACTGGCCTTTTGGCAGACTCATTGCATTGCTCACTCTGTCTCTGAGGGTTATATTTAGTATTTTGCCAACAGCTGCATGTTATAACACAGCTCTTTCTAAGAAAGTACATTTATTCTTATGGTAAAAGCATTACAGAACAAAATATATAGAAATAAATGTACCTATTCACATGCTAAAAGCTTATCAAAGATCACTCATCAGTCTTATGGGGCCCTAGTAGGTCAAAGTCTTTCTAATCTTTCTATCCATTTGCTGGATCAGAACAAAGGCCCTGAGCCAATTTAAACCCAGCCTTTTTGTATCAAAAGCTCTTTCTCTGTCTGGTTTCTGGAAAATCTAGATCAATATTTGCAGACCTCCAAAAGGTGGTATTTCTCTGGAGGTGTTCACAATCTAAGTGATTCACTTTAACCTCACTCCAGTTTTTAGTTCCTGGTGAAGCTGTGGGAACCCCTCACACACAGTGAAACAAACCAATCATAAATTTAATACAATATGATCCCCCAAAATATTGCATACAGTTGCAATTTCTGTCACACACATTACTATAGAAGTGTGACGAGTAATAAAAAAAATCTTGAGTATGAAACTGTGAATCTTCTGTATTTTCATATTTTTCCCTTCTCTTAATTTCTCCCAGCATTTCTCTCATTCAGGCATAAATCATTATTAATGCAAATGAATCAATGTGTAAACCTAAACCAATATTGACAGCCAAAACATCTATGCTAAAAGTGGAGTTACAGTTGAGAGTACATATTAATAATATACAGTGAAGTCCATAAGATGGATGTTTATTATCCCCCAGTCAAGGAAATGCAGAGTTAAGGGTAAATTTAAAAGGAATCCAAACTCATTAAGGTATGTAAATATACAATTAAGGTGCTGAAAACAACCTTGGTTCTTCCCAGCAACGAATATATGATTATAACATTTTAATGTTTGTTGTTCCAGATTAAATTAACTGGATTTCTAAAGAGATTTGACTTTTTTCTTTTTTTCTTTCACTCTTCCTGTTTCTCTGTCACATGTTGGGGGGAGGGATAGCTCAGTGGTTTGAGCATTGGCCTGCTAAACCTAGGGTTGTGAGCTCAATCCTTAAGAGGGTCATTTAGGGATCTGGGGCAAAAACCTGTCTGGGGATTGGCCCTGTTTTGAGCAAGGGGTTGGACTAGATGACCTCCTGAGGTCTCTTCCAACCCTGATATTCTGTGTTTCTCTATCCACTGTTAGTACTTACAAGGTCATATTATAGAAAATGTCTTCTTTCTATATAAAAGAGACAAGGTGGGTGGTGCAATTTCTTTTATTGAACCAACTTCTGCTGGTGAAAGAGGCAAGCTTTCAAGCTCCACAGGATCTGAAGAAGAGCACTGTGTAGCTTGAAAGCTTGTCTCTTTCACCAGCAGAAGTTGGTTCAATAACAGATACCTCACCTACCTTGCCCCTCTCATATCCAGTGACCAATACAGCTACAACACTTCTTTCTATATAGCACTATTGCCAATTAAAATATACACAGGAGCTTATTCTTGAATATGGTGGGTATACATGATTTTACAGTATAATCTCATGAAGTTATGCAATAGGGTCCTGATCCAAAATCCATTGAAGTCAATGGGAATCTTTCCATTGACTTCAGTGGGTTTTGGATCAGGCTTAAAGTATGAAAATAGTTTATACAGAATACCTAGTTCTACCTCATTGCTAGACATTTTTTGGCCTTTCATTCTGACTTAATGAATAAATGTGTAACAGGACCAGTCCACATGTCTCTTAGCTTACTATTATTGTTTGTTAATAAGCACAAAGAACTCACTAGACTAATGCTGCAGTGGCATTAGATTTTGACTTAAATGGGGCCAGAATTCCTTCTATTGTGCCTCTGAGTTCATATTGGGGCAGAGGCCACTACAGACTCCTGTTTTAAAGGTGCAGCTGAATATTTTGCCAAGTGGTTCTGAAAGACTAGAAATAATACCTTTAATGTTACTTGCTATATTGTGAATAATCTTCTGCAACCAGCAAATTTCAGATTGCTGCTATGGACAATCAATACATAAATAGGGGCTATTTTACAAGTAAAATTGACTCTGATTTACAGCTTATCAGCTCTTACCACTTGCCTTTCACCCTGTTAGCATATCAGTCTTGAGGGCTAGATTTGCCAAATGAGGTGACCATGAAAAAATAGTCACTTTAAATAAGTCCTGTTTTGCTTTGGGGAAAAAATATACTTCTTGCGGTCACACTAATAAATTCCATTCCTTTAGATCCTTTTCTATTAATCTAGTTTTCTTTCTTTGGTCTGGATTATTTCTGTTGTTATTACGAGTTTGTCTTTAAGATCTGGCATTATACCTGTAGGAGCATCAGTGGCAGTTGTGAAGCCACTTTAGAAAATCCCCACTTGTAAGCTTTCTGCAGACGTGTGTGTCATTTCTGGAAATTCCACCCCTCCCTTTCTCCCCAATAATTTTGTTTTAGGAAAGAAACAAACATTTTCAGCTTTATTCTGTGGCACAAATGTGTCAAGCAAACGGGTAGATTAAGTACCTCCATACTAAGCCAAAACTCTGTTTCCTATTAAGAGTCAGTTGTCCAAGTCAAGAAATATAGAGTTTGTAATGGATTGTCTCTGGGAGTGGACTGAGGAATGCTGGAGAGGGAAGGAAAAAGCAATCAAAACCCCATACAGCTTCCAACTAACTGTGCAAAGATATAGAGGGATGGGGTGGGAGGGAAGAAGGGACATGGAGGGAAGAGACCAGAGAGGGAGGTTACTTCTTGAAGCTTGAGCTCGCCTTAAGGCCCTGAAGAATGAGATTTAGACTGATTCAGTGCTACAGATGGGGTAGCTACAATCTAAAAGCTAGAGTGCATCCAGAAATAGCCTAGAATTTGTTTCTGCCTGTGAAAGTGATAGTTTTGCCCACCGGACACTGTCACTTGACTATCAAGTGAGGAAGGAGTAGAGGAAGGATTACAGGTATGAGATATAGATACCAAATGGCTTATCTGAATATTTAGAGGTAATTATGGGCTCTGGTTGCTCCAGAAATGAATTCGTAATAGATTCATTCCTACCCACTTCAAAAGAGACCAAAGAATATGTTTGGGGAAGAGGACACAAGGAACATCAGGCAGTCTGAACTCAGATACTTGGGTGCTTCCACTAACAAATGAATGAGACAATCATCCAGTAATGTACAAGAGGGTACTGCCAGAATCCCACTGTTAAAAATCTATTATCAAACTGAAGGGAGGGTTGGGTGACTCTCAATCATTCTTTTCTGGATGCTGCTAGGTCTGGACCAAGAAGCTTTATCTCTGGACACAAGAATTCCTCTGAGGAACAAACTGTTGGCTTCTGAAATGGATCAAGTTGCACCAAATGGCAGAAATAAAAAAAAAAATATCCCAGGGCAGGATCCCCAGAAATCCCACTAGCCATGTAATCAGTATAGGGTTTCAGGAATAAATAAGCAGAAGCATTTTTTGCAAAGGGCAGGTTGGTGTGAGTTTGTTTTCCAAATGGTGTTGCTTCATTCCTTGGCTGCATTTAAGAGAAAGCATTTCTGTTAAATTGCTAAACTGTGCCCTGCCTTCCAAACGTATACATGCTTACAATCAGCTGAGTTTAATAAAAGTAACAGTCTTCCCAACTCTTACAATTTTATTGCAAATCTAGTGATGTTTGTCTGATGTTTTACATAAAACCCCAGCTTCTGGAATAAAGAGACTGCAAGAGAATCTCAGCTTTCAAGTAAGGTTCTCATCCTCATAGTGACAGAAAAAAGAAAAATGTGATCCAAGTGCACCCTGAGGGCTCAAAACAAAGGAGAAAAACAAAAATCAGCAGTCCAGATAAATCAAATCCAAGAATTTTAGAAGAGCTGGCTGAGGAGGTTACTAAGCTATTAATGTTGATTTTCAGTATGTCTTGGAGCACAGGGGAAGTTCCAGAACAAAACTAATGTTGTGCCAAAATTTTAAAAGAATAAAAGATGATTTTAAGCTTATCAATCTGACATCAATCCTGGGTCAATTAATGGAGCAGCTGATACAAGACCTGATTAATAAGAATTAAAGGAGGATTATATAATTAATGCCAATAAACATGGGTTTATAGAAAATAGATCCTATCAAAGTAACTTGGTTTTTTAATGGGATTACA
This sequence comes from Gopherus evgoodei, assembly GCF_007399415.2. Taxonomy (NCBI): domain Eukaryota; kingdom Metazoa; phylum Chordata; order Testudines; family Testudinidae; genus Gopherus; species Gopherus evgoodei. The sequence goes on along the minus strand of NC_044322.1, from coordinate 313,422,662 downwards.
AGTTTAAATTATAAAGATAATAATGTTGTGTAATATACTTAGACTTCTGCAAGGAGTTTGAGTTAGTGCCACACAACATTTTGATTAAAAGACTGGAATATTACACACATTAAATGAATTAGAAGCTGGCTAATTGATAGGTCTCAAGGTGTAATTGTAAACAGGACCTCATCCATCATTTGGCAGGTGTTTTTGTAGTGAAGTCCTGCAGGGACTCGTTCTTAGCCCTACGCAATTTAACATTTTTATCAATGACCTGGAAGAATGCAAAATCACTCTGTGATGCTGAGCCAGTGAGGGCAAAGTTGTTGACCTGAAAACAGCCTTTAGGGAAATATTAGAAGAGTATTGAATGGTAAACAGGGCCATTTCATGTTAGTTATCAAAGCCATGTTAAGTACTAGAATCCTTGATATGTAGACCTGTATCGTTAGAAAGTCAATAAAAGATACTAAGTGTATTTGTTTGTTTTTACTTATGTCTTGTGTAAGTTAAACTATGTGATCTAATTAATTTGTAGATGCTAAACTTCTGTTCCTGTCTATAAGGTTTCATTACTGTATTCTATTGATTCAGAGATCAAAAGGAGATATTATCATTTAGATGAGACTTGTGGTATAATATTATTGTCTTCGTTTCTCTTTGAAATTTGTGACTCCACATAGTAAAACTACCTGTGAAATGTCTGAAAGGTTGATTGCCCGATGCTAGTGAATGGAACTAGTTACTGGTGTAAGACTAGGAACAGGGATTAGCTTCAAAGCAACAACATACATTACCTATTCTTCATCCAAGGAAGGCCTGCTGTGATCATTTGCTGTCAAGAGATTTATCTGCTGAGCTTTAAGCTATAAAGGAAGTTTCAGGTCTGATCCTTGCAGTGACTCTGAAAGAGATTTGGGTGTCAAGATGCATAGTCAGCTGAACATGAGTTCCCAGTGTGATGCTGTGGTCAATAGGGCTAATGAGATCTTTAGGTGCATAAACATGGGAATCTTGAGTAGGAATAGAGAGGTTATTTTTCCTCTGTGATTTGGCAGTGGTGTGACCGCTGCTGGAATGTTGTATCAGCAAATTAGTTAAGCATAACCTCCACTGAATCTACACAGGCCACTGTTAATCAGCCTGTAGTTGTCCTCCCAAGCAGGGCAGTTCTGCAGTCAGAGCAATTGCCTTTCTTCAAGTCTAACAGTATTTTAAACTATTACATGTTTAATGATAACCAGAAAAAGGCAGAGTCTGTTAACTCTAGCAGGCTTTTGCTTAAATTATGCCTTTGATGATTCTTTCCAGCCTTCAGGACTCTTCCAAACACACAGAACTCACATATTAATAAAGGTTCCAAGTTTTCCTGGCTTACTTCCTTGATAACAAATTATCCCATCAACTTTGCACTTCTTGCCATCTCTTCCTTTCCCTTGAGAAAATCTACATATTTCTGAATCGGGGGGGTGGGGTGGGGACCATCTTCAGCTTCTCCTCCCGTACTAAAGATACAGGTAACTAACAGCAGCAGGTGGTAGTTGTACTGGAAATATCTCTCTCCTATACATTGTAGCTATAATCAGCACACACAGAGATGCACATTAGCAGATGCCCACTTGTGGAATCCTTAACCACAAGTGGTGAGCATTTTAGCAAGTAGTTCCACTGACTTCAGTGCAGCAGCTTGCATGAGTCAGTGCTCACCTGTTCTACATCAAGCCCTTTGTAATGATCAGGGCTTGCTTCTACAACTGTCACTCACACATAGTTCCACCTTATACTGGGAGTATTCTCATAATTTTCTTTTTACATTTAATTCTACAGGACCTGTAAAGGGTGCATACAGCTGTCCTATGTAAGGAGCTGAAGATTGCCCTGGCATGAGAGTATCCACAGATGCATAGATCCAAGTATGACATTCTCTTCCACTCATCCCCCAGCGGGTGAGGTGCAATAGCCCATAGGGGCTGTTACAAACTGGCACAATTTAGAGAAGATCTTGGGGATGCTTTAAATTGTGCCAGGTCTGAACTGGCTTCCAGGGGGACTATGGGAATCAGGGCAAGGAAAAATGGCCTTTACCCTCTAACTGGTAAGCTGTGTGCTGCTCTAGTCCACATTCCAGTAGCCTTATGCAGCTCGGAAAAACAAACTGGACAATGACATTTCAGTGATTCCTGCTGACACTCACAGAGTGCAGTAATAACTGTCACAGATGGCAGGATTTTGATCCTCCTGTGACAGTCCACTAGAACATTTACTCCAGCCATCTTCCTATACATATATCTCATGTTCTGTGATTTGTTTTGTATTGTCTGAATTGAAATGCATTTGCCATAGGAAAAATTAGTTCTATCTAGCCATTTCAAATGATGACAGCATTTTCAAATAATAGTATACATCAACTGTTGGACATTAACAGCCCTATTTGGGAGACAGTTACTGTCAGACTGTCACTAAAGGTTAGCAAGAATTGAAGCAAATGCAAGACCAGAAATGTACATTGTTCCATTTTCCATTGTTCTGTTGGGGGTTGGGTTTGTTCTGAATGACAGGCAATTATGCTCCTGTGTGGAATCGATAGCTGAAACAAAAGAAACCACCAAGTAGAAGACACAGGCCACATGCAAGGCTGGATAGGAATCTGAGCAAGTGGGTAGAGGGATTTCACTGGGGGCTTCATAAAATGCAGAGGGCTGGGTATTGTTTGATGAAATTGGGAGTGTGACAGAGAGAGAAGCAGAAGAAACACCATAGGCAGCAAGGAAGCACCAGAAACTGCCAGAGAAGCACTTGTAGTGTGACCCTGAGGGGGAAAAAAAGCTAAGACAAATAAATAGCCAGCAAGTTTAAAACAAACCAAAGGAAGTATTTCTTCACACAACATACAGTCAACCAATGGTACTTTTTGCCAGAAGATGTTGTGAAGGCAAAAACTATAACTGGATTCAGATAAGAATTAGATAAATTCATGGAGAGTAAGTCCATCAAAGGCTATTAGCCAAAGTGGTCAGGGATGCAGCCCTGTGCTTTGGGTGTCCCTAGCCTCTGTCTGCCAGAAACTGGGACTGGACATGGGACAGATCACTCAATAATTGTCCTGTTCTGTTCATTCCCTCTGAAACACATAGCAATGGCCACTTACATTAAAAAGCACTTTTGGGCAGAGTGCTAGATAGAAAGGGGTTTGGAAATGTGAGCAAAGAAGCTGTCTCTTGTTTGATTCCTACTTTGTTCGGGGAAATAGGACTTTGTGCATACACTGTATCAGAGAAATAGCTGACTCAATCTTCAATTTCTCCTCCTAAAAGAAACAACCTGAAAGACCCTGGATATTGGCTAACCACTCAGGTCAAAAATGCTAGCAGCATGTTTGAAAACTCCTTTGGTCTCTGCATAGAAAACAGCATCTTATTTATACAACCTAAAGGTGTTTCATCCCCAAAGATAACTACTAACCCTACATTTAGAGTATGTCTACACCAGAGCAGAAAAGTGTAATTTCCAGCTCTGGAAGATATACCCAAACTAGCTGTGTTTGATCTAGCATGCTAAAAATATATGGGTAACCACAGCAGTAGAGGGGCTAGCCACCCAAGTACATGCGTATATGCAAACAGCACAGGAATGCAGGGGCAAGATTAGAAAGGCAAAGGCACAAAATGAGCTCAAACTAGCTAAGGAAATAAAGGGAAACAAGAAGACTTTTTATCAATACATTAGAAGCAAGAGGAAGACCAGAGACAGGGTAGGCCCACTGCTCAGTGAGGAGGGAGAAACAGTAACAAGAAACTTGGAAATGGCAGAGATGCTTAATGACTTCTTTGTTTCGATCTTCACCGAGAAGTCTGAAGGAATGCCTAACATAGTGAATGCTAATGGGAAGGGGGTAGGTTTAGAAGAGAAAATAAAAAAAAGAACAAGTTAAAAATCTCTTAGAAAAGTTAGATGCCTGCAAGTCACCAGGGCCTGATGAAATGCATCCTAGAATACTCCAGGAGCTAATAGAGGAGATATCTGAGCCTCTGGGTATTATTACCTTTGGAAAATCATGGGAGGCAGTAGAGATTCCAGAAGACTAGAAAAGGGCAAACATAGTGCCCATCTACAAAAAGGGAAATAAAAACAACTCAGGAAACTACAGACTAGACTAGTTAGTTTAACTTCTGTGCCAGGGAAGATAATGGAGCAAGTAATTAAGGAAATCATCTGCAAACACTTGGAAGGTGGTAAGGTGATAGGGACTAGCCAGCATGGATTTGTAAAGAATAAATCATGTTGAACTAATCTGATAGCTTTCTTTGATAGTATAATAAGTCTTGTGGACAAGGGAGAAGGGGTGGATGTGGTATTCCTAGACATTACTAAGGCATTTGATACAGTCTTGCATGATATTCTTATCAATAAACTAGACAAATACAACTTAGATGGGGCTACTATAAGGTGGGTGCATAACTGGCTGGATAACTGTACTCAGAGAGTAGTTATTAATGGTTCTCAATCCTGCTGGAAAGGTATAACGAGTGGGGTTCTGCAGGGGTCTGTTTTGGGACCAGCTCTGTTCAATATCTTCATCAACGACTTAGATATTGGCATAGAAAGTACGCTTATTAAGTTTGCAGATGATACCAAACTGGGAGGGATTGCAACTGCTTTGGAGGATAGAGTCATAATTCAAAATGATGTGGACAAATTGGAGAAATGGTCTGAGGTAAACAGGATGAAGTTTAACAAAGACAAATGCAAAGTGCTCCACTTAGGAAGGAACAATCAGTTTCACGCATACAGAATGGGAAGAGACTGTCTAGGAAGGAGTACGACAGAAAGGGATCTAGGGGTTATAGTGGACCACAAGCTAAATATGAGTCAACAGTGTGATGCTGTTGCAAAAAAAGCAAACATGATTCTGGGATGCATTAACAGGTGTATTGTGAGCAAGACACGAGAAGTCATTCTGCCGCTCTACTCTGCGCTGGTTAGACCTCAACTGGAGTATTGTATCCAGTTCTGGGCACTGCATTTCAAGAAAGATGTGGAGAAATTGGAGAGGGTCCAGAGAAGAGTAAGAATGATTAAAGGTCTAGAGAACATGACCTATGAAGGAAGGCTGAAAGACTTGGGTTTGTTTAGTTTGGAAAAGAGAAGACTGAGAGGGGACATGATAGCAATTTTCATGTATCTAAAAGGGTGCCATAAGGAGGTGGGAGAAAACTTGTTCATCTTAGCCTCGAAGGACAGAACAAGAAGCCATGGGCTTAAACTGCAATAAGGGAGGTTTAGGCTGGACATTAGGAAAAAGTTCCTAACTGTCAGGGTGGTTAAACCTGGAATAAATTGCCTAGGGAGGTTTGTGGAATCTCCATCTCTGGAGATATTTAAGAGTAGGTTAGATAAATGTCTATCCGGGATGGTCTAGACAGTATTTGGTCCTTCCATGAGGGCAAGGTACTGGACTCGATGACCTCTCGAGGTCCCTTCCAGTCCTAGAGTCTATGAATCTATGATCCTTAGTCATTTCTTTTAAACACAAAACATCTGAAACTTGTTAACTAATTTCCCTTCATACTGTGTATTGGCCTTCATCTCTACTTGTGCTTTACTACAAAAGCTGAAACAAAACCTCAAAGAAAGTGATTACTAGAGCTGCCAGAAACAGGAACACTGGAAATAAATTGAATTTCATGGGTTTTTTTGAGTGTTCCCAAAGGTGCTACCATCAAAAACAACCTTCCAAAGCAGTCAGCATGATAATTAATCCAACAACAACCTCAGTAACTCTCCAGTGTAAGTTTACATTAAAACACCTTCTGTTACTCAGGATGTAGAACAAAAAAGACATAAAATATCAATTATCACCCTTACTGCATATTCCTTAACAGAACAAATGATCTGGAACCTGGTGGCATCAATGTAACATGATTCGGTCATCACGAAACCAGGTGACTGGAGCCTCCTTTAGTCTTTTCTGAATTTTCAAACCTATAATCTCTGTTCCAGACACCAATACCTCTCATAAATAAATATTCGTGGACCCATTTTGTGAAAAGACAAACAAAACAGGTAAACCATGTGCATAGCTAGCTGTCAGCCATGAGTGGTATAGTGGATGCTGATCAGGGCCGGCTCTAGCCATTTCACCATCCCAAGCACGGCGGCACTGTAGGAGATCCGCTGGTTCCGCAGCTCCAGTGGACCTCCCACAGGCATGACTATGGATGCTCCACCGGAGCCACGGGACCAGCAGACCCTCCGCAGGCAAGCCTGTGGGAGGTCCACCAGAGCCGCCTGCCACCCTCCCAGCGACCGCAGAGCGCCCCCTGCAGCATGCAGCCCCAAGCACATGCTTGGCGTGCTGGGGCCTGGAGCCCGGCCCTGATGCTGATCTGCAGTTTCTACACATGGACACTAGATGTGCCTAAGTAGTAATCAGCAAAGAATCCTGTTGCATCTTATAGACTAACAGATGTATTGGAGCATGAGCTTTCGTGGGTGAATACCCACTTAGTCGGAATTAACACCATGACACTACTTCTACTTGACACCATGCTAAGTAGTAATCAGTACAGCTGGTTCAAATTGATTCTTTGTATGTGCAACCACAAAATAAAGTGACTGCTTGCATTCAATATCTGCGCATAGCACCATCTCAGCAGTAAACAAAACAGGCTGTGTATCAACCGGAGGAGGCACCCATTTAAGGGGCATACAAACGACTTTATGCCCTTGTACAGGATGCTCCAAAGCACCCCTTTCTGGCAATTCTGGGAGTTAGCTCTAGCAGTCTGACACCCCTTCCTGAGGTTGCTTGCTCCATCACTCTCTCAGTCTGAGTCTCTCAGGACTCGACTGCTCCCTCTTCATGGCTTGGCCCTCCAGACAGGTCACTTGGGTTTTTCCCTTCTGGGGAAATCGTGTGTCCAAGCCTCTCAGGGCCATTCTCCCTGGCAGCCTTCTCTTTCACTGCCTCTTAACCATGCCACTTCCTCAGTAGCTGGCATGGGAACCGAGGCCTGCCCTCTACACTGGGCTCCAGCCCAGGCACCCTGCAAGAAGCAATCAAGCTCTGCACTTATCTCTGGGCTACTTTATACCTTGCCTTCTTTCACCCTCACAGTGACTGCAGCCTCTCTTTCTGCAGCCTCTTTCTACTCTCAACTATTGGGCTTTGTACAGGCTCCTCCTGTTCCTCTCCATAAGAACAAAAGAACAGCCATACTGGGTCAGACCAAAGATCCTCTAACCCAGTATCCTGGAGACCAATGCCAGGTGCCCCAGAGGGAATGAACAGAACAGGCAATCCTCAAGTGATCCATTCCCTGTCACTCATTCCCAGCTTCTGACAAACAGAGGCTAGGGACTCCATCCCTGCCCATCCTGGCTAATAGCTACTGATAGACCTATCCTCTATGAATTTATCAAGTTATTTTTTTAACCCTGTTATACTCTTGGCCTTCACAACATCCTGTGGCAAAGAGTTCCACAGGTTAACTGTACGTTGTGTGAAGAAATACTTCCTTTTGTTCATTTTAAACCTGCCGCCTATGAATTTCATTTGGTGACCCCCTAGTTCTTGTGTTATGAGAATGAGTAAATAACATTTATATACTTTCTTCACACCAGTCGTAATTTTATAGACCTTAATCATATCCCCCTTAGTCATCTCTTTTCCAAGCTGAAAAGTCCCATTCTTATTAATCTCTCCTCATATAGAAGCCATTCCGTACTCCTAATAATTTTTGTTGCCCTTTTCTGAACCTTTTCCAATTCCAAGTCCAGTTGAGCTTCATCTCTAGTTAATCCTCCTTGCTCCCTGGCTGCTTCTCCTGGGTAACCCATCACAGCCCTTTTTTACTTCTTCAAGATCTACACAGAGGGCTGGAGAGGGACTTTTTTATGTACCCAAAAATGGTTTTTCTTGCCTGTTCTTTGAATTGGCAATATTAGGAATGTCAAGTCCGTTTTTCTGTACTTCTGCATGTTGAAAGTTTCAGGTGTTAAGGCGTTTGTTGATATACCAAATAAAGCAGTAAAACAGGGCATATGCACCTGATCCACATTAAGAGCTCCTCACTTAAACTTCAAGTTTACTTCTTTTTGCTTCTCAGCTATTGTAGAACATAGATTTTAACTTTTGGGGGCAAGAATAACATATTTACTATATTATACAGCACTAAGTAATACTTAGTAATAATGCACAATAATAATCTTAAAGCTTATTTACAACAAACACAGAGAGCAAATCAGCAGGGCTGAAAGAATTGCCTTTGAGCTCACATATTTTTAAAAAGTTGAAACTTTTTTTGTATAGACTGAAGATATGAATTACTTTAAAAATAGACGACTGCTTTGATTTAAATGCACAGAGCAGGTTGACAGATCCAAAATTTAAGACACACACCTAGAAAATTACATTTTAACTTGAGTAGTGTAAATAAAATGTGCCCATGCACATGGCATAAGATTCTCTACCTTTCCAAAATGAAGTCAGCAGCTGTGATTAAAAGGCTGATTCTGCTCCCATTAAAGGTAATGGGAGTTTTTTTCCACTGCCATCCTTGAAAGCAGTACTGGGCCCAAACTACTGCTGTTCAGAAAGAAACAAATCAGCAGGATGTGTTTGTGAGCAAAAACATGTGTGTGCACTTTGTACCTTTCCCTTCCATGGCTCACTTGACAATGTTACAAGCTGGCAGTGCATTGGAATTGGCATTAAACTTGCTTTGAGAGAAGGAGTCATGCCAATTTCAGTCTCCTGTTGTGTCTCATAGCTAGAGTTATTAAAGAGAGTAAAGGGACAGCGTGAAAGTCACATGTGCATTTGCAGTAGCTTCAACGTATTGTACTACAGTAGTTTGCAGCTGGTGACTCAATGATGCATGGAAAGGCTGGTCGCTTTGACAGTAGGGTATGTATAGACAGAGGAGCAAATTAAGACAGAAGTGAAAATGTAGGGGCCTATTAACTTTGAGTGTCGTTATCACAAAAAAGTTGTAACAGTAATTACCACAGTCAGTGGATACTGCCCAATATCATGCAGCAGGGATATTTGCATTCAAAACCCTGACTCAGGTCATGTGACTGGGTTCAATGAAAGCCCAAATGAACAATCAGCATATTTAGAAATATCTTTAAACATAGGGTTTATAAGCCAAAAGAAAATTTCTCACTGTCACTAAATCTTTGCAGCAGTCTTGGCTATCAGCAACAGCTTGCTGCATACCAGGCAAATTTCTCAAAAGTTTATCTTAAGACTGTATGTTTGCCAATTCCCATTACACTCACTACTCCATTGTGTTTGCTCCCTCAGTGACTGATATGTTTAAAAACCATTCCAACTGATCATTATTTTTATTCCAAGGTCACCAGAATGTCTGTAGGAGGTGTTTTAGCTTACAAAGCAAACGTACTCTCCAAGAATAAGAGCACCATCTTAATGGAGAGTATTCTACCCAGGCTGAGTAGTAGTGTTAAATGCCCAGTAAGGTTTGTTATCACCTGACGTTTAAACATTCTGAAGTGTTGGTGCTATTCCATTTCCATTTGAAATGGTAAATTTCCTTTCCATTTCAGTCCTTACCTAAATTGTATTAATATTTTCACAACATTTTAAAGGAATCAAGGCAATATTTTATAATAAATGAATTTTTTATGGATAACTATAGAAGAATAGAATCCATTTCCTCAGAGCAGCATTCAATTGACTTAGCAACGTAGGATTAGAACGGAGCTCCTCAGTCATGAATTCCAGTCCCCTGCTATCTCAGGTAACTCTGTCATATAACCCCATTATAAATGTATGAAGCGCCATCTTAAAACAAGTTAGGTTACGTATTCCCATTACTCTTACTGGAAAGCTTTCCGGAAGCTCAGATCTCTGATGGTTACAAACATTCTTTTAATTTCCGGTCTAAGTTTATTCATGGCCAGTTTATAGACATTTGTGTTTGTGGCAACACTGTGCTTTAGATAGCTTTAAATAACGCTTCCCCTGTCTGGTGTTTGCTACCCTAACATGTTTATAGAGAGCAACCACATCCCCACTCAGCCTTCGTTTTACGAAGCATTCTGTAGTAGTTGGAGTTTCCTAAGCATTGAATGTTTCATAACCAGGTATATCACACTGTCATCTCCCATCTGGACTACAGCAAAGACATCTGTAACTGATGCCATGTCATCATCTGCCAGAATGGGATAGAGGCTCTTCGCCAGCTGGACATAGCAGGTGGTATTACTCACAGATTCTGCTATGTGAGAGCCTAGCATCAGAGCGGAATCCAGTTCACTTTTAAACTACTGACTGAATTGACCAGTTGTGGGTGTCTGTCTTTAACCAAAGGAGACTGCACTGTGGCTGCCAACTTCGCAAAGTGTTTTCCCTCTGCTCACCAGTACCACCTCTCTTATGCTCAGGTTCAGCTTCAGCCAGCTGTTCTTCATCCATGAGCTAATCTTGGCCACGCACTTGGCATTGGTTGTCTAGCTGTGTGTGATGAAGGATAAGTAGAGCTGTGTGCCATCTGAATATTGCTGGCACTTACGTCCATGTCATCCGACTGGTTCACCCAGTGGTTGCATGTAGACGCTGCATAGGACGAGAGACAGAACTGATCATTGTGGGGCTCCACAAGTGAGAGGGACTAGTAGTTGAGATGCAGTTTCCTATCATTATTTGTTTAGTTCCTCCCTCCACAAAAGACTTAAACTATTTTAGCATGTTACCATCTATTCATAGAATTTTAGGGTTGGAAGGGACCTCAGGAGGTCATCTAGTCCAACCTCCTGCTCAAAGCAGGACAACACCAACTAAATAATCCCAGCAGGCCTTTGTCAAGCCGGGCCTTAAAAACCTCTAAGGATGGAGATTCCACCACCCTCCCTAGGTAACCCATTCCCAGTGCTTCACCACCCTCCTAGTGAAATAGTGTATTCCTACTATCCAACCTAGACTCCCACACTGCAACTTGAGACCATTGCTCCTTGTTCAGTCATCTGCCACCACTGAGAACAGCCAAACTCCATCCTTTTTGGAACCCACTTCAGGTAGTTGAAGGCTGCTATCAAATCCCCCCTCACTATTTTCTTCTGCTGACTAAATAAGCCCAGTTCCCTCAGCCTCTCCTCATAAGTCATGTGCCCTAGCCCCCTAATAATTTTTGTTGCCCTCCACTGGACTCTCTCCAATTTGTCCACATCCCTTCTGTAGTGGGGGGACCAAAACTGGACACAATACTCCAGGTGTGGTCTCACCAGTGCCGAATAGATGGGAATAATCACTTCCCTTGATCTGCTGGCAATGCTTCTACTAATACAGCACAATATGGCCGTCTTGGCAACAAAGGCACACTGCTGACTCATATCCAGCGTCATTCACTGTAATCCCCAGGTCCTCTGATGGGATCCCCTTACCAGAGCCTGGGAATCAGTTACATCCACATATTCACCCCACATGCAGGCCTCTCCTGCTACCTGTCTTATGTGAGACAGCACTAGTTTGGATCAGAAATGACCTGTAAAAGTCATAAGGAGATAAATGAGGAGATTAAATTGGGGGTAGGGTTACATCTGAAACCTTGCCCACAGGAGTGGTAGAATCTCCCAGGATGTCTGGGATATTTTTCCACCGTCATCAACAAGGCATCAACAAGCTCCTTTATGAAACCTTCGTTCTGTGGTTATCTGTAAATGAGCATAAAATATGTTAGTTTTGGCTCTGGTTTTTATTGTTAGATGAATTAATTCAAATTAAATGGTCTTACCTGAGGTACCTCTTTTGGATTTGGTAGTTGAAGAGCCAATAAATGCACTGCTGCCTGCCTCCTTGTCCTTCTTAGCTCTGCGCAAAAGCCACATTATTTTTAAAAGAACAGGATTCCTGTGGTATTTGATGTATGATTGGTGACTGGAACTGAAAATATATGCTGATCGAAGAGGCCCAGTTTCATGGCTGAGGGAAATTTCAAAGCTATATTGATGGGTTTCCAACCATGGAAGTAGAAAGAGATAACAAACCTTAAATTTCAGTAAAGATCCTAAGTGACATGCCTCCGCCTGATGAGATACTTGCAACTAAATTGAAGAAGAATGATTATCATTTGACATACAAATTGGAAAAGTGATTGAAATAGGCAAATAGTGGAAAACGTTCTCCTCTAATAATTGTGCAATTTTCTGAGTGAAATCATTTAGACTGTTTTCATGTCCTTTCTCTATTCATTCACCAAATAGTCTAGAGAGCAAACTTTACTTGGGTGAATTCTCACAAAAAGCTAGTGTTCAGCTTGAATCTGCAGAAAGTTCATGTTTTTTGACCTTTTGCAGTAAAAATGTATAAGTGGGTTTGGAGTCAGACTAAGCAAGTTTGTTCATCTCCAATTTAGTTTGTTGTAATGGAACTGACTGTATGTTAATTGGCTGTTCTTTCTTTCTGGAAATTCCCAAGCTGCTCAACACAGTGCTAAATGCTATAACAATGCATACACAATTCATATTTACTAGGTCTGGAATCCTAATAACAATAGTGAAAGGAAACTGAAAACAATGTTTGTTTATTTTGATGTAGACAAAAGATAAGGATCTCCATGTATTACCCTAGGTACCCTTAACAATATTAGTACAAATTATAATGACTCAGTCAATGACTATTAGACTATTAGACTATTAGACTATTAGAGCTCCATCAATTCCATCTAGCCTCTCTAACCAGCCATAGCCAAGCAACAAATAAACATGGACAAAACCTCCCAGCCACCCCAACCTCATAACTTTCCCACTCTCCAAAGGCAGGGAGAATAACTGGGCAATGAAGCGCACCCCAAAGATCAACAGATGTGTGCAACTTGAGATTGGGTTGTAGGGTAGGAGAAGTTCTAAAGGTGACAGACACTGAGACAATGCCTTTTTGATGGACATTCCTTAAATTCGCAGCTCTGTACCTGAGATGAGTGAAGATGCTGATACTGAAAGCCATATATGACTGGAGTCTAGGACATTGTCCAGTCCAATATACAGGGATAAGTGACTTCTAGACAGACAAACAGAGCATAGATAGATGTTAGAGTAAGTCATGAATTGGCAGGATCCTGGGGGACTGTGGGAAAGTACTGGAGAACTAATAGTCATCGATTGTTTTGTCATGGAAGTCACCTGCATTCTTACTGAAGATAGCTTATGATGTTGCTCACTCAAAGTAACTTGCGGTCTGCCCAAGGCCATTGTCCATGCTCGCTGCATCAATTACTGCATAAGCAACACAGGATTGTGTGGGGGTTGTATCTGGACAGGATGCAAGTTAACAGAAACAGTTATGCCAGACCTCAAGATAAATCTAGTGGAAAAAAGGGCAACAGAGAATGTCCCACCAGGAACCTCGTTTTTTTTGTATGGAAGGGGGCTCGAGCTCATTCTATTAGCTCAGCTGTGTAAAAATAAGGCCACTGTATCCTCAAGCAAATGACAGAACAGGAAGCGCAGCTGCCCAAAGACTATGAAAGAAATCTGTATTGATTTGCATGCACCACAGTTGCAAAATGGACTATTTCCTGCCAAACTGTTAGTGAGAGACAAATTACAAAGATGTTTTCATGGAATCGCTGAAGAGTGGCCTGGTAGTGAGTTATATCTACAATAATGCTCAGACATTACATACAGCAGAAGCCTTACATTTCATCTGATTGCCTATATTCTCATTCAACAATTACATTAGTAATCCATCTGGATTCAATATGCATGAAGCGTATGTGGAAAACAGTCTGATTTGTTTCAATATACAGGCTGTGAGATATCTTCCTTGTTGATGTGAGATTCTACTTGAATTAACTCATGGCATTCTACTATCCTCAAATGACCATTCCTGCTACTATTAATGATTGATCACAGCATTCTGATTACGTTGTAATTATATATTTTGTTATTTCTCTACCTGTGACTCTTGATCATGGTATGTCATCAGTACCTTCCTGCAGTATAATATAAATTGTGTACATGTAATAAACTGGGAGAGGCTTATATTTTACTTGGTTTTAGAGACACTAAAACCTTTCTAAAAGTGTTTTGGCTGACCCAGGGATTGGACGAACATCACAGCAGTTATCATCTGGTGATTATTCAGCAAATGCCTGTTTTGTAAAAAGTGTTGATATTAGCTGATTCTTTAAAAAAGCTGCAAATGATCTATGGATTAGGTTATTTGGCATGTTGTACTAGTAATATAGCTTTTAGTGACGTACCACATTTTGTGCATTTCTAAACTTCTATTTATTATTGTTTCATTTAAAAAAAATACAATTATTCTCTTCAACATCTATCCAACCGGAAATATTTTGAAGGTGTGACACTAAGTTGCCTTCTGATTAGCTTCTGACAAATTTGCTCTGTAAACATGTCTGTGTCCACTAAAGATCAGTTGTGCTATTATGAGTATTCAAAGACTGTCAGATATCTATGCGGAGTACCTATCCACTCTGTGATCAAAATATTATACTAACTTTATGGATACATTAGAAGGTTTTGTGAATAACTAAGCAACTTGCAGTTGCAAACTAATGGCTTGCTAATTATTAACATTAAGATGTATCAAGACCAACAATTGCCTAAGGAAAAGATAACGTAAGAATTATTACTTTAGTCATTCTTACAAGTAGAGGTAGATGAAAATTGAAATGAAGCTTCATGAAAACTTTGTTCCACTAATTACATTAATTATTTTTTAAATATTTCTATCAACTTGACTTACAAATTTGTTTCTATTTTTTTAAAAAAACTACATATGAGCAGTAACAGATACTATGTAACAACGTTACTCCTTACTGAAGTCATTCACAGCGGGAAAAGTCTTAGACAGCACAGCACTGCGAAAAGTTCCAAATTTGGATGCAGAATTATTATACATTATTCAGCAATGCATGTGGACATATTTTTTAAGAAACCTACTTGTTACAGACTTTTTAATGAAAAGTTCTAACAATTAAATTAATAGAAAATAAGGAGTTTGGTTGTAGTATCTAATAGATGAGGAAGTTTAGCTTCTGGCCTTCTCTGAGTGCTATGGCACAAGGTCATTAGTAGATTTATGGTCCCTCCTGTCGTGAGATACTAGTGGAATGGTCTGAATTCATGTTTATATAGCCCACTGTATATAGCTATGTTGATGACAGTACAAGAGACAAGGTGGATGAGGTAGTATCTTTTATTGGACCAATTTCTGCTCATAAGGTTTAGATCTTCAGGTTTGCTGTAGCCCATGCCACACATCTCTGAGGCCCTGGGTTTAAAACACCAGCAGCAATAACTATTTTTATTATTATTATTAATATTTGCACTTCAATAAAGCCTAACGCTCTACCTGAAATCAGGCCCCAATATACTAGACATTGTACTTACATACAGTAAGAGATGCTCCCTATCCTTACATAGACAAGACAGATAAAGGGTGGGCAAAGGGAAGTTTTAGTCTCCCCATTTCACAGAGAGGGGACTGAGGCACAGAGAGATTAAGGCTAAAATTTTCAAATCCACCCAAGTGATCTGCATGCCCAGTTCCCTTAATTTTAAGAAAAGTTGGGCAACCAAAGCCATTAAACAGCTTTGCAAATCTTAGCCTAAGCGGCTTGCCCAAGGTCTCAGATGAAGTTGGCACACCTTTTGGTTTCTGGTGTTTCAACATATGCAATTAAATTAGCACAGCTGTATGTGTGCACACGTGGGCTCTGCCTTTAAAATGCAGTCAGCTCAGCTTATTTTCTTTGTCTGAGCTGATTTTATTTCTACTGCCCCTTAGAACATCACACTATCCAGTTTGTGAGTCATTGTGTAAACGCTTTGAGGAAGATAAAGTGCTGAGCAATTTATCTATACACAGCCATCCATATCTCTACACTTCTGTAAGCTGTGCTGCTTGTTTTACTACTTGGGTTTCTTTAACTTTTGAGGTCAGCTCTTTCAGAGTTGCTTTATACTGTATTGCCAACCTCAAGAGATCAAAAATCATGAGACCGGCCCCAAATATATCCATGAGGTTTTTTTAAAAGGTTATATTGATTTTTCAGCCTGTCTCTTGATTTTTGAACTCCCTCATCCGCTCCCAGAGTGTGTGTGTGTGAGTGAGAGACAGACAGACAGACAATTAGTGTTGCCCACTCTCCCAAATTCCGCTCCCCACCTGTGAGAACAGCAAGTGGAGACAAGGGACTTTGCTGGCTACCAGTAGGGCTGAACTTTGCAAGGGGGCTGGAGCTGCTCACGTCAGCACAAGACAACCTCCAGCATTCTCTGAAATCTCATCACTCATAAAATAAATCACAAGAGTTGGCAATGCTGTCTATGTTATTGTGGCACTGAGCCAAAAAGGATTAAGCAACTAGCAGGCCAAATGACCCAAATTCTGCCTTTAAAGACATATGAGTAAAGTATGTGAATGGTAATTAGGGCCATTCCTTATTAATAGCCAACAAAGCCATGTTTGATAGACTAGGACTTTGAAATGTAAACTTGTATTGTTAGAGAACTGGAAGAAAATAGTGATTGTAGTGGTCTATGTTTACCTATATCTTGTTAGAGGTTAACAATGTAACCAAATGATTCCTGTCTGTTACTATATTCTATTGATTTAGAGATCAAAAAGGGAACATTAACAGTTAGATGAAACCTGAATGTAATATCATTGTCTATATTTCTCTTTGAAGTTTGTAGTAAACTGTCTATGAACTTCTTAATGTTGCCTTATGCTGATGAATGCAACTAATTACCCGTGTATTCATAGGAAATAGGAGGTTTCACTTCAAAGCCATAATCATAGAATCATAGAATATTAGGGATGGAAGGGACCTCAGGAGGTCATCTAGTCCAACCCCCTGCTCAAAGCAGGACCAATTCCCAACTAAATCATACCAGCCAGGGCCTTGTCAAGGCCTGACCTTAAAAACCTCTAAGGAAGGAGATTCTACCACCTCCCTAGGTAACCCATTCCCAGTGCTTCACCACCCTCCTAGTGAAAAAGTTTTTCCTACTATCCAACCTAAGCCTCCCCCACTGCAACTTGAGACCATTACTCCTTGTTCTGTCATCAGCTACCACTGAGAACAGTCTAGATCCATCCTCTTTGCAACTCCCTTTCAGGAAGTTGAAAGCAGCTATCAAATCCCCCCTCATTCTTCTCTTCTGCAGACTAAACAATCCCAGTTCCCTCAACCTTTCCTCATAAGTCATGTGCTCAAGCCCCCTAATCATTTTTGTTGCCCTCCACTGGACTCTTTCCAATTTTTCCACATCCTTCTGTAGTGTGGGGTGCAAAACTGGACACAGTACTCCAGATGAGGCCTCATCAATGTCTAATAGAGGGGAATGATCATGTCCCTTGATCTGCTGGCAATGCCCCTACTTATACAGCCCAAAATGCCGTTAGTCTTCTTGGCAACAAAGGCACACTGTCGACTCATATCCAGCTTCTCATCCACAAGTCCCTTTATTATCAAATCCATAAACAGATGAACAATCCCACAAACACTGAAATACAGCAGCAGACAGAGAGACAGTGCAAAGTGGTTAGCCCTAGGGCTGGCATCACTCACATGTCCTGCTGGGGAACACCAGCATGTCAGTTATTATCTTCCTCATCAGTTATCATCTTTGTTGTCACCATCATCACCACTGGGTATCTTCCTGCCATCATCCCAGGCACACGAGCTGGGATACTGCTTTTATAATGTGTTACCCTGATGCCCACTGGGGATTACACGTATTTATGAAGGTGGTTACAACCTACTTTTCATTATCTGTATTTTCACACCACACTAAATTTTGGATGCCCCATTTTTCATAGACCAGTTTGTCAGTTCCCCTAATATTCATTAATATTTACATCCCTCAGTCACCATAACAATTTGTGGTTAACACATTCCTCACACTCTATATCTGCAAAAATCCCCAAAATGTTACAACCAGCCTTAACTGGCATCTTTTAACTGGTATGTTACAATAAATTTTTCACCAAACATCAGCACTTAATACATCCTTTTACTGTAACAGCACGATTTACAAGGTTATTTGTCGGTCAACTAATCATGTCAATGTAGTCGTCAGCCTCAGGCCTTTTTTAACTAAGCTAAGTATCTTATAGACCTGTGGGTGCTATATTACAACATTAATGAATAAGTATATTTCACCTCTATATCCTAAATCTTCCTGAGCTCTTATCCTTGGCTACAAAACATTTCGTAGGTGTTTTTAAATTCTTCATACCTGTTAGCATATTCAAAATCATATGAACCAGCATAATGGTCAGGTTCCATTGTCAGTGAATTGTAACTCTCTTCCTGTCACCAGCAGTCCCAGGGCCCAACCTAAAGTATGCTCCTTCAGGGGCATGAAGTTTTTAAGGCCAATCAGAGCAGAAGAAGAAGAGGATAAGGATGATTTTGTGATTAAGGAACAGGATTGAGACACAGAGGCCTATTCTGATTTCTGCCCCACATTCCCTGTGTGACCTTGTGCAAGTCACTCAACTTCTCTGTGCTTCATTTTCGTCAGTTGTAAAATACTTCTCTGGCCCTCACATGGAATAAATTAATTAATGTTGTAAGGCACTGAAATGCGAAGGTGATGAGCACTGTACAAAATCTATAGATTAAAAACAGTAAGTGGCTTGAACTCTTGGGTCATTCAACTCCTGGGTAGTAGAGAATTTTTCCAGCCAGCTAAATGTTCTGAGAAAACAAGTGAATTGAGATTTTCAGTTCTCATTATAAGTAAGAAATAGACATAGGAGGGAGGGAGGGAAACAAATGCAGAAGCCTGTGTCACTGTGTCACACTGAGAAATTCTTTTTTATGACAGTTTGATGTTCCTCAAAATATAAATGGTATCCTATAATTCTCTGCACATTCAGGCATGCCACTTGTGTGTGCTAGTGTCCCTGCCATCTGCTAACCAGTATTAGCTCATGTCAGATCTCTCTCTTTTTGGAACTGAATAGACTGCAGCTTTCATAAATTTTAGCTTGAAAGAAAAAAGATATCCTGTCAAATAGCTACTTTTTGGTATACATGCATCAGGAGTAAAATTCTAAGCTCCTGGGATATACCATGAGTATATTTTTAGCATCCATGGTTGCGTGTGTAAGTTGCATGCAAGCTATTTCTTTGTTAATAGGCCCAAGAGATGAAGTTTCTTTTCCACTTAAGCCTTTATGCTGGAAGTGGGATTTTCCCAATGCTACACTTGAAAAGGGATAATATCATGCATCATTTGCTGGACCTCCTAAGGCCTGATACCAACTTACGACATGAAGCATTTGAAAATGACAATGGATTTTTTTAAACTTCAATTTCTTATCTTTTTCAGAATAGAATGAAGTCCTGAAATTCCTTAGAGATATCTCAGTTCCATAAGAATGGCCCTACTGGGTCAGAACAATGGTCCATTTAGTCCAGTATCCCATCTTCCAACAGTGGCCTTCAAATGCTTCAGAAGGAATGAACAGAATAGGGCAATTTGTGAAGTGATCCATCCCCTGTCATCCAGTCCCAGCTTCTAGAGGTTAGAGGTTTAGAGACACCTAGAGCATGGGTTTGTGACCCTGACCATCTTGGCTAGTAGCCATTGATGGACCTATCCCCCATGAACTTATTCAATTCTTTTTTTAACCCAGTTATACTTTTTGGCCTTCACAACATCCCCTGGCAACAAATTCCACAGGTTGACTTTGAGCTTTGTCAAGAAATACTTCCTGCAGTCTACTAATTTCATTGGGTGACCCGTCAATAGTGTGTTATATAAGGGGGTAGATAATATTTCCTTATTCACTTTCTCCATACTAGTCATGATTTTATAGACCTCTATCATATCCACCCTTATTTGTCTCTTTTCTAAACTGAACAGACCTAGTCTTTTTAATTTCTCCTCATATGGAAGCTGTTCCAGACCCCTAATTATTTTTGTTGCCCCTCTCTGTACCTTTTCCATTTCTAGTATATCTTTTATGAGATGGATGACCAGAACTACATGCAATATTCAAGGTGTGGGTGAACCATGGATTTAGATACTGGCATTATGATATTTTCTCTCTTATTATTTATTCCTTCTTAATGGTTGCTAACATTCTGTTGGCTTTTTTGACTGCTGCTGCACGTTAAGCAGATGTTTTCAGAGAACTACCCACAATGACTCCACAATTTCTTTCTGGAGTTATAAGAGCTAATATAGACCCCATAATTTTGTATGTATAAATGGGATTATGTGTTCCAGTGTGAATTACTTTGTATTTATCGACATTCCATTTCCTCTGCCATTTTGGTGCCCAGTTGCCCAGTTCAGTAAGCTCCCTTTGTAACTCCTCATACTCAGCTTTGGATTTAAGTATCTTGAGTAATTTTGCTTCATCTGCAAACTTGGCCAACTCACTTTTTACCCCTTTTTCCAGATCATTTGTGAATATGTTTCTTCCATGTCAAAATGAACTGCATATGGAGGGTCAGATCCTGCACAAATCTGTGTGCTGTATAAGCCAGTGCTTAGTGGTTTTGCAACCCACATAACATATGTGAACAGGCTTCTGCAGGGACATAGCTTCTATCACAATATGCTCCAGCTTATCCCCTTTATAACTTGCCATTGCTTCTCACCACATACAAACATAAAGAGAGAGTGTTGTGACAGGTTACAGTGTCAGTGATTCATATCCTTGTCGACAATCTAAGTGGTGTGACAACCATTATCAAACAGAAGCAGTTAACAAAACTGCTGTTTTAGAGGCAGGAGAATGAGTGAACCATGTGGAGTAGTCCAATGGACCCATACAGCAGTGTGCCATTGCAAGTAATAAGGCTGCAGGAACCTAATTGTAAGACAGTTATTGTTCTGTTAGCAACAGATGTCATGTGTCTGAAAGACAGGGACCTTTGTCACCAATGCAAGATGCCATGTGTCACCAGGCCAATGATGCATGCAGTATGTGGGCACCAAACAGAAGCAGCCTCACCACACAGTCCCAGGAAGTGGCAGGGATGAACAAACATAGAAAATGGTCACGCCAACAGTTCCATTGAGGTAGGTCAAGAGTGGTGGAAGACAACAGAAGCTGCCAATAACCACCACCTCCCCACCCCCTCCACCCCGCCACACACTATCTACAAGCCATTAACACACAGGGGACATGGACCTTGACAGACAGACACAACCAACAACTCTTGTGCTTCCTTACTGTTTGGGACGGATAATAGAGAGAATCATCCACCCCCATCCCCTTCACACTCCCACACTTCTGTGGCACAAAGCAGCTGGAAAACCAGAATAAACAGCTACTTGGGGGTTTCCCTAGCATAAGAGCTGGCTGTGTATCTCTCATTCCTCCTGACCTCCAGCAAACGGGCTTTGGCCAGCATGCTGTTCCATTCTGGCAGTCTCAGCTGCTAGAACAGCCCCTTGGGAATAGCTGCAACTGGATGCAACTTAGAGCAGCCCTGAGGCTGTTTTACATTATCCTGGCGCCTGAACCAGCCACCAACTTGTTGGGGTGAAAGGGCCCCCGAAAAGCAGAACAGAGACACCTTTGCATCACCTCACCTCTGTGTTGCACGGGGCACCTCATCAATGTGTTTGAGGATATGGACCTTTCCATACAAATTTAATTTCAAAGCTGGAATTCACAAACTTGAGAAAAAGCAAGGCTGATAAACAAAATGTTGCCAAGCCCTTAGTTACAGCAGCACAGTCAATACACACTAGACTAATTTTAAAACAGCAAAAGAGTCCTTTTAGAGGTTTTAGAGATGAATTCTTCCCATGCCAAGGAACAAATGAGAAACTCAGATGGTTGTTTAATCGTTTATACATGATCACAGCAGGGTAGAACAAAGTTATTTAGCACAAGTGCTTCTCTAATTGTGCAATACAGTTGGGGAAACATCAGCTTTGTTCAATGGCCCTCAAACTCACACTTTCATCTGCCTGTTACAGTGTGCTGTGCCATAGCATAAGCCCTTGAGAGAGATTGCTTGGATCCTGATTATTGTCTACACAGTCTGCGTTTCCTTAAGTGGATTTGTTTGGTAGCAAGACTGCGAATGTGCTAGTCATTTACACAGCAAACAAGAAAATTAGCAAAGCTGGTTAAATAATGCTAACATTGTGGCCTGTGATGATAGTCCTGATTCTTTCTTGTATTTGTGTCCTCAAGCTAGGGCTCTCAAGTGATTAAATAAATTAATCATGATTGATTGTGTGATTAAAAAAATAATTGCGATTAATCGCACTGTTAACCATAAGAGAATAACATTTATTTAAATATTTTTGGATGTTTTCTACATTTTTAAATGTATTGATTTCAATTACAATATAGAATACAAAGTGTACAATACGCACTTTATTTTTGATTACAAGTATTTGCACTGTAAAAAGACAAAAGAAATAGTATTTTTCAATTCACCTAATACAAGTACAGTAGTGCAATATCTTTATCATGAGAGTTCAACTTACAAATATAGAATTATGTACAAAAATACTGATTTCAAAAATAAAACAAAGTCCATTCAGTCCTACTTCTTGTTCAGCCAATTGCTCAAACAAGTTTGTTTACATTTGCAGGAGATAATGCTTCCTGCTTCTTGTTTACAATGCCACCTGAAAGTGAGAACTGGTATTCTCATGGCACTGTTGTAGCTGGCACTGCAAGACATTTATGTGCCAGATGAGCATGCTTCAACCACCATTCCAGAGGACATGTATCCATGCTAATGATGGGTTCTGCTCAAAAATGATGCAAAGCAGTGTGGACCGATGCATGTTCATTTTCATTATCTGAATCAGATGCCACCAGCAGAAGGTTGATTTTCTTTTTTGGTGGTTTGGGTGCTGTAGTTTCCACATAAGAGTGTTGCTCCTTTAAGACTTCTGAAAGCATTCTCCACACCTCATCCCTCTCAGATTTTGGATGGCACTTCAGATTCTTAAATCTTGGGTTGAGTGTTGTAGCTATCTTTAGAAATCTCACATTGGGACCTTCTTTGCATTTTGTCAGACTGCTATAACATGAAATATATGGCAGAATGTGGGTAAAACAGAGCAGGGGACATAAAATTTTCCCCCAAGGAGTTCAGTCACAAATATAATTAATGCATTATTTTTTTAACAAGTGTCATCAAAGCATGAAGAGGCATACGAATGTTTAACATATCTGTCATGTAAATACCTTGCAATGCTGGCTACAAAAGTGCCATGCAAATGCCTTTTCTCACTTTCAGGTGGCATTGTAAATAAGAAGAGGGCAACACTATCTCCTGTAAATGTAAACAAACTTGTTTGTCTTAGCAATTGGCTGAACAAGAAGTGGGACTGAGTGGACTTGTAGCTTCTGAAGTTTTACATTGTTCTGGTTTTGAGTGCAGTTATGTAACAAAAAAAATCTACATTTGTTAATTGCACTTTCAGGACAAAGATTGCACTACAGTACTTGTCTGAGGTGAATTGAAAAATACTATTTCTTCTGTCTATCATTTTTACAGTGCAAATATTTGTAATCAAAATATAAACTTTGATTTCAATTATAACACAGATTACAAGATATATATGAAAATGTAGAAAAACATCCAAAATATTTTAAAAATTTCAATTGGTAGTCTCTTGTTTAACAATCGAATTAAAACTGCGATTAATCACAATTAAGTTTTTTAATTGTGATTAATTTTTTTGCATTAATTGTGTGATTTAACTGCGATTAATTGACAGCCCTACCTGAAGCACATTTTTGCATGTGTTAGTGTGGTTGACAATAATAGTGTAAAAGCTACATAAACAGATATACTCCTATTCTCCACAAAGACTGTGAAGAGAATGAAAGATATCTGGGTTTTCAAGAGATACAGTAAGTATTGTGAATATTTAGGCTTGCTAGGGCTACTTTCAAATGGGATGATATGAATTGATTTAATATTTATAGGGGTGTCATCTGATGGGATAGCAATTATTTTTTCACCATGCTTTGGGGCTAGAGACATGGAGTGTTGACTCCTCTAAACTGGCTCGTAGAAAGGGCACAAAAAAACTCATTTACCCAAAGTGCCGGTACAAACCCTGTGCTTTACTTTTCAGGAAAATAAATCATAACTATATGGGGCGAGATTCTGCTCACTTGGCTCAAGCAGGTAATCCCACGGATTCAGATTGGACTACTTGTGTGAGTACAGCAAACAGGATTAGCACGTTAGAGTAAATAATGTGATGAGCTAGTTAAAACCTTGGTATGAATTTAGTTAAAACCCCATTGAGATTGATGTGTAATTGAAGGGCAAGTTCACATCCAACTGTGAGCATGTGCCCTCTTCTAAGACTCCCCCCAAGTCTCAGAATGTAACTGTGGGAGTTGAGGCTGGAAAAGTTGTGCAGAGGTGAATCCCCCTGTTACAGGTGTCATCCTCGGGGTGCAGTCTGGGAGCCACGGGAACCACTGCACCCCTCTAAGACACACTAGGAGCTGCGGGTAGCCGTGCCTGCGGATGGTCAATGTAAACAAACTGTCTCACAGCTTGCCAGCGGATTACCCTGACGGGCTGCATGCAGCCCACAGGCCACAGAGGGCTGTGTGCAGCCTGCGGGCCACAGATTGCCCACCACTGAGTTGGAGACACAGCCAGCCAGGGAGTGCCACACACCCAAGCTACCTGAGTACTGTACCAAAGCCACTCAATGACATACAGCCAACTTCCCAACTCCCCGCACCTTGCACCCCTGCGAGGCTATAAACCCAGAATTATACTGTCTTATACTGCACAGGGATCTGTACAAGGTATGCACATAAATAAAGTTCAACATCCCCTCGATGTGGGAAGGATATGCAAATTCTGTGTTAGCCAAGCTGAGATTTTTCCTCAGGCACTTCATTCATTAGATAAAGCAAAAAATAAATTTCTTTTACTACAAAAGATAGATTATAAGTGATTATAAGTGACAGCAAACAGATCAAAGCAGATTACCTAGCAAATAAACAAAATAGAAACTAAGCCTAATATACTAGATAGATTGGATGTAGATTAGCAATTTCTCATCCTGGCTGGTGATACAAGCTGTCCACCAGGTTTCCATACACAGGCTTTTAGCCTGGGACCAGCACTTCCCCCAGTTCAGTCTTTGTTCCTCAGGTATTTCCAGGAGTTCTCTTGTGTGGGGGATAAGGCCCCCAAATGATGTCACACCCCTCCTTATACAGCTTTACCATATGTTGGGAACCCTTTATTCCAAGTTCAGTTGCCAGGCCAGGTTTGTGGAAAAATACAGGTATCAAAATGGAGTTCATTGTCAAGTGGTCTGGTCACATGCCCTTTCATGCCCTGCTGAGTTATAGCAACCATTACAGGCTGGCTGGAGCATTCTCAGGAAGGCTAAGCTCTTCCATGGTCCATTGTCTTTGCTAATGGGACATCAGCACTGTCTAACTTCTTCACTGTTGTAGTGTTTTCCAGAGTAAGCTCATTTGAAACACAGGTACATAGTCAATATTCATACCTTCAGATACAAACATGATACATGCATATAACTATGATAATCATAATCAGCAAATCATAACTTTTCTAACACCTTACATGACCCATCTTGTACAAAATGCATCATAATTATGACATAATCATATCATAATAATACCACTATGATGAATATGGGGTATAGTGTCACACTCCCATTTGAACGGAATGGTCAAGGCCTGTTTTAGCCATCAAATTCCACAGACAGAATAGGCATTCCTCAGGGGCCAACTGAAAGGGGCCCCTCACTGATGGCTGAAAGGCAATCTAGAGAGAGAAACCCAAAAGAAATTTGGGAAGGAGTAAAGTTTCTATGTTGGCGATGTGAAACTATCTTGATAGAGACCATGTAAATCGTTATATTGTATCACTTGTAATTTGTTAAATTCTTCCTTCAGTTTTTGTTTGGGATGATTTGGTCTTCTACATTTTAGGTCTCATCAGGATGACCACTGAAACTGAAGTGGGGAGTATGGTTAAGTATTAGGTGAAATCTTGTGATGGGTTAAGTTAAACCCATTCCCATTGAGATTGGTAGGTGGGGGCTTGTGTTTACAATTATGTTAACTGAATGGTGAGTTCATACTTAAGACAATTTAATCTTTGTCAACAGCAGAAATTTGTGTCTCACAAGTCTTTACATTTCTACATTCCCACTATCAAAAGCAAAAATTCTAAAGCAATGATAATACAAAAGCATATAATTCTAAAAACAAGCTTTAGAAAGGGGAGGCGGGGGAACAGTCCTATCCTATTACATTGTGATCTCTTATTATAGTCACTTAACATTTTTAATAAAAGACATTCTACTAAATAGAATATTTATGACATGTGATTACTTAGGAGTACAATGTTAATTAATTGGGATGATCAGAAGATTTTAAAATTTCTGGGAAAAAATGGGGAAGAGATATTTGGGAAAACATTCTCAAATTTTGCTTTCAATTTTCAACCATTTGTGCTGACTGGAATAAAGCTGCCTCTTCCATTATTTTATCCTCAGATTCAAGAACACGGTGAACAATTTGAAATTAATTTGATAACCACTTTGACAGCTGCATCAACTACACTCTGATAATTATCTAAGTATTTTTGTAATTTCAGTGCATAGCGCATCTACGTATTTTCAGTTGGTTGCATACTTAACCCATGGAAAGCAGGTACTTTATCTCCAGAGATATCCATTAATTAACATACTCCAGTAGGCAGGGCTGGCTCCAGGGTTTTTGCCGCCCAAAGCACCAAAAAAAAAAAAAAAGCTGCAATTGCAATCGGCGCCTGCTCCATCACGCCACTATCTTCTTCAGCAGCAATGCAGCAGCAGGTCCTTCCCTCTGAGAGGGACCCACTGCTGAATTGCAGCCGAAAAGCCCAATATGCCGCCCCTTCCGCTGCTTGCTGAGCTGGTGCCTGGAGCTGGCCCTGCCAGTAGACTAAAAAAGTGTAAGTTGTGCAAACTGTACCAACTCACAAAATTAAAGTCAACAAAGAAACATAAAATCAACATTTATTCATGACAGATATGTAATATTTCATTATAAAATGGACTTAAATACTGAGGAACAAATCAATTTGTAATGTAACAGCATTCTTAGAGCAGGTTGTTTGCCTCCTAATGTTTTATAGAAAACACACAGCTAAAATACTGTTCTTTCTTTTGATCTACATCTCAAGTGAATTCCTTCTTTAATTCACACCAGTTAATTCTTTTTTAATTAAGAGTGTCATCACAGTTTTGAGTTCAGTAGAATTAGTTTAATTTTGCATTTACGATATTCCACTTGACTCCTTTGATTTAAAGAAAGAAACCTTTATTAACTGAGAAACTGAACCATATGAATTAAAATATAAATCAGCTATTCATTCTAATTGGCTTCTTCTTTATTTTGCATTTTACTGAGTGATAAAGATCTGAGGAGAATAATGTAACTTTTATGGTATCCTAAATTAACTAAAAACAAAATTCAGCTTATAGTCAAATAAGTGGCGGGAAGACACGGGTCAGGAGTAGGGTTTTGGTGGAAAGGGCTGGGTGGAGGCAGGGCCTGGGGAAGAGCAAGGTGTTGAGCAGCCCAGGGACTCAGAGGAAGCCAGTGCCTCTGCCTGTAGTTCAGTATACAGTATTGATATCCTTCTCTACTGAGCAGGTCTAGGGAAGGAAGTATTGCATATTACCTACAAATGCTTCTGGTTGAGTAAAGACTAGAAGCATCATTGGGCTCTGAAAGGAGTAATATATAGGTGGAGCTGGTAGCACTGCCTGTACTTAAGGTTGCTATTATAAGTGTAAAATTTTCCGTTTCCTATTATAAGACCCTGTTGTCAGTTGCTTATAGCTTCTGTAAGCTTTAATTGTTTGGACTGAAATTTTCCATGCTGAATAGCTGATTCAGGCTGAATTTTTTCTGGGAAAGTTTCAGCAAAAATGGGTCAGCCATTTCTGAGAAAGATATTAGAGAAAAAATACTTTTTTTCTAAGGAAGTGGCACATTTGAAGACTACAAATTACTCTCAGGAAAAAGAGCAGGAGTACTTGTGGCACCTTAAAGACTAACAAATTTATTTCAGCATGAGTTTTCGTGAGCTACAGCTCACTTCTTCGGATGCATAGAATGGAAAGCTTATGCTGAAATAAATTTGTTAGTCTCTAAGGTGGCACAAGTACTCCTGGTTTTTTTGCAGATACAGACTAACACGGCTGCTACTCTGAATACTCTCAGGAAGTAATCATCACAAGGGTCATTCCATGTGGCAAGTAAACAAAGCCTGGCTGAATGCATTACATAAAGACATATTTTTGGGACTCATTGTCAAAATGCTGCTTCAAAATCTCCCTGATTCAAACTCCAAACTGATTCACAACTGACTTGTAGCAGTCTGGAGTTGCCAGCTTCTACCCAGTGATCACCGCACAATCTTCCACCGAGAGGGCAGCTCTCATTCTGGTGTCCTTTCATCACAGGGCAGGGACAAGCTCCGCACACAGTTCCAGGAAGGTGGCTTTGCGCATCTGAAAGTTTCACAGCCACTGCTTGTCATCCCCCACCTGCATAACGATGCAATCCCACCACTCATTGCCTGTTTCCTGAGCCCAGTAATGATATTCCACCATATGTAGCTGCTCTATGAATGCCAAAAGTAATCTGGAATTGTTTCTTTCCATAGCAAACAGCAGAGCAGACACCATGGATTCCTATTCAGGTTCGCAGCTCATGAAATACTGCATGATCAGCCACGTTCTGTTCAGTGATTTTCCTCTTTTCAACACTTGCAAGACCATAAATCACTATTTAGTTTGGGGCACCACAGTGCTATAAAAAGTCAATGACAAATTCAAGAGAATCAGAGGACAGCAACCAAAATAGGAAAGTCTTGGAAATAAAAAACCATGAGGACAGGCTAAGAAAGTTTGAATAAAGATAATGAAACTAAGTGGAATGAAATGAGTTTCAAACCTGGAATGTAAAGGGATGTTAAATTGGCTGGGGATCAGTTAGTCTCATGAACCAAGGGCAGAACACCAATTAATCAATTCAAATTGCAGTAGGGAATATTGATACACATTATTAGAACATAAGAACGGCCGTACCGGGTCAGACCAAAGGTCCATCTAGCCCAGTATCTGTCTACCGACAGTGGCCAATGCCAGGTGCCCCAGAAGGAGTGAAGATAACAGGCAATGATCAAGTGATCTCTCTCCTGCCATCCATCTCCATCCTCTGATGAACAGAGGCTAGGGACACCATTCTTTACCCATCCTGGCTAATAGCCATTTATGGACTTAGCCACTATGAATTAATCCAGGTAAGGAGTTCCACAAGTTGACTGTGCGCTGTGTGAAGAAGAACTTCCTTCTATTTGTTTTAAACCTGCAACCTATTAATTTCATTTGGTGACCCCTAGTTCTTGTATTATGGGAGTAAGTAAATAACTTTTCCTTATCCACTTTCTCCACATCACTCATGATTTTATATACCTCTATCATATCCCCCCTCAGTCTCCTCTTTTCCAAGCAGAAGAGGCCTAGCCTCTTTAATCTTTCCTCATATGGGACCCTCTCCAAACCCCTAATCATTTTAGTTGCCCTTTTCTGAACCTTTTCTAGTGCTAGAATATCTTTTTTGAGGTGAGGAGACCACATCTGTACACAGTATTCGAGATGTGGGCGTACCATGGATTTATATAAGGGCAATAATATATTCTCAGTCTTATTCTCTATCCCCTTTTTAATGATTCCTAACATCCTGTTTGCTTTTTTGACCGCCTCTGCGCACTGCGTGGACATCTTCAGAAAACTATCAACAACGACGCCAAGATCTTTTTCCTGACTTGTTGTAGCTAAATTAGCCCCCATCATATTGTATGTATAGTTGGGGTTATTTTTTCCAATGTGCATTACTTTACATTTATCCACATTAAATTTCATTTGCCATTTTGTTGTCCAATCACTTAGTTTTGTGAGATCTTTTTGAAGTTCTTCACAATCTGCTTTGGTCTTAACTATCTTGAGTAGTTTAGTATCATCTGCAAACTTTGCCACCTCACTGTTTGCCCCTTTCTCCAGATCATTGGGGAACACCACTAGTTACCCCTCTCCATTCTGAGAATTTACCATTAATTCCTACCCTTTGTTCCCTGTCTTTTAACCACTTCTCAATCCATGAAAGGACCTTCCCTTTTATCCCATGACAGCTTAATTTACGTAAGAGCCTTTGGTGAGGGACCTTGTCAAAGGCTTTCTGCAAATCTAAGTACACTATGTCCACTGGATCCCCCTTGTCCACATGTTTGTTGACCCCTTCAAAGAACTCTAATAGATTAGTAAGACACAATTTCCCTTTACAGAAACCATGTTGACTATTGCTCAACAGTTTATGTTTTTATATGTGTCTGACAATTTTATTCTTAACTATTGTTTCGACTAATTTGCCCTGTACCGACGTTAGACGTACCGGTCTGTAATTGTTGGGATCACCTCTAGAGCCCTTTTTAAATATTGGCGTTACATTAGCTAACTTCCAGTCATTGGGTACTGAAGCCGATTTAAAGGACAGGTTATAAACCTTAGTTAATAGTTCCGCAACTTCACATTTGAGTTCTTTCAGAACTCTTGGGTGAATGCCATCTGGTCCCGGTAACTTGTTAATGTTGAGTTTATCAATTAATTCCAAAACCTCCTCTAGTGACACTTCAATCTGTGACAGTTCCTCAGATTTGTCACCTACAAAAGCTGGCTCAGGTTTGGGAATCTCCCTAACATCCTCAGTCGTGAAGACTGAAGCAAAGTATCCATTTAGTTTCTCCGCAATGACTTTATCATCTTTAAGCGCTCCTTTTGTATCTCGATCGTCAAGGGGCCCCACTGGTTGTTTAGCAGGCTTCCTGCTTCTGATGTACTTAAAAAACATTTTGTTATTACTTTTGGAGTTTTTGGCTAGCCGTTCTTCAAACTCCTCTTTGGCTTTTCTTATTACACTCTTGCACTTAAGCTGGCAGTGTTTGTGCTCCTTTCTATTTGCCTCGCTAGGATTTGACTTCCACTTTTTAAAGGAAGTCTTTTTATCTCTCACTGCTTCTTTTACATGGTTGATAAGCCACGGTGGCTTTTTTTCAGTTCTTTTACTATGTTTCTTAATTTGGGGTATACATTGAAGTTGGGCCTCTATTATGGTGTCTTTAAAAAGGACCCATGCAACTTGCAGGGATTTCACTTTAGTCACTGTACCTTTTAACTTTTGTTTAACTAACCCTCTCATTTTTGTATAGTTCCCTCTTTTGAAATTAAATGCCACAGCGTTGGGCTGTTGAGGTGTTCTTCCCCCCACAGGGATGTTGAATGCTATTGTATTATGGTCACTATTTCCAAGCGGTCCTGCTATAGTTACCTCTTGGACCAGCTCCTGCACTCCACTCAGGATTGCCTCTCCCCTTGTGGGTTTCCATACCAACTGCTCCATGAAACAGTCATTTAAAGTATCGAGAAATTTTATCTCTGCATTATTAGAAAACTTTGTAACTATGTAGTTACTTAGACAATCTAAATGCAAAATAAAATTTAGTATTATAGTAAATGCAGGAAAATGGATTGAAATATAAACTTCAATTTTGAACTCACAGAAAGCTTGTGACTTGTGATGTAACAGTGTTCAGCAAGATACAACAGAACTTGGAATTATTCTCATGACATCTCCAAGGTAACACAGGGTGGAAATTCCAGACACCTTTTGGGTGGAGTCTCACTCCTTCTCTAGTCTCGAGCTGGAAGCTGGATGGTGTTTTGTTTGCTGTGATTTACTAGTAGAAGAAAATATGTAGTTGCTTTGTCTTACTAAGCGGTGGTCAGAGAGAATGGGAAGGGAAAATGGCAATATCCTGCATAGCTTCATTCAGAGCTGGAATCCACAGCAAATTCTCTCTTTCCTTCCTAAAGTGGGAAGCATTGGAAATGTGAGTCACAGAATAATTGAAAAAATATCTGGAGGCTGTCTTCTGGGTCAACTGAGACATGGTAAGGCCTCTTGTAGCAATTGTTGAGCCAGCAGATAAGATTTAACATGGTTTGGGTTTAATATAATTTATGCTTTTCCTCCTATGAGACACAAAATATTTCCAATCCTGTTTTACTGTGTGTATAGTTCATCTTTTTATAATAATGTAAGTTTCTTGTACATACTGATGGCCAACTCCTAATCCTAGTGATGAGAACAGAATGTTGTCATTAAGAACAAGATTTTGGCTGTATCCCACGATATTTGTTAGACTTAAGAATTGGTTGTTTATCATCATCCATCACCTTTGTCTGCTGCTCATAACTCTAAGGAATGGTAATAAAATTGGCAGGAAAGAAGTCTAACCTTCAATATAATTTCAGAGAAACATTAGCGACAATCATTAGCACTGTGGAATTATGCACATAAAATAGAGGCTGAGAGGTGACAGCAGTGATCTACTTAAATTGTTCCCTTTAAAAATAAAACATCAAATTCCTATGGTCACCAGCAAGGACAGTCCCTATTGACTGACAATCCTGATTAACTGTGTGGGTGGGGAGAAGGGACCTGGCTGTAATATGCAGCAGTGTGAAACTCTTGCTGCAGTCCTTGCATAGGCCAGGCAGCCATTGATTTTAAGGGAGTTTGTAACCAGGTTGCCCCCCTTTGGGGCACAATTCAGCCAGCTGTAAGTCTCAGTTGGTATGTCTCTGTCCAAGGTATTAATTATTTTTAATATTTGGAGATATACCTATCTCCTAGAACTGGAAGGGACCTTGAAAGGTCATTGAGTCCAGCCCCCTGCCTTCACTAGTAGGACCAAGTACTGATTTTTGCCCCAAATCCCTAAGTAGCTCCCTCAAGGATTGAGCTCACAACCGTGGGTTTAGCAGGCCAAAGCTCAAACCACTGAGCTATCCCTCCCCCTAGATAGGGGTACTTCCCCCTGCCAGACAAGGCACACTTCATGTCTACCTTTTCCAGGTTATTAAGGTCCAAAGGAAATCAGGAACAAACTCCCTCCCAACCATGACCAGTCCCCCAATTAAAGCCAGGGCCATCCAACAAACTTTCAGTGCAACCCCACCCTTCTGTTCAGGGTTTGTCTCCTAACAGTCCGTATTTCCCCCAGGCTCTGGTTGTTTCTTCTAGCAGGGGCTTATCCAGCTGGCAAGCTAGCTCAGGCTCTCTGCCATAAAGAAAAGAAAAGAAAAGCTCTCCCTCCTAGTCAACACTCAACTAGCCTAGATCTCTTCTTTTTACCTACTCTCTCCATTCCTGATATTTGCTGCACGTATAGTAGATTGGGGTCAGTTGGGCCCACAGGTTCTCCTTAGCCCTCTTATAGCCAGTGTGAGGCCTGTTTGCCCCATCAAAGAATTACTTTTAGAGTAGGTCAGAAAATTGGGATTTTTTTTCTGTGGAAAATTTCTACTTTGGTGAAAAATCAAAAGCCAAACATTTTTCAGCTAAAAACTTTAATCTGAAAAGTAAAATTTTGGAACTAAATATGCTGCTGCCATGCCACATGGGAGTTGTACTTCAGATATCTCGTACCCTGTGAGAGAGGTGCACAAAGTGTGGGGCACCCCCTCCTAGGGGAGCATGGAGGAACATCCGGGGGGGTGTGGTGAGCCCAGGCCAGTCCCCATGGGACCCCGGAGGGAGTGCTACCCAGCTCCTCCCTGCCCCCAACTCTGCTCCAGTCCCCAGCTTCCAGCCTCATGCCTAGCCCCATTGCCAGCCTCGGCATGGCTCCGCATCTGGACCCGCACTATCCCTCAGCCTTGGCCACTAGCCACGGCTCTGTTCCCGGCCCAGTGCAGCCACATCTGGCCACCGGTTCAGCTGCCGACCCCCACTGCAGCCTGGCTTTGGCTCCATTCCCACCTCCACTCCTAGTCTCAGCCCCTGTCCACAGCCCCACTCCCTGCAGTGATTTCACATATTA
This sequence comes from Gopherus evgoodei, assembly GCF_007399415.2. Taxonomy (NCBI): domain Eukaryota; kingdom Metazoa; phylum Chordata; order Testudines; family Testudinidae; genus Gopherus; species Gopherus evgoodei. Next base: position 313,388,733 of record NC_044322.1, on the reverse strand, counting down.
GCATTAATAATTTAAAATATTATTAACAGTTCCAACAGGAATGGAACCGTTTTTTGAATAAAAATGTACATTTTCTACCCAAAGCAGACACTTTTCATGAAAAAAAATGTTTTGGTGAAAACCCACATTTCCATTGAAAAACAGTGTTAATTAAATATTTTCAACCACCCTTAAATTGTTTACATATATGGGCTCATACACCTGATAAGTGTATCTGCCAGGATGGGAAACAAAGTGTCAGAGGTGATTCAACAGCTGACCAGGTCTTTAAAAGATGATTGAACAGTGCTTTCACACAGTAGGTAGAGCTTTGAAGCAACAGTACACTATGTTTGGCTCCACAAAATCAGAGGTACATCTTGAAGTCCAGGGGATTAGATGAGGGGTTATATCAGGTTCCTGATAAAAAGCTTGGTGGGTGATCACATGAATAGTGAACTAAATGGCACAGGGAAGTCACTTCAGCATGAGTGTTCAGGGTCACAACCTTTTCATCAGCAGAGTTAATGCCAGTACTTGAGGTAAGATAATGAGGCAGGCTGGAGACTGCAGTCCAATCAGATTCCCCAGGAAAAGAACAGATAACTCTATAAAGCAGCTGCTAAGGAAACAGAAGTGGGAGTAATTATAGATGTAATCTTGGCACTTCAGTACTGATGGAATAACCCAGACTGTTGTTTTGTTTTTTCTGGCAGTGGAAAACTTGATTGTTGTATTTTTTTTTCTGTTATTTTAGAGATGACATTGATCTTCAGGAAATAAAAACACTGAGGAAAAACACTGATGGACTGTTCTGTTGTACACATTACAAACACTGAATCTTTGTAGCACTGGGCCAGCAAAGGTTAAACAATCAGCAAGCTGGTTGACTTGTAAGCAACGCTTAAGGACATATCAAAACAGTATTGCAATGGTGAACAAGGCCATTCCTTGTAGATAGTTATCAAAGCCATGCTAAATAGATTAGAATATTTAAGTTGTTTGTCTGTATTGTTAGAGAATCAAAGAGTAAGTGCTAAATATGTCTATGTTTACCTGCATCCTATTAGAAATCTAACAATGTAAGCTAATTAGCTTGTAGATGCTAAATCCTGTTCTTGTCTTACAATGTTTCATTACTGTATTCTATTGACTCTGAGATCAAAAGGAGATATTATCATTTAGATGGGATTTGTGGTATAATAATATTATTGTCTTAATCTCTCCTGGAAGTTTGTGATTCCAAAGAGCAAACAATCTGTGAACTGCATGTCTATTGCTAAAGGTATTGTTTGAGAAAGGACCTATTGAATAGAGATCACAAACTGTGGGTTCACTGTCATCAAAGCCCACTATGATAGAGTTTCCTGTCAGCACCCACCCTGCTTCAACTATAAAAGAAACCTTTGAGCCTGATCCTTTTATCTCAGGTCTGCTTCAACTTTAACAGGGAAGGTTTAAGCAGTAGGACTGAGGTCTCCAGGTGGATACCTGGATTATCCTGGAACTCGGATGGAGAAATTCTAACAGACTGTACACCTGAACTGTCTATTGGACTGTAACCTATTGAATTGATTCCAGAGAGACTTTTACACAACAGCAGCTACAACATCACTGCTGTGATCCTGATCTATGAACACTGAAAGTTATTTGTATGTATATTGATCTTTTAACCATTTTAGCTCTCTTCTTTCTTTTTCCTTTTCTTAATAAATCTTAGATTTAGTTATTGAGGATTGGCTGTAAGCATATATTTGGGTATGATCTGAAATATTCATTGGGCTGGGGAGTAATGCATCTGATATTTTGGGATTGATGATTTATGGTGAATAGGGTTTTAATAACCTCTCACTATATTAGAGTTGGTTGTCTAGATGGGAGCCAAGGCTGGAATGCATAAAGAGAACTGTTTAGCTTCTTGTTAAGCAGTTTGGCAACAAAGAAGCATAGTTTTGATACTGGTTAGTGAATCTAATTGTAGTATAATCTGCCAGATTTGGGGAGCATCTGCCCTGATTGTGACATTCTCAGTGTGTCCCATCCAGGCACAAGGGTCACCTCTGCTCTTAATATGTTGTGGCAAATTCATTCATTCAATCAGAACATCGGAAATATGAAAAGTTAATTTTGCTCCCAAATGGAGGAATAAAAAGGAAGTTTCTTCAGCAGGACTCATTGAGTTACTGTAGCTTGGAAAATCTAGTTCCACAAGTTTATTTGTAAATCCAGTTATGAATATATGAAATATATAGTAAAGCAGCTAGTGTAAACTGGCACTGCTCCACTGAATGATCCGGGTGCTATTCTGATTTGCACCAGCGAAGAATCTGGCTCAGTATGTATAATGTTTGTACAGTTGGCATACTTACTTTAATATAACTTACAAAAACAAAAACTTGAGACTTTCGAAAAGATATGTAGCATTTTCAACATAGGTTCATAGATTCCAAGGACAGAAGGACCATTTTGATCATCTAATCTGACCTCCTGTATAACATAGGCCAGAGAAACAAAAAAAATCTTAGACCAGTCTTTTAGAAAAATATCCATTTGTGATTTAAAAATTGTCAGTGATGGAGAATCCACCACAACTCTTGGTAAATAGTTCCAATGGTTAATTACTCTCACCGTAAAAAAATTACGCCTTATTTCCAGTCTGAAATTGTCTAGCTTCATCTTCTAGTCACTGGGTTATATTATACCTTTCTCTGCTAGATTGAAAAGCCCATTCTTAAATATTTGTTCCCCATGTAGATACGTATAGACCATAATCAAGTCACACCTTAACCTTCTCTTTGTTAAGCTAAATAGACTCATGGAGTTCAATCAATCATGTTTTCTAATCCCTTAATCATTCTCATGGCTCTTCTCAGAACCGTCTCCAATTTATCAACCTCCTTCGTGTATTGTGGGCACTAGAAAAGGACACAGTACTCCAGCAGTGATCACACCAGTGCCAAATACAGATGTAAAATAATCTCTATACTCCTATTCAAGATTCCCCTGTTTATGCTGCCAAGGATCACATTATCCCAGTGGTGGGCAACCTGCGGCTATCTGGTTAATCTGACTGTGGGCCGTGAGACATTTTGCTGACGTTGACCATCCGCAGGCACAGCCCCCCCACACGCCCCACTCCCAGTTCACCATTCCTGCCAATGGGAGCTGCAGGAAGCAAAACATCTCACGGTCTGCAATCAGATTACCCTGATTTAGCCCTTTTGGCCACAGCATCACATTGGAAGCTCATGTTCAGCTGATTATCCATGACAAGTCTCAAACCTTTTTCAGAGTCACTGCTTTCCATGATAGAGTCCCTCATCCTTTAAGTATTGCCTACACTCTTTGTTCCTAGATGTATACATTTATATTTAACTATATTGAAATGCATAATGTTTTACCAGTTGATCCAAATTGCTCTATATCCGCGACCTGTCCTCTTCATTATGTACCACTCCCCCAATTTTTGTGTCATCTGCAAACTTTTTTAGTGCTATTTCTTCCTGGGCATTGATAAAAATGCTAAATAGGGTACAGCCAAGAACTGATTCCTGTGGAACCCCACTGGATACACACACCCACTTGATGATGGTACTCTGTTTACAGTTACATTTGGAGACCTATCAATTAGCTAAGTTTTAATCTATTTAATGTATACTAGGTTAATTTCTCATTTTTTAATCAAAGTGTCATCCGATACTAAGTCAAACGCCTTACAAAAGTCTAAGTATATTACATTAACACTATTATCTGTATCAACCTGTAATCTCATAAAAAAATCATTAGTTTGGCAAGATCTGTTTTCCATGAACCCATGTTGATTTGCATTAATTACATTATCCTCCTTTCATTCTTTATTGAGTCCCATAATAGCTGCTCCATTATCTTGCTCAGAATTGATGTCAGGCTGACAGGCCTATAATTAGCCAGGTCATCCCATTTACCCTTCTAAAAATTGGCACAGCAGTAGTTTTATTCCAGTCTTCTGGAACTTTGCCACTGCTCAAAGATTTATCGTAAAGCAACTTTGATGCTCCAGCAATCTCCTCAGCCAGCTCTTTTAAAACTCTTGGATACAAGTTATCTGGAACTTCTGATTGAAAAATATCTAACTTTAGTAGCTTTTGTTTAACGTCCTCCAGAGACACTAGTGAGATGGAAAGAGTTTGATCAACCCTGTATGATGAGATTATATAATCTTTTCTCCCAAAATACAGAATGGAAATATTTATTTAACATTTCTGTCTTTTCTGCATTATTATTGATAATTCTATTATTTCCATCCAGTAATGGGCCAATACTATTGTCAGGATTATTTTGGTTCCTAATACATTTTAAAAACTCCTTATTGTCTTTAACGCTGTTGATCATAGATTGCTCTTTGTGTCCTTGTGCTTCCCTTATCAATTTTCTACAATTCCTAATTTCTGATTTATATTCATTACTATCATCTTCCCCTTTCTTCTATTTTATTAAATTATTTGTATAGCTTCCTTCACCTCTCCTCTAAACCAGGTATTCTTTTAACCAGTACAATCTTCTTCCTTGATTGTGGCTTTTAGGGCATCTAATGAGGTATTTTTTTAAATGATTTCCAATTATCATTCCCATTTTTTCTTAATAAATTGTTTATCCTTGTGCCTGAGTTGCAAAAACAAACAAAAAGTCAACAAAGAAAAACAACCAAATATCATTTAGGAATATATTTTTCAATATTAATATTTCAGATTATGTGCAGATATTACCTATAGTTAATTTAAACTGACTGAATATGATACATATTTTTCTGAAAATCCAGCTGACAAAACTAATTACAGAAATATTTGTAATATATATTTATATTCATTTGAATATTTTGATGTTATATGAAATTTAACAAGCTGAAATAAAACCAAACAGAAAGGACAGAAACATACAACCAAAGGGTTAAAATACCATGAGAGATCCTCACTGGGAGCTGATTTTATTGAGAATTGTAGACATTCAGTGGTTGCATATATAGAAACCCAGTCATCTGTGGGGTCTGAATCCTGGACCTTCACTGCAGAATACTGACATCTGCAATTTGAGATAAATGAGAACACCACTAATTATAAATAGTACATTGCTATCATCACTGAGGCCAGTCACTAATGGGAAATACAATCAATATCCCACACATCAAGCCAGTGTACACATGCTCACTGTATATCAGCACTTGACAGGATTTGGTCCAGGTGTTTGGTACATTTTGTGCTTAAAATACCCACTAGCTCTTTTTTCTCTCTTTATGTCTTAGAATATTAAAAGAGCAGGTGTCAAATACACTTTTATAGGTTTTTTTCCTGAACATTTGAGAATGTTAGCTAGCACTCATGAAAATGAAGAATAGCACTGATTTGGGCTAGGCACAATATAGGCAGATGATATGCAAACATCCCCAGAGATCCTTTGTCAATGCATCTCTGTCTTGGCCTGTGACAGACCTACTAATATTCCAGTCCATGCTCTCTTGAATAGACTGCAGACATTGAAAAAGGGAAGAAATAACTATCTACATAAAATATCCACACTTCAGCCAGCAAATAGCAATCTAGGTAAAGATACTTGGGTAAGTGACTCATTTCTACCATGAAGGTGAAATATTTATTTTCCTTTGCTACTAAGCCCATAGAGTGCTATATGGTTCAGAAATTACCTGTCAAGCTGCCTGTCCTAGATGCACAATCAGTGCTAGCAGATGGGTGCTAGGAGACAGGACAGGTCTGAATGCACTCTGCACAAGTATATGCAGAATTCAAAAATGGCTCAAAGTCACCCACTGTATCTGTTTAGATAGGGTGCAAATTCACGGCACACCTGTCTGTGCACCAGGTGACTTGATAGAGAATCTAGTCCTATGTGGTTGTTTTGTATTATGTATAAATGGGAACTACAATGAGGTCACCATTCTCCTTACACTAGAACATTACCATAGTGCCTGAGCACTTGTGACCCAAGATGTTATTTGAACCTAAAGCAGATGTTCAGAGTTGCAAGAGCAATGTATAAAGAAACTGTGACATTTAACTCCCCAGGACCGACACATTTTTATAAACCAGGGGTTGGCAACCTTTCAGAAGTGGTATGCCAAATCTTCATTTATTCACTCTAATTTAAGGTGTCACGTGCCAGTAATACATTTTAACATTTTTAGAAGGTCTCTTTCTATAAGTCTATAATATATAACTAAACTATTGTTGTATATAAAGTAAAAAGGTTTTTTAAATGTTTAAGATGCTTCATTTAAAATTAAATTAAAATGCAGAGCCCCTCAGACCAGTGGCCAGGACCCAGGCAATGTGAGTGCCACTGAAATCAGCTCGCGTGCCGCCTTCGGCACGTGTGCCATAAGTTGCCTATCCCTGTTATAAAGTGTTTAATTAAAGCTGACAGAGGATTTTAGTGACTTTCTGCTGCCTTCTCAAGGTTTCTCAAATATTTACCCCAAATTTTTCCTGAACTATTCATGCTTCAATTTCAATATCACACATTCAAATCTAATCATAGGATTCTCGTTTTCAACAATATCACAATTTTTCATCACTCTTGTAGAAATCTACTAGTTGGCAATCCAAAATTAGAGAACAAAAAGCAGTTTTTGTAGACAAAAATGAAGTATATAAAATAGCTCTACATATCTTTGCCAATAGTTATATGAATTTTATAGTGCAATGTAACTGTTAAAAGTCAGGCTTGCACAATAATGGAATTCTTGTAATGCAGTGCATGCTACAATATTTAAGAAAAATATATTTATACAGGGAAGGACAATTTTTCAACTCACTCCATTCCTCAGATAACAAAGGATAGGTTTAAAATATTCACATAAAAGTTGAATGTAATTAATGTATCAAAGCAACAAAAAGAAGTTTATATTTATACACAAGTTAGGTTTTCTTCTGGTTCCCTGTCTACCAAATTAATGCTTCCTGTGATCACAGATTCTTCCTGAGCTGAGATGTTTTTTGACCGCTTTTTGGCACAATATGGAATGTGGCCACAAAAATACATGTAAATCCACGGATTGGCACAACTATTCAAATTCCCCAGGAGCATGATAATGGTAAACGCTGCACCTGGAATGAAAGAATTGGAGAGATATCAGTGTAAATAAGACATGCCAGAAAGTAGTAATGTTCTTATGAATTGATGCTCTTTGATCAGGGCCTGCTCTACAGTTTTCGTCACCCCAAGCAGAGTGCCAAATTGCCTCCGCGAGCGGTAGGGGCAGTCCGTGTGCCCTTAGGGCGCAGGCCGCGTTTCCGCAGCGTCGGTAATTCGGTGGCAGCTTCTATGTTTAGCTGAAGCCTCCCCAGACATCTAAACATAGAAGCTGCTGCCGAATTGCCGCCATCGCGGAAACGCACCTGCTGCCCTAAGGGCACACGGACTGCCCCTACCGCTTGCGGAGGCAATTTGGCACTCTGCTTGGGGGCAAAACAACAGGGATTGCCGCCCCTTGCAGATTGCCACCGCAAGCACCAGCTTGGAATGCTGGGTGCCTGGAGCCGGCCCTGTCTTTGATGTACCTGTTCTTAAATTAATTGCCTTAACTGTTGTAGGATTAGTTTAGCATTTTGCAATAGAGAAAAAGTTAAAATAACATTAGGAGATTTCAGTTTATTCAATGGTTATAAACAAGTGTAATTCTCTAGCTATCTACAGTATATATTACATTGTAGTTGCATATGCATAAGATGTATTTCAGGAATAGATATTTTTGCATAACTCTTCTTACCCCATATAAATCTAAATGTTAATGTAGTTGTTTACCTTAATCTATGTAAATGCTGCACCATCTCAGAAATGAATACATGTAGTAAGAATTTTTAAAACAAAGATCATAACGTGAGATCTTTTTCAGAAGACAAAATTATAGTCTAATTTTATAAATTTATAGTATAATTTTGTCCGATTTATATCCGAATTTTATCTTTCAACAGCTGAACTTTAGAAATGAAGTTGATAGGGAGTGTGTTTTTAACAAAGGAGTAGCAATATAATTTTGAAAATATTAATATAGTGTACAGCATTTTATTCTTTTGCATTTTAGCTTTATTTTCGTTACAGATATCAACCCTTACACAATTTGTAATTGTTCCATAGTTCACTGAAGATATTTCACAGCTAAGAACCTTTCAATATTCAAAAACTCTTCAGAAGTTTTATAGTGTTGTTGTTATAAATAGTAAACCAGAAATATTTATTTTATTAATTTGAATAATTATTTTATTTATTAGTTAAAGCTAAAATGCTATATTGCCTCTAATTTCCCTAATATACAAAAAAAGTAATTCCATAATCTCTAAAATCTCTAAATATATATATTGATCTCTTGCTAGTACAGATAAAATTCATAACATTTTGACTGTGTTGTTTACTAATAATTAAATGCTAATTAATCTTGGTTAGCCTTCCCAGCAGAAAAAAAGTCTATTGAAAGCATATGTTTGTACATGTGTACACACATACACATTAAGTAACCCCCTAGATGATTTTTGATTATGCAGTGTAATACATTACCAGCTATTGTACATCATTAGGGCCCTATCAAATTCATGGCCACGAAAAACGCCTGGTCTCCCCCCGTGAAATCTGGTCTTTTGTGTGCTTTTACCCTATACTATACAGCTTTCATGAGGCGATACCAGTGTTTCTCAAACTGGGTGTCCTGACCCAAAAGGTGGTTGCTGTGGGGGAGGTCACAAGCTTAGTTTAGGGGAGCTGCGGTATTGCCATCCTTACTTCTGCACTGCACATCACCTCCATATTGGTGCATATAACAAAATTCATTCCACACATCTGTGGGAAAAATTAAAAGGAACACTGGTCAGGACCCCTACAATTACAACACCATGAAATTTCAAATTTAAGTATCTGAAATCATGAAATTTACGATTTTTAATATCCTATGACTGTGAAATTGACCAAAATGGACCCTGAATTTGGTAGGGCCCTATACATCATTAATACAGTGTGCAAACAAATTAGTCCTTCAAATTTAATCATACATAAAATGATAACACATAGCTGAACCTAAACAATATGTGTATATAAAGAGGAAATGTAGCAATGTGGTAGTCTATTATAATTATTGATAAGAAAAGGAGTATCTTACCTTCAGTAATGCCACTGGGGTACCATACAGACCACAACTGTACAATGAAGAAAGGTGCCCAACACAGGACATATGCAATAACTGTCACCACTGTCATTTTTACAGTCTTGATCATAGCCTTTGAAATACAGTTAATACTGCTTGCTTGGAATGGCAGGACTTGCTTCTGATTTATTGCTTCAAATTCATTCCTTTTTTTCACATGTATGTTCATTAGTATTATTTTGCAGATCTTAACCTGGCATATGGTAAGGATAGCTGTGGGAATGAAGAAAATAGCTACAAAAATCCAAGTCACATATGCCTTTAAGCCCCAAGGTTGGATGAACTCACCCCAGCATTCAAAAATATCTGGAGATATTTCAGTCTTGGAAAAGATAAATATTTGTGGAAGACTAAAAAGCAGTGATATAGACCAGCTGGTGCAAATGGCAGCATTCCAAAGAGCCTTTTTCTTTTGGAAAGTGACCATGGGATAGCGTACTGCTTGATATCTGTCCACTGTCATGACCACTATCATATAAGCAGAGGCAAACATGCCCAACAACTGCAAATATTTGATAGTTCTGCACAATGCATCTGGCCCTATGAAAACATCTGTAATATCCCATATTAGTTGCGGAAGTACTTGAAAAAATGCTACCACTAAGTCTGCTATGCTCAGGTGAAGCATGAATACATACATCCTAGATAACTTCTTTCTTCTCCTCCACAGTACCAGTATGAGAATAAAATTGCCCACAGATGCTGTCATAAATATTACTCCCAACACAGCAATCTCTAACTGAGCTAATTGCTCATCTCTTTCTTGTCTTCCAACTGGATCTGACTTATTTGTTAAATTCAGGACAAGCTGAGGAAAAAGGCTTTCAGTCTGATATTCATTAGCTTGCACAGGAACTGAAAAATTCTTCATAGTGCACAGAAGCTACTTACAGTAGCTGTTCTCACGACTCAGGTTGATAGCTCTGAAGTACGGGCTAATAAATATGTCAGCACTGCTTCAGGTTTCAGTGTGTCTTGAAACAAATCTTCATGCATGAATGAACCTGAAGCAGCAAACCTGCATCTTGATAGACTTCTCTTTCTTGCTAGAGTGAAAAAAAAGGCATTATATAGTCTTCAAATAGAGTCTTATGTAACTTCATAATCATTTGGTAGGCTGTAGTTGTCTTAGCCAATAGGAAAACAACTAATATAATTGGGATAAATATATAAATAAAATGAGAACCACAGAGACTTGAAATAATCAAATCACTTATTTCAGTGCAGCCAAAATCATACTTACATATTTTTACTCATGAGAGCTTTTCCAAATATAAATGTTATGTAAACCAGAACTGTATTCCTCAGTTTAATAAGGATTTTAGTCATAAATATTTACACGTGGATGGAAAAGTTAGGTCCCTGAGTCTGGCTCCATGGTCACTCTAACCCTCTTGGATCCCTGAGACAAAGACCATATCCTAAAAGCTGCAAACACAAAGAGAAAGAGATTTTTTCTATTAATTTTTCTGTTTTCAGATGTCAGTCAGCTGATCTAGAAAAGAAGAGACTTAAATGGTTTAAAATAATCCTTTATTGCAAGAAGACTGGATTCTTTTCTAAGCAAAAAGAAAAATAACACATGGAATATATTACATCTATTGCAACTGCAAGCCTGCTGATGTTTTAATGACAGGGCATGGGATGGAGGGCAGGAACATTCTGTGGGAAATCCAGCTGCTGAAGAGACATGAATGATATAGCGGTCTATAAGACCACTTCTAAACACCAGTCCTACAACCAGTACAGTTGTTTAAAGGTTTTTAAGTAAACTGTCTAATATTTTTCTCTTCTCCATGTGGAGTCAATTATTTTGATGATTTGAGGAATCTTGTCTAAGTATAGCTTATGAATTCTGTTTTATATGGGGGACTCTCTGTGTATCTGTATCAGATTGCAAACTCCATTTTGAAAGTGGGGCTTGCTGCCTTTTTGGTTGTCTTTATGTCTCCATCTTGGACTAAATTCTTAGGGATGGTGGCACATGGCTAACAAAGGCCTAATCCACACGACCAACTTATTTTTGTATAATTGTGTTGCTCAGGGGTATGGATTTTCTACACCCCTGAGCAACACAGTTATATCAACCTAACTCCTGGTGTTGCCAGTGCTATGTTGATGGGAGGGCTTCTCCTGCTGGCATAGTTACTATCTCTCGGAGAGGTGGAGTACCTACACCAGTGGGAGAAGCCCTTCTGTCAGTGCAGGTAGCATCTGTGATGGGTTGGATCACAGAAACTCTCTTGGGAACTGCCAACTGATGTGCCAAGACTACTTCTGCCCCTGCTTTCCCTGCCAGCCTGGGACTCCAGCACCCTGTCTTGTTGAACCAGACACACCACTCTGCTCCAACACTGACCCAGGGTCTGAACCACATGCCCCAAAGCTGCGGACTTAAGTGAAAGCAGCTTACAGAAGTGTTCCTGTCTTTAACACACAAATGCCCAACTCCCAATGGGGTCTAAACCCCAAATAAATCCGTTTTACCCTGTATAAAGCTCATATAGAGTAAACTCATAAATTGTTCATCCTCTGTAACACTGATAGAGAGATATACATAGCTGTTCCCCCCCCTATTTCCAGGTATTAATACATACTCTGGGTTAATTAATAAGTAAAAAGTGATTTTATTAAATATAAAAAGTAGGATTTAAGTGGTTCCAAGTAATAGCAGACAGAACAAAGTGAATTACCAAGTAAAATAAAATAAAACACGCAAGTCTGAGTCTAATACAGTAAGAAAACTGAGTACAGATAAAAACCTAATCCGTAAAGGAATTCCAGTAAGCTTCCTTTTACAGACTAGTCTCCTTCTCGTCTGGGTCCAGCAATCACTCACACTCCCTGTAGTTATTGTCCTTTGTTCCAGTTTCTTCATGGAGAGGCTATCTCTTTAACCAGCTGAAGACAAAATGGAGGGGTCTCCCACAGGCTTAAATAGACTTTCTAGTGTGGGTGGAGTCCCCTCCTCTCTCCTATGCAAATTCCAGCTCCAAGATGGAGTTTTGGAGTCACATGGGCAAGTCACATGTCCATGCATGATTGAGTTTCTTACCAGCCAAGCGACATTTCTCCGATGCAGATTGGTGTCTTTGAGTTCATTGCTGGCTTACATGGTTCTTGATTGGGCACTTAATGTGCACATTCCTTTCTCAAGAAGCTGACCTAATGCTTACTAAGGCTACTTAGAAATCAAGCAAGTATACAACCAATATTCCTAACTTCAAGTACAAAAATAATACATGCATACAAATAGGAGGCATGTATTCAGTAGATAATAACCTTTACATAGACATGTTACATGGCATATGTAGCATAAAACATATTCCAGTTATATCACATATACATTCATAAGCATATTCCCATGAAGCCCTCTGGGGTACACCGTCACAGCATCTACCAAAGTGCTGCAGTGATGCAGCTGCATAAATGCAGCTGCTCCCGCTGTGACCCTTCTAAGTGTAGACAAGCCCAAATCGGGTGACCAGATGTCCTGATTTTATAGAGACAGTCTCGATATTTGGAGCTTTTTCTTACACTAGGCACCTATTACCCCCCACCCCCATCCCAGTTTTTCACACTTGCTATCTGGTCACCCTAAGTGCAAAGCCAAGTTGTTAAATGTTGATTGTCCATTTAAATGGAGCAGCCTTGCACAAAGAGATGGCGATTGCCCAGGGCAAACCAGTTGTTCAAGTCTGAACTCTAGAGGGTTTGGCAACTAAAGAGTTTGTCTTCATGTACAACTCTACAGCTGCACTGAGGTAGCTGTGCCCCTGTAGCATTTAAGTGAAAATGTTACTATGTTTACAAAAGAGCTTCTCCCACTGGTGTATTTAATCCACCTCCCCGAGAGATGGTTGCTATGTCTCTCCCGTGAATGTAGTGCTGTCTACACAGGTGGTTAGGTTGGTATCACTATGTCACTCAAGGGTGTAGAATTTGCACACCTCTGAGCAATGTAGATTACCTGTGATGGGATCCCCGGGGTACAGCCTGAAACTGTGGGACTGCTATGACCCCCTTAACTCTCCAGTCTGGGCTGCCTTTCATGATGCCTTGCTAGTGACAAGCAGCAAACCTTCTCTTGAACAAGGCAAGCTCATTAATTAGTTCACCATTTTATCAAAGGATAGTGGACATGAACCAGCCTTTGTAAGCTGAGCAAATTCTCCGAGCACTTTAATCAAACTCACTGCTAAGGATAAAATATTAAAATAAGCTTATTAACTACAGAAAGACAGATTTTAAGTGATTATAAGTGGTAGGCATAAAGATCAAAGATAGTTATCTTAAGAAAATAAAAAGTAAACACACATTCTAAATCCTAAACTTTTAGACTAAGCAAGAGTTGAATTAAACAGCTTTTCTCACCCTAATAGATGTTACAGGCATCTTACAGTTCTTAATACATAGGATAAATTTCCTTCTCAGCCTGGGACCAAATCCTCAGTTTTCAAAGTCTTTGTCTTCCCAGCATTCTTGTTGCCTTCAGTGTAGGTGGAGGAGGAGAGAGGTGATCTCCTGGTGACACTGTCCCTTATTTTATGCGTTCAATTCATGTCCCAGGGAAGATACTGACCCAGGCATGTCCTGGTGGGCCCTGCTGAGCCACAGAGTTGAGCAATCTCCATTATGTGGTGCTTGTGCAACTGAGTCATACAGAATTGTAAATCTCTTGTTTACTATTCTCCTGCTGATCAATGGCTCCTGATGGTTGCTTAATGCCCATTTGGGTATGAGTCATCACTGGAGAGCTAACTGTGGGCATGTGCCAGACACACAACATATTTCAAAAACAACCATATAGCAAAATCTCATAATTTCATACACCATAACGATATACATATTTTGACAGAACAATGAGTTTCAGCAGATCTTGAGCACTCACATGGTACCTTACAAGGCATGTTTTGTATGAAACATCACAACCATATTCAAATGAGGAATATGGGGTTTACAGGATGATATTTTGAGATACAGCATGACACAATACCAATATAGGTCTGTAGTGTAGACCTGGCCTAAACAAGAGATCACCTAGTAAGGCTGATCAGTGAGTCACCTGATAAAGGGGAGTTGGAAATTATAAAAGAGAGTCTCTCACTGGCCATTTTGTAGAGAACGGGAGAAAAGACCAGAGAGACTCCATGTTCTTGAGGAGAAGTCATATGCCAGAGGACAGGAACTATCCTGGATTACTTAGTGACCTGAACCCAAAGAAAGCTCAGAGTGGTGTAGAAACTGAGACAGAGAAATGCATACAGGTGTGTTTATTATTCTGTTTAGACCTTATATTTCTTGTGCTAGCTAATGTAAAGAGTGATTGGTTTTGAGACCCCCCCCCAAGAAGTCTGTGTATTTATTTGCTTTCAATTATAATGTGTCTCTAAAGAAGTGAACTGTAAATCTAGAGTGCCTAAAAGGTTGGAGCTCTGACAAAGGTCATGCTTCAGTTCATAGGGTGTGAGGAGGGTCAGTACTGCACCTGGCAGCCCAGTGCAGATGATCTGTGGGGACCCATTTCTGTGAAGGGGTAACAGAAAGAGAGAGCCTGTGTCCAGGCAATGTGCCAGAGAGGTAAATTAGAAAGAGTTTTTCAGTCTGTGGAGACCAAGGGAAGCTTAAGAGCATGCAGGCTCAGCTTGTGTGGCCCAAATACAGCAGCCTGATGAGTCTCCAGCCATGGAAAGCTCTGCCATGGCTTTGTGTGAAAGCAGTACTGTGCCCAGTTTCTCTATTTGGTATGAATTTTGCAAATAATTAGTGACAAAAGGAGATAATACATTTATTATCGTCTCATCTTCCCCCTCAGTCCCAAAAGGCACATGTGGATTTACAAGAAAACTGAACATGAATTGAAACATACATCTAGCCATGGGGTTAGGGTCTGCATGTTCTTGTGACTGAAATATGGGACTGGGAGTCAGGAGTCCTTGTGGAGAAGTACCTGACAAGGGGACATGAATGTGACTGAGCCCACCTCTCTTAAAGGCCCAGCTCATTATGTGACAGATAGACTCTGCTACCTTTGCCTGACTCTGAAAGTTGTTCTACTGATATAAAGTTTTATTTCACCTCAGGTATAATTTATTTCAGTACACTTTATTTGTATTTCCTTGTGTGGTGTGTGTCAATTAACCTCTGAAGTCTTTTACCCAATGCACAGAAGGAGTTAAGATGTATTAACTAAAGGTGAGATGTTGAAGTACATTAAATTTCTGTGTGGACATGCTCAATCAGAAGTAAAGTGGCCTTACTTCATTTTAGCTTCTTTCTGTTTACTTCTGAATGAAAATGTCCACATGAGGGTTTTATGCACTTTAACTTATGCGTTTTAACTTCACATCCTTAATTAATTGGTCTTAACTTTTCTGAGTGACCCCATGTAGACAAATCTTTTGTCTATCCTGCTCCAATGGAATTTACATTCTTGTCATAACTGCCTTGGCGTACTCTTCTGAAATTATGGGTTCAGTCTTTGGGGATAACTTTGAAAGTCTCTCTGCCTTTGTCACTCCTCAGATGATTCTTATGAATAAACTTGAGCTTGATTCTAAACCCTGACTGTATGATATGCACCACTTCATTCATTAAGGACAATGCTGGGCTTGTCAAGTGTTTTATTCAGTACAGGCTTTCTACTTTCATTATGCAGGGTTTGCAGTGTTAAAGCAGGTCATGGCTTTTAAAAGTCTTAGTCATATACTTTCTCAGTTCATAAGAAGACCTTTTCCAATGTTCCCTGGAGACATATCACACACTGGGGTGTAGGTGGTGTGATGTAGTGGTCAGCTATCTGCAGTGAAATTCCTGCAGGAAGTTGGGAGTGTGAACATTTTCTTCTGGTTCCCAGAATCACTCCTCTGGCCCATACATCTTCCTGGCTATCAGATACTGCAGCTTCCCGCTGAACCCTGTTGGAAGTCAAGGATCTGATGGACTTTATATTCCTCCTGCCTCTGGACTTTTATTGAGGCTGAAGGAGAGTCAACCCCATCAGGGAAGAGGTTGTCAATGAACAGCTTGAGGAGGGAAACATACAAGATGGAAAACATACAACATTAGAGATTCTAGGAGTTGAACCTTGAAGGACACTGGGTTTATTTGTTTGATGATCTGAAAAGGATTCAGGAATTGGTGGTTGAGCTTGGCAGTCCATTCTCAAGTCCTGCCAGACTTTATCTCCTACAGCAAGTCAGGAGTGGCTTGTCACATTTGGTTAGCATAATGCTTTCAAATAAAAATTAAGAATAGTTTAAATTAGAAAATACAATAATGGCAGCTAGAGGATTATGTAATGTAATGGGAAATTCTATAGGAATGTATGAGAGCCCATAGAAATTAATAGGGATGATGCAATCAAGGCAAGGTTTTGCATCACTTCCCGTGGGGAATGATTCAGCAAAATCCCATCGAAATACATTATAGCCCATAGAAACAAGAGAGACTTCCAATCAGGAAGTAGCTAGGGTTCATCTAAAGGTCAGCTGAATAACCCCATAGGAAGACATTGATCCCATAGTAGTCTATGGGAGGAGGAGAAGCTTTCTGTATACATGACTAATTAGCATACTCTAAACTCTGAATACTGATTGGCTAAACTTGAGAGTCATGTTGGTACATGTGCCATAAATTAGCATATGCAAATTTCCGAAAGCTAATTGGCTGAGTTGTGATAAATTAATAACTAATGAGCTGGAATCATATATAAAGGCAACAACCAGCAGGCTAAACCTTGTAGGGACAGGGACCTGAAGGAGAACAAAATGCTGCAGGACACCTGGAAGGAAGATGTTCACAGAGCTGCGGCAACCACACCAACAGAATGCTGCTGGGTAAGAAAGCTAACTATTGCCTTAAAGCAGCAGAAGGAGCTAGCTACCCATGATCACGAGTATCAAAAGCACTCACTAGTAGCCAGTGCTCTCAAAGCAGATACTGTGGAAGCAACATCACAAGCCACAAGTAATGGTTTTTGTAAGTAGCTAATGGCCCTTCTACCCTAGCAACTTTAGCAGCACCGCAGCCCCCTCTCGCTTTC
The DNA here is from genome assembly GCF_007399415.2 of Gopherus evgoodei. Classification (NCBI taxonomy): domain Eukaryota; kingdom Metazoa; phylum Chordata; order Testudines; family Testudinidae; genus Gopherus; species Gopherus evgoodei. The sequence continues at coordinate 313,371,526 of NC_044322.1, read as the reverse complement.
ATCATTCATAAGCAGCTCTTACAGCAACAGCCACAATCCCCCCAGGTTCTGAGGTTGCTCTGGCAATGGCCGTTTCTGCCACTCCACCAGCAGGAGGCTACCACAGCAGCTACCAACGGCTTCCATATCTGTCATCTGAGGAGAAACTTTACCTCAGCAGAAGCAAGCAGCCACCCAATGCAGCCATTATCACTTGTGACCACCACCTACGAACTGTGATCTCTAGCTACGGACACAGCAGACGGACCCTTGTAAGACGACTTGGAGGGACTTTTTAAGAAGGCTTCTATAATTTTAATTGTCTTTTATCATAATATGGCATATGGCTGCGAAGTGTAAATAAAGCTGGATGTTCGTGGTCTGAGTGACATCTTCCCCCTATCCATCCAATGGTTGCCTGATCAGCATTTGTTGGATGGTTAGTGTTAAGTATTTAGTATCAAATGTTGAACTGATATAATGTCACATGTTTAATTGTTGTATTGGCATAAGGCATACAGTGTTAAATAAATGATTATACTGTTATATTATGTGCCATAGAGTTAAACTGAAATTGTTACTGCAGTGTTGTGTTTTTATTTGCTGTGCCGCTTCATACCCTTTTAAACTGTAACCCTGTCTTATCTATCTCTACTCTTTTACTGTAACCACTCACTTCTAAATAAATATTAATTTTGTTCTTGAAAGATTTACTGCTTGACTGTCTATTCTTAATCAGAAAGCTGTAGCCATGTCCTTTCAAGGGAAAGTTAGCCAGTCGCGGCCTCCCTGGAACCTCCTTTAGGGTGGGCCACAATCTTAACTACTAGAATAGATACATTTATAAATAAAGGTTTTTAATTAAAAATAGCATTTGTAAGCAATATCATTGGCTTAGTACAACTGGTTTCAAATCTTCCAGTAACAAGCTTTCTGGTAAGTCTGGATTAAATTAGGGGTGAAAATTGAAATTTGATAAGAAGGGAATCTTCTGAGTTGAAGTGTGGGTCAAGTTGTTGTACACAAACTTGGCCAACACACTTTTCAGTTGAGTTTTTTCTGCAGCTCTAAGCACATTTTGCGGGGTGAGGGGTACATTTTGTATGTAATGCTGTACCCACTAAATACAGTCCTTGAATGATGGCTTCTTTTTACTTTGGAATTATACAAATAAGTAACAGACATCGTTTTTCCCATGACCTTTCAGGAATCATTTCTATTTAGTTTGTTTCCTCCTCTACAACTTTGATTTGCTCTTTATGCTTTTTTCATTCAAGGTGGTACATTTCATATTCCTCGGGGAATTCTGTACCAAAACAATTAAAAATTCTGCACACAATATTTTAAAATCCTGCAAAATTCTGCATATTTTTATTTGTCAAAATAACACAATATAATCACATCAGTTTCAATTAGTTTGGTAATTTATTTCATAATACCTGTCAGCAGCGTGTCTGCAACAATACAGACAACAAAAAAGATTCAGGAAATGTTTTTTGACAGATAGATTCCTTACTAGGCATATTAACAGAGAACTGAGTAATAATTCATTTAAACTACAATACAGAACCGTATTTCCCACGCTTTCAGATGCAGTGCAAAGGCTTAGGGAAGTCAGGGGCAACAGAGGGGGTGAGGGACAGAGAAGTAATTTCCAGGAAGGAGCCTGGGTGTGAACTTAGAGGGTTGTTGGGTATGCCACCAGCATGTCAGCCCGCTTTTTGAAGAGGGATGTTATAGGATCAGTAGGTTAGAAAAGCCTTTGATGAATCGGTGGTAAAAATTTGCAAACCTGAAGAACTGCTACAGCCTAAGTATGATCAAGGGCTCCTTCCACTCAGTGATAGTGATACCTTTACAGAGAGTTTCACCAGGGAGATGACCCAGCCCAGAAACTCCAAACTATCCATGTCAAATTCACATTTCTGGAGTTTCTATAAAGTTGATTTTGGCAAATCCAATCAATAATCTCATACAGTGGTCATGGAGCTCTTGATTCTCAAAAAAAATGAGAATATTTTCTAAGTAAATGATCATGAATCGGTCAAGGATATTTCTGAAGATGTTCATAAAATGCTGGAAAATAGTGACAGCATTTTATAGACCAAACAGCATAACCAGGTATTCAAAATGGCCATATCTGATTTGAAATACCATCCTCCATTCAACCCCCTGCCGGATTCTGGCCAGGTTGTATGCTGTTGCAAGTCTAGCTTCATGAAGACCTGCGACAGAGTCTGTCCAGGAGTTTGTTTATGAGTTGAATGGGTGTCAGTAATGGATGATGATCTTGTTTAGGGCTCAATAAATGACACAAGATCAGAGTGATCGACCCTTCTTAGCCACAAAGAAGATAGGTGCCTCCATTGGAGAAGTTGGAGGGTGGATGAACATCAGATACAAAGACACTCCCAAAGGACCTGCACCTTAGATTTGTCTACAGTGTAAATGTGTCCAAAATGAACCTCTGTTCCTGACTGGAGGATGATGAGGTAATTGTATCTGCAGGGAGGTGGTAAAATATCCACCTTCTGTTTGTCAAATACATTGGCATATTCTCAATATTTCACAAGAATTCTGGTCGCTGCTGATGAACCTACAGTTTGGGACTCAGGATCATTAGGGGTCTGGAGCACCCTGCAGAGCTCGACTGCTCATTGGATGGGGCTGGGAAGGCATGTTTATCAGCACTGTGAAGAACAGAAGAGTATAGACTGTGATTGCCAGTTGATATAGGAGTCATTGGTGATGAGCCAGGGGACACCAAGGATGACTGGTGCAGGTGGAGCGTGGATAACTCCAACTGCAAGATCTCATGATAACTAATGAGAATGATCTTTTAGGGGCTATCTGATGCATAATGGGGCCTGGAGAAAGGGGTGACCCACTGATAACCTTGATGATCTCAGGGAAGTCCGTGTAGAGGTTGGGAATCAAATCTCCTTAACAAGTGCCTGATCAATGATTGGAGGCACCTGAGTCAACTAATGCTTCTAAGTGGACATCATGCATGGCAGGATGCTGGAAATGAAGAGGAAGACAAAAAGTGGTGATGTGTGGAATAGAAGCTGCTAAGATTCTGGTAGATAGGTGGCGGCGAGACTTGCTTATGCCCAACCGGAACCCCCTACTGGGGCTGGGCTCTGGAATTTCCTGACCAAGGGGTGGACCAGCCCTTGGTCAGGCAACCTGCTGTAATGTGACTGTGCATCCCACAATACAGGCATGATCTGAATGTCTCACGATGGCTGTTTTCATCAACGGAGAGATGGGCTGGACTCGGTCAACTTGCGTCAGCTCAGGATCTGGTAGGACAACTGAAGGGTGGGAGATGGAGGAGTTCTGACTGATGTGGATCAGGTCGCACATCATCTTTCTTGGGCCTTCTCCATTAATTGGTCATCAGTCCTAGTGCAAAGATAATTTACAGCTCCCATGGCAGACAGAGGTTCCACCCATGCTAGTTCATCTTTGACAGAGAAATTGAGCCCCGGACTAAAGTGGTTTTACTGAACAGCCTCTTTCCAGTGGGTGCTCAAAGCCAGAAGAGGACACTTGTTTAATTTTTATAGTACCGTCTTCTACTAGACCCTTGGAAAAATAAGAATTGATCTAATTTTAAATAAAAATCTTCCTAATGATAAAAAATATGTTCTGGGATATTAATATAACTATAGTCATGTAAACACAGTAAGAGTTCCTTCTGAGAGCAGTATAATTGCTAACAGAGGCATTCTTGTGTATGGGACATTGGCAAAAAGAGTGAGGATTTATCAAAATCAAAAGCTGTATAGTTAAAGCACAACCCTACTATAGTGGAGGGAGTTATAGCAATAGAAGTGCTTTAACAATTCAAGCATTTAGTATTTAAGTATACCTTATTTCCCTTCCCTTATAGGAATAAGTTATAAGGCACGTTTATATCACTATAACTGCATCCATGTTAGAGGTTGTACCAGTAGAACTATTTTGGTTTAAAAAAAAAATCACACCACCATAACTGAAGGAGTTATGCCAGTACAAAAACTGTAGACCAGGAATAAGGATTCATTTATAGCTCATACAGCTAGAACACTGGTGGGGAGTGTGTATGTAGGTAAAACATCCATATAGTAGTGCCTAGAGCTATGCCGTCTGCATTAAGTAGAGGCAGGCATAATAGCCATGGGTTATTGCATGGAATATATTTAACAAGCAACATTTAGAATACCTTTAAAATCATGCAACATAGACTGCTGCTAATGCTGGCCTTGGGACATTAGAAAATGCAGGATGACGACTCCTTGAACATGATGAATTTTTCTTTTGCAGGGGTAATGCTCATCTGGGCAGGAAACCTGTCTGAGACTATGGAAGAGACTCCCACAGGAACTAAAGACCATCTCAAAATGGGCGGCAGGGGGACACTGTCTTTGGGGAGGTTAACCCCAACGCGGCTGGAGGAGCCCTGGGCCAGCTGAAGCCCTGAACCTTCCCCATCTCCATGGCCAGAGGAGCCCCAGGCCAGCCAGAGCCGTGAACCGCCCCTGTGGCCAGAGGAGCCCCAGACCAGCCCGATACTGGTCATCACCCCAGTCAACACCCTGAGTTGCCTCACAGGAAAAGCAAAAGCTCTACCCAAAGAATCTGAGCTTTTTATATGCACCTTGCAGTTCCAGAGCAGCTGACAAGGCTTTCTGGGTTCATCAGTAATCTGTCTGGAGTTCAGGGAGATTGCTGAAGAACCCAGGAAGATGAGAAGCACATATCACCTACTCAGCTGCCCCAGAATCTGCATGGCACAGAATGAAAACTTCCTCCAGCAGAAGCCTGGCCCATGCAAACCACCAAAACCCACAACCTGGGGTCCAATGGTGGTGGTTGCACCACCTATGATCACAAACCTTGCCATAAGCAACAATGAGTCCTGTGACACCTTGATACCTGAAACCTTGCCATGTTCTGCTCCCAACTGCAAGCACAAGGGCCACTTCTTTGACTGTGCTTTCTCTAACATAAACATACAGCAGCACGTATGTTTTAAAAAACAAAGCCACACTATTACACATACAATTGTCTCCCTGGGGAGAGAATGAAAGAACAATCCATATGTGACAGTTGTTAGTCACATTGCTTAATGTACTATTGGCAAGTTACTATGGTGATAAGTGTGGTATAACAATCTGAATAAAAAGGGCTTTGTGGGCAAGGGCTTATATGTCTCCAACCCATGCATTCAGATTTCTTCTGGAATACTTGGTGAATCTTGCAGCACTAGACAGTTAACTCTTTATGCCCAGGGACATCAAGAAGTAGCACTGAGACTCTCCTACACAAGTATGCATTTTCCAGTGGATTAAGGTCCTGAGATCGTTTTCCCATGGAAAATTTCAATTTTTCATTGAAAAAATTGAAAACTTGAAAACTGAAAAATGCTGGTTGAAAAACCAAAATTTTCTATAGGAAATAGAAACATTCCAAGGAAAATTTTGTTTAGTCAAAAAAAACACACAGTTTTTGATAAACATTTTTAACCAGCCCCAGACTAGATCCTACTCTCACCTTTGCCACACCATAACACTCTGTGTTTGTATAGCATTTGACAAACATTATTACTCTAATTTTAAGTGAGATTAAGTGATATGCCCAATGCTACACAGAAAACCACTGCCAGGTTCAGAAATAGAATCAGGTTTTGTGACTTCTGGTCCTATTCCTAAATCATAGCATCTCTCAGGCATCACAATCAGTCTAACTGCCTGTAAGGGACTTGACTGCGACCCACTGTGGTTTAATGTATTAGGCACATTACTGAGAATCAGAAGTACTAGATTCTGCACCTGATAGAGTGATGTGACATTGGCAATGTCATAACCTCTGAGACTGTTTTTTTTATAGATGGAGAAAGGATCATGATAGTTATTTGCTCAGTAAATTGCTATGTGAGGGTGTGATGGGGTGTCCACCCCACCCAAGACTTGAAGGGGTTAAGGTGGCCAGGTAGGCCAATTAACCTCATAGGCTGCACCTGGAGAAAGAGCCAGGGAGCAGAGATTGATTAAATGAGGCTCATCTGGATAGAAACAGAAGGGGCCTGTATAAAGCCCAGAAGCTGAGAGCAAAAAGGGGTGCAGGAAAGTGGTCTGTGATCACTCCATGGGAGATGGGAAGTATGTTTGGGGCTATAGAGCTAGGTAGCCTACAGTTACACCCTGGGAGGAGGGATTTTGGGCTGGTGAACTCAGAGAAGAGGGAGAGCAAGAGAGGTAAGAAAGGCTCAGGGGAAAGGGAGCAAGGTATGGGATAGAGCAGACCTTGGCTGTTGATGAGAGCGCCCCTGAGCTGGAACCTGGAGTAGAGAGTGGGCCTGGATTCCCCTACCAGCCACTGAGAATGTGGTATAGGACTACCTGGGATGATTTATTCCGGAAAGATTTTGTTATCTCTCAGAAGGGGGAAGTGACCTGGCCAAAGTTACAAAAAGGAAGTTGCAGTTCCTAGAGCCAGAGAGGATTATGGATGAAGAAACAGCCCAAGGAGGGCATAGCACCTGAAAGCATCTAATCCTCAGAGTGGCCAGGAGGAGGTGCCACTAGTGGTGAGTGGACACTGTGACAAAGGGAAAACTATTTTTGTTCATAAAAACGACTCTATCCAATAGCTTAAGCACACATGCAACTACATTTTTAAAAGCACATACAAAAGTAAGTTAACCTAATGTTGACAAGATACTCAGAACTCAAAAAATTAAGCTCCCCTCAACCTGCTCACCCTCACTCAATCTGCCTCCTAAGAATAAAGCATAGGTAAGTAAAGATCATAGGCTTTGCAACATTACATGATCTGAAGGTTTACAAACATAAGCTCTGTCACAAGCCTGTCAATGGCAGAGGTGAGAATAGAACGTTCTGCTTAATTCACTCAACTACTTCACCACATGAACAAGTTCTCATGCCTTTGCAGTAGTGGGGCCTTGAATAGGGAATTAATTACAACTCTGGCATCGGTCTCAGTCCAACCTTCCTTGCTCTTAAAACAACTAAACAACTTCCCAGAGATTTTTTTTCTTCTTATGGTCACTGCCCACATATTGTATAACATTCCCATATATTGTAGATCATTTTCTCTTCTCTGTTGGTATGAATCCCTCTAGTCACCTTATGAGAGTGTTTGGTTTTTATTACATTTTTATAACCTATTCATTAGGAATTAGCCACTGCATTAAGGAAGGGAGGGCAGTGGCACAGGCTGTTATCTCCCTTCAGGACAGCACCTGCCACTCAAGACAACAACAGCAAGAAGATCCCTGTGGAACTAGGTCCCATTGGACACTATATGGTGCAGTAGCCTTTCTTCCTCTTCTGGGTGCAGACACTCCCAGAAGCAGACTGGCTCTGCACACCACATATTCACAGTCCATAGATGTTTCTCTGTCAGGAGTGGCTTTTTGGAACTCCTCATCTACTGAGGGAATTAGATTTATACAGAGAGAGGATGGAGAGATGATTCTCAGTAGGCAGATGTAGTGAGGATGCAGGGAGTGAGGCTGGGGTTTGCTGGAATGAGAGACGACATATGGTGCTAAAGCAGATTGACTGGGCTGTTATGTTTCAGAATGGTAGCCGTGTTAGTCTGTATCAGCAAAAGCAATGAGGAGTCCTTGTGGCACCTTAGAGACTAACACATTTATTTGGGCATAAGCTTTCATGGGCTAGAACCCACTTCATCAGATGCATGAATTGAAAAATACAGGAGCAACTATAAATACATGAAAGGATGGGGGGTTGCTTTAAGTTTAGGTTTTGTAATAACCCAACCACTCCCAGTCTTTATTCAGCCCTAATCTGATGGTATCCAGTTTGCAAATTAATTCCAGTTCTGCAGCTTCACGTTGGAGTCTGTTTTTGAAGTTTTTTGTTGAATTGCCACTTTTAGGTCTGCTATTGCATGACCAAAGAGACTGAAGTGTTCTCCTACTGGTTTTTGAGTGTTATGATTCCTGAAGTCAGATTTGTGTCCATTTCTTCTTTTGCATAGAGACTCTCCGGTTTGGCCAATGTACCTAAAACTTAATTTCCCCAATACTAATTTCTCCCTACTGTTACTCACATCTTCTTGTCCACTGTCTGTTATGGGCCACTCTCTTACCACTTCAAAAGTTATTTTTCCTCCCTTGGTAGCCTGCTGTTAATTGATTTATCTCATTAGACTGACCTCACACTTGGTAAAGCAACACCCATCCTTTCATGTATTTATACTTGCTCCTGTATTTTTCACTTCATGCATCTGATGAAGTGGTTCTAGCACACAAAAGCTTATCCCCAAATAAATTTGTTAGTCTCTAAGGTGCCACAAGGACTCCTCATTGTTTTTTAGGGTGTTATGTTTAACTTTATTTTAAAAATTAATTATGGGTTTATTGACAAGGGTTGGAATTGTAATTCATAGTTTCAGAGACAAGAAAGGTCTATTACATCATCTAGTCTTACTTCCTGTGTGTTACCAGTTTCACCAATTTACTTCTCTTGCCTAATGACTTGTGTTTAACTAAAGCATATCTTCCAGAAATATACTGAAACTTAAGCAATGTTGGGAAGCTGCAGAGATGTAGCACTGAACAGAAGCTTATTGCCAGCTAATAGTACTGTATTTACATTTGTTCTACTGTTGCATACAATATACTTACAAATTGATCCAATGCCTGTTGAAATCAATGAGAATCTTCCTACTGACTTTAATGATGCTTCAGCTATGGGAAAGGAATGATGGTTTTGTGGCTAAGGTACTGGACTAGAATGCTGGGAATTTGGACTCAGTTCCTAGCTCTGCCACAAATTTCTGTATGACCTTAGGCAAGTCTCTTTATCTCTATAACATGGGGATACTGCTTCCTTTCTCTCACCTTCTCTCTATTTAGATAGCAAGCTCTTCAGGGCAAGGACTATCTTGCAACCTAAATAGAGAGAAGGTGGGATAAAGGAAGCATTATTCCTACAGCAATACAAATTATATATAGTTCATTATCATATCCTGAAGAAAAAATAAAGTCCAGACTGGGCTAGACTCCTGTTAAAAGAGAATATTTAGGAATCCTAGCCAAGATATCACAAAGCCCTTGACTTTGTGTCCAGTTCTTTTGTAGTTGTGCAAGTTTTACAACAGGCTACATAAAAAGCACTAGCGAAGTCAGTACAAACTAAAATTTCATATAGACAATGACTTGTTTATACTGCTCTCTGTACTATACACTGAAATGTAAGTACAATATTTATATTCTAATTGATTTATTTTATAATTATATGGTAAAATGAAAAATAAGCAATTTTTCAGTAATAGTGTGCTGGGACAGTTTTGTATTTTTATGTCTGATTTTATAAGCCAATGTTTTTTAAGTAAGTTGAAACTTGAGGGCATGCAAGACAAATCAGACTCCTGATAGGGGTACAGTAGTCTGGAATGATTGAGCTCCACTAGCCTAGGGGAGAGAGTTCTGTGCTAGCATCTGTTGGTGAGCACAGAGAAAGGACTGAATAGGCCATGCTTCATTTGCAATTCTGGGTGCCACATTTAGGAAAGATGTGGACAAACAACAAAAAATGATAAAACCTTAACAAAGTTAGCAAAACTGGGCATGTTTAGTCTTGAGAAAAGAAAACTGAGGAGGGACCTTATAAAGAGGACTGTGATCAATTGTTCTCCATTTCCACTGAAGATAGGAAAAGAAGTCGAATCCTTAATATACAGCAAGTGAAGTTTAGATTATACATTAGGAAAACCTTTCTATTTATAAGGACAGTTAAATTCTGGAACAGGCTTCCAAGGGAAGTTGCTAAGTGCCCACCATTGGAAAGTTTAAGAGCAAGTTGAATGAACACCTGTCAGGGATGATCTAGGGTCACTTGGCCTGGCTCCAACACAGGGGGCTGGACATGAGGGCCTCTCAAGGTCCCTATCAGACCTACATTTCTATGATTCTATCATTAAGGGATGAATGTGTCTCTATGTGGTTATTGTTCCTTTAAGGCCCCTGGCTTGTCTGCTACAAAAATTCCTCAAAACCTCTTTTAAAGTATGTGCAGTTGGATTTAGGACAGAGAGGGAAGTGTGTAACTGCTCAGAAAGTTTCTCCTGTTCCTTAAATGGATTGATTTCTGTAATGTCTACACGTCCCAGTTTGTAACTTTCTATCAACTTGAACTGCCTTTTCTACAACTATGTCATTTTAGTCTTTTCTTCATGCAAATTGGGCTTCACTTACAAATGAATATCACATCAAGTCTCCATCTTGTAAGATGCTGAGCACCCTTTATTTTCCATTAAGCTAATGAGAGCTGAAGACACTCAGTGTATCACAGAATCAGGTCTTGCATCATTTGTTTTCAGAAGCTACTAAGAACAAGCACAGCATCCGTGCCAGAAACCACAGTACCACTGAAAGGAGCTCAAAGCATCTAATGTGATAAGATCATAACTTTTACACTCATCCAGTACTTTCCAATCTTAATATTTCAAGAACTTTCAGTGTATAAAATCGAATTGTCAATTAATCCTTACATGACAGTTTTGAAAGAAAGGGGCTTTTTGCCACTTTTGGCTGCCATCTAGTGTTAGGATGAAGAATATATATATTCTGTATTGAATTTTTTTTTAATGAAGAATACTATAAAGCTTCTGACTACTGTTAAACTATGTTAATGTGAAAAACAAACAGTCTTTTTCCCAAAGCTGAATTTGAGATATTGGCATCAAGCAGACTGACAATATCCAGCAACATTCTGGAAAAACCTTACGGAATGAAGATAAACTTTAATGAATTAAGTTAAATCGTACTGAATTAGGTTAAATACTTTTGGGGTCCATTATATTAAAAATGCAATTGTGTGTGTGTTATTGTATGTACCTTTTCTACTGGGAGGGTGAGATGATAATGTAATTCCTCAATTATCAGACCTTTGAAGCCACCCTCTGGAGTGATATGCATGTACTAGTTCAAACTAGATTCTCAAGGGACTAACAGATAAAAAAAGGATTTTTGGATAAATAGCCTGGTTTTAAACTGGCTTATGGCAAACTGATCCAGCAAACAGACAGGACCTCTGGTCCACAGACAGCCTCAGTCCTTAGCGATGGATTGGAAGGGCTTGACCTATTAAGGCCCATAAGACTGGGTGCTAGCTCTGAGCTGAGACTGTAATGAATTTGTGACTGTAGAAGCGACCCCTTAATGGGGTTTTGAAGGACTGTTCCTGCTAGATCCTGTTATGGTTCGGTGATCTCTTGTAAGCTTGTTAACGTGTGTAGGTTCCTTTATTGTTTTTCATGTTTCCTCTGTAGCACTTTTAAAACAAGTTTGCATAAAAAGAACTGTGTGGTATCTGTAACTGTGGGCAGTCACTCTATTAGCCATCTCTGAAGAGACAGCAAGCAGGTGGCAGCCTGCCTCTGCTGGAAATTACATAGTGAAGGCAGCAAACTGTGCAGCCTGGAAATACCCTGGTCAGAAGGGAGGGAGACCCAAGTCTCCACTCCAGAAAGGCAACAGTTGGGGAACTGTCTGGAAGCCTAAGAGTAGGTGCTCTTACTGGACCATTGAAGGGATATACAGATGCTGTTGCCCTGAACTGTGACAAATGTCAACCAACTTTCACCATTAACTTCATCTGGGAACAGTCTCATGCTGTTAGGGACTGACAGATACAGACTACTAGGTGTAGAATCTAATAGGACTCTTCATGATGCTAAGCAGTATGGTCCAGATCCACAAAAGACACTTGTGTATTGCGGTGCCTAACTTTTAGGTGCCTAGAAAATCACAGGAACAGCACTGTGATCCATAAATCCTGAGTTAGGTGCCTAGAAATTTGATATAATTGTGTCCAAGGATCCTTTAAGGGCAGATGGGGCCAGCCACACCTGTGCAATAATTAATTAGCTGCTTCCCAGTGTGAGGGGGTCGGATTAAGGAAAATCAGGTTATAGTTAATGGGGACCTGTGCCTTATAAAAGTGCTGAGTGAGCTCAGTCTGAGAGTTGTTAATGAGGGTCATTATGAGGGTGGGATGGGAGGAGTACTGGAGCCAGGGTTGGCTGTGGGCTGCCATAGAAGATTGTCTGACCTCCTTCCCCCCTCCCACCTCCCCAAAAAAAGGTAACTCCAGAAAATGAAGAAGAGCTTAGCAGAGAGGGTGAATGGATACAAAGCAGAAAAAAAATAGCAGACTCAAATGTTGGTGACATAGTCAAAAAAGCAAAGCTGAGAAAATAAATAAACCAAAATGTTATAACTAAGGCCACTACCAAAGGAAACAAGAATAGATGATGTTAACACTGTGAAAGTAGCTATGACTGGTTTTAAGAAAACATAAGGGATATAGTAAAAACTAGAAGAATGCAAGATAGGGATACATAAATACAAAGAGTAGGCTGATAAATGCCTAACAAACTAAAACTTTAGGGAAAGTTAAAAAATTGCCATCTACCAAAATATTTGACCGAAATGAAGGGAGTAATATATGGGGTACCACTGGACCTGACCAATGAGATAACAAAAAGCCTAGAAGATAGTGTTAAAAGTAAGCAGCTAACTAGGCCAGGTCTACAATACAAACGTTGATTGATGCAAATTATATCAGCATAAAGTTGCTGCAATTAGTATATTGCTTGTGTATTGTTCGCAGTGCAGGTACTCAACAGGATTGCGTGTATAGATACAAAGTGCAGTGCTCCAGGGGTAGGTATCCCAGTGTGCAGCCATTCAGCACTCTCTCCTTTGGGAAGTTTTAGCAATGCATGGTGGGGCAGAAACAAGTTGCACAGGGGTGATTGGGATCAAGGTGGGCAACTGTCTCCATCCCATAATTTTCATGTATTTTTTTTTCAAAATCCCACAAACCCACATGGCCATCCTCATTGTCCACCATCTCTTATAAAGTATGGAGCCTGGACAGCTCTGCACTATTGTCATGAGTTTTGCAAGCACAGGACACACAACCCTCCAGTATTTGCAGAGCTGCAAGAACTGAATCATTGGGGAACATGATTTCTCCACCAAGTATAGCATGCAGCTCTTAGTAAAAGCAGCAGGTCTGCAGCTTGGTACTGAATTGACTGTTGGCCTCTCTGGTATGCCTGCCACAGTTCCTTTGCTTTCACATGACACTGCTGCTGGTTCCTGTTGTACTCCTTTTCCTGCATCCCCAGTTTGTTCGTAGATGTCTACAGTTCTGTGGCTGGTCCATAGCTGTGCTTGCACAGACTCTTCTCCCCTTAGGCCCAGAAGATCCAGTATCTTCTGTCTACTTCAAGTTGGAGCACATTTGGAGTGCGTAGCTGGCATGGTGAGCAAGACAGTTGCACAATGGAGAGCTGTTAAGTATGCTCACCAACCTGGACAATCAGGAAAAGGCACTTCAAAAATTTGCAGGGCTTTAAAGGGACTTGGCCTTCCAGTCTGCATGACTTCTGGGCAGTGGAGTTCAGAGCGGTCAGTGTTGGGCATTGTGGGACAGCTGTTAGAGGACTGTTAGGATCGGCATGGAGAAGAATGCAGTGTCTATACTTGCACGACTTCAGTACATCAATCATGGCTCAATGCCACTCAGAGAGGTGGTGGTATTATGGCAGCATAATGGGGAGCTTATACTGGCAGGTGTAGCAGGGTGCTGGTGCAGAGGCACCTAATTAGCCCCTGCTCAGCCAGCCCCAATCAGGGGAAATAGATTGGGGGTGGGGAGAAGTCGAGTGCCTGGCCTTCAGAACTGGCTGCACCTGCGGGCCTGAGGATTCAAGGGCTATAAAGGCTAGCTGGCAGCCAAAAGAAGGGGGAATGGCCAGGGGAAGGTCAGTCTCCAGGCTGAGGGCAGAATCTGTGTAGGAGGGGAGATTGTCAGGCCTGCAAGCATTGTATATCGTATGTCACTGGTGAGGGGAGAAATGTGTAAATAAAGCCAGGGGTGCTGCAGAAGGAGAAGCCTCTCTGTGCTTTATTGGGGCAGCCAGTGGGTCCCAGGAAGAGGGGCAGGCAGAGGACCAGTTACAGTGGGAGGCAAATTTAAGTGTAGACATATACACAACTAGGTAGATGCAAAGTGGCTTACTTCAGCCTAATTTTATAGCATAGATCAGGCCTTTGTAAAAGAAGAGAAAAAAAGCCATCAAAAGCTGTACTGATTACATTTAAGGAAGGGACTCTACCTGATAAAATAATACTAGGGCATCAGATCTTTAGAACCAAGCCTTATATCTTCCTCCCTTAAGGTATTATAAGCAGGGCTTTGGAGTTGTGCTCCAGCTCCCGGCAAAAACCTGCAGCTCCACTGCTCCAGAGCTGCTCCATGCTCCAGCTCTGGGCTCTGCTCCAAAGCCCTGATTATAAGTGTCCCAATATGGACATGTGACATGTTTGGTAAAGGGAAAACAAGATGTGGTAAATGTGGGGATGAGCACTCTTATGAAAATTGTGTAGATGTGGAGGTCGTGTAATAATTGCACTGGGAATTACAGTCCAGCATATAGAAGATGTATTGTGGCAAAACAAACTAAAGTGATACAAAACTGTCAATAATATATCTTATGCAGAAGTTCTAAGGAGACTCTCAAATATTGGCAGAGAAGGAAGAGAAAATCATCACAGGAAAAGAGGAACTGAAGATACAGCCTCATTCTATAAAGAATATGATAAATACTGAAGAAGGAATCAGCAATGACATATTGGTAGTGGAAAAAGAGGTTTACTGCATTTGTGATTAGTGAGAAATTGCACATAACAAATGGGAAAAATGAAAATTATACCAAAGGCCGTGGAAAAATACTTGTATGTTAGCAATATGTCAATGGATAATATTCGTGCAATCTTAAATGAGGGTGATGATGAAATATGACTAGTATTGGAATTATCTTTTGTTGCAACGCGCACAGTTTGATAGCACATGATCAAGAAATAAAAGAAAATATACTTGAAATGAGAACTGAACCAGATATCACTTGTATCCAAGAAACATGGTTGGTTGAAAAGATTGCTTTTAAAATTCTAGGGTATATTGCCTTTAGGTAAGACTGAAAACTAGGTAGAGGAGGCATCTGTACTTTCATAAGGGAAAGATAAAACTACATAAAGCAGGGGTTAGCAACCTTTCAGCAGTGGTGTGCCGAGTTTTCATTTATTCACTCTAATTTAAGGTTTCATGTGCTGTTAATACATTTTAACGGTTTTAGAAGGTCTCTCTCTGTAAGTCTATAAACTATTGTGGTATGTAAAGTAAACAAGATTTTAAAATGTTTTAAGAAGCTTCATTTAAAATTAAATTAAAAATGCAGATCTTATCAGTTTAGTGCAGTGGTTCTTAACCTGGGATGCACACACCCCCTGGGGCGCACACACCCCCTGGGGCAGGGCCGGTGCAAGGATATTTTGCACCGTAGGCAAAACTTCCACCTTGTGCCCCCTCCCCCTCCGCACATTGGTTCATTGAGGGGCAAATCCCAACGAGCCTTTAGAGACCCCAGGGGCCAGGCTGCCCAGGGACCAGCCATGCCCAGGGGCTGCTCCCCAGACCAGGTTCCCCCCTCTCCACCCCCTGAACTCCCCTGGAGGGTGCACAACCCCCCCATGAGCCAAGCCTTCCCCACCCAGGTGGTCCTCGCCCCAAGTCCATTCACTGGCTTTGCCGTGCTTGGGCTGCTGCAGCAGCTCGGCAGGGAGAAGCCACCTTCCGGAGGCACCAGGGAGCCAGAGTGTCCTGCTTGCGGCAGCAGCAAGCCCCATCCATGGAGGAGCTGGTGTAGAGGAAAGGGCCAGTGCACCTAAATGCCTGACACTCTGTCTCCTAGCAACTGATGGCCTGGACCCCTCCCCTGCAAAGGTGCCAGCTGAAGGTGTTGGAGACAAAGGGATCAGGTGACCTCCTGGCCCGGGTGGCTGAGCAGAGAGGAGGGGCTGGGAGGGGTGGTAGTCTGGAGCTGGCTGGGGACGAGGAGTGAAGTGCAGATGTGGGGGGTCTGGTTCACTGCCCCCCAGAATGGACCCGGCCGAGGGGTCCGGTTCATTGTATCTATAAGCTCTGTTTTAGACCCTGTTCCTGTCATCAAATAAACCTCTGTTTTACTGTCCGGCCCTGCACCCCTCTTCCTGGGACCCACAGTGACTCTTAGCCAGCCAGTAAAACAAAAGGTTTATTGGACAACAGGAACTGAGGTTACAGCAGAGCTTGCCGGCACAGTCAGGCCAGTGGAGGAAGCAGATCGTGAGTGTTTTCGACCACAAACTCCATCCCTCCCGATTTGCAACCTCATGGACCATGGAGGAAGCAGATCGTGAGTGTTTTCGACCACAAACTCCATCCCTCCCGATTTGCAACCCCATGGACCATGGAGGAAGCAGATCGTGAGTGTTTTCGACCACAAACTCCATCCCTCCAGATCTGCAACCTCATGGACCAGGCGGCAGCAATTCCTGAGCAGGAGCACAGATGGTTTCCTTATGTGGCAGAAACTGCAGCTAGTTGGAAAACAGGAGGGTTGCTCAAAGTGACGTTACACTGGCTCGGTGAAGGGGGGCAGCAGCCCTGCAAAGGCAGCGGCGCTGCTAGCGGGAAGCAGCTGCATCCCTCCTGCCCAAGCTGCTGCCCAGTGTCCCCCGAGGGCTCCTGCAGGCTGCAGTGGATGTATACAGGCACCAGCCCCCATGCGCCCCCCAGCTCCCTCCTCACCCAGAGTTACAATATTTCAACAATCAAAAAAGAGAGGAGAGCCCTGCCCTAGCCCTGCCCCCATCCACTTCCCACCCCGATTGCCTCGGTCATAACCCCCACCCCCCCTTGTCCCCTGACTGCCCCCTCCTGAGACCCCCCCACCCTAACTGCTCCCCTAGGACCCTACCCCCTACATGTCCCCAGACTGCCTCAACCCTTATCCACACCCATGTCCCCAGACAGACCCCCGGGGACTCCCACACCCCATCCAACCACTCTCGGCCTCGTGACAGGACCTGCAGAACTCCCGACTCATACAACTCTCCCCCTGCTCCCTGACTGTCCCACAGGACTCCCCTTACCATGCCCATGCCCATGCCCATGCCAGTCAGATGCTGGCTCCATATGGAGGCAAAACTCCACGTGGAGTGCTGAGGCAGCTGGAGGGGGGAAGCTGTGGGAGGGGCAGTGGCGGCAGCGGCTCACAGTTCCGGGAGCTGCAGACCATGAGCACGGTGAGGAGGGAGCTGGTGGGGGAGGCGCTCCTGCCCAGGCTGTAACCCAATGCATGTGAGCAGCAGTCCCCGGGTCCCCCCCCCAGCTCCCCTCGCCGCGCTCGGGCTCTGCGGCTCCCGTGAGTATGAGATGCCGCCTCTCCTGCAGCAGGCTTGGGGCCCTGCGTCTCGGCGGCTCACACTCCCGGGAGCTGCAGAACCCGAGCGCGGTGAGGGAGGAGCTGGGGGGGCGAGCCTTCCACCGGTCTGGGGTCCCAGATACCGGCCCCGCTCAGCCTCTGCTGGCCTGGGGTTCCGTTCACTCAGCCAGGCGTGCGCTGAGCGGGGCCGGCGGCTGGGACCTTGGCTCTCAGCCGCGTGCCAGGCAAAATCGGCTCGCATGCCAAAGATGGCACACATGCCGTAGACTGCCGACCCCTGACATAGAACTATTACCACCGTCCTTTGTGTTCAGTGGAAGAGAACATCCTGGGTCTGGGTGACCTTGTGCCCTTTGGAAGCGCTGTAATGCTGTGAAGAAAACCTCAGAAACAAGCTCACTGACCATTTGCTGCACAGCTCTGCTGACTACCCCGTTAATGCACACAGCCTGCCCACCTGCATGTGTGGATGCTTCCTTTCGGTCATTTCCCTTCCTCAGTCCAGGAGGCTGCCATGGGTTATTAAACACATGACCCTGGGCATTAGTAGCCCCTGTACTTATGAACCCCCCTTGCCCCTGCTGCAACACTGTCTGCCTTGGGTCCCCTTCCAGCCCTTGGTCTCCATTAGGACTGCCCTGCGTTGCCGCTGCTGCCTCTGCTTGCACCCTTTTAAGCAAAGGTACAGGCACCTGAGCAGCAACCTGAGCCTGAAAGAATTGCAGCCTGATACAGCCACTTGCAGCACGGCTGGTACATGAAACAATTAAATGTCCTTGCCTTCCTCTCCCTTCTCCTCCCCTCCCCCGTTGATGGTTTCAGACACTGACTAGGCTTTCTTGCAAATTTACCTTCCCCGATTGCAGCTTCCAGCCTGCCTGTGGGTGGAAGTACCTGGGGCAGGGGGATGCTAGTTCCCCTTCTTTCCACTGTCCCCTTTCTGTGTAATTTGCCTCTGCCTGCCCTTCCCTGTCTCTGGGGCTGAGGGTAGGGGATAACAGTCCCCTGTTTTCCCAAGCTCACCCTTCTCCATGCCCCTGGAGCCATCAGGGCCGACTCTACCATTTTTGTGGCCCCAAGCAAACAAAAACAAAAAAGGCACCTGGACTGTGCCGCTCCAAGAATGGATGGAATGCCACCCCTTAGCATGTGCTGACTCAGGCACGTGCTTCCGCGGCTGGTGCCTGGAGTCTGCCCTGGGAGCCATACTGTTTCACATGCTGGTTCACATGCTGGCTTCCACATGGTCCTGCAGCAAGCCATGCCCAGGAGCCTCTTTGCCTGCTGCCCAGCCTGTTCTGAGTAAAGAAGCTGACCTTTTTAAGTCCCTCATTCCTAGGTAGTGAGTCTTCCACCACGCTGACTGCTCTTCCAGCAACTTTACATCTTCCCTCCTCCCCCAAGCCAGAAAGCATTGCCTTCTTCTCCCAGCCAGACAGACCAACTCCTCCCTGCTTGAATGCACGGTGGTGATTATCATGAAAATTGAACTTACAAATGTAGGATTATGTACAAAAATACTGAATTCAAAAATAAAACAATGTAAAATTTTAAAGCCTGCAAGTCTACTCAGTCCTACTTCTTGTTCAGCCAGTTGCTCAGACAAACAAGTTTGTTCACATTTGAAGGAGATAATGCAGCCTGCTTCTTGTTTACATCTGAAAGTTTACCTGAAAGTGAGAACAGGTGATAGTCATGGCACTGTTGTAGACGGCATCGCAAGATATTTATGTACCAGATGTGCTAAAGATTAGTATGTCCTTTCATGCTTCAACCAGCATTTCAGGGGACATATGTCCACTATGACGGGTTTTGCTCAATAACAATCCAAAGCAATGTGGACTGACACGTGTTCATTTTCATTATCTGAGTCATATGCCACCAGCAGAAGGTTGATTTTCTTTTTTGGTGGTTCAGATTCTGTAATTTTCGCATCAGAGTAATGCTCTTTTAAGACTTCTGAAAGCATGCTCCACACCTCATCCCTCTCAGATTTTGGAAGGCACTTCAGATTCTTAAACCTTGGGTCGAGTACTATAGCTTTCTTTAGAAATCTCACATTGGTACCTTCTTTGCGTTTTGTCAAATCTGCAGTGAAAGTGTTCTTAAAATGAACAACATGTGCTGGGTCATCATCTGAGACTGCTATAACATGAAATATATGGCAGAACATGGGTAAAACAGAGCTAGGGGACAGATAATTCTCCCCCAAGGAGTTCAGTCACAAATTTAATTATGCTTTTTTTAAATGAGTGTCATCAGCATGGAAGCATGTCTTCTGGAATGGTAGCCAAAGCATGAAAGGGCATACAAATGTTTAGCATATCCGGCACGTAAATACCTTGCAATGCCAGCTACAAAAGTGCCATGCAAATACCTGTTCTCTCTTTCAGGTGACATTGTAAATAAGAAGCAGGTAGCATTATCTCCTGAAATGTAAACAAACTTGTTTGTCTTAGCGACTGGCTGAACCAGAAGGAGGACTCCGTAGACTTGAAGGCTCTGAAGTTTTACATTGTTTTGTTCTTGAGTGCAGTTATGTAACAAAAAAAAATCTACATTTGTAAATTGCACTTTCACAGCAAAGAGATTGCACTACAGTACTATGTTTGTACAAGGTGAATAAAAAAATACTTTTTCTTTTATCACTTTACAGAGCAAAGATTTGTAATAAAAATACTATACACTGATTTCAATTACAACACAGAATACAATATATACGAAAGTGTAGAAAAGCATCCAAAATATTTAATAAATTTCAATTGGTATTCTATTGTTTAACAGTGTGATTAAAACTGCAATTAATCATGATTAATGTTTTGAGTTAATTGCGTGAGTTGACTGAAATTGACAGCCCTAATCAGAATGCTATTTCAATACATGTGCATAGGGTATTTGTATGCTACTTTGTAATAAGTCTAATGTTAAAAGCCTTATACATATGCATGAAAGGGTCAGTGTGTACCAATATCACAACACTTATTTGTTATATAGTCTGTGTAGTACCCTGTGCCATTTAAATGTATAATCTCAATGTAATTGATCCTTACGACATATATATGTTAGTTTATGCACTACTTTTTTGAGTTGAAGGAGCACAATGTTAAAATGTTAGTTAATGCACTACTATATATATACTATAATGCTTTCTTTCTTGCTTTATTGACTATAATTTAGTCACCTAAATTTTCTCTTAATAAATAAGACTTTGCTCTCCCGTCGATTTATTGTGTTTTCACCAGACTTGCTAAATTGATGTCACTGCATCAATTGGAGTGGCACCAATTTAGCAGGCCAGTGTAGACAAGCCCTGGGTGAAATAGTCATTACAAATTTATTCAACAAATATATCCTTTTTTGTTTGTTTGTTTGTTTGTTTGAGAATTATTGGTGAAAAGACTTTGATTTTCCTTTCTCTTTAGTTTTAAATGCTAAAATAGATCCAGATTTCTACATCAAATCTATGGGCTACTGAGAAAAGGAGGACCACTACCACCAACCACCATCACCTCCTTGATATTTGTTGAGAGAGTCCCTTTGAAGTACAGCAGTTTAGCCCTCATCCTGCCTTCCCTCCATACCACCCTTCAGCATTTGATATTGACTAGGTTAGGTGACTCTCTGCTCAACATGCTTGCTTTTGTAGAGCTCATTCAGAGATGCTTAACTTTTCCCCATTGTAGGAGCCTGGACACCTACGTCAGTGCTATGAATGCCTAACATTTAAGTCCCCTTTGAGTTCACAGCTGAAGAAGGCAGTGCCATCTGACCATGAAAAAAATCATCCACATTTTCATCATGTGTAGATCAGGTCTGCACAGGTCAATTTATCTATGACTGAGCACGATCATGTGGAAGCTGCATCTGGCACTACATGCAAAGTGGACTTAGGTAAGAAAACCTGACACACCCGGCTCACACCTGCCCACACCCAGTGCCTCAATAGATCCTCAGACTCCCCAGTGGTCTCCAGCCTGAACTACAACCTTGGTTCTAATCTATAAAGATTTTTCAGAGATGAGGCACCTCAGAAGCAAATTGGATGAAACTATAGTAAAGACCAGTGTGACATTGCACTCCATATGATTTTTGAAAATATGCTAATAAGTGTGAATATAATGTAACTGGAATATGCTTCATGCAAAAGGTCTCTGTTCATCCTATTTGCATGAATATATCATTCTTGTATCTGAAACTAGAAATACAAAATATAACTCTGAGGTCCTATTGTAATTATGCAAAGTGTGGGCCATTAATGGTGGTTTGGAATCTTGATGGCTCCCATTAACTAGGACAACTGACGGTAGGTGGTTCTGTTTACTTGCAAGCCATCTGGAATCCATCTTAAACTTGGGGCTTTTCCATTTAGGAGGAGGGGTGGGGACCCAGAGAGACAAAAGATTCCTGTCTTGTGCCAAAGCTATAGAAGGGGGTGGAACAGAACAAAGGAGGCTGCAGTCATGAAAAATCCCCTAGCTACCACCTGAGCTGGAACAAAGACTGTACCAGGGAAAGGATTGGGCCCAGACTAGGAAGGGGTCTAGTCTGTGAAAAAAGCTTACTGGAACATCTCTGTGGGTGAGATTTACCTGTATTCAGTTTCTTAATGTATTAGGCTTAGACTTGCATGTTTTTGTTTTATGTTGCTTGGTAACTTACTTGGTTCTGTCTGTTATTACTTGGAACCACTTAAATCCTACTTTTTATACTTAATAAAATCACTTTTTGCTTATTAATTGATCCAGAGCAAGTAATTAGTTCCTGAAGAAGCAAACAGCTGTGCATCTCTATCAGTGTTAGAGAGGGTGGACAATTTATGAGTTTATCCTGTATAAGCTTTATACAGAGTAAACCAGATTTATTTGGAGTTTGGATCCCATTGGGAACTGGGAGCTAGAGACAGAGCACTTGTTAAGCTGTTTTCAGTTAAGTCTGTAACTTGTGGGGGATGTGGTTCAGACCTGGGTCTGTGTTTGTAGCAGGCTAGCATGACTGGCTCAATAAGACAGGGTACTGAAGTCCCAAGCTGCCAGGGAAAACGGGCTCAGAGGTAGTCTCAGCACATCAGGTGGTAGTCCCAAGGGGGGTCTCTGTGACCCAACCCATCACAGTGAATTATCAGACATACAAATGAATACGATGTGTTGAAGAAGAGTCAACATGCCTTTTGTAAAGGGAAACCATGCCTCACTAACCTATTAGAATTCTTTGAGGGTGTCAACAAACACATGGACAATGGTGATCTAGTGAATATAGTGTATTTGGACTTTCAGAAAGCCTTTGACAAGCTCCATCAGCAAAGGCTCTTAAGCATAATAAGAAGTCATGGGAGAAGAGGGAAGGTCCTCTCATAGATCATTAACTGGTTAAAAGACAGAAAACAAAGGGTAGGAACAAATGGTTAGTTTTCAGAATGGAGAGAAGTAAATAGTGATGTCCCCCGGAGACCAGTACTGGAATCTGTGCTGTTCAATATATTCATAAATGATCTGGTAAAAGAGCTAAACAGCTAGGTGGTATAATTTGCAGACGGTACAAAATGACTCAAGATAGTTAAGTCCAAAATTGACTGCAAAGAGTTAGTGAACCAGACGAGTGACAACAAAATAGCAGATTAAATTCAATGTTGATAAATGCAAAGTAATGAACATTGGAAAACATCATCTCAATTATACATACAAAATGATGGGATCTAAATTAGCTGTTACCACTCAAGAAAGATCTTGGTATCATTGTGGATGGTTCGCTGAAAACATCTGCTCAACTGTGCAGCAGCAGTCAAAAAGCAAACAGAATGTTAGGCTCTATTAGGAAAGTGACTGATAAAACTTCACATAACATCACAATGCCACTATATAAATCCATGGTACATCCACACCTTGAATACTGTGTGCAGTTTTAGTCACCCAACACAAAAAAGGTATATTAAAATTGGAAAAGGTAAAGAGAAGGGCTACAAAAATTAATGGCTGGGAAAAACATGTCACAGATCAAGAAATCTGATCTACTCCACGGTAAGGGGCAGGGATGCGGGATCCTCAGGTGGGAGAAGTTCCATATGAGAGGGTTTAATAAGACTGGAATTTTTCAGCTTGGAAAAGAGATGACTAAGATGGGCTATGATAGAGGCCTACAGAAAGCCACTAAGGAAGTGTTTACTCCTTCACATAACAAACACAACACCCAAGGGTCACCCAACAAAATAAACAGGCACAGGTTTAAAACAAACCAAATGAAGTACTTTTTCACACACTGCACAGTCAACCATATAATTCATTGCCACAGAATACTGTGAAGACCAAACTGTAACTGGGTTAAAAAAAAAAAGAATGAGATACTGGCCCATCAACGGGGATAAGCCAAGATGATCAGCGATACAACCCCACGCTGTGAGTGCCAGAAGTTAGGCCTGGGGCAATGGACTGGGCACTGGACAAATTGCTCTGGTGATTCCCTCTAGGCCATGGGCCACTGTTAGAAGACAGGCTACTGGACTAGATGGACCATCCGGCTGACCTAGGAGGGCGAGTCACATGTAGCAGAGCCACCCGGGGCTGCCCGGTGGGCCCAGCCGCCCAGAGCCCCGCGGTTTGAGGGCGGGTAGCGAGGCTGGGGTCCTGCGCTGGGAGACACACTCGGCGGACGAAAGGAGCGGGCACAGCGCTTAGTGCCGGGGACCGTCCAGCAGCCCCCGGACACACCCGCCCAGGCCAGCCCCGACGCCCGGTCCGGGGCGGGTCCCTCACGCAGCGCCGGGCGGAAGAGACAACGCGCACCACCCCCGAGCTGGTTCCGGGTCCGGCGCGTGCGCGCTGGCGTGTCTCCGGTTCCTGCCCGTCGCTGTCTTGTTGTTTTGAGCCTGTCTCCAGGCCCAGCCGCCGTGAGGGACTCGCCGCGGCCCGCGCGCCAGGAGCGACGGGGAACGGCCCCGGGGCTGCCCCTGCCTGGGAGGCGCGGCGGCAGGTCGCGAGGCCTCCTCGGGGTCTTGCTAGAGAGGGGGCGGGGCCATCGCCCAACAGGTGCCAGGGCGCCGGCCTGGGGCCGGGCCCCCGCGGGGTAAGTGTCCTCGGGCTCCGCTCAGCGCCGGCCGGGACTGCCCGCGCTCGGCACACGCCTGAGCGGCTCCGCGGGCGTGTGCGCCTCTCGGGCGGGCGAGAGACTGTGCCCCGCACGTCTGGGGATGGGCGGGTGAAGAAGCGAGACTGTGACAGGCCTGTCTCGGGGTGGGTGTATCCGCGTGTGTGACATTGGGTATGCCCTGCCCCCCACCCCACATGTCACATTGGGTGTGTACCCCGGGTGTGACCTGCCCCCCACCCCACATGTCCCACTGGCTGTGTACCCCGGGTGTGACCTGCCCCCCACCCCACATGTCCCACTGAGTGTGTACCCCGGGTGTGACCTGCCCCCCACCCCACATGTCCCACTGGCTGTGTACCCCGGGTGTGACCTGCCCCCCACCCCACATGTCCCACTGAGTGTGTACCCCGGGTGTGACCTGCCCCCCACCCCACATGTCACACTGGGTGTGACCTGCCCCCACCCCACATGTCCCACTGGCTGTGTACCCCGGGTGTGACCTGCCCCCCACCCCACATGTCCCACTGGCTGTGTACCCCGGGTGTGACCTGCCCCCCACCCCACATGTCACACTGGGTGTGTGTCTCCCTCTGCCTTATGTGTCACACTAGATGTTTATACCATATATGGCACTGTCTACGTGCATGTGTCCCATGTCACTGGGTGCCTGTCACTTTGTCCTGCCTTTGTGTGTATCACAACATATAAACCCTGTTTAGTGTGTGTGTGTGTGTGTAATGTCACTGTGTTTATACTGCATATTTGTGTTCTGTATGTGCATATACCATGGATATTGTCTTCCGTATATCATGTACGTATCTCTCTGTGCTTATACAGTGTGTGTGCCCTGTTTGTGTGTTATGGTGCTTATACCATCAGTGAAAACAATGAGGAGTCCTTGTGGCACCTTAGAGACTAACACATGTATTTGGGCATAAACGTTCGTGGGCTAAAACCCACTTCATCAGATGCGTGGAGTGGAAAATGCAGTAGGAGAAATATATACACAGTACATGAAAAGATGGGAGTTGCCTTACCAAGTGGAGGGTCAGTGCTAACGGGACAATTCAATTCTCAACAGTAGAGGAAAAGGGAGGAAAAATCACATTTGTAGTGGTAATGAGGGTGGCCTGTTTCAAACAGTTGACAAGAGGGTGTGAGTAACAGTAGGGGGAAATTAGTCTTTGTAATGACCCATCCACTCCCAGTCTTTATTCAGACCTAATTTGATGGTGTCCAGTTTGCAAATTAATTCCAGTTCTGCAATTTCTCATTGGAGTCTGTTTTTGAAGGTTTTTTTGGTTGAATTGCCACTTTCAGGTCTGCTGTTCAGTGTCCAGGGAGACTGAAGTGTTCTCTGACTGTGTTTTGAACGTTATAATTCTTGGTTTCTGATTTGTGTCCATTTATTCTTTTGCATAGAGACTCTCTGGTTTGGCCAAAGTACATGGCAGAGGGGCATTGCTGGCACATGATGGCATATATCATATCGGTAGATGTGCAGGTGAATGAGCCCCTGATGGTGTGGTTGATGTGATTAGGTCCTATGATGATTTCCCTTGAATAGATAAGCAGACAGAGTTGGCAAGAGGGTTTGTTGCAGGGATAGGTTCCTGGGTTAGTGTTTCTGTTGTGTGATGTTTAGTTGCTGGTGAATATTTGCTTCAGGTTGAGGGGCTGTGTGTAAGCAAGGACTGGCCTGTCTCTTGTGAGAGTGAGGGATCGTCCTTCAGGATAGGTTGTAGATCCTTGATGATGTGCTGGAGAGGTTTTAGTTGGGGGTGTAGGTGACGGCTAGTGGTGTTCTGTTACTTTGTTGGGCCTGTCCTGTAGTAGGTGATTTCTGGGTACCCTTCTGGCTCCGTCAGTCTGTTTCTTCACTTCACCAGGTGGGCGTTGTAGGTTTAAGAACGCTTGATAGAGATCCTGTAGGTGTTTGTCTCTGTCTGAGGGATTGGAGCACATTAAGTTGCATCTTAGAGCTAGTGAGTGTCTTGTGTTCTTGTCTGTGTTTGTAGCGTGTATGGGGTATGTGATAGCTAAGTAGCACCTATGTGTACCTGTCACTATGTTTATACTGTGTATGAATGTGTGTACATGTATACCATATCTGTTTATACGTAGTCTATGTTTCTGTGTGCTGTGCATGTACATCACTTACGTGTCTGCAGCCATGCATCTCAGAATATGGCTTCTTGAGCTTTTGCAAACCGTGTCCTGACTACTTATGGCAGTACTCACAAGAACAGAGGTGTTAAATCCTGATGTTTGGGCCAAATCCTAGTTGGAGTAATAATCTACCTGCCTGAATTCTTCCTACAGTTTCAGCTGTTGCAGCAGCTTTTGTATAGTATTTTTTCAAACTGTTGCATTTCACTCCAGAAGTGGTGGTTCTTCAATGGTGTGTTAAATCTCAATGTATAGGTTGTATGAGATTTATAAGATTCAGGATGAAAGGTATTCAAGATATTATTTTTATTGGTGGAATGTGCTGGATTTGCAGTCCTAAAGTGTAAAGTCAACTATTTATTCACAGAACACATACAACATCTTGACTGGAAAAATCATTTTTAGGAATGGCATTTCCATGTTACCCTTGGTCTCTGCTCACCTGTTTGTTAGAAACTGTGTGGGGGCTACCTTCTGATTTCCTATAAGCAAACAAATATTTTGAGTGACTTTGGTTGCTGCTTATTGCCTTGGGGTGCATTTAAACTAATAAGCTAAAGTGGGAAGGTTCTGCATGTCATTACCAAATACTCTGAGCAATAGAATACCCCTAAGAACGTATCTCATTTGAATATGTTTGTTCCCTATTTAAATAGAGAACTAAATTGTATTCATTTGTAAACTACTCCTAATCTTTATTTTAACTAATGTTTTCCATTTCAGGTAACATCATGAAGTGTGACTTTTTTGAGATAAGCTTTCTGGAGTGAAGTAAAGAAGCAACATATGAAAGACATAGATATTTATAAGTAATGTCAGTTAATTTGCCTTTAAATGCATATTTGTATCTCCTGATTAACACAAGAAACCTTTGGGGGAAGCAGAGAAACAAGCAGCTGTACTATTTGTGTAGACCTAAACTTTATTGGAGGATTAGTCATGGTATTCCATTTAGAGTTTTTCATACAAGCAAAACTCAATGTAAATGGACCAGAAGCAAAACACTGGAGTGTAGTAAACATATTTATAGCCATGACTTTTTGTATTATAAAGTTTCTAAACATAGCACTTCTTCTCCCAAGGGACTAACAAAAGTGAATAATCGTATGTCACGAATTAAGAACACTTTTGAATCTGTTTCAAAGGCTGTTTCTGACACTCACAGTGAACTGGTTGCACGAATAGCTCGATTCAAGCCCAACTCTGGCATATTGGGGAAAGCATTTGAAAATAATGTTCAGGAAAACAATCTCCAGGTAAACCTAGAAAATGATAAACGAACTGCATGTGCTGGAGCTCAGGGAGATTACAACAATAGTCAAACTGTAAAGAATTTTGTTCATGCAGATGGAAACGCAGAGTCTGCGTTGATAAGTAGAAGTGGCACTAATCAAGCTACTTTAAAAGATTCTGTAGATATTGAAAACAACCTTTTTCATGTAAGCTACTTCACTACAAATTTTGGAGAGACTTACAACTTTTTAGCAAATCATATCAACTGGTACTTTGGCACTAATACTGTTATGGATCAGGAGAAAAAAGGAAATGCTTTTCTACAGGACTCCAGGAATGAACTCAGAAATAAACTTGATTCACCAGAAAGTGACATAATGAGTAATGAAAATGGGATGAGTTCAGCAGCCGCTTTAATTTCTGCTGCTGAAATACAAGATGCTGAAAAGACAAATACTGCTCTTCCAACTTCCAGTAAAAAGAGCATTGCAAGCTTCCTTTCCTACCCTAGTAACAGTGTACAAGCTTTTGTAGACAGTTATGTAGGCAGTCTGGTCCCCAAGTTGAGATCTGAGACAAAAGCCGCCTCAGAAGATAAATCACAAGAACGCAAAGAGTCTTTGAAAGATGAAGAGCATGACGACAAAGAGATCAAAACTGCAGAAGGGAAAGAAAAGCGTTTGTCTCTTCAGAGAGAAAAGGCAAGTATTTGCTTAGTATTTACAAATACTGGGTTTTTTAGCTACTGTAGTTGTCAGAGGCATGTTATAATGATATCATTTCAAAGCTACGTTGAAATCTCATCTGCATAGGTGAAACGTTGAACCAAGTTATTTGAAGGACTGTCACTGTGAGCCAGATCTATAATAGGCTCTTCTAATTTATGCAAATGAAGAACCAGAGATCAGTTAAGTAAAAAAACCCAAACAAACAAAAAAACACCTTCATTGAAGCCTGTAGTGGTATTCTACTATAAGCCATTCATCTCTTCTTGGAGTAAGCTAAGAAAACAAAAATTTTGAAAAAGCCTTGTCAAGTTTTGAATATATCTTCTTGGAGCAGTTTCATATTCTTAATATACATATCTGTTTATCTTTAGATTATTGCAAGAGTGAGTATTGACAACAGAACACGGGCTTTAGTTCAGGCCTTACGAAGATCTTCTAACCGAAGAGTCTCTATTAACAGGATTGAAGAACTGACTTATCATCTTCTGGAGTTTCCAGAAACCAGAGGGGTTGCTATTAAGGTACAAATCACTTTCACGCTCAACCTATCAACTACAGATAGATAATAAGTACTTACGTAATGACAGATGTTTTATCATAAAATAGATAAATGTATAATCTATCATTTTGTTTTTTCTTCTTAAACTGTTGTATCTTATACTTGAGCTATGTGAATATCTTCAATTTTTTTATTGTTAATGTATTACCTCCAAGAGATTCATATGTAAGCCATCATGATTGGAAGTTAATGTCTGCTTTGAAGAAAACCTTGGGCTTTTATTCTTCTATACATTAATTGTTAAGAAATTCTTTAGTTCTCGAAGCAATATTGTGTACAGTGCCATAACAGAACCCCTATCCTAATTGAGGTCCTTTGTGTGCTCCTGTAATACAAATAATGAATAGCAGTGATAAACCCAGTAGACTGTTCAGTACAACAGACCAGAAACTTTTCATCGTACAACTAAAATAAATTGAAGGCTTTTCCTGTCTGAGAGAGCCTTATTTTGTCTTAATAAATACCTTAGATTTTGGCATTGTAGTCCATAACAAACTATGAATACCATATCTGTTCAAAACAAAAGGAAGAATTCAGACAGAATGGCCCAGTTCTAGAAATGGCCCAGATCCCAGATTTAGTCATTACTCTGATGCACAAAACTCCCACTCACCCTTCCCCTAACCCTGTAGGCATCCAAACGCAGTAGGTACCTAAGTTTCTGTCTATGGGCATGTGCACCACTGTGTCAGGCAGACTTCCAGATGCCTAATCTCACACCTAAACGCCAGTGCAAGTCCCAAACCAGGTAGAAACAGGTGTTCCCCTGCTTCTTGTCTGCAGGGGCCTGATCCAGAAGGTGTGCTCATAGCACCCTTAACTCCACACAAAATGGCATGGGGGAGAAGAAGGTTACCCTTATAACTAGTACCCTACTAAATTCATGGGCCATTTTGGTCAATTTCATGGTCATAGTATTTTTTAAATAGCCAGTTTCAGATGTTGTAACCATGGAAGTCCTGACCCAAAAGAGGGTTGGGGGGGGTCACAGAGTAAAGGGAGGTTGCCACTTTTGGGGGGACAAGGCTCGCCTTATGGATAGGTGACCACCCATGATCAATGGGACACCATGGTCCATCCTGCTTTCTCCCAACAGCCAACGCAAGGCCTCTTGAACTCCTGAGCCCAGAGATGGAGAGGGGCAGGGCGAGGGGGCCCCAGCCAGGGTCTCATACTGTATGCCAGTCTTCAGCTGCTAGTCCTGGCAGGGCTGTGGAGGGACAGGCCTTCCTCTTCCCTTGCATGGGCCGCTCCTGGGGCTCGGTCAGATCCACCTCCAGGAACCTCCCCTGGCTGCACTAGGGGAGGGGCAGGGGCCCTGCAGAGGAAGAGGAAGTCCCATTCTGCCATAGCCTGTCTGGGACTAGCAGCTGGAGTGTGTTGCACGTTAGAAGGCCCCAGATGGATTGTCCCCAGTCTTGCCCCTCCCCTACAAGAGCTCTGTGACTGTTCTGCCTTCAGAGTCCAGCTCACCAGAGCCCAGAGGTGGGTCTGACTGGCCCCAAGAGCTGCCCCTGCAGGTAAAGAGGAAGTCCTATTCCTTCCCAACCCACCTGGGACTAGCAACTGGAGCCCAGCACATGGTGGGAGTCCCCAGCTGGGGTACCTGCAGCCCTGCCCCTCGCGTACAATAGCCAGGTATCATGGGTGAGATCAGATTTCACAGTCTGTTATGCATTATTCAAAGCCATGAATTTGGTAGAGTCATACTTATAACCCTTAGTACAATGTATAGGGTACTCACCAGGATTTGGGAAACCCTAGTGCACTTCCTCCCTCTGCTTGAAGAGAACAGGATTTAAACAGGGGATTCCTGCTTATTAGAAGAGTGCCTTAGCCACTGAACTACAGTCGTTCTGTCTCTCTAGCCTAATGCATATTTAATTGTTTATCCAAGGTGAAACAGCTTCAACAGGAGACCCACATCAGAATAGCCCTGATAGATGGGAAATCCCTGTTCCAATCCTTATTTTGATCCAGGCCAAGGTCTCCCACATCTTGCAATGAGTACCCTGACCACTGTGCTAAAGGTTATAAGAGGAAACTCCTCTTTCACTTCCCACCCAGACCCACTGGCTGTTTTGTGTGGAGTTAGCCAGGGGCTGCTGCTGTTCTTTCAAGAACTGGCTTATACACCTAAGATACCTGATTCCAGCAGAGGGTTCCCAGCTGTGCATTCCAAGCAGCGATAGGTATGTAGGCAGTGGGTATAATAGGTATGTATATAAAAAGTTCAGTGTTCTTTCAGTGAGCAGCTGGGGGAGGTGCACTGCCTTTCCCATTCTCCGGCTGGTGTGGTTTAGGTCGGCCCTGAGTTTGGGGCTGCTGGGGCCGCCCCATGGCTCGGCTGCTTGGGCTGATGTGGCTGGGGCTGGCCCAGGGCTCATATTGGTTGGCCAGCACACCTCAGGCCAGCCCAGTGCTTCTTGGGCTGCTGGGGCCAGCACAGTGATCAGTTTCCTGATGTGGTTGGGGCTCAAGTCGGTCAGCCAATGTGGCTCTGGGCTGGCACAGCCAGGCCAGCGTGCAAGTAGGCCTGCTGGCCCAGCTGGGACCAGTCCAGGGCTCCTCCAGTGGCAGGGAAGGGAGTTTGGGGTTCTAATGGACCTGGAGCTTTTCTGGCTTTGGGAGGCAGGACGGGGTGCCTGAGAGCTCTGCCTCGGGGTGGGGTGGGGCAGGGCCGGGCCTCATGTGGATGGGGCAGAGCCAGGAGGCTAGCCTCCCTGAAGGTGCCCACCCGCTGCCTATGGTAGGTACCTTCCTCCAGCCCAGAAATTGGCTCCTAAGTCCCTGAGGGGGCAGGGCCAAGGATAATCCCCTCACCTCAGTGTCTGATATGGGCTAGCTTAAGCATCTGCTCGCTGAGCCTGCTGGTTTTTGTGCATCTCATTTTCAGGCACCTCTCTCTCTCTCTCTCTCTCTCTCTCTCTCTCTCCATGCATTGTGTAGGTATCCGGCGCAGAGTGTGCCAATTCCGGTGTAGGGCTAGGTGACTAGTATTCAGGTGTTGCAATGCTGAGCATTGCTCTGCTTAAGTCCATTTTTGGATGTGGGCCAATGTAATTACCTGAGTTGCTATTTGGCTAGTACACCAAAATTAACACCCTAACTCTAAAACCCCTGTAGCTGTAGTTGTAATAGATATTAGAAGTTTTTAACTGTTTCACCTGGATTGTTGCATTGTGATATGAAGTTTCCCATGAATACACAAGACAGAGGGTGTTGGACTTTTTCATCCCCTCCCCATCCCAAGATTGTAAATCTCCTTTTAAAAAAAAATAACCTTTTTTTAATATTAAATTAAACTTTGCATTTAAATTTTAAACTAATACATTAAAGGTGGAAGTTTTTTGGTATTAACACTTAGTCTAAATACAACTTTTTTCATTTCAACTATAGGAAAAAATAATTCCATGCTTACTACAGCTGAGACAAGGAATTGATGAAACTCTTCGTGCTGCTGTTATGGAGGCTTTGGCTATAGTTGGATATACAGATCCGGTGAAAGCCTGGGGAATTCGAATTCTGACTATTGATGGAGGAGGAACAAGGTATGACAGAAACTCTTTATCCCTTTGTAAACTGCGAATGCAGGTAGATTTGCGGTCAAACTCCAACCTCTAGAACCTGATCCTACAAATATTTGTGTGTGTGCTTAACTTTACATGTGTGCTTGGTCCTGTTGATCCCCCAAGATAACTCACCTGTGTCAAGTAAAACTATGTACATAAGTGTTTGTGGGAATCAACCCCTAGTTTGTTTATGGAGGCAAGTAAAGGAAACAAATGTAAGATTATTTTTGTAAAAAGTCTTTCTGGTCTTAATTTATGATTGATCTTAATACTTCTGGTACCTGAGATTAGACAGTCTAAAAAAATTAATTTTTTTAATTTTAAAGGGTTCCATTGTGCATTATGCTGTTTAGAGTGCATAGTTTCTAATTGGTTAGAAGAATTGGCTTACAAAACTTCAAAATTGGTATAAAATGAAAAATACCCTCCTTCCCCCACACTTCCTGTACCCATCGCTTTTCAGCTGCATCGGGCAGGATCACTGTCCAGGAAGCCGCTCCTCTATCTACCCAATCCTGTGTATCCAGACCCCCTCATACTCAGACCCTCCCACCAAGCCTCACCCCCCCCCCCCCCCCGCATCCAGAACCCCCCCTGACGACCCCACTCCCCCTGCACCTGGACTACTCCAACAAGCCACCCATACCCAAATCCCATCCCTGCCGAGCCCCAACCACCTGCACGTAAGCTCACACAACAAGCCCCTATGCATCCAGATCACCCTGCACCTGGATCCACCGTTGAGCCATCCACACCCACATTGCCCCACACAGAACCCTTTGAATGCACACCTGGATCCCCCCCCACAAAGTTCCTTCACGTTTGGATCCTGCCTTGCTGAGCCTGCCTGCTCACAGTGATCTCTCACCTCTGTGCAGCCAGTGACCTGTGTTCCTCAAAGCCAGGCTGGAGCTTCCACATTGATTTGTCAAATAAAATTTGCAGATTTTTTTCAGAATTTTAAAATATTGTGCAGAATTTTATTTTATTTTATTTTTTTTTTTCTGCACAGAATGCCCTTAGGAGTAAAATTTCTTCATTCACATCAAAGGCAGTTATTTAGGACTAAGTCCATGGCAAGTTTTAAGTTCCAAAACTATCCTGTTTTGGTTACTTGAGAATATAGAAATCATTTTCTTTTTCTTTTTTAAAGGATATGCCTTGTCACCCCTTTAGCATAACTCCAAAGCTACTCAGCTGACTTTTGTTAATGTTTTCCTAAAGAAAATCACATTTCACTTAGAGCATGAAAACTTCAATGCAAAAGGAAAAGCCTTGAGACAGTTGACATGGTGAAAATAGACTTATATGATGCAATGGTTCTTTTCAATCTTGTATTTCAGTGGTTCCCAAACTTGTTCCGCCTCTTGTGCAGGGAAAGCCCCCGGTGGGCTGGGCCAGTTTGTGTACCTGCCGCATCCACAGGTTCGGCCAATCACGGCTCCCAGTGGCCGCGGTTCGCTGCTCCAGGCCAATAGGAGCTGCTAGGAGCAGCGAACCGCGGTCACTGGGAGTCGCGATCGGCCGAAACTGCAGACGCAGCAGGTACACAAACTGGCCTGGCCCGGCCCACCCCGCCAGGGACTTTCCCTGCACAAGCAGCGAAGCAAGTTTGGAAACCACTGCTATATTTAATTTATCTAGCACTGATATGCTCTCAACTTGACAGACGTTTGATGACAGGGTTCATTCCACAAGGAGTTTACATTCTAAGGACTGTTAGGGTATGTCTACGCTACAGGATTATTCCAATTTTACATAAACCAGTTTTGTAAAACAGATTGTATGAAGTCGAGTGCATGCGGCCACACAAAGCACAATAATTCGGCGGTGTGCGTCCATGTACTGAGGCTAGCGTCGATTTCCGGAGCGTTGCACTGTGGGTAGCTATCCCATAGTTCCCACAGTCTCTCCCACCCCTGGGAATTCTGGGTTGAGATTCCAGTGCCTGATGGGGCAAAAAAACATTGTCGCGGGTGGTTCTGGGTACAGCCTCACCCCTTCCTCCGTGAAAGCAGCAGACAACCGTTTCACACCTTTTTCCCTGGGTGAACTGCACAGATGCCATAGCACAGCAAGCATGGACCCTGCTCAGATCAAGACCGCAATCATGAACATTGTAAACACCTGGCGCATTCTCGTGCAGTCTGTGCTGAACCAGGACCTGCAAAACCAGGCGAGGAGGAGGCGGCTACAGCAGCGTGGTGACGAGAGTGATGACGACATGGACACAGAATTGTCTCAAACCGCGGGCCCCTGCGCTTTGGAGATCCTGCTGGTAATGGGGCAGGTTCTAGCCATTGAATGCCAATTTTGGGCCCGGGAAACAAGCACAGACTGGTGGGACCGCATAGTTTTGCAGGTGTGGGACAATTCCCATGGCTGCAAAACTTTTGCATGTGGAAGGGCACTTTCATGGAACTTTTGACTTGCTTTCCCCTTCCCTGAAACGCCATAATACCAAGATGAGAGCAGCCCTCACAGTTGAGAAGTGAGTGGCGATAGCTCTCTGGAGCTTGCAATGCCAGACAGCTACCGATCAGTCGGGAATCAATTTGGAGTGGGCAAATCTATTGTGGGGGCTGCTGTGATGCAAGTAGCCAAAGCAATGATTAAGCTGCTGCTACGAAAGGTTGTGACTCTGGGAAATGTGCAGGTCATAGTGGATGGCTTTACTGCAATGGGATTCCCTAACTGTGGTGGGGCCATAGATGGAACCCATATCCCTATCTTGGCACCGGAGCACCAGGGCACCCAGTACGTAAACCACAAGAGGTACTTTTCAATGGTGCCGCAAGCAGTGGTGGATCACAAGGGACGTTTCACCAACATCCACGTGGGATGGCCGAGAAGGGTTCATGACACTCGTGTCTTCAGGAACACTACTCTGTTTAAACGGCTGCAGCAAGGGAATTACTTCCCAGACTAGAAAATAACAGTTGGGGATGTTGAAATGCCTGTAGTTATCCTGGGGGACCCAGCCATGATGCCATGGCTTATGAAGCCATACACAGGCAGCCTGGACAGTAGTCAGGAGCTGTTCAGCTACAGGCTGAGCAAGTACAGAATGGTGGTAGAATGTGCATTTGGCCGTTTAAAGGCACGCTGGCGCACATTACTGACGTGCTCAGACCTCAGCCAAACCAGTGTCCCCATTGTTATTGCTGCTTGCTGTGTGCGCCACAATCTCTGTGAGAGTAAGGGGGAGACCTTTATGGCGGGGCGGGAGGCTGAGGCAAATCACCTGGCCGCTGATTACGCGCAGCCAGACACCAGGGTGATTAGAAGAGCACACCAGGAAGTGGTGCGCATCAGAGAAGCTTTGAAAACGAATTTCATCATGGGCCAGGGTACGATGTGACTGTTGTGTTTGTTTCCCCTTGATGAACCCCCCCCTTTATTGACTGATTCCCTGTAAGCAACCCACCCTCCCCCTTCCATTATAGCTTGCTTAAGGAAATAAAGTCACTCTCGTTTAAAAATCATGCATTCTTTATTAAGTCATTATAAAAAGAGGGAGAGAACTGACAAGGTAGCCTGGGTGTGGTTTGGGAGGAGGATTGGAGGGAAGAAAAAGGCCACTAAAAAAATTTCAAAGTAATGACAGCCTTTTGGTTGGGCTGTCCACGGGGGTGGAGTGAGCGGGTGCACGAAGCCTTCCCCCAGGCGTTCTTACACATCTGGGTGAGGAAGATATGGAACATGGTGAGGGGTGAGGGTGGTTACACAGGAGCTGCGGCGGCACTCTGTGACCCTGCTGCTGTTCCTGAAGCTCCACCAGACATCGGAGGATGTCAGTTTGATCACACAGCAGCCCCAGCGTTGCATCCCGCCACCGCTGATCTTCCTGCCTACATCTCTGATCTTCCTGCCGCCACCTGGCGTCTCTCCTCTCCTCACGTTGGTCCCTCCTGTCCTCACGTTCACTGGCATCTTTCCTGTAATTTGATACCACGTCCTTCCACTCATTCAAATGAACTCTTTCATTGCGGGTCACTTCCATGATTTATGAGAACATTTCATCTCGCATCTTTTTTTTCCACCGCCTTATCTGAGATAGCCTTCGGGATGGAGTAGGGAGGCTTGAAAAATTTGCAGCTGAATGAGGGAGGGAAAAAAAGGGAGAGAAATATTTAAAAAGATACATTTTACTGGACGATGCTTATACTCTTTCACGGTGAACAACACTATTCACCTTACATAGCGCATATGATTTCACTACAAGGTCGCATTTTGCATCTTAATATTGAGTGCCTGCACCTCTGGTGTTAGAGATATCACAGACGCAGGTCCGGGCAGCAGAATTCAGCTTGCATGCGTCCATGGTAAGCCATTGTCTTTCGGCTTCTGCAGCCTTCATATACACAGTGCCCTCCTTTCCCAAATACCAAGCAAATCTCATTCAGTGCTGCGGCTTTCCTGTTAACATGCAGCAGCAGAAACCACTCCCCCATCCAATTCTCTGGGATGATCGCTTTACCCCTCCCCCCACCGCATGGCTGGTAGCAGGGAAGATCCCTGCTAGCCAAATGCGAAAAAGCTCAGCGCCATTCCCCTCCCCCCGCCCTGCTTGGCTACCTGCAAGGAAGGATTTCTTTTAAGTAACAGGCAAACAGCCCAGTAGGAATGGCCATCTCTGTCCCCTTAGTTAAATTCGTGAATTTCAACCAGGTTACCATGAACGATATCGCTCTCCTGAGGATAACACAGCGAGATAAAGAACAGATGTTTCTTGAATGCCAGCAATCACCGGGACCATATGCAGCTAGGCTTTGTCATGCAATGATACCAGATTACTTGCTACATGCATGGCGTGGTCAAGTGTCCTACCATGGAGAACGGAGTAAGGCTGCCCTGCCCAGAAACCTTCTGCAAAGGCTTTTGGAGTACCTCCAGGAGAGCTTCATGGAGATGTCGCTGGAGAATTTCCGCTCCATCCCCAGACATGTTAACAGACTTTTCCAATAACTGTACTGGCCGCAAATGCATCCCAAGTCCTCAGGGC
Source organism: Gopherus evgoodei (assembly GCF_007399415.2). Taxonomy (NCBI): domain Eukaryota; kingdom Metazoa; phylum Chordata; order Testudines; family Testudinidae; genus Gopherus; species Gopherus evgoodei. The sequence goes on along the minus strand of NC_044322.1, from coordinate 313,333,879 downwards.
AAATTAATCATTAAAAAACACTTGCTTTTAAGTCATGTTTTATATTTACAAAGGTACACTTACCAGAGGTTGCTTCCATGGCTTCGTTGTCTGGGATAGTGGCTTGGGAGGGCTGGGAGGGTAATTCAGTCTGGGTGGGAAAACGCTCCTGACTGTTGGGGAGAACGGAGTGCTGTGTGCTCTCTGCAAGCTTGTCGTCCTCTTCCTCCTCCTCATCTTTGCCGTCCGCAGAATCCTCAGCCATGGCTGAGATTATCACGCCCACCTCGGAATCACGGACGGGGGGGGAGTAGTGGTGGCGGACCCCCCTAGAATTGCATGCAGCTCAGCGTAGACGCGGCATGTTTTCGGCCCTGCCCCGGACCTTCCATTTGCTGCTTTGGTTTTCTGAGCTTGTCTGAGCTCCTTGACTTTCACACGGCACTGCATTGAGTTCCTGGTGTGGCCTTTCTCCATCATGGCCTTGGAAATTTTTTCAAATGTTTTTTCATGTCTTCTTTTGGAACGGAGTTCTATTAGCATGGAATCCTCTCCCCATATAGCGATCAGATCCAGTACCTCCAGTGCGGTCCATGCTGGAGCTCTTTTTCTATTCTCAGAAGACTGCATTGTTACCTGTGCTGATGAGTTCTGCGTGGTCACCTGTGCTGGTGAGCTCTCCACGCTGGCCAAACAGGAAATGAAATTCAAAAGTTCGTAGGGCTTTTCCTGTCTACCTGGCCAGTGCATCTGAGTTCAGATCGCTTTCCAGAGCGGTCACAATGGTGCACTGTGGAATACCGCCCGGAGGCCAGTACGGTCGATTTGCAGCCACACTAACCCTAATCTGACATGGCAATACCGATTTCAGCACTACTCCTCTCATCGGGGAGGAGTACAGAAACCGGTTTAAAGAGCCCTTTATATTGATATTAAGGGCCTCGTTGTGTGGACGGGTGCACAGTTAAATTGGTTTAACGCTGCTAAATTCGGTTTAAACGCGTAGTGTAGACTAGGCCTTACTTCAGCCCTTTCTAGCATGAATAAGACTTGTGGGGTCAAGCTTAATTCAGACAATTGTAAGTCGCTGTGATGCTTTGAGGACCCATGCTTTGAGGACCCATGAAGCCTGCAGCTTGTGGTCTCCAGATCATAAAAAGATAGCAATAGGCTCAGTCTTCACTAAAAATGTAAATGTCAGTGTAGTTTGAACAAAAGACATGCACTTTTCTGCTTTACAATTATAGAAATATTTGAATATCTGCATGGTTTTATTATTTACAAAGAGACCAGATTAACTATATTAGAAAAGGAAGTCTTTTATGTATCCATAGAATAGATATACATGCAGTGGATGTGTGTATTTTTTCATGACGTCTTGCCACGTTACTTTAATTCTGCTCTAGAGGGATAATGTTCAGGCTGAAAAGTTGTTTCTTCTGATTTATTCTTTAGACTCCGCGGTCAGAGTGCCAAGGGAAGTGCCAGTTGCCTTTTTGGGGGAAATCTGGCTTCCTGCCCACTAGGACCTGAATTTATTTTGACAACCAACAGCATAAAAATTATAAAGCTTCCTTCAAGGATTAGTTTCTTTTAATCACTATCGTCTGGTTTTGAAACAATGAGCTATAAAGATGAATGACAACCGATTATTTCCCATTTTCTGAGACATTAATCCTACCCAAATTAAAATATTCTAGTTTTTGTACTCAGTTTTAATTTTCTGAGCGCTTTAGATTTTCACTATGCAGCCTTGACTTTTTTTCCCATAAGTTAGATCTGTGCAGTAGAAACTAAGTTTCTGAAAACAGAGGACTAAATTTCTACTGACTCAGTATAAAAATATTTGCAAATCCTTTAATTTTCAAGTATTTAGATACTAAAACTTGTTGGTCTCTTCATATTGTAATTTTATTTTTTGTGGTATGATTTCTAAAGTGGGGGAATAGAAAATTTGCAAACGTAATTTTATTTTGTGCCTTAAGGCAAATCTGCAAAATTCTTCAACTTTTAAAGTAAAATTTAAATGCATTTTCTTATGTAATCAAAATGTAAAATCAGTTTTATGGTACCTATTTGTGTTTCATCCACTGATATCTTAATTCTTGTACTTTAGTTTCCAGATATTAAAAGTTAGAGATGGAAAGTCATATTAGATTATCTGCAGGATTTCTTCCTACGGGAAACTTTCTAGACAGGTTTTTAAAAGTGACTATTCATTTGAGTACTTAATTTGGCTTGATTTTCAGAATGTACTGAGCACCATGGAGCACTTCACACTCCTTCAAGGGCTCTTAAGTTAGGCACCCAAAATCATTAGTCATTGGTATTTAACATATATCTTTCTCTTTCCGATTGTATCCTATTACTCCTCATTATAATTGTCAAACTACAAAATTCCTCTTCCTCCTTTGTATTAAAATCTTGCAGACTTATTATGTCCTGTCTTAGTTGTTGCATATTCAAACTGTATACATGTTTAGCTCTGCGTAAGACGTAACCAAACTACCATTCTCAGTGATGTTGCTTTAATATGTTTCAGGGGTTTAGGTAGCACTTCAGACTTTACGTAAACTAGAAGAACTTACTGGAAAGCCCATTCATGACTTTTTGACTACATTTGTGGTGTAAGCACAGGTAATTAGTATTCATATTATGGATTTTTATGTGATGAACTTAATAAAAATAAAAATAAGAAAAATCTTGTTTCTGAAAAATTGTTTTTTTCCCCAGGAAACTAACTCCATCATTATAAATGTAAGCTAGTTCTTTTGTTGAGGAATATTTTATTTTTTGGTAACCGGATGCAACTTTGTGAAGTTTGCTTTTGTATTTACAGCATAATTTAAGACCTAGGTTAAATGGCTATAATTTTTTGCCAAGTAGAATTGTAGGTGACACAAAGAATGCTCGTTTATTACCATGTGATTTCAATCTAATTTTATGTTGAGCCATCAAACTATGAGAGGAATTCATTTTGAAGGAATAGCTCTTTAAACACCTAGCTATCAAGATATTTGGTGTCCCATAAATACCGAAGAGGGGTATTGCAGGTTTTGAGCAATACCACAAAGAGTCAATAGAAAAACAATATAACAGATGCAATAATATTAATATGTTATGTACATACAGGCTTCTTTTCCTTGATATTTAGCAGGGTTTCTTGGGTCTTGCTATTTTGGAAGGGGGGTTGAAATCCACTATCTCTTTGACATCACATTCCAAGATGCTTAATAGACATAATTTTGTTGATGTGGTTCATAATTGTTATAAGGTTTGAGTGACTAAAAATGGGCACCTCAGTATAGCAGACAGTACTTGTTGATCCGATTCTATATTGTACAAACTAAAAATATGTAGGAAACTCAATTATGCCTAATAGAATTTACAATCTTTTTAAATAAGGGGATACTTTTTGCACAGAAAAATTATAAAGGATCTGTAACTGAATGATTGTGAGAGAATTGGCAAGGCTTGTCATGAATGTATTAATATGTCAGCACGGTATGTATTATGATTGTGTGTACATATTATTACCATGGCTGGATGTTCTTTTTAAACATGCTGTTTCTTTAATAAGTGAGTGTCATGGTAAATATACTTGTAATCTGGGTCTTTTTTTTTTAAAATAGTGTTTTAATTTTAGCTGTTTTCCTCCCTATGTCCAGGAAAAAGTCTTGCTACTTGCTGAGATTCTTTCCTGTATATCAGCAGGAGTGGGGCTCTAGGCAGCAGATGTCCAAAGTGCCTAAAGAGACAAGCCTGAAGATGTGCCAGTGAATTTGAGCTAGGAGAGAGGAAGCAGTTGTGCTCCTCCTCTGAGTTCTGGCAGCTTGTGGGAGGGGGCAGATAAGCAATTTCCTCTGCGAAAAGAGAGAACCTCACAGGATGAACAACATTACAGAGAAGTGCCGAGCTCCTATTCTTCCTCTTGTCCTATGCCAATCTGCTGTCCTGGCTGCTTGTTGCTACTCCTCTGGCAACCATTTGATCTGCCACCCACTTGAAGAGGATACAGCACCTATGTTTCCCTCCACCCCTTGTCTTATCTTCCCTCATAGAATTGGTTTTCCGTCAACCAGCCTCTTGATCTCCCCTTGTAGTGGTCTCCACTATAATCATCTCATTCTTGGGAGGTGATATTTCTCACCCAAGCTGCCATATTATGTTAGGGTGGGCACCAAAGCTTCTTTGCCCATCCATGCTGTACATCTTAAGTTACTGTTCAAACAGCAGTGTGTTTATTTTCAGGAGCTCCTGCTACTACCCCATGTATCAATTTAGAAAACAACCTCAAGAGGGGAGCTGATGCTTCCTCTAGAAAAAAAGAAAGGTTCCAAAACCATCTTAGTATAACAGTCTTTTAAAGGCCAAAACTGATCAATTAATCACCCTGGTGGTCACTTTTCAAAAGTAATGTCAAGCCAGTAACAATGTAATGCTGTTAAGGCTGAGTAAGTGGTATATTATAGGTTACAACACAATACAGCTTAGGTTACAAAACCGTATACTTCACTTTAAAAATTAAGTACCTCATTTCTCCTGCTTTATATATCTCTTCCAATGTAATATGTTCCCAGACTATGTTAGCAGGCATGATACTTGAAATATTGCAGTTTGACTTTCTATGAGGAAGTACTGAGTTGAATCATAAATATTAGAGAGAACTTCCAGATCTAATAGGCAGTTTCAAATAAGGCTATTAATTCATGTCTGATACTGTGACATCATAGCATAATTTTTGGAAGCCTCTTAACCCATCCCTACTTCACACACTCAGCCGACATCCCATTTACAAAATGAGAGAGGAAGGCTCCAATCATTTGGTCATTATTACAAACACCATCTTCACCCAACATCCTAGACATCTTATATACATGGAGATCAGCTGACTGCACAACAAAGAACCAAACAGACTATCCGTTAATATTGGGCCATGGGAGAGCAAGCGTCCAGTGGACAAAGACTTTCCCAAGTGCAGACTGCCATCTATCCATCTCCTCGCTGATCATTTCTTACCATGAGGACCCCACACCATTCATTCTATAATAACTTTCTCAAGATTATTTCCATCTCTACTCCTGATGTAACAAAGTACACAAGTTTGTTGCGCCTTTTGATTTCCATAACAGAGTCCATTTTTCTCCAGTAATATTTCTAACATCAGCATTCAGTTTTCTGTCCAAAGATATGCAAAAGTCTTTGCCAGAGCCACATCTTAAGGCTTCAGTTTTCTTCATGTAAGCAGCATTAGTTTTCCAGGATTCACATCCATAAATCGCTATGGATAGAATTAAGCTTTTCACCAATTGAATTTTCATGTAGTTTGAGATGCCAAGGGTTTTTTCCAGAATTTCTAAGGAAGGCCACGCCTGAGCGAACCATCCATCCCATCCCATCTTCTGTTTTCTTTGGAGCAGTCTCCTAGGTTGGATGTGTATGATCCCACGATAATACATTTAAATTAGTTCACTACCTCTACAGCTTGATTGTTAGTCAGGATGTAGGCTTGCATCTGTTGTTAATTGTGTCAATGTATGTGCCTTTTATTTTTTGCCTATTTGGGAATAGTCTATATACTTTACTAACTATTGTTACAGATCTCCACGTTTGTGCATTACATCAATGGGTTGCAGCAAAGGGCATTGTATCAGCATATCTGAGGTCAATTAAACAGTGTCCATCAATGGAAATCCCAGTTCCATTCCACTTCATCAAAACCTTCTAGAGCTTGTCTCATAATAATTCTGCATACATGTTGAAAAATTTGGAACAAAAAGCACTCAGTGGAAAACCACTTGCTGACACCCATTGCTGTTCACCAGGGTCTGTTGTTGATAGTGGAACTTGTGACAGTTCAGTGAGATGCTTTGGATTGCCCATATCTTCCGGTATCCTACACAGATGATCATGTTGGATTGTATCAAATGCTTTGGAGCAGTCAGTGAAAAACACAATCAATGGCTGATTATACTCCCTGGATATTTCAGTGTTATAATCAAATCGCAAATATCTGTCTCATGTGCCTTGTTCTTCTCTGAAACACTTGTGGTAGTGGTTCTACTTCTGTCATTCACCTGCCATGATCCTGAATGAAGTAGAGCAGGGGTTGGCAACCTTTCAGAAGTGGTGTGCCGAGTCTTCATTTATTCATTCTCATTCAAGGTTTTGCTTGCCAGTAATACATTTTAACGTTTTTAGAAGGTCTCTTTCTATAAGTCTAGAATATATAACTAAACTATTGTTGAATAGGTTTTCAAAATGTTTAAGAAGCTTCATTTTAAATTAAATTAAAATGCAGAGCTCCCCCACCCCCGGACCGGGGGTCAGGACCCGGGCAGTGTGAGTGCCACTGAAAATCAGCTCATGTGCCGCCTTCGGCATGCATGCCATAGGTTGCCTACCCTTGAAGTAGAGCATCACTTTTTACTCACAGGCAATATCAGGGAGATGGTACATTAGTTACTATACTCTTTCTGCCCTTTCCAAGGAAAGGAGATATAACAGATTCCCTTTGTGCAGTCATGCAGCCAATTTCAGGTCATCTATACATCGTTGCAAATTTTCCCCATGAGATCAAGACCTCTGTCACCAATCACTTTCAGCAATTCTACTGGTACACTATCTATTCTTGATGCTTTCCCTGGATTCATTTTCATAATAGCATTTATCACTTTCTCTTGCGGTATTGATGACTTCAGCTCTGTATTCTCATTTCTGTTACCCTGTATTGTAAGTGAGGCGTACAGATTACATAACAGTCTCTTCACCTGCATTTGATATCACCGTCAGTAAGAATCCAGCCATCATGATGATTTTTACACTAGATGGTGAGGAAAACTTTTTAGTAAGAAACATGACCACTGTGGACATACCTTTTATATTATTTCTCTCCTTATAATTCTCAAGTTCCTCACATTTTGCTCTGATGTATTCCCTCTTGTCTCATCTGATCTGCCTTTGAATTTGTCTGCTCAAATTTCTTTTATTTTATCCTGCATTCCTCAGTCTCCAAGCCACTTCCTTTCACCCTGCATGGCTTTTTTCCTATTCAAACACCTTCATCAACTATGGTGCAGTCTGACACTGACTTTTTTAAATGTGTTTTAGCAGATTCAAGTATGCTAGTTTTCATTTTATTCTTAAATTCATTGGGGTGGTTCTCCTCTTTCACTTGTGACAAAGACTGAAATCCATTCTATACAGAAGTCATGTAGTTTCTGTTGACTGTGGACAAACCCAGATGCATTGGAGGCACTAAAACTCTTATCTTGTTTGTACGTTATTTGATGCTAACAGTTTGATAGTCTGACCTGCAGTTTTCACTTGGGAAGGTCTTTGTCCATTGGATACTCAATCTCCCAATATTGTTTGATAGTCTGTTCGGTTCTTTGTTGTACTGTCAGCTAATCTCCATGTATATAAATGTTTAGGATGTTGAGTGAAGATGATGATTGTAATGACCAGATGATTGTAGCCTTCCTCTCTCATTTTGTAAACAAAGACTATTGTTCCCATTACTTCTTTATGACAGCATATAGCTCCAATTTTTGCTTTTAAGTTCCCAGTTACAAGGGTGATGTCTTTGCTTGGTGTTTTGAATGAGTGTCTCTTCAAACCATGTGTAGAACTTATGTATTGCGTCATCAGATGTTGTTGTTGGGTCATAAACCTGTATGATGGACATATTAACTGGCTTAGTTCAAAGGTGAATTGTAATGAGTCAATTGTTGATGGGTTTCCATCGAAGCTCACACTTGGATGTCTTCTCGGATAAGATAAATATAATTCCATATTCTGTTGCTTTCTTGGATCCTGAATAGTATGTGAAATGACCTCTACTATTTATCATCATGAAATGACCTCTACAATTCCATCATAGCTTTAAGATTCCACATACGGCTATCTTACATCTTTCCAAATCTTCGGTCACAATAGCGATCCTCTGGTCATATATACTTTACTCTGATGATTAGTTTATGAAAGTTCAGGTCATTCTTTACCTTTGAGCAAATATCAGGCACTGTATTTCCTGAAGCATTTGGGACACCACCGTAACTGCAGTCAGTACTCTTATATGGTCAGAACCTCTTTCCCAGTGTAATTTATCATGCCTTCTGGCCTGTGTGTGAGGGAGGTGTTCCTCACCATCGAGCACCACACATGGATCGTGTTACTGTGGAGATTATGGAAGAGGGGGGAAACGCATCAGGGCCCCCAAGGGTGCCCTGAGTGATCGCTACTTCCCACCACCCAACACAGATGTAATGAGGTTAAGTGGTGTCCGCATAAAGAAATTAAAACTACTGATTATTCCTCAAGAAAGGTTTTTAATGACTTATGGCTATAAATGCAACATAGACAGAATAGGAAAAAAAAAAAGTTGAAGACCAGCATTGAATAAGGATTAATATAAATGACAAATTATACTGAAGACAAGTACAAGTAATATTATGCATCAGGTACTTACTACTATTTTTAATACTGCAGCATTGATATAACCTGAGATGAAATTATTTCAACACTACCATTCTTAATACTGTAGTGTCAGTACAATTTGAGATTAAATCAGCTCGAGCATCCCAGACTTCTTTACTCCGTTACCTTATTCTGCATGCAACCAGATTTTCACTTTAAAACCTTATCCTGCCGAGAATACGTTACCCTTTAGTCAACTGCTCTTTGCACTGGCCAGGTACAGATAGTCGGTGCAATTCAGGTTTCCTTGGTTCAGGGGGTATATGTGAGCCTGACAAAGAGTGATCTCTTTTAGGTCAACACGCGCACAAACCCACCTGAGGCGCTATACATTTTATCTTATCTGCCCGCCGTGTTTTGAAGCAGGTCAACCAATCAGGTTAGGCCAAATCTTTAATGTGGTTAGCATTATCGTTTTGGCTGTATAATTTATGCTTGCGTATTTTCTTGTAGCCAATTGTTTTAAATATGGTTCAGCATAATGTGTTATCTGGTTGCAGTTCGTTTTGACCACAAGTCTTTTCCTTTTGCAAAGCTTGCTTTTTAAAGCTAATTTTACAAGGCTCGCTTTGTGAAGCTTCTTCTAGTTTTAGGCCTAACACTGACAATACTATTGTTCATTTCAAACTTGACAATACCTTTGTTCAAATTATACAGTTACCTTTGTTCTCCCAAGTTAGTTTTTGTGAGAGAAAATAGGAAAGGTGGTTTGCCATTGCCTTACCTGAGGTTACCTATTGGTTAAATCGTAATTGAATTCTCCTGCCTTTTAGATGTCATTTCCTCTATCGGCTGTTGCACTACACTTCCCACATGTTTGTCCATCCAAAGCCATTGGTGCTTCCTGAAACTTTGGCCAGTCGCAGGTGGTACCATCTACTGCCATTATGGTAGCAGGCTACGATACAGCCTGACCTGACCAGGCAGTATAGATAATATTAATTTGTGATTGCAGGATTTTTCCCTATTACATATTTTCTATTCCTCTGAGAAGTCTAGTTTTTAAATGACTCGAGCAATTGAGCTTTGACTGCTTCCTTTGCGGAGATTATTCTACCAATTAGACATTTTATAATAACTATCTCAGTTATATCTATGACTCTTTTTTGAGGGGGAGAGATATTGAGCCTAAATTTTCTTGTACCCAATCTAATCTAATTACTCCTAATTTATACCTTTTTGCCTCTCCTTAACAATTTTTCTCCCTCACCAGCATTGAAACTCTTCAGATATTACTAAATTTCCTCCCCACTACCTTAATTGCATATTAGTCAAATCAAAATCTGTCTCATAATTTTTTTTATAAAGGGAAATTATTAACACCCTGTCCCTGATACTGTGGCTCTACATATGAGCCCCCAATGGCATTGTTGAGAGTTTTGGGTAAGGTATGGGAAGGGGAGAAGAGGTTCAGTCATAATATCACATTGGCAGTCTATATCTAATCTGTGGTCCTGCATTTCTTTATTTATATGTATGCATTTTTTGACATTACTGCTGTCCAAATATTCCCCCTACACCCTTTTTTTTAATATCTGTAGTTTTACAATATTTTTCCTGAACTGCACCAATTTGAATCCAATTTTATTTTATACCTAGATTCCTAATGTCTGTACAGTATCTAGATTATTTCTGTCCTCACCTACATTTGCAGTATTGTCTTGTTTACTATAGTGTGAACTCTGCATCTGAATAGAGCTCAGCTTCATTTCAATACATCAAAACTTTTCTGTTGTGCTAGCTGCAAAGTGACTATAGATTGCAGTGCAAGTAACATTTCTTAGTAATGATAAGGAACGCTCCCTCGGTGTATTTGTGTTAACACAGTAGAACAAAAATTCCATGTTGGCATAGATGATGGCCCTGTCCTTAAAGCCACTGCTGTGATGCACTTGTCAGCATTGTCTCAAGTCCATTCTGTGGTATTCTGCAAGCATACTCTTCAAATATCATTGAACCTTTTTTCTCATCATTTCAGGGTCAGGCTATTTTAGTACACGCTACGTGGCACTATGAATGAATGGCTAACTGTAAATCAGTTGCAAATAAATACTGTGTATTACAAAGCACTCTAAACTTTTAATTTTTCAGAGCTTTCCTGGAATCTTTAAATGTTTATTTAATATCTTTACTGAACTGATGAGTTTGTTAGACATTCTGTATGTAAAAAGTGAAAAATAAACAGCATGATTTGATTTTAGGCTGTTACATATAGCCTAGATGTCACATATTAGGTTGCCTTCTCAAATCAAAAAAGGAAAGTAACTTGATATTTATATCGTATTTATTTTATGTAACTCTTTGCAGTAATAAATCAAAGTATATTTTATTGTTTCTTTGACAAAACTTTCTGTAATTTTATTGCTGAAAGTAAAAGCTGTCTCGATTAATTATGTCCCTCCAAACAAATTGCTGTAATCTGTGAACAAAATGAGCCTGTGACAAAAATGTCAATTCATACCTTTTAAAGGAAAATATTATAATATATGAATTATCATGGCTTCTGAAACTTATTATATTAAAATAAGTAATAGCATCATTGTGTTATCCCAAGTTACATTTCAAATTTTATTTTATTTTTTTCAGGTGCTATATTAGCATTTATGTTGGGGTTGTTCCATATCCCTCTGGATGAATGTGAAGAACTATATCACAAATTAGGATCGGATGTGTTTAAGCAGAATGTCATTTTTGGGACAATGAAAATGGGTTGGAACCATGCATTTTATGACAGTGATATCTGGGAAAAGATGCTCAAGTAAGTTAAAATGGACTTTAAATCATTTCTGAAAATCTGTGATCTCGTTGCTGCTTTAATTATAAGCAAAAATTTAAAAACACAGCTCTAAAAGGGCAGGTACATTATACCAGTATCTTTTGAAATAGCTGATTGTTTTCATTTAGACAAATATCTGAAAGCCTTTAATGCAATCATTCTTCTGTTTCCAGGGAGTAAAATGAGCTGTGATTTACAGCTTTCTGATTTTATGCCCGTATACTTTCCAACTTTGCTCATTCTGGTTCATTACATGTGTGCTACAAATATTGCTAGACACATGCTGTGCATTTTCCGTACAGGAAAAGTGCTAAAAGTGAAATAATAGGCTGTGTCCAGCACTCCACCTCCCTTTTTAAATGCTACATTATGAATCTTCCTACCTATTGCCGTTTTCTTTAGAAAGAAAAAAAAACACTTAAAAATGAGAGATGAATAACATTGATTATCTATCAAACAATAATGACAAGCTTCCATATGTAGATTTGCCAGTACATTTTAATCTTGATTTTTTCTGTACCCATTCTGTTTTGTTCCTTGCCTCTTTTGAGCAACTTTTATGTCGGCACCCAAGATTGGGTATTACAATATTATCTTCAGGTATTTACTGAAGCATTGAGTATTTGTTTAGAGGACATTCTAAAGCTGAGATGGACTCGAACTCCCTATTCACTTTCGCTGGCTGCTAAGTCCCTCGATGATGATAACTTTTCCTTGTAGAAAACTCAGCATTACATCTGTGTTAAGACAGTTGAGTATTTGTGAGTCAAGTTTGTCTCAAGCAGGCATCTGTAGATGGTAGAGTATATACGAGGTTGGCTGACACATTTGCTTACATAAAAAAATTGATGCTCTGGACCATATCTGCGCTACCAAATAATACCTACTGACCGCGAGTTTCCAACTGTACATAAAGTAGAAACAACTTGCTACCCAAACAGTAGTATAATGGAGAATTTGCCATATCGTGGTATTCTGAGAAGTCTGTCTTCCACACCATTGCTTTGAAAGCCACACAATATTGGAGGTCGCGTCTATTAGTAGAAAATTATACCTGAATTGCATCACTATCTGGAAGAAGATTGGGGCTGTAGTTGAATCCTTGAAAACAAATGCTGTTTTAACTCCACATTCAATATTTTAAAAAGATGAAATGTGGAGCAAACATTTTACAATAACTTCTTTCTTCTCCAGTCTTGCCTGAAGTGAAAAATATATGCATCTTCAGGGTTGGCCTTGAATTGGCATAAGATGCCTTTTTTGAGTGACAAAGTGTTAAAAGTCCAGTCTCTCACCAGCTTGTGATTTTTCTGTGGCTTTAGTGGTCCAACTCTTGCATATTTTCAGGTTTAGACAAGATGGAGTCAAGTGACTTGACCCACCTTGGGTTGGAGTATAGGATCACTGCAAGAGCTGCATGGTGGCACATTCTACATGGAAAGATATCACTTAAATAAGAGCTTTTAGTGATTGTCCATGTGCATTCCACTCTTAGTGTACACGCACAGTTGCCGGAAGTTTTCCCTCGGTGGTACCCATTGGAGTGGCTTGAGCGCCCTGTGCGGCTACATACTGCTGGCATTGGTATAAAAAGCCGAGCCAACCTAAAGCCCTCTCCGTTCCTTCTTACCACCTGTGATAGTCACTGGAACTGTTCTTCTTTCATTTGCAAGTTCTCTCAGTGGACTGTGTTCTCTTGTATTATAAATAGATAGTTATTAAGGTTATTATTATTTAGTTAGTTTTTTTTTTTTTTACCATCTCAAGGTTTCCATCATGGTGGTATCTGTTGCCAATGAGAAGGAAAGGCAGGGACATCAGGGCACAAGCCCCCAAAATCAAAAGACTCAAAGAAGTTAGACCTGTTTGATAGGAAAGTTCATTCTGCTGGGCGGTTGCAGCTCAGGATTGAAAACCAGCATGAACTTTTGGGCAGGTATGACTTTAATTTATGAGACTCCATGCTGAAATTTAAAGACATGCTCGCAGAAGATGCTAGGCAGGAGTTCTCCTTGCTAGTGGATGAGGGAAAACTGGTGATGAGGGCCTCCCTGCAAGCTGATCTAGACATGGCTGACTTGGGCACCTGGTCCATGGTTTCAGCAATGGCTGTGCATAGGAGCTCCTGAATACAGTCCATTAGGCTCCCACGGGAGGTCCAACGAGCTATGCAGGACCTGTCCTTCAAAGGATCCTTGCTCTTTTTGGAGCAGACTGATGCCAAGATCCATGGATTCAAGGACTTGAGGGCAACTGTACGCCCCAGCCCTTCCAGAAAGCACTTCAGGCCTTAGCAACTCCTATGGTTTTCTATTCCAGTTGTCCGAAAGGACCTGCAGAGAAAGAAGGCCTAGACCACCTCTTCCTTCGACCTCTGCTTCAATTTATGTCCCACCTACACATCCAAGGGGTTCTAAGTAAGTGTTGAGATGGCATGCATGAGGATGCCATACCAGTTCCCAGGATGCCAGACCCCATTTTTCCTTTGTTTCCCATTTTCTCAGTGCTTGGTCCCATATCACCATGGGCTGTTGGGTGCTGAGTGCTATAAAGTGCTCCAGTTTGTTTCTACTCCTGCCTCCCTGTCCCTCTTTCTCTCATGAAGAACTTCTGGTCCAGGATATTCAATCTTTCCTTCAGGTGGAAGCCATAGAGAAAGTTCCTGAGAATTTAAGAGGGAAGGGTTTCTGCTCCCATTATTTCTAATCCCAAAAGCCCAGGGAGATCTCAGATCTATTTTAGATCTGCATCATCTCAAAAGCTATCTCAAAAAGATAAAGTTTTGCTTGGCATCCATTATTCCCTCTGTGGAGACTGGTACACTAACCTTGGTTTAAGAGATGCCTACTTTCACAAAAAGTTCCTCAGAGTCATAGTGAAGCACTTGCATTACCCGATCACAATACTTCAGTTGCTTCAGTTTGGCTTACCTGCAGCTCCTCAGGTGTTCACAGAATGTATGACCATTGTAGCATCATTCCTCAAGAAACAAGGAGTGCAGATCTACCTTACTTGGACAACAAACTAGTCAAGGGCTAGTCCAAAACTCAGATTATATCCAGTGATCATTTTATTTAGTCAGACTTCAAGGCCTTAGGACTACTGATCAATGCAGCCAAGTCTATCGTTTGCTTTATACAGAGGATAGAATTTGTAGGGGCTGTTGGACACGACCCAGGTTAGAGCTTTTCTGCCAGAGTCCATATTCCAAGCTATTTGATCTCCCATGGCCAACCTCAAGACTCATCCAATCACAGTAGTCTGAAACTGAGAGACTTGTAGGACCCATGGATTTGTATACATATGTAGTACAACATACGAAGCCGCACATCAGACCCCTTCAGATGTGGCTGGACTCAGTGTACTTACCAAGTCATCTGCACTTGGGCACTGGGCTGACGGTGCCTTTGCAGGTTCTGATTTTGCTGAATTGGTGGTTGAATCCTCTCAGCGTTTGTGTGGGTGTTCTCTTTCTCTGCCCTCAGCCATCAATTACTCTGGTTTCAGATATTTTGGCTCCAGGGTGGGGAGCTCACCTGAGACCCCTCTGAACTCAGGATCTTTGGTCCTCAATGGAACTTGCTCTTCATATCAGTGTCAGAGAGCTCAAGGTGATTCATCTTTCCTGTCATGGTTTCCTACTTCTCATTGCAGGGAGAAACCTGTTTGTCTTTATAGATAACATGGCAGCAATGTTTTACTCAACAGGAAGGGAGGAACTCAATCGTCCCTTTTGTGTCAGAAAGAAATTCACCTGTAGGAATTTTGTATAGCCCATTCAATCAGTCTCGAGGCCTCATACCTTCCGGGGGCGCAGAACCAGGGTGGATAAAAATCAATGATTTAAAAAAAATAAAAATAAAAAATCAGAGTTTTTTTTATTTAAATTGGATTATTTTGATAATGCTTTTTGAGGAGAAAATCTATCCGAAGATAGTTTTAATTAAGATACATTATAGCTCGAAGATATCTCATCATGAAATAAGGATTATAAATTCTAATTCTATAGCATGAGACAATATATTCATGTAATATTTAAGAAAAGTTTTGTAAATGAGTTCCCACAGTTCATGGAGTAGGGACCCAATCTTATGGGATTCCAGGGGCTTTTGTGTAGATTGTTTAGGTTAATCTTTCTATCTATCCAATGGAACTCAGTGCTCAGTCTAGAAGATACCATCAGAGATGCTTAGTTTTGCAGTTCTCAAACTGTGGTTTTGTGTCTCCGGAGATAACATGCTTGTTAACAGCAAAAAAATTTTTAAATAAATATATAGAGGTGATAAATAACAGACCTCAATCCTATTGTCCCTCTGCAAATTTGTGTACATAGTCAATCCCTTATCTCTCTCTAAAAGGGCAACATTTCAAAAAGTCGAATGAATAGGATAGATCTGTAAAAGGAGAAGAAGTCTGGAGATGAATGTGAGAAGGGAGGGACAGGCAGTAGAAACAAAAGTGAAACTGTTTGAGCAGCATGTTCCAGAAGTCTTGAGGTCTTTCTGAGTGTGGCCTTCATTGATTTGAGATCTACCATGCCATTCTCTCGCGAGAAGGTAAAACCTATAATGACAGCAGGCTGCAAAAGAGACCCAGTTTGAGAATGTTTTAATGAAGTTCCTCTACCTGTGGGTAAGACAGGCATGCATGCAAAATGCAAACAGAGCAACAAAGAAATGCAAGGCCTGGTTGCCCGAATGAAACAAATCACTTTAAAAATGTATAGCATGTACCTTCTAAAAATGAAACCTACATCTATCTCTGAGTTGTGAAGAATATGTATTAAGGTTATAACAACCAACGAGAATGCATTTATGTAGAAATCCATGATTTAATTGAATCTTCCTGACTAATGATTTAAATCGGATCTACCCTGCACAGAACAAACTAGCAGATCACCTGAGCAGGTCTTTCTCCAGATACCGTGAGTGGTCTCTTCGTCCAGATATAGCCAGATACATTTTTCAGCAGGGTACTCCCCAAATTTACTTCATTATGAATAAATACAACAAAAAATGTCACCAATTCTGTTCCCTACCAGGCCACAGGACAGATTCCACCTCAGGTGCCTTCCTGTTACCCTGGATGGGAAAGCTTTATTTTGCTTTTCCCCCAATCCTACTCCCACATAGAGCACTACTAAAAATCAAGTGAGACCACTCCTGGGTTATAGCAATAGCCACAGAATAACCCTGCTAACACTGGCTCTCCATTCTACTGGATCTCTCAATGGAGACTCCAGTCTCACTTCGGTTGCACCCAGATTTGATCTCTCAGGACCACTGTTGGCTGCTGCACCTGACCCTGCAATCCCTTCATTTGATGTCTTGGAAGTTCCATGGCTAAATCCCAAAGAGCAGGCTTGCTTGGAGCAAGTCCACCAAGCCTTACTAGATATTAGAAATCCCTCCACCAGGGCTGCCTATCTGTCAAAATGAAAGCAGTTGTACATCTGGACTTGTCAAACCAGAGTCTCACTGATGCATTTATCCATCAAGGAAAAACTCGACTATCTGCTGAACCTGAAACAGTACAAACTTAGCAATTTTCCTCTATCATTGTTCACCTGGCAGCAAAATCAGCTTTCTGCCCTCACATGGACTGTTCTGTTTTTTTCTAATGACATGACAATTAGACTCCTTAAAGGCATGGAAAGATTGTACTCTCAACCCATTTCCCCTTGGGATTTGAACTTAGTTTTGTCTAAACTTATGGGATCCTCTAGCAGTGTGCTCCTTATTACACCTTTCCTGGAATGTGGTTTTCCTACTTCCAGAAGGGTCTCCCAACTGCACATCCTCACATACAAACCACTATACACAATATTCTTTAAAGATAAGGTGTATTTACACCCTCTTTCAAGGTTTCTCTTTAAAGTAGTTTCAGATTTTCATATCAATAAATTTACTTGCTTGTATTTTACCCAAAACTACATGCAAATAGGGATGAGCAATGGCTCCGCACACTGGATGTTAAACAAGCACTATTGTTCTACATAGACCAAACTGTTTTGTCAGTCCACTCAACTGTTCATGGTCATAGCAGACAGAAAGAAAGGTCTTACAGTCTCCACACAGAGAATTTAATCTTGGATAACTTCTTGTATCCTTTTGTGTTATAATCTTGCAGGTATCTCTCCTCCAGGCAAGCCGAATCACAAATATCCTCAATGGTATCCCTAGCGGAGATCCCTATCCATTTGCAAAGCAGCAACCTGGTCATCAATGCACACTTTCTCCTCCCATTTTGCCACCACTCAGTACTCAAGAGATGATGCTAAATTTGCTCAATCTGTAGTGCAGTCTTTGTGTAAATGAACTCCAATCCCTCCGCCTGTTTAACTTTTTGGGAATCACCAAGAGTGGAATGAACATGTGCAATCACTCAAAGAAGAAAAAACAGTTACTAACCTTTTGTAACTGTTGTTCTTCGAGATGTGTTGCACATGCCCCCATTCCATGAGCTGCCCTCCTACCCCTCTGCTTCGGAGTTTCCACAAGGAAGGAACTGAGGAGACTAGGGGGTCAACTGGACTCTTTGTGTCAATGCCAGCAGCGTGCACAGCAGCAGAAGTGATCAGGCCACCTTGACAGGTACCACTGAAGGAAAAGTTTCTGGTGACTGTGCGTGGGGCACACACAGGGCTGGCTCTACAGTTTTTGCCGCCCCAAGCAGCGCACTGAATTACTGCCGCGGGCAGTGGGGGCAGTCCGTGTGCCCTTAGGGAAGCAGGCTCATTTCCGCGACGGCGGCAATTCGGTGGCAGCTTCTATGTTTAGCTGTCCACAGTGGCTTCAGCTAAACATAGAAGCTGCTGCCGAATTGCCGCCGCCGCAGGAACATGCCTGCCACCCTAAGGGCACATGGACTGCCCCAGCTGCTGGTGGCGGCAATTCGGTGCTGCTGCTTGGGGGCAAAACAGGGACTGCCGCCCCTTACAGATTGCCGCCCAAACACCAGCTTGGAATGCTGGTGCCTGGAGCCGGCCCTGGGCACACACATGCACAAAGAGTGGAATAGACATGTGCAACACATCTCAAAGAACAAAAGTTACAAAAAGTTAGTAATCAACCATCTTATGCAAAATTGAGATAGGGAATCATTCTACTGAAATAGACTCCTACATTAAAATCCCTCATTAGCTGACTTCTGATATTGTCAGAAGTAACTGAAATATTATGTGGGAGTAAAGACCGTTAAAAAGCATAATGTAGAAGAGTGTTTCACTATTGAAGTAGAAGAGGAAATGGAGTTGGATAATCCTGCAAGTGAGACACCTTCAGCATCACCGTTATCCTCAAAACAGCCATGATGATATATTTAGTCATTGTTTCAGGCCTTTCAGTAGCTCTTCAACTTCATTCAGGAGTTTTCTTTGTCTTTGACATCCTGAAAATGGCGGACACCAATCTTTGAATATGCTATAATATCATAGTGTAAAGGCAAAGAGAGGTACTCGATAAGAAAGTTTTGTCCTCCTTTTATGCCAACCACACCTGCAGTGTATGATAAAATAAATAATTAGAGCTGTTTGTTTTGGATATTCTCCTGCAGACAGCTTTAAACTCTCAGGTCCACTAGTAGGTCTGCAAATGAAGAAACACAGTATTAAAAAACGAAACACAAGTCCAATGTAAAATGGTTGGTTGAATATGAAGAATGATACGATAATGGTGACAAGCACCTATTCAGGAAAAATGCATTCCTATTTAGTTATAGTTTCCCTTTCTGAAAGGAAAATCACAGAACTCTTGTGTCCAGGTGTCTGAAGATGCTATCCAAGAATTCAGAGAAAGGAGTGGGACTAAAAAATCTTTGTCATTTGGTCAGACAACAAAAAAGAAAAAGACGAGAACTTTCTCTTGTGCAGTTATCTGATATATTTGTCCAATCCTATTTAAACCCCATTTATAAAGAAGTAGCATCTAACACAGTCCAGTGCACACTTTTAAATTTCAAAAATTCTTCCACATCCACCTTCAGTGTTAGAGGGTTGAAAAAGAATGATTGAGTTTCAGCTTCCCAATTATGCTCAACAGAGTCTTCTCAGGAAAATTGTCTCCATGTTTGCATCCGTTTGCCCTAAATATGAAACTTTTACTGAGCTCAAGGAGGACATTTTGATCAAAACAAAACATACATTGTATATGAGTTACAATATAGGGAGCTATTACATTTAACAAAAGCAGTTATAAGAGGCCTTGGAAGGACTTTTAACAGATTAGATTGCCAACAATATTGGCCTAATCTAATTAACAAATATTTGAAACTCATGAAATACAAAACCAAAACACTATTCAGAGATGTCAGTACAACTGGTTATTAATGCAAATGTCATATAGTGAGCCCAGACAAGGAGGAAGGGGTTGAAATTTAAGATCGAAGAGTCGGATTTGTATCCAAAATCTGTGTTTGTAGGTTGTTGAATTTTATTACATCAAAATGGTGGAAAGTTGTGGAAGTAAAATCCCACAAGACCTAATATTCTAATGTAACTGTTCTAAGTGTTTAAAATAATTGCACTTCTGTTCGTCCATCTCAGCATCAATTGAACATGTTTATAGCACATTCTGATTTGTTTGATCAAATTTCGTAATAGACTAGAGCAGTGGTTTTCAAACTTTTTTTCTGGTGACCCAGTTGAAGAAAATTGATGCCTGTGACCCATCGGAGCTGGGATGAGTTTTGGGGTGTGGGAGGGGCTCAGAGCTGGGGCAGAGGGTTGGGGTGCAGGATGGGGTGAGGGCTCTGGGGCGGGGGTGCAGGCTCTGGGATGGTGCTGTGGACGAGGGGTTTGGGATGGGAGGAGGCTCCATTTTGGTGGGGCTCAGGGCTGGGGCAGGGGTGCGGTGTGGGAGGGGGTCTGGGCTAGGGGTGCAGCCTCTGGGGTGGGGCTGGAGATGATGGGTTTGAGGGGGACTCAGGGCTGGGTCAGGGTATTGGGGCACCGGCTTACCTTGGGTGGTTCTGGTCAGCGGCACAGCGGTGGTGCTAAGGCAGGCTTCCTGCCCATCCTGGCACTGCAGACCGCGCTGCAGCCAGCAGCAGATCCAGCTACTAGGCGGAGGCGTGCAAGCAGCTCTGCGCAGCTCTCCCCTGCAGGCACTATCCCCACAGCTCCCATTGGCCAGTTCCCGGCCAATGGGAGTGCAGAGCCGGTGATCGAGATGGGGGCACAACCCCCATAGGAGCCGGATCTGCTGCTGACTGCTTCCGTGGAGCAGCTCAGTGTCAAAGCAGATGGAGACTAGCCTTCCTTAGCTGGGCAGCACTGCCAGCGACACTTTTAACCCCCGGTCGGTGGTGCTGACCAGAGCCGCCGTGACCCACTACTGTCTCACGACCCGCAATTTGAAAACTACTTTTTCCACCCCCTGTCCAGTGAATAAATCAGTGAAAGTTCATTTAGCTCTAAGGGAGGATACAGAACAGTGAAGCCTAACCAGTTAGTAGACTGAGGAAATGATTGTTGTGTTCATATATTGTATTTGCAGAATTGTGAGCATTTCATTTTGGACAATGTGTGTGCTTTTGCAGCAGTTAGCATATTTTATTTTGCTTTTCAAAAAACCTTTGGTTTTTTTCCCCAGTAAAATTCCTTTCTTTCTTTCTTTCCTTCCTGCCCCCTTGATTTGGTGAAAGTCAAAACCAACTTGTCTTGAAATACTATTCACACACTTGTATGAAAATGAAAATTTACTGTGGCTACAAAGAACACAGGAGGAAGGCAGTATATTGATTAAGTACTCTAGTCCCGTACGCTTTTTGTGATGCGGATGGTGGCAAGGCAATTACTGTCATCTTCATGTTATGCATTTTGTCTACAAATTAAACTGAAAATTAAAATCCATGAACGTTAATTTGTTAACTGTTGACCTGATCCTACAATGAGATTTGGGAAGGCTCAGGGCAGACTCTATGCCCACAGAGTGTTCCATTGCATTCAGTGGGGTTCCACACAGGTCATCCTGCAGCAGCTGGGCCTTAAAATATATACAGATGCCTCCTGACTTATGCAGTCGTTCCATTCCAGAAAGCCTTGCATAACTCAAATTTTGCGTAAGTCAGAAACGTATACCCATACGTTATGCAAACATTTCTGCAACTCGAAAATCATATTTCTGGCATATGGAACTTTTTCCGTAAGTGTGAATTTGCATCAGTCGGGTCTTGCATAACCCGGGGAGTGTCTGTACTAAAAAAATATTATTCAGATTGGATGGCATTTCTGTAGATGCTTCAGTAAGGAAATTAGATTAAGCTCACTTCCAGTCATTGCAGAATATACAAGGCAGTTTAACTTTACATGCCTTCTTTGTGCTAACTTGTTCTGTTTAAAATACACATATAAATTACGGTTGTCTTCCTTGCTTGAAACCATAGGGTATCTAATACAAAATTTGCTCTAGTATATATTAATAAATACACTTTTTGACAGAACAATTCTAATAACAATAGTAAAGCTGATGTTTTACCTACAATTGCGGGGCATGTGGTATAAAGCCTACTTGGGAAATTACAACTAATTTTGGTGAACAGTAACTTTTTGCTATAAGTAATGTAGAGAATTTTCTTCCATATTAATCTTATGCATATTTCTTTGTGTTTTAATTTTAATTGAGCCACCTACTTTGCTTTTCATTTAATTTGATGTCTTCCTATCTTAGCATCATTAAGATAATTACATTTATGACATGTAGTTACTTTTACTATTCATTTCCATTTTTTTCCTGCTGAAAGCAAAAGCGTCCTCACTTTTTTTTATGTAAATCAATTTACATAATACCATACTGAGTTAAATCTGCAAGAAAAAATAGGGGTATAGTTTTGTTCCATATTGTTGGATTTTGTATTGAATTGAGTTTAAATGTGTTTTTTGTTTTGTGCTTGAATAGTGTCTACTATATGCAGAAGAATTATTTGGGAGGGAGCAGCAGTGAGGTTTTGACAAACTAGCCAAAATGCTAGTACGTTTAGGGAAGTTGATTTGTATATAACTGTGGTTCTCAGCCTATTTACCGTTGTGGGCCACATCCCATACTCTGACAAATGAAATTGAGTGTTGATAAATGCAAAGTAAAGCATTTTGCAAGGAAAAATGTAACTCCCCCTACACCTTACAAGTTTCTAATTAACTTTATTACCCAGGAAAGGGACCTGGTGTCATTGTGGACAACTCAGTGAAGATGACCTGTGCCCACAAACAAACAGGATGTTTGGATGCATAGGAAATAGATTGGATAATACACAAAATATTATGATTCCATTATGTGAAGCAATAATGCAGCCTTAGTGACGAAACTGAATGCAGTACAAGTCATCTCATTTCAGAAATGATAGAAGAGTTAGAGGATCACCTATTATTTATGTCATGGAAAAACTCTTAAAGGAAGAAAGATTGAAAAGATTGGGATTGTTCCCTTTTGAAGGGAGACAAATGAGAGGGGGCATGACAAAAGTATATAAAATTATGAATAGTATAGAGAAGATAACCCAAAAACAAGAGGATACACAATGAAAATTTAAAATGGTCTAATTCAAAACTACTAACAGACAATGACTTGTACCATTGGATGAAATTAGACTGTGGAGCTCATTGCCATGGGATGTTGTTGAGGTCATATGCTTAGCAAGATTCAAAAATTAATTGGACGCTTACGTGAATGTTAAGAATATCCAGAGTTGTTATAAATAATGCTAACAAATTTGTAGAGGATGCTGGTGCAACAGTAACATTTCTCTGCCTGAGTCCACAATTTAACAAAAGCTAAGGGAGAGGCTTGCTCAATTAAAATGTCTAAACAAAATTGAGAATTGATACCTAAAACAACTTGCTTGTTGGCAGAGTGGGCATTAGCAACATGTTGGGCAGCTAAAAGAATGCCCTGCATCTCGCATTGTTGTGCGGAGCAGGAGGGGGGCAGCAACTGCACATTAAAGTGATTACATATGGAACAAAGAACTTCTGCCCTAGGGGATGGTGAGGTGCCCCCATCAGACACAACCCAGGGATCATATTTTACTTCAATGCATAACGGTTGGTGAAGGGGGGGGGGGCGCTAAGATGTTATCGCTGGGAGTTAGGGTCCATGCCTGCCAAGCTACCTCAACCTGGAAACATAGGAGCTGCCAGGTGCGAGTAGTGCCATGAAACTCGGGTGGAGGGGTACTTGTAAGCCATGGGGTTAAATGAACACATGGTCCAGACAGGGTACCTGGGATAGGAAGTTGGGACCAGTGACGTGCACTGGACGCAGCCAGTAGCATTTTTTCCACTAGACCATAGTTGTACTGGGGTCCAGACAGGTGATGGGCCCAATTGTAAATAGCATTACCATGTTGCAGTACAGTGAACCCTACATGGTGTTTTGTAATAAACAAATTGATGTTGAGGGGTTCTTGGGAATTAAAACGGGCAAGGTGGGGGTTAGAGGCGAACCAGCCAGCTAGTTTCTCTAAGCTTTGTTGTGCTGATGCGTTCCATACTTCTCGGGAGCGTTTAGAAGAGAGAGAGCTTTGTAGGATTTCTAGGTAAAAATTAGCTGTGCCGGGATATATTGGCGGTGATAATTAAGGAGACCTAATAGCTGCTGAAGCTCTCATTTATTTTGTGGAGGGGCTTCTCTCCAAGGGTCTAATACACTGGCTGGGGCTTGGGTGTGAGTGGTGGGAGTGAATTGGAGTCCCAAGAATGAGAATTGCTGGCTGGCCTGCAGGTGGCTCTTTGTTTTGTTAATTTGCCACCCATCTGCTTCTAATGCATCAATTATCATTTGGGTGGTACTTTGAACTGCTTGTGGATTGGGCCCACAAATGACAATGTCATCTACATAGGTTAGCACATACACATCCTGTAGGGGTTTTACCTTTTGTAATGTGATATTGAGATGGGACGATGCAAGTGCAGGAGAATTACAGAATCCCTGTGGGCAAACTTTCCATTTATATTGGACGCCCTTAAAAGCAAAATTTAAGATTCCTTGTGTGTTCTGGAGTAGGATTTGGTAAAACATATCTTTTAAATCAAGAGTACATGCCCACTGATTACTTGCATTGCTTAGTTGCCGCTGTATTTCGGGAATGGTGGCAGAGCTGGAAACAGAGGAGTTTTAGGAGCTTCATATGGGAGTGGCAAAATTTTACGAGAGGGACTGGGGGGAGGGGGTAGTGATGGGCTCTACCTTTTCTGTCTTCTTCTCATTATTACCTTTAGGAGAGCCTGGGGCTGCCTGTTTAGCTGCAAACATTGTGCCTCCATGGAGGACAGAACACAGATCGAGGGCCTTTCATATCATGCTAAACAGGACGGTGGAAACATCCTCAGATTTATATTCATCGGGTCGCAATTTTTTGGTTTTCTTAATCAAATTTAATTCTTTTATCATTTGGCATAATAATTTATGTGCCGGATCAGCAGGTATTACCCGAGGTGGGGGAATTAATTTGGAAACGGTGCCTCCAGATTTTCCAACAATGCGGCTACATTCTCTCCAAAGTTGAGAGGGATCTGCAGCACCAAGGTTTTCCACAGTCTCCGTGCACTGAGGCTGTAGGGAACAATCGGCTGGCTGACAACTAAAGCTCGGGTGGCACCGAAGGAGGCATCCCATATCTGCCAGGGTTAATGGTACAGTATAACCTTTTAGAGTTTTGCCCGAGCCAAGAGAACAGATCCATTCTATTTTTGGATTAGTCGAATTTTGGCTAGTAAGAAGGTGAAACTGCAAATGTTGGAACTGTTCAGTTTTATTATCTGCGCGATCTGCAGCGTGCCACGGGCATGGCCCAACCTCCGTGCATCCTGTTCGTGACGCCATGTAGATTGCCACGTACTTTTAGGGGCGAAAGAAAAATGCAGAGCTGTTATTTACCAGGCTGCATGTGGCAATAGACTGTATAGGTAAGGGATGCAAGGAGGGTCTGGGTCACGATGCAAACTGCAGGCACGCACACAACTAAAATTAATTAATTAAAAGTTTTATTGGGGATAGTTACAAGGGGTAGGGGAGCAGAGTATGATTAGCTAATAGGGTTAATGGAACTTAAAACATACAATGGCTAAAGTATTTACTATTAAACAATATTTATAAACAAAGATGCAGTAAACAATATTTATAAACACGGATGCAGCATTTAGTAATAACCAATACTTACGAATACAAACCAACTCATAACGACCGGCAAACGTAGAAACTCTGCTTAAAACACGTGAGCTGAGAGAGGCTTTGAGGTGATCAGGCTCGGTTACGGGTGTGTACAAGGTACACAGGATTCATTTTTCTTTCTCCTCTTCTGCCTGCACATGGCAGACCAGCCTAAAATACCCACTATGACATCATAGAAGTGTCATAGGGGACGGGGCCCAAAAACTGTGTGTTCGTTTCTGATTGGTACAAGCAAAGTTTACACCAAGTAGGGGAGCAGGTGCCTGAAAGTCTGGCTTCACCCCCAAAAGGTGAGGAAATGCATATAGTTCAGAATGCCTTTAACACTGACTGACAAAGGAAGAGGCCAGGGCAGTACCGGTATGGGCAAGTCTTTTAGGATGCAGACAGGAACTTATCTTAACAAGTTGGTCTTGAAAAATTACCCAACGTCTACTACCCCAAAGGCTAAGCCTACTTTTCAGGGTGAAATACACCAGTGGTCCAAGTCATGCTTCCCAAAGGCAGTTCCCTATCCCGAGTCTCACCCAAGCCATACACACCTTTCACTTGGTCTTCCACTGGTCCTCTTCTTCAATCCGCACAATCTAGTCTCCATAAACAAATCAATGAAAGCCAACCCCAAATAAACAGTCAACTCCCCAGCTCTACTGTCCGTGGGCAACACAAGCACTCCCCTCTAAGCATTGCAGTCTCTCTAAAGATTAGCAATTGGTACAGTCCAGCTCTTGAGCATTTTCCTGGAATGTCCAGTTCCTGGTCCACTGGACACTCAAGGTGTTGAGATCTGCTGCTTTCAAAAAATAGAACATCCCAGCTTACAAGTTTCATCTTAGATCAGTGCCCCAGTGAACACACAGCACTTGCATATGTTTATAGTGAAATCAAGTATTTAAAGAGATTCAAGTAGTAGCAAGTACAAGTATTGAAAACAAGTGCTTAAATATAAAATAAAAGTATAACATTCATTTTAGAGCCTAGACTGAAATACCATCATGTATAGTAGAGTAATGCTCCCCCAAAATCATTGCAGCACTTTAGAGCCAGGTTTGGCTGTGATCGATCTCTTCATGAGATACAAATGCTTTCAACTTCCCTCCTAGGTGAAGGTCTCCAGTGCTTCTTTGTTCCCAAAATATACAAGTCCCATCTTGTGTCTTTTATTTATCAACAGGAACACTCCCCATGGTGTTTTTTTCATCTTGTATTCTTTCATCCAAATAGGCATGCAATACACAATACCCAAATGGCCAGATAGGGAGATAAGTGTCTGCTAGCTCTTGTATGAAAGGATCATGTCTGCGTATGTCACTTCCCGGTGACCTGCTTTAATGTCAAGACCTTAAGAACATAATTTTTGGTATAGATATGTAACTCCTTAAATATTATCAATACATATGTTTCTCAATGATTATAACAACCAGTGGGATACCAGCTCTCAGTACAGACCTTGCATGCCGCCCTTTGATGAACTATTATATGTATATCTGACCCAGAGGATCCCTGTAAATCCCTATGCACTCCCTGTGCTCTCTGCCAGTTGGCACCAGCGTTTGCTAGGTCACAGAACCACCTTAACTAGTGACTGTGGCAGCACTGGAACTGTCTTTGCAGACTTAGGAAGACAGCACCCCAGTGGTTTAAACTTGGGCTGTGTTCAGAAGGTTGTTTTGATTATCAGGAGGGCTAGAATTTTTTTATGTAAATGAAAACCTGTATTCTGCAGAAGCTGAGGAAATTTGGCTTGTACAAGAGCCTACTGTCCATAACTTGTAGATTTTTCAAGCTGTCCCACAAGAACATCTGTTTTAAGGTGTAAATGAATTTTGTTAGCTGAGACGAAAGATCAGAGGTATCTTCTGTTACAAAGCCCTTTGCACAGTTCTGCTTCAATGCTTTCTACCCAAACCAGTCTTGGATCATGTAATGAGATCATCTTCTAACTCAGATGCTGCAGCACTAACCCTAAAGTTGATGTGATGATGAATTCAGCTTTGGATGATTCACATGGTTTCTCCTTAGCAGTTGGGAGAGTTGTAAAATATATATGCAGAATAAAGAATAGATATTTTAACTTCTCTTTTCTTGCTGCATGCTTTATATTCTAAAAAACTTGTAATAGTGATGAGGTTTTTAATTTCAAGACAGATGTTTTTATTTCTTGTTTGATAATGGTCTACACCTCAGCAAGAATGACTTTCATTAAAGTAAAACCACTACATTTAAGAATTTCCTTTTCAAGTCCCAAACAATCAAAGCCACTCTAGCATGTTCCTAACTTTAATTACCTTTCCCGTTGATTTAAAATTAAGTACATGCTTAAATACTTTGCTGTACTGAGGCCTCAGTCATTCTTTTCAAATCATTTGAATACTGAATTCATCATTTCCAATCTTTGAGAAGATACAGTGGGTGAAATCTGGGGTCTACTGAAGTCAATGGCAAAACTCCCCTATACTTCAATGTAGCCAGGATTTCAACCTGTGTATTTTAAATAGAAAATACCAGAAGTAAAAGTAGGCATAAGTGACTAGTTTTGACTATGCAGTGGTGGGGAAGCCGTGTCGATCCCAAGATATTAGCGAGACAAGGTGGGAGAGATAATAACAGGCCACTTCACCTTGAATGGTCCCTTGAAATATGTTTTAACTATCTATGCTACACAATCTGTTCCATCTTGTGTTTAGCTGTGACACACTGAGTAAGTTTCCCAGACCTGAAGAAGAGCTCGGTGTAAGCTCAAAAACTTCTCTCTCACGAACAGAAGTTAGTCTAATAAAACATTACCTCTCCCTACTTGTCTCTTTGGTGTTGACTAATATATTGTTCTGATGATGCCAAAACTAGTGATGTGTTTTCATTTTTTTACCTATTATATAGAGAGAGAATGGGATCGGATCTCATGATTGAAACTGCAAGAAATCCCAGATGTCCTAAGGTGAGTGAAGATTTTCAAAAACTAATATTGTACTGAAAAAAATTTATTAGGAACATATAGCTTTGGGTGACAGTGCCACCACTTGATGAATGTTATTTGTACAAATTGCATGATTTTTTGTAACCTATACTCTGAAAAGTATCTATAAAAACAATCCCCATTTAAAAATTAAAATTCCACAAGATATCTTAAATATTTGCCAACCCTGCTGCAGTAGTCTTTTACTTCTTAGCTGATAAGTATCCTGATTTTAGATACATTAATTCCCATAAGATGATGTTTGTGAACTGACTACTAATACATACATCTCGCTTTTATGTCACGTCTTGGATTCTACAGAGATTTGCTATTTTGTCCTAGAATCCTTTCAGTGTTTCCTTGCAGTCCTCTGATGTTGGCTGTTAACTTTCTTCCTGTGGGTGGTATGAGAGAGCTAGTAGTCTCTCCCTATTTGATCCGCATCACCAGGTTTCGTCTTGTCCCTTTAGTAGGTAGTGAGTGATCTCTTTGCCTGTAGCATATAAAGCTACATATGCTACAGGCAATTAATTGGAGGGGTTATATCTAGCACAGCACAAGAGAGAAAAATGAGAAAGGAGAGGGTATTTTGTTTTTGTTGTTAGGAAGGAGAAGAAATAAAATAGCACATGGTTAAGAACAATTTGGTAATTAACAGGTGTCTTAGTGTCATTATAGTACTATATTCAATATTTTACTATTAAATGGTAAAGGTTCAGTTTCTCACAAGGTTGCTCTCAACTCCTATTGAATTCAGTAAGAGTTGGATGCTTAATGCCTTGCAGGAAGCATTTAGTACTTCGCAGATTAGGATTATATCCTGAAGTGAAAAATGTGTAGGTGTTAAAAAACCAAATACAGTATACGTTTTTCAGTGTGATCGTATTCCCATTGAAGTCAATGGAAGTTTTGCCATTGGCTTCAGTGGAAGCAGAAGACAACCCTTTTGGAGTGAACAGAAAATTGTACTTCATCATTTGTAGCTTAATCACTGACATATAGAAGTTTTACACATATTGTTTTTTTCCTGGTAAAGCCATATTTTCTGTGAATACAGTGATTTACTTCTAATTGTGCAACTGAGAGATACGCTAATATCATAACTTCAGCTTCAAGTGCTGATGAGTAATACTTTCACAGAAACAAAGACTACTTTGTAAACTAGTATGCAAATAGTATCACCCACCCACTAATTTGCCACGCAGCATTGTTTTAGACAGTGCCAGCCATGAGCTATGCATCATCAGTTAAAGATCTTGCAAATTCTTGCCATCATATAGTAAGCATTTAGTAAATAGTGATTATAATTATGGGTAAGCATATCTCTAAAACATGCTGATCGTTGCTTCCTGACCTTTCTTTCTGGGAAGGACTACTTTCTCTCTCCCACTTGGAATAACATGCACAATTCTTTTGTTCATGATATTTCAGTATCTTTATGTAAAATTCCAGAGCTATAAAATGTAGGAGAATTTCATACTACTTATGATCTTAGTTATTTTAGTTATATTATAATTTGATTAATTTTTTGTTGAAATATTGAATGTTTTTGAACTCTTTTGTTTTCCTGAGATAAGGAAGCTTGCCACAAGTGTAATACAAAAGTGCACTTTATACATGAATTATTAAGATATGAGCCTCTGTGCTAGACTGGAGAATCTAAAGTTACTTCTGTTGAGGCTTGTAACATTAGGTACGTGTTGCACATCATTTTGACTCGGATAGTGCTATTTTCTGACTTTTTGAGTGCTCCTCTTTGCAGCCTTGACCACCTTTTAATGTAGTTCTTTGTGTTGATTAGAAATAAATATTTTATACTAGCTCCTAGAAGCTGGAAATAACATCCACATAATTAAAAAGAATAAAACACTGGTTAGACATAGAGATTTGTCTTTAAACAGTATTTTTTCTCCAACATTTGCCTTTGCCTATAACTTACTAAAAAAAACCCATCATTTTATTTCAGGCATGTGACTATTCTCTATAAAATGTTAGTTGATAGAGCTTGTGAAAAACAGAATATCAAATGGTGATAATCTCATTATTTCTCACTGAAAATAACAAGTTCAAGAAAAGAGATTTCACTGATTTACAAACTTAATATGGAGACCTGTTTTCTCTTGACTATTGTAGCATAGGGTGCTGGTAACTCATGATGCCTGTTTGGAAGAGGAATAGGGAATTAAAAGTCTGTATGTTCTTTCTACTACCACCTCCAGTTCAAAAAGAAACAAAACTTTTCCCTCCGTGCTTTCTTTCCATTAAGTTCTGTTGTCTTCTTTTTAAAGATAAAATTAATACAGGATGCTGACTTTATCTCAGAGTTTAAGTTTCTCTGGCATTTACGGGCAAGCAGAATCTTGGGGAGGAGGTATCTCAACTCTGCAGCTGTGACTCTGGTTGACGTGGGAGAAGTGTTGGTGAGCGCCACAGGGAGCAGTGTCCATATTTCACAACCAGAAGGGAGACAGAGCATGACATAGGGTAGAAACAAAGAAGAAAATTTCTTGACTATACCTAATAAAAAAAAAATTGGTTTACCACGGTTGTAAATTACAAGGGATTCATTTTTGTTCAAGCTAGTCATGTGAATTTTATTTTCCTGTTTTACTTTAACAGTTGTATTGTCAGGTGTACTTGTACCCACAGCATGATATACAAAGCTAATATTTAAATCTTGTAGCTGTGGGAGATATAGTGTGTCGGTATCAGAAATTATCTTTATTTTTCTAATCTACTAGGTAGCTGCAGTAAGCACCATTGTAAACAGAGGAACACCACTGAAAGCATTTGTGTTTAGAAACTACAACCACCTTCCAGGTGTCAAGTCTCACTACATTGGAGGTTGTCAGTATAAATTATGGCAAGCCATTAGAGCATCATCTGCTGCACCAGGTTACTTTCAGGAATATGTGTTGGGTAATGACCTTCATCAAGTAAGTTGACATCTGCATAAATAAATATCCTATTACATTATATTTGGAGATGAACATTTAAGAACTATTATCATGTTTAATTCTAATCTTAGTAATTATTTATTCTTTAGATTATTAGGAAGTGGCAGCAGAGAGAAAATCCAGAAAGGTTAGGGGAGGAAAGGAAACACTTTGTTTCCTTGTCAATTACAGAAAGGTTAAAAAGCATGAAGAGAGAGAGTGTGTGTGTGTCTCTCTCTCTCTCTCTCTCTCTCTCTCTCTCTCTCTCTCTCTCTCTCTCTCTCACCAACCCCCTCCACACACACACACACTCTACCCAGGCCTTCAAATTCTTCTGATTCTGGAAAGAAACTATACAAGAGTTGCAAATTGCTTCCAAGTTCCTATTTACAACTGGTAATTCATTAAGCATTATTTCACTAAGCAGATGTTTTAACTAATATTAAACAATAGCATAAAGCGTGAAAAATACAAATTAGTACTATTCAGTGTTCCCTACACTAGTGAAGTTTATAATTTATTATTTCAATTCCCCTGACTGGCAGTCATAACTCCTAAGAGAATTTCCCTTGCAGTCCATGACCACATGCTATGTTATGAGAATAGGCCTGCTGTCACAGCACCTCTTTTGGCAGCACCCACTTTTAACTAGTTCAACAGAAATGTATCGTTATTAAAACTTGAATAAGTCAATGTCTTATGTCAACAGCCTGTTCCATTTTAAGGTACTGTTACCTTTTAACTGATTTGTGAGAAAGTGGAAAGAGATGCATACATTCTTTAATAGTTCTCTTCAGTCTTTCTGTGTCATTTCCTTCCTCCAGTGCTCTCTTTACTGCCAGTCCTGCAGGTCTTCTGATTTTCAAAGGTCTTTTTTATAGTATACATTTACCTGATACAGGTAGAATGTGTTAAAACTTTTCTTGTAGACAGATATTTTTCTGGCTGTCAGAAAGAGTCATCAGTGGAGATTGAACCTGAGATCTTCAGCACCAAAAGCACAGGCTTCTACTGCATGAGCTAAAGGAGAAGTTCCATTATGTTTTAACTTTAATACCCTTGATCACTGCATGAGGGTCAGCTGCTAAAAGAGAACACAGAACATTTTAGCCAACAAGTTATACAGCACTGTCCACTGAACTTCCTAATGAGTAATATTTGTGTCTGTTCTTAGGGCCTGATCCTGAAAACTTTTGTGCATAGGCCCATCAGCTAATTTTCCTCACAGGGAGAGATCACTAAGGAATTTGGCTGTGGAGTAGTCTTCCAAAGAAAGTGGTGGAAGACACTCTTGGCATATTTTAAAACTAAATTGGATAAAACACAAGACTTCAGTGGAGCTATGTCCAGAAGTAAAGATGTGCCTGGTAACTGTTCGCAGGCTTGGTCTCTTAAAATTGTAAGCTCCTCAGAACACTGACTACTTTTTTTTTTTAACTTGTGCCATTTGCAGCACCGAGCACATAATTAGCACTTACATAACATAACATAGTAGGAATATTCTGGACATCTAATTCAGAGAGTCAGTGCTATTGAAGGGGTGGATCTTAACTCTTGAGAGTAGCCATGTGGTACCCTGTAATGTCTTGTTTTGTTTGAAATAAAATAGGAATTGAGGGTATCAAATTATGTCAATAGAGTTTCTGAAATGCTGACTTTCTGTTTTAAAAAATTGTATTTGCATTAGTATATCTATTGTATGGAGTGTTTTTTTTTTTTAAGGTATATTCAGAGGAAAGACTTATTAGGTGACTTAGCACATCTTCCTACAAGAGAGGGATTATTCCTTACTGTGCACTTGGTGTTTTTTTCAATCTTTTAATTTTAAATGTGTCAGGTAACATGTCTTTGTTCATATGTTTCTAGCATTAAATGTGTCTAATAGTTGGGAAAACAATATATTAAATCCTAATAAATTATGGAATGTTTAAAAATAGTGACTTTACAATTTAAGTATTTGAGGATGAACATTTATAAGCCACTTCAGTCAGATCCTGAGAAGCCTTCCATTTTCTTAATATGTTCTTTTTCCTATGTTTGTTTTGAGGCTGTTTCTTTTGGGGGGTCATATATGTGACTATAGCCAGGTACACACTTTTCACCAATGCTGACTGAGGTTATTGTTTTGTAACAGTTTTAATTTAAAAAAAAAAAATGAACACACATCACATTTATTCCCAGGCTGAGCGCTGCTTGAGACCTAGCAGTATGTGCATCTCCCATCTGGCCAAGAAGGACAGGAAAGGGGGCTGCCTTGGCTTTTGGAGGCCTTCCAAGCTGCTCCACAACTGCTTGTTGGGTCACTGTTAAGCTATGTGAAGCACTTTTCTTCCTCTTCTCACCTTTCGTCCCCCTCTTTCCTTGTGCTGAGAGCACTGTTCACATTAAAGTATATTTCTATATGAAAAGTGGTTAAAAAAGTAGAATTATTTTTCCCTCAATAGAATATTTTAATTGTCATTCTTACAATATGATGGGACACAATGGGACACCGTGGCCACTTTACACCACCCAGGCAGTGTAAAGGGGCCTTAAAGATGATGATATACTCACTTTAAGGCCCCTTTAAACTGCCAGAGCATGTAAAGGGCCTTGCTGTAACCAAGAATCATGTCCATTGTCTACAATTATCGAAAGCTGCTGATGCCAGACTCGGTACCCTATTCATTCTATTTTTCCACTCCTATCTCTATTTTTTCCATTCTAGTCCTTTGTGTGGAAAGTCCTCCTAATTCACAAAATATCAGAGGGGTAACCGTGTTAGTCTGGATCTGTAAAAGCAGCAAAGAGTTCTGTGGCACCTGCATGCATCTGATGAAGTGGGTATTCACCCACGAAAGCTCATGCTCCAAAATGTCTGTTAGTCTATAGGTGCCACAGGACTCTTCGCTGCTTTTACTGATTCACAAAGTCACCACTTTTTTCTCAGTCAGATCTTTCAAAAAACCTCACTTGGTTTATTTCAATTATTAGAAGACAAGAGATGTGGGATACTCTAAATTATTCCACCTCTGGGTTTCCCATTCTTTCAGTCTAAGCTTTTAGGGGCACGAACAGTTCTTATTTTTGTGTATTGTACAAGGCTGAGCATGTTTCCAGTACTAAACACACTGTTTCCTCTAATGGAAAGAAGATGGTAAACTAATAAAATGGAACTTAGAAGACATTATGTCAGACATCATCAATCAGTTCATGCAATATACAACTTTATAGAGTTCTTTTAAAATTCTCAAAGCTGCTGTTTCCTATGCATTCCTTTCTTCAAGTTAGTGTAAAGTAATTCTGGAATACAATCAGCTCAGTACTTGTTCAGTTTGAAACTTCTCCAGCTCAGGCAGGGAGAACTTGATGGTTTATTTCCTCTCTGCTTTCTAAGGTCAGCTCTCAACATAGCCACTTGCCTGCTTACGTTTTGAGAGTTAAAAATCATGGATGAAAATAGCACTGGAGAGCAAGCACCAAGGGAGCTCTATCTCTAGATGAGCAGAAGACTCTCCTGTGGAGTTCTAAAGGATGCAGTCAGAGGGAATCAGCCTTCCCATTGCGCTCTTCTTGCAAATCTTTCTTTGCCAGTGTGTGCTAGTATATTAGACAAGTGAACTGGTACATGACTTGCCACGGTTGACTGGGCTTTGGTGGAATTTGGGGAAAATCCTAGTGTGCATGCCTTTACTGTGGTATTGATATCATGATGATATCTACCTTAGAAATCCCTCAGTTGTACAATATCTGGAACACTCCGTACTCATATTTTCATTACCTACATCCATCAGTCTCATTGACCAAAATACTGCAGAAAAGATTTTTTCCTTTTGATTTTTAATATGGAGAGGAATCATTCCATTTTATCACCTGGTATTACTTTCTTTATATTACATCTGTTCATTTATCAATTTGATGGGGAAAATTGTGGCTATATTTTAAGAGCTTTGAATACTGTGTACTCTTAAAGAGTCGGCTGGAAATGAAATGCATACTAAATTTTATTTTATTTTCTTACAGAAATTATATAGAATGCTTACATCAAATAAATGATATAGTTATATGCTTGCAAAGGGTCTCAGAACCAGGAGGCATTACTTCAATTGGAAGTAATGGCCTGCGTCAAAGTCTTTAATATTTGTAGTGTTATCTCAGAATGATGACACTTTTCTTTTAAAAACGAGTTTTTCAAATGGCTTGGAAAATGTCCTCTCACCACTTAGAATAGCTCATCATCGTGTTGTCTTTTTTCAATAATACTAATTCTCAGTTCACATGAATAATATATGGAGATATGGTTACAATTTTTACAGTTTTTAAAAAAAATTCTGTAGAGGTCCCTGGAGACCCAGTTAAGGTGTCAAAATGGTTGTTAAAATGTCAGTGAACATTACATTGTATGGCTTTTGGCCTTTCATTTTTTGATAAGGGATTACTTGGGGACAAAATATTGCATCAGTTTGTCGGTTGGTTGCATCCTTCAATTGTGCTTGCAAAAAAAGACCTGATTATAGGGTATCAGGATGAATCTAAAAAATATTCTGACTTTCCAGATTTTTTTGTAGATTTTTATAGGTAGTTGGCCTTTCTGTTTCCCCCACTAATGTTGTCTGATATTTGTTGAAACTGAAATCCTAGCTGAAACTATATGAAGTAGTTGGATGACTGAAGCAAGGCCAGGATTGAGATGCACTGGCGGAGCATCATAGAGAATGTTGAACAATGCATTCCTGAACTGTGTCTGAATCTAACCATGGCTATCGGTCTCTCATTAAATTTTTTTTCCCCTCTCTGTCTCAAACACTCTGTTTCCAGCAAAACACATACAACATGGCTCGTTGAACTGGTTGCGGTCAAATTTTGGAAAGGCTCAGAAATTTATTATGCTCATTATTTCTTAAATGTAACTCGTTTAGTACATATGTTGACAGAGTATGGGATTGCTGTGTCTCACAGGCATCAGATGCCTAAATATTTGCTGGATGGAGATCAGCTGCTATAAAGTTTATATAGTTTATATTGCCAAAAAACAACTAGCAATGTTTGTTTGCTCAATCGTACAGTGCTATCCTGTTAGCCCTAGCAAGTAGGAAAAACAGTGCAGCTGTGGGTAGATGAGAGGAGGAGGATTAATGCTCTTTGCGGCTCAAAAGAGGAACACATTAAACATTCAAGGGGATTTTATTCTTCTAGCATGCTTCAGTAGTAACCATGAAAGTCTAGGGATACCGAGTCATGATGTCAAGATATGGAAGTTATACTATTATCTATATATAAAAAGAAATCTGATATTAAACTCTAGATATAAAACACCCATGATGTGTAGCATCTCCCAGTCTTCTTGCTACCATTGAATGTGTTTTTTCCCCTTCACTTTCCCCTGAAGGGAAAGCAGTTTCTTATATCTCTTCCTTTTTTCTTCAGTATAAAAAACATTCACTGTTTGGGATACTCAGTATTGTCACTTGTTTAGGCAGCATGATATGTTAAGCAAATTGTCAGTTAAATAATAGAGCAAGCTAAGATTTAACCAGAATTATTATGCACATTTCACTTGTTTGATTTCACAGGAAAAATTAAATGTGTACCATAGGAATAATTCATTAAAAAATAAAGATTTAAAACAGAAATACATCTTCTTTCTTAAGACAAAATATACTTGTTAACACTAAGGGCTTCCCTTCACTAGCAAATTTCTTCAGACTTCCCATCATTGCTCTAATATATTACAACTCCGCTTGTGGGAGCACTAGTGTAGGCAGGCCACTAATAATTTAACCACCATGTCATCTAGACCTGTTCTGGGCAGGGTTAGATAATATGGTAGTTAAATTGCTGTCAGCTAGTCTACATTAGTACTGCTAATAGTGGAATTTCATCTGTGAAAGTGGAATAATGGGAAATGTGAAGAAGAATGCTGGTGAAGATGCAACCTAAAAAATAATGGGAATATCTTCTGTAATATAGAAAAATTATTTGTAAATGTTAACGTAATATAGTGAAGTGCCTAGAACTTCAAGTGGGCTCTTGATAAAATAATAAAATGAAACAATATCATTCCCAGTTATTTTCCAGACTTTTTTCTCCTAGTAACTAAAGGCAACAAACCTGCAGAAGTACTCAACATTTGCACCAAATAAAGAGGCCCTCAGAAGTGACTTGCTCAGTGAATTCCTACCCTAACTGGTTCTAAACTTTCAGCTTTCAAAATTAAACTCCAGACTGCCTCCCATCTTCTAAGGAGACGACTTAGAATGTAGGTCATCTCAGAGTGTGGGGGCTTCAGCCCTGATTCCCTAACCCCTCCCCCCACACACACACACCCCGCTGGGCTAAAGCCCCTAGTCTTACCACCCCAATGCAGGGCAGAAGCCCCTAGTCCTACCACCCTGTTGCAGGGCAGAAGCCCAGAGCTCTCCCCTGCCCAGTCTTGTAGGCGAGAATGTGGGGGGGAGTACATGGGAGACTCTGTGAGCCACACCTCAACAGTAAAAGAGCCATATGTGGCTCACAAGCCACAGTTTGGCCGTGCCTGGGATATACTGTGGTGATGGATGTGCAATAAAGGGTTAGATAGGATGCAGCATAACAGGTATGTCATCTCACAATTTTATAAAATTAAACTAAATTAATTTTGAAACTAAGAACTCCAAATATTTATTTTTATCTCTTGTCTTTGTACAGTTGTTGTCACGTGCACTTCCCTCTAGTCCTACTGGAAATTTTCTTTATTGTTTAGGAGAGGAGGAATTTACCTTCATGTGCCAAGTATATGGAGGTGTGTAAATTTCTGTTAGGGCTTCTGGGGAGGTTTGAGAGTGTAGGGTGTTTGGGCAAAGTGGAGAGGAGGTATTCTTGCTGCTATGTTATTGGTGGTTTGTTAATTTTTACTTATTGTGCAGTTGAATGATATCTTTTTGTAGTTGTGAATTTAATTATTGGGGCATTTATAGCTGGTTTATGGTAACTTTTTTGGTATTGTTAGATTAAAATATTTTGTTTAGATTTGTGAATTTGTAGAACTGTATTGATGCAGCTCACCCAGCTAGTTATTCAATACAATGCAAATCTACACAAAGCAGAAGAGGGTGCTATAATGAAGTTCTAAATCTTAGTCCATTCAGTTGCATCATAAAGGGTTTGTATGATATCCATGCCATTGCAGAACAGGAGAGTAAAGAGTCATGTTCCTTTTCCACCAGGACTTCCACAAAATATCAGCCTTCAGTACTGGGTCAGTTAGGGAGCCATCTAACCAGTCTAGACAACTGTAGAGTTCCACTTTTAAATGCTACATACTATATACTTGAAAAGAATCAAGTGTATCAGAGACCGTCTCTCCAGCACTATCAACCCAGCTGGAGATGAAAGGTGAAAAACAATTCCCCTTTCTAAACAGAATTTAAGCCAGTGTTTCTAACAGAGGTGCAGGAAGCACAGAAGGAAGCATATGATGTGGACTTGTGGTTTTCATTGCTAGTAAAAGCCAGAGGAGAATACTTGGAGCCACTGTTGACAGTTGTTCCCTCAAGGAAGGTTTATTTCCATCATCTCTATAACATGCATCAATCTGTCTCATGGTCAAGAAACAATCATTTAATTCCACCAAGCATGTCAACTACTCTTCAGTCACTAATCTTTCTCCCTCCTGTGGTAAATTAATTTAGGTTGGTGGCGAGCAAACTTTTAGCAGCTCATCACTACCACCAACATTCTAGACACCTTCCAGTCTGTTTCAGGTCTTCATTTAGCAAGGACAGCCCTAGTTGCACTGGCAAGTGATCTTAATACTATGGACAGAGACTATTGGTGAATGGGAGAGTTTCTAGTAGGGTTCTGTGGGGATTGGTACGAATCCCAACATTTTTCAACATTTTTATCAATTATCTGGAAGTAAATATAATATTGCTGCTGATAAAATTTTCAGATGACATAAAGATTAGCAAAGTAGTAAATAATGATAAGGACAGATAGGATAGCCATACAGAGTAATCTGGATCCCTTGGTCAGCTGGGCCAATTCAAACAAAATGTGTTTTGATACCGCCAAATGCAAAGTTACACATCTAGAAAGAAGGAATGCAGACCCTACCGATAGAATGGGGTGCTGGATTCTGGAAAGCACTGACGCTGAAAAGGATCTTCCCTGTATATACAGGATTTATTAGACTGATACTGGACTACTATGACCAGTTCTGGTGTCCACATTTTTAAAAGTATGTTGAAAAATCCCGAAAGAGACACAAAGTTTATTCAAGGGCTGGAAAAATGCCTTAATGCGAGACTTACAGAATTCAGTCTGTTTACTTTATCAAAAAGAAGATTGAGAGGTGACTTGATCACAGTGCATAAGTATCTTTATGTGGAGAAAATACTGGGTACTAAATTGGGTGTTGGGTTTTAAATCTAGCAGAAAAAGGCTTACCAAGAACCAATAACTGGAAGCTGAAGCCAGACAAATTAAAATTGAGCACAGATTTTTAACAGAGGGTGATTAACCATTAAAACAAATTTCCAAAGGAAGTGGTTGATTTGCCATGTCTTGAAGTTTTTAAATCAAGATTGCATGCCTTTCTGAAATGTCTGTTCAATTTATAGGGCTCTAAACAAATGAAAAGTAGGTGGAAATTTTATGTCCTGTGATATATAGGAGATTGCACCAGGTGGTCTAGTATTCCCTTCTCTTCTTCAACTCCATAAATGTAAGGTCAAGCATTTTTATAAGAATTGAACCCTTACAACATCCCAATGAAGCAGGCAAGTTGTATGTTGTATATCACGGTACAGTAGAACTCCCCAATTCTGCACACACTGATTTTATGAACAGCCAGTTACATGAACTATTTTTACCTAACAAGAAAAAAACCCCGTATCCCTCATCCATGTTCACATATATGTTCTTGGGTAGTGAGCAGAGGTCAACCACACTCTGGGTGGGGTATATTTACCTTCCCAAGCTCGAGTGAAGGCACCTTGGTATCAGATGACTCCTGCTTTGAAAAGGTAGTGTGTGAGCATCATTGGGTTCTTCAGTGTTCTCTTTCATGATGCCCAAGAAACACTATACCGGGGTAGGCAACCTATGACACGTGTGCCAAAGGCGGCACGCGAGCTGATTTTCAGTGGCTCTCTCATTGCCCTGCTCCTGGCCACCGATCTGGGGCCTCTGCATTTTAATTTAATTTTAAATGAAACTTCTTAAATATTTTTAAAAACCTTATTTACTTTATATACAACAATATTTTAGTTATATATTATACACTTATAGAAAGAGACCTTATAAAAACGTTAAAATGTATTACTGGCACGCGGAACCTTAAATTAGAGTGAATAAATGAAGACTCAGCACACCACTTCTGAAAGGTTGCCGACCCGTGCACTATACATTTTGTTACCCTTTTTTTATGTGAATTATCACTGAATGATTCATAAGTTAACTTATGCACAGTACTAACTAATTTTTGAGATGTGAAATTTTATAAACTTTTCATTTAAAGAACTCAATCTCCAATTAGTTCTAAAATGGAGTTGTATTGTGTATTGTTCGGTGATGTGTGCTCCTGGTTCATTAAACAGTGTACAGACTTCAACTTATAATACATATATTCTGTGTTTTATATGAAACATCTAA
Organism: Gopherus evgoodei; assembly: GCF_007399415.2. Lineage (NCBI taxonomy): Eukaryota > Metazoa > Chordata > Testudines > Testudinidae > Gopherus > Gopherus evgoodei. The sequence continues at coordinate 313,292,977 of NC_044322.1, read as the reverse complement.
CAGTATATTTTATGACCAATCATTATTCTTAAATATGCTAGTCAATATTTAGCAAATGTGCATCAGTAAGATATCTGACTATTTTGTCAGTATCTCGTATGCAGCCACTAATTCAGCAGTAACTACCAACCAGCTGACCATTTCTTGCTGATTGAGTGGCTGAGAGGAGTTAATAGCTCAAGATAATCAGCCCATTAACCCCAGCACATCATTAATCCCAAAGAAATAACATTGCTATTTCAAAAAAAAAAAAAAAGTTTTTCAAATGTTTAACTTCTAATGGCAATAGCATTCATATGCCTAGTTAAGAATTTGTAGAGTAACATTTGTGTGTGACATCCATAGATGTTTGTTCATTAGTGTGTTACATTATCAGCCAATATTCATGAGAAAATGGTTTTCAAGACAGGATTTATTATATGGGACAGTATATCATTTTAGTAAAGTAACCAATTTTTATGCGAATAGAATTATTTACATTTTTAATGTCACTATAACAATTATCCTAAGTATGAATGTGTACATGTATTTTACTTCACAAGTATGTTTGAGTGAGTTGGAAAGGACTTTCAAACTTTAATTATATAGAGTTAATTTCTATTCATAAGACCTCTGATTTATATTTTTGAGTGCAATATTGATTAATCATACTTTCCTTAAATACACAGTATATATGTGAAATTTCAAAAGTTTCAGAAATTCTGTTACTGCTATACTGTGAAACTTAGTCAGTTTGTTACTGTCTGCAGAGTTTTCTTCTCAATCGAAGGCAAAATTAAGAGGAGACGTTATCTCATCCAGCATAAAATAATCCTGTCTTTGTTCATAATGCAGCTTGTGTGCCATTTACATCCATTTTGTATGATGTTTAGAAGTCAGACTAGATAGCAAAGGAGGCTTTTTATAACAGAATTATTTTTGCAACAAGATAAATACATGCAAAGAATTTTTTTTAAAATAGTTCCTTTAGCCAGTTCTGGTGGCACTAATGTGTTCCATTAAGCAGCCAGATTACAGCAATCACTTCTCAAAGCTCTATTTAGCATTTTTTTCTGATATTAAACTTTTTAAAATAATAAATTGAACGAAAATCATAGTTTGGTTAATATTATGATGGATCTTTTACTTATCAATTTACATGGCTATATTTGAGAGCAATTTGAAGGAGGATCTTTGTCTTTCTGGATGGTAAAATTTATTCTTAAAATGATGGATGCATTTGGTCTGTGGAAGGAGAGTATTTGTTATCCATCATCAATTAATTCCCCATTTTAGAATACAACAACACAGAGCATACATTATAAATGAATCTGGTGACCTGAGGGCATCTCTATTGTGCAGCAAAAGTGTGTATTTTTTTCAAATAAACTGTGAATGAAATTCTTTATTTATATGATAAGGGTTACCTTTATTTAGGCCACTAGATCAATTTGCTATAAAACATACATTTTATTAAGATTAAAAACTACTTTTCCCTTTTCCCCTCTCCAAATGTAACTTTTAAAATGGAACAGTCCTAATATTAAAATGAAAATATAAGTAGTTAGTTCCAGAGCCTTATGAAAATTTGTACATGGAGTTCCTGGTTTTAAGATGAAAATATCACCACCCCTGGCCACCTACCACCATCAAAGCAAAAGTGAGGCAATTCTAGCCCTCCATTATTTAGTGTGTGCAATTTCCATTTTCCCTACCTTTGAAAATAGCTTATGGAGGGGACTGACAGTCCCTAAGGATTTCATGTGCCTGCTGGGGAGCTCATATTCAGTAGCACTTCCAAAGTGGTTAAACTTTGCTATTTTTTTTATTAAACAAAACATTTTTAAAACTGATTTTTATTCTTCTAGAGCATAGTTCACCTAAAATTATACACCACAAATTAAAAGTTCTTCACACACCTTCAGAATGAATAGGTAAGAATAATCAGCCTGATGACAATTAGATTGTTAAATGCACTTACATCAGAAGTACTGTATGTTCCTATTGGGTATAATTCAGGGATTAGTTTATGGTACTATTGGATTTGGTTTATTAGACTCCTTTTATATGTAAAAGAAAAATCTTGAATTCGAGCATATCTTTGAAAAAAATAGGATTTAGCAGACCAGTAATAATTTCCTGAATAAATATAAGGGCTAGATTGACAGAGATTTAAGCACCTAACTGGCTTTCTAGGTAACTAAAGCCAATATTTAGGCACCACTGACATTCACAAAACTATACCCAGCTGCCGCCTAACCCTGTAGGCAGTTAAATTTCCTCTAGTGGGCATATCAAAAATGCCTAAATCCCAATACCACTGAGATATTCAGCACACTAGGTCACACCTCAGCCCTAGCAGCATCCTGAAACTGGACATTTTCTCTCTCTGTGTCACCTGCAGGACCCAATCCATTAAGCACGCTCGGATTATGCCTAATCTGCACAGAAGATAGCCGAGGGAGGGGAGTGTGTCCTAACCACCAGGCTATTGGGAGTTCAGGGTTGGGTCTCTCTCTCAATCTCTTCTGTTGGAGCTGTTCCAATTTGTAAAAATAATATTTCTTGGAATAGGGACATGAAACTGCCTCTCCCACCTGTGAGGTGAATGCCATAACCACTGGGCTGTAGAGTCAGTCTCTCACTTGCTCTGCGTCTCTGCCCAAACCAGAAATATTGCACATAGTAAAAGATGCTGCATAAATTTTGTGTCTAGGCTCGGTCCTGTCTTCTGGTCTGAGGATGTCCACTGCCACTTATGCAAGCACATTAACTGAATGTACAATATACTTGGCAGTGCACACTCACTTATTGGACACTAGGATAGAGTTTTTAATCTATTTAATTTTTTTAGAAAGTAGCCCATTTTAACAATGTAGAAGCTTTTCATATGCCTCAACCCAAGAACAAGCCTTAACTTTAATCTCTGTTAATTATGTTGATTTTAGGTTTAGACTTGAAAAATACTTTTGAGAAGTCCTTTCAAAATCTTGTCTTTAGCTGCAATAGTCTTGTATTAGTTCTGTCTCCACTTTTTCACAAATATAATGAAGGTAAACAACAGAGCAAGTCTGTAAAAATGAACTAGAAATGCAAAGCATGTCTGCACAAGCAGTGAAGTGAAATGGTTACTATGGAGCCAACAGACTCAGCTCCCAAATATCAGACTTGGCTTTACTAAGTCTCATATAATGGTAAAATATTTTTTTCACAGAGTTTAGCAGCCTTATACTGAATCTGTGCAGATACAGGGTACCATAGAAAATTTCAAGGCACAATCTGAATTTGACAAATTTAAGAAATATAATGACTGGCTATGAACATACAAACAAACAGCTGGCTGCCAACAGTGAAGTATGACCCAATTAAACTGTAATTAAGTTTCTGTTGTTTAGTACAATATATAATATTGTAACGTATTTTGATTTGATCCTTACTGATTATTTATATGCTCCAAGACCAAGATTATTCAAGTGCAGTTTGTGACCTTCAGGGGAAGAGAAGACCTCCCGTGAGGTCAACAGTACTTGCTCTGTGCCCCTGAGTTTCTAGTGGGGGGCATAAGATTGCTGTGAGTGTGGGGGGAGAAGGATAGGAGGGGGAGCAAGGAGATTTAAGAGGGGGTTAGCAGGGAGAGCAGCCATCTCCACTCTGGAAAGGGGCATCCCAGCAATTCCTATTGCCATTCCTCTGGCAGTTCCTTGGCAGCTGGTGCCCTGTGGTGGCTGGCATCCTGTGCAGTGATGCCCCACTTCCTGGGTGGCCTGTCCTCCACCCCAACAGCTGGCATATGTGCTTCTGCCCATCTCCTGGGCTAGGTGCCTCTGCAGGGACTAGTGGTGGCTAGAAGGCAGTGAGTGGAGAGCTGTTCCTAGAGACCAGCCCAATCCTCATGCACTGTGGTGGCTGCTCCAGTCTTTCCTCTGCGAGATATTGTGGTGGTGGAAAACACTGGGGGGCAAGGGGACATCCATCAGCTGCCACCCTGCAGTATTTCTACTGTGGGGATGCTAGCCTTCTTCCCACCCCATTCCTGTTCCGCTGCTTCTGGTTTCTAGCATGTGTGAGATTTCCCTATGACTTTAGAAGTTTGTGTCTGCCTCCTTTATAATACATATCCATCCTTGCCACAGTTGACTTACATATCCTAATTTTAATTCTTTACCTTTGAAACCAATAGTTGGTTGGTTAGTGAGTTGTTGTTTTTTGGGGCGGGGGGAGGGAATTGATTTTTTTTCATTTTGGTTTTGTTTGTTTTTTTAACTTAATCTAAGGATACGCCCACAAAAAATACTAATTTGCAGCAGTAAGGATAGGTATCTTGCAGGCTGGTCACAAGAAATCATTTCCTAGGCTACTTTGCATTACAAGAAAATCTGTTGGGGTTTTTTGTTCTTTTAGCTCTGCAAGAGTCTGAGCCCCCTCAAATCTGCACCAGTAAAACTGAAGAGAGGAATGTCCCACAACTATTAGTTAATCTGTTTTGTAACGTGGAGAGAACGTGTGAATTTTTTTTTTGGGGGGGGGGAAATGGGATTAAGAAATTTGAGAACCACTGCTTCAAAGTCCTGGTCCTGAGAAAGTCAGGGTGCATGCAAACCCCATCAACTTCAAATATTTAAATTTGACATGTACAAATCAACAAGAAATGCCTAAAATTACCCCTTGTGTGTTGGACTTCAATGGGACTCAGTATCTTTCAGGATCTGTATATGTTGAATTGTTTGTATTTTCTATCTCACTTTATACTGTAAATTTGGAGGAGCTTTTAAAAACTTGACCATCTCCTTCCAGAAGAATAAATAGGGCAAAACTGCAAATGGCTACATTTAGAATCTCACCCATTTGATTTCCCACACCCTATTTATTGCATTGTATTTGCTTTTTCGTTATAACTGGCACATATCAGTTCCTTTGGCAGTATCAAGCTGTAACTGTGAGTTCTAGTGCTTTAGAAGTAAAATTCTTATCTTTCCCACAGACTTGAAATTACTATTCTAACCAAGAGCACACATTCAAAACTTCAAGGAAAAAATCTTACATTGTAATGTTTATTGAATTTTCATGTCACACTAAATAGCACTAGATCTATGAATATATTATTAAAAATTAAAAGATAATACTGAATTACTTTTATAAAAGGTTCTGGTAAAATTTGTCACTGTGTGAAAAATTGTATATTGTCCAGTATGAAACTAGTTGATTTGCTGTTGAGCAAGGGATGTTAACTGAACACCTGTTGGAAAATCTTTTTCAACGCTCATTTACATACTCTTTCCTTGTTGTACCACTTCATTATGTTGAGTGTTCTGGCAGCAGAGCTGACTTACATCTGGAGAAATGTTACAAAAATCATAATGTTAATAAGTGTGACATATTTGCTATCTCACTGACTGCAGCAGCATGACAGGATAGAGCATCATAAGAATGGAGAAACACCAAAGGGCAGGAATGGCTTGTATGTTTGGTTAAGTGAAGAGTGGGACTAACAGCTGTTGTGAGTGTAAACAAAGGGAAGAGATGTCAAAATGTAGGGCAAGGAAAGACAACATAAGAACCAGAGAGAATAAAGGAAATGAGCCACTTTTCAGCTCTGGCCACTTGCCCAGTAGTCTGAATGAACCCTGTACATTTGCACATACTTTATATCGATGCTTGTTAACCGAATAGTCATTTGAAGAGTGGCAGTAAATTGTAGTCACCCTTTTAATCATGGATTCCAACGTACCAATCTCTATGGGTAATGACCATTTCATTTATATTATGACGTATGTGATTTAGGCTGACACTAAAGTTCAGCTTCTGAAAATAACATTTTTTAAACATGTTCACTTTAAATCTAAACTAACTGATTATATAGCTTCCATGGTGTACACAGTATTCTGTATAAAAAATGAGGCTTTATACTGGAATGTGTTCTGTACTTTCTGAAAGGAGCTGATCCTCTCCTCACTTCCTGAATTTTACAGGAGTTGAGAAGGCTCAGGACCACGCACGAGGTGCTCATGAGCTTGGAGAATTGCACCTTAAATTGGGTAATTTTGTTTGGGATATAATCTAATCTTGATGAAAACATTTTCAGTCTGGTAAAGCAAGAACAGGTTTGTTTGGATTGTTTCTTGATCTTTCCTTAGGATAAGCTGAAAGTTGAGGGTGGCTTTGAGACAGTAGAATGCATGTATGCACAGTGGGTCTACGAAATGTATGTGTTATAAGTGTAAATCACTATTTTGAAAACATACAGAGAGGAATGAATATTTGATCTTTAAAGTAGAGATGTCAGAATGCATGTTAAAGGCTACTGTACATGCTGCTTCTGATACATTCTATACTTCTTGCTGGTGCCTTGCATTCGCTAATTGTTATACCCGGGAGCATTCAAAAGTTCATCATGTTTTAAGTGCAACTGATTATACATGTAGATGAAAAACAAGCTAGTTCTCCAAAACCTCATCATTATCAATCTGTAGGTTAGAAAATCCAGCTTGTCACCACAGCTGCTAGGCTCTTGTACACTATAGTTCCCACATTCTTTTCAGTGATGGCCACTCCACTGTATAATTTATTGCACTTAACAGGGTGTTCCATAGCCTCATTCTGTAACTTGATTTCACACAATCATGAACTTGTATTGGTCCATCTCTTCAAGAAAGAGTCAAAGATCAATAGCTTGGGTAAGTCTTTTCACATACCAGTATACTACCCTTGGCCTGTCATTGTTGTTCTTTGCTGTGGAAGCATGCTGGGAATGGTGATAACAACTACACCTGCAATATTCAAATAGATGAAATGCTTCAGAAAGGTGATTGATAAAGAGTTCAATAAGGCAAAGACAGTGGAAACTGGGTCTTTAATTCAAACTGACAAACTTGACATAATTTCTTTTTAAAATAAAGGCAGGAAGTCAAGAACAAACTGTCAGATTTTGGCCCACAAATATAATCCTTGCACCCAGGGATTGGTCAAGTTTATCCTATTTATTCATCAACTCTTCATCAATGTAGAACTTTGGCATTTTTACCTGACATTGTTTTAGTACCTCTGCATTTTCTTTAATTTTAGTCTATCGGATATTCCATAGCACTGAAAGGACGTTAGCCAAACTGAATGATTAACCTACATTTTGGTTTGTGTTTATTATACTAATGCCTGACTTTTAAAAGCTTAGAATCCTTATAACTATGGAAAAAAGCACTTAAAATAGTAACAAATACTGAACATGCTCAGCAAACGGAAGAAAGAAACGAAATGAATATTAGCGCAAACCCAAATCAAATTGACAATAAAAATAGATACTCTCAACCCCAACCAGGGATTAGTATGTTGTAAAGAAGATTGTGATAATCTCACTGTGTTTTATGAATACAGTTGAATAAGGAATTATTTTTGCAGTGTCGTGTAGAGTCTCAGACAAACATGAAAAGCTCATCATGATCCCATGAAGTGATCCACTTTATGCAATATTTAGGTCAGTCATTCAGGACTTATGTATTGGCTATTTAAAGATGTTTTGTTTCAATGAAAACATTTTAGTTTCCAGTCTTCACTAAAATGAGGAAACAAGTATTTAGAATCTGAAAGATCATTTTATTTGATTTAAGTGTTTGTTATAAAATGACATTTGGAAATCCTTCATTGTAACTGCATTGTCTGTAGCTAGTACTCTGCATACAATGTATATACGTGGCTGAAGATCATTGCAGATCGTTATTTAAGTGCTGCATAACACTGCTCCACAATCTAGGATTTCATTTATATTTTTTAAGTATATAACCCTAACGGTTACAAAAAAAAGTCTCACAATGTGAACCAAATGTAAATTGATAATGGTAGTGTCTTCCTGAGTCTGCAGAAATTCTGAAAAAATAGCTATGGTCAACATTTACTCTTTCACCAGTGTTCATTTTAACAGAAACAGCATTCTATTACGTTTTTGTCTTTGTTTAAATTAGTAGCTGATTGGGAATAGGATGAAGTCATGTAACTAGCTCAGGGGCAGGGAGAACGAATCCAAACCTTCTCCCCTACCCCCCATTTGTTTCCTCTGCCCTGGCCAAAAAGGGGGAGGGAAAGAGGAGATACATTGCTCTCCCCACTACCAACATCCATACTTGCTCCAAGATCTCCAAAACTTCCCATGACTCACCCTCAGCTGTCTGTATTCAGCAATTAACTTCCAGTCCTCCCCTCCTCAACTTCTGTAACTCATTTATTAATTGTTGGTACAAAAATTCACAGAATTTAAAATCGGGGCAACATAAAATAATTAAATTTATATTAAAATAAAGAGCTAGTAGGAATAAGTCTCGTGCCACATAGGATGTGCGACCTTGTGGATAGTCATGATTACCTTGCCAATTACTTTGATTAGGCACAAATAAATTAAAAGATTGTTTATAGAACTTCCCTGTCAGTTTTTTCCTCTTCAAGTATTGTAACTCCCATTATTTTTAATAGACAATAATTTAGGCTGTTTTAAATGTTAGCCTGTTATATAATCACTAGCATTGAAAAAGTATGCATTTTCAGATAAGGTGGCATTACATCCTACTTTTGATATCAGCATCTGTTTCACGCCCTACCTATCTTCAGTATAGGTGGGGTTTTTAAATTTATGTTGAAATCCCAGCCCCACTGAAGTAAAGGTAAAACTCAAGATTTCATCTTTAATATCTCAACTATATAAGAGGTAATTTGGGATCTTTGTGTGTGCTCTAATTTTAGCTATTCTTTTGGGAAGAGAATCATGGACTAAGCTAAATTTTGGAGAGAATCTTTTTTTTTGTAAAACTCTCTTTCTCTTCCTTTAGAGCTGCTGGAACTCATATTTGAGCAACACTTCTCTTGAACCTCAGTCCATATCCCACTCATGCCTTCAACTTTAAAAATCTGAATTGGAAGCAGTGCACAATTTCTAACTTTGTTTGTATGCAGCTGAAATTGGCTTCCCCTTTTTATAGAATACCAATTTAATCTTTACTCTGTGTTTTCTCAATGCCAGGAGCTTTGTAATGTAAGTTTTTACAGGGGAAAAGGTGGATGGGGAGGGAAGGGGTGTTTGTGTGTACACACACACACGCTTTTAAAACTCTTTGCACAGGCCTGTTATCCCTGTATGATACTTCAGGTGCATGCTGTTCTGAGAACATTCCAGTGGTTGTATACACTGCACGCTCCTTTGGCCTTGGTCATGGCAGCACACCCAGACTTAGTAATATCCCAACATGAAGTGCACTTTAGCATTATTGCTTTAATGGATTTGCCTAGTTTACTTTATAATTCCATTCAGTTTTTGGCGACAAGTCACATATTCTTCTCTACAGCACATGGGGGGGGGAGTGTGTGAAAATCAGAACTGTAATGAAATTTAAATGAAATTCACTAGAATGAGTAGATGTGATTCAGTTAACATACTCTGTTCTGAAATTAAGAAAATAAGCAGGGAAAATACAAATATTGAAGTTTTAGATTAAAGTCCATGAAAAAGCCAGTTATTCATAGGACAACACTATACTTTAGTTTTGAGTTGAGATTTTTTTGTATAGAACACAGATTAACAATAAATGACGATAGGGTGTACCAAATGAGACTGTTCTCTTCAGCTGTGTTTTGAGCAAAATGTGCAAACCAGTCCAGCAACAGTTCAAAGAGCTTTTGTAGATCCAAATGAAAGCTTAATTAAAAACAGCAACAACAAAAAACTCATCAAGCCAATAATCCTGTTGTCACAGCACTTATTTATCCATTGCAGCTGTAGTTAAAAAAAAAAGTTTCTGATGAACGTGAATCCACTCTAAATTATTTATTATTCCAAACTACACTAGAGTATGAATGCATCTTTGGTTATTCTTGTGATTTGATGGGCCAGTGTTAAGAGCTGATACTTTTTTTATATTATACTGTAACTATAATCTATATTTACATTATTTAAATATTTTTGGACATGATTGTGTTTGGATTTAAACTACAATAATAAAACCTATCCCAGGCCCTAGACAATTCTGTCATCAGTTAAAAGTGCAGTCCTTATCCACTAAAATCAACTCAAACAAAACACCAGCTAAACCTCATACAGACAACTGCTAATATGCACTAATAAAATTCCTCCTCAGATTCCAAAAAAAAGCTCCATTTCCTTAGTCTTGCCCAGTGCCAGCTCAGAACAATGGGCTTTCACTATGCCCAGAAGGAAAGCAGATTTGGGCTGTTTTGAACAAGGGGGAAGTGAAATCCAAATGTGAAGGGCTTTAGGAAAGCACTTGAGCACATTCCTGAGTTAGGAAAAAGGTCCCATAGCTTATCATAGCAGCACATTGGTGAAAGATTGTAGGATCATAGCAGGGTAATGGTGACACACACGCATTATTGTATTGTACTTATCTGCAATAAGAAGAGGTTGTAAGCTACCCTCTTCTGGTATCTATTTTCACTGTATTCATCAGGTGGCTGAGGCTTTGTCTACACTAGCACTTTTGTCAGTAAAACTTTTGTTGGTCAGGGATGTGAAAAAAAACACACATCTGACTGACAAAAGCACTGGTGTGGAGATGCTCTCCTGCTGACATAGCTATTGCCACTTATTAGGGGTGGTTTTATTATTCCAGCAGGAGAGCTCTCTCCTGCTGGCATAGAGCGGCTACACAGGAGACCTTACAGCAGAGCAGCTGCAGTGGTACAGCTGTGCCCCTGTAAGGTCTGTAGTGTAGACAAGGCTGTGGTATCTGGTCTTGCCCCCATTATAGGCCAATTAATTTTAGTGGCAGCAGAATCAGGCCCTTAAACAGGTCACAATTCGACTGACCTATTAACGTACTTTGAGTAATAGTTAGTTGGGACAGACACAAATAGAGTTACAATGACAGGAAAAAGAGACTACTTGCCTCGTATCAAAATTCAGCTTTCAGAACTAGGAGGTTCTTAGCAGTGTGAATCTTAGCAGTGATATAAATCCAACATTTACATCAGAGTAAAAGGTGTTATTCCAAGATGAGTGTCTATCACGGTTATAACATATCTCTAACTTCAAGGGCGAAATAAATGTACAATAACTGATACGTATTTGCAATAAGAAAATAACTGTTTGGTTAAAAAAAAAAGTATCAAAATTAGTGGCAAATTGGTCTGTTTTCTTCAGAGGTAACTCAGTTTTACATAGCCAGTGAAAATGTTATTTGGAACTTTTAAATATATCATTAAATGCAGAAATATTAAAAACCATGCCCCCACCCAAAAGAAACCTAAAGGTAAAATTTTAAAATGTACATTTCCAAGGAATTCAAATTCAACTGCTGCTTGTTGACCTTGATTATGTTTTCTGTTTTGACTGGCCTACTTCAGACTTTCACAGTATTTTTATTTTTGTGATGTCCTTTTCAGCATTTTGAATTTTATATCAAATTATTTTGGTTGATTTGAAAGATGGAAAAATATGTTTGAGTATATGTCACGGTTATTGTAAGGGCTAATTTCTTAGTAAAGGGTAATGTGACATCAGCTCCAGTGAAGAAGTTTTTCAAGTGCATAAATGTTTATTAACTCACTAGTCTTGGTAAAAAGCAGCAGAGTCCTGTGGCCCCTTATACACTAACAGATGTATTTGAGCGTAAGCTTTCATGGGCTCCAATATGTCTGTTAGTCTGTAAGGTGGCACAGGACAATTTGTTGCTTTTTACAGATCAAGACTAGCACGGCTACGATACTAGTCTTGGTAAACTTTTAAAGGTCGTTTTACAGGTAGTAGAACACATTTTGATTCCAGAAAATATTTAGTTCCCTTTTTAAAAGACATTGAAACATTTGAAATTGCATGTGAAATAGTTTTGTAGAACAAGCCAATTTCAGGCAATCAGACTATTTTCTGCAAAAAATCTGATTTGATTGTATGAAATTGTAGCAAGGCTCTTATTTGACCACTATCTGGAAAAGGCCTTGCATTTTTGGATTGTTTCTTACATAAAATTTAATTACGTCACTGAAATATACGTATTAACACACACAATGCTGTTAAGAAAAACACCACTGTGGTTGCAGCAAAATGTGCATTGGTTATTAGCAGTTGAAGAACAACCCTTTGGGGCTCCTGAAAGTGAAAGGTATCTATAGCTTGTCTGCCTTTAGAGGACTAGAATGGCTTCAGACATTTTCTGCAGTATATATATTTTAGTATAGTATTTTTACAGATAGGACTTTGGTAGGCCCCAGGTGAGTTAATTCTCTTCCCTGAATGCATAAAATATAATTGTCATAAGACACCAGCCATCATATTTTTCTCTATTTATAATAAATTATAGATCTCTACAGTCTATAAATGCATCTAGTAATTACAGTGCCATAATACATATTTATAGCCTTGTAACTACAGTCTATTAGTACACCTTGTAGTTCTAGTGCCATTATATGTATTTATAGCCTTTGTAATTCGTTTGTCCAACTTTGATTTTGCATAACTTGATTTTTCTATTATTTAAATAAAAAGGAAAATGCCCCTTTCGCTTCTGCAGTTCTCCATACAGCTCGCCTTATCCCTTTGTTCTCCTTCAAACTTCCTCCTTTTCTCTCACACTTCTTCCAAAACTGCACAGCTTTTAACATTCATCTTTTCTTTAACAAACAAAACTTGGAAGACATATCGTGATTCCCTATTTAAAATGCAATGGTTAAGGGTTAGAGACTTGAACAGAATAATACTGAAATCCAAAACAGCCCAAATCTGCTTTCATTCCTTGGTCCTGCTTTGAGCAGAGAGTTGGACTAGATGACCTTCTGAGGTCCCTTCCAACCCTAATCTTCTATGCTACATTCTATGGTAATATGCGGTAAATCTTTATTACATCCTTTGGTGTTCATTGTAATAATGATCACAGTGAATTTTTCTGATTTTACTGTAACTGTAATAAGTAACTGTTGCTATTTAACATTATTTGATGTCCACTTATTAGAAAGTGGTGTGGGTCCTGAAATAGGAAAGCATCCCAACTCAGGACAGGCACTTAAGCACATGCTTAAATGCTATTAGAATCAATGGGATTTAAGTACATGCTTAAAATAATAATGTAATCTTCGAACAGGGTTATGTTAACGCAAAATAGAAGCCTTTTAGTTCATGCCTGCAGTGACCACAGTACTTAAACAACTTAATTTGTATGTTACCAAATATCGTACATTTCACAGTATAGCCAATATAATTGTGCAATTACACAACATTACAACTTGTCAAAGCTGCAAGATCAAACAGTATTGCACAGAGATAAAATCATAGGACAAGAGTACCAATTTTAAAAACTCACATGGTACACCTACATCTTGAATACTGCGTGCAGCTGTGGTCGTTCCATCTCAAAAAGCTATATTGCAATTGGAAAAGGTTCAGAAAAGGGAAACATAAATTAAGGGTATCAAACAGCTTCCATTTGAGGAGAGATTAATAAGACTGGGACTTTTCAGCTTGGAAAAGCGATGACTGGGGGTGATATGACTGAGAGCTATAAAATCATGACTGGTGTGGAGAAAGTAAATAAGGAAGTATTATTTACTCCTTCTCAAAGCACAAGAACTAGGGGGTCACCAAATGAAATTAATACATAGCAGGTTTAAACAAACAACAGGAAGTATTTCTTCACACAACACAATCAACCTGTGGAACTCTTTGCCAGAGGATGTCTTGAAGGCGAAGACTATAACAGGCTTCAAAACAGAACTAGATAAATTCATGGAGGATAGGTCCATCAATGGCTATTAGCCAGGATGGGCAGGGATGGTTTCCCTAGCCTCTGTTTGCCAGAAGTTGGGAATGGGCGACATGGAATGGATCACTTGATGATTAGCTGTTCTGTTCATTCCCTTTGGAGCACCTGGCATTAGCCACTGTTGGAAGACAAAATACTGGGCTAGATAGACCTTTGGTCTGACCCATTATGGCTGCTCTTAGGTAAATTGGCAAAAAAGGGAATGAGATAGGTTGTCCCTTTGAAAATACAATCTTAATTTCTCAATTACTGAGGGACAATCTTCACTCATTGCTATATTTGCTTTCCACAACCAAATCTCTGTATAACTTTTCATGTGTGATATACCTGAATATTTGGATACTAATATCTAAACTGTCTCTTTTAGATTTATTAATCTAAATTCGGGTTATTGCTGATTATGTACTATATGTATTGTATGACTTTTAAACGAACCTTTGTACTTTTGAATGATCTAGGCACCACACTCAGATGTGTATTATATAATTATAACAGTGGCATTAATAGAATTCCTCTGTGGTGGATGCAATACTTCTTGAGTTAGGAACTTGTCGTCCATAATTTTTAGAAATCCCAAAGATGATTTATTATAGGCAGCATGAGATCTCCATGGTGATTCAGTTTTTTTTTCCCCTACATGTTAAAGATATGTGCTTAAGGAATCCATCATCCTTCTTCTCTAGTGTGATTTTGGTGGTCTGTAGCAGGCCCCAATTGGTAACAACTCATCTTGTATGTTATATATTAGGAGAATGATCCATAAGCATTCAGGAAAATTTAGTTTCCAAGTTGTCAGTGACTCAAACAGGTAATGCCATTTTTGACATAGAGTGCCTCTCGCTCTCCCTGGTTTCTGCTCTCTCTAATTCCTTTGTTGACACTTCCTTTTCTTTCTTTGAATCTGGGATGGTGATGCTTCCTGAATCTGTCTGTCCAAGCACTCTTCAGCTTTGATGATGCTCTGCAGAGTCAGTATTTGTTCTTCCCAACCACAAATCTTGTCTTCCAGCACAACCACCAAGTTGCACTTCATACAGAGTGTCACAGTTAAAACTAACTGCACCTCTGTTCCCTTCCTAGTTTCTCTGAATAAAACCCTTTATGTGTCAGTCCTCGGTCCTTTACCTATCCTCGGATGGAATTCCACTATTCTCCCACTCTTAGACTGTGTCCTGGACTATAGTACCCTGTGTATAAATCATACTTACCCAGCAGGTCTGACTGCATTTAGTGCCTGCAGTTCTCCTATTACAGAGTCTGTGACCAATAGTGTATAGCATCTGTCATGATCAAATGACCTTATTAAAACCTAAGTATTGTTTATTTTAACAGTAGGGAAAAAGCATTTAGAGAAAGGGATTTCGAAACCATCTACAGACATCTGTCTTACCTTAAAGGCTTTCCATCCCCTTAAGGTAACCTAGCAGGCCCAATTTCTTCAGACACCACAGCAGGTGCCTATTTCTCATCCTGGTTTCCCCAAACAATTCCTCTCTCTCTTTCTCTCTCTCTCAATAGTACCCGTTTTTTAAATTGCTCGTCCTTTTGATCTTTTATGCTCCCCAATTATTTCCTGGAATTGTCTCTTAACAATCCTCAACTGTTTGCTGAGAAGTGGTTTAACATGAGTCATTCTGTCATTTCCTGCTTGTTTTCATTACAGACTTGTATTAAGCTAAACCACTACATTCATACAGTAAACATCCCAATAATAGATCAGTCTACAATATTTGTGAATTATTACACAATATCTCCTGTTTCTTCACATAGAGGAAGTCCCTTGTGGCTTCAGGCAGGAAAGCGAGTACGGCATAGCCCCTGCTGGTCACTGTCTCCTCTTTGCCATCACATTATTGAACTTAGAACTGTACCTAGAGAGCCTCTTACATTCCCTTCAAAACTGACGTGTCCTTCCTGTATGCTTGTTTAGCAACTGACTTCTGTACTAAGCCTCACCGCTTGAATCCACCCCCTCAAAAAGAGGGAGAGATTAAGCACACAAAGACTTCAAACGCAGGGGGCAGGGGCTGATCACAGATGCAAGGTTCCAGCCACATGGTCCTCACAGAGATACAAATCAGTCCTGTTTCACCTGGCCTATTCAGGTCCCAGAAGCCAAGCCACAATGACCATCATGGAGACCAAACCACAGACCAATCACAACACTCAACAAGTTCCCATTTGTTCTGTTTCATTAATTTGTCATGTTTCAGTTGTGCAGTGTTAAATTATAATGAAAATGCAAGCAGTTTAATATAATATTTATTTGCAGGATGGAGGTCTGCTTCTGAATAATCCCACTGCTTTGGCAGTCCATGAGTGCAAATGCCTTTGGCCAAAAGTCCCACTGCAGTGTGTAATATCGTTGGGCACTGGTCGATATGAAAGCGAGAGGAAAAACAGCATCACATACACAAGTTTGAAAACCAAACTTACCAATGTTATCAGCAGCGCAACTGACACAGAAGGTTAGTGTCTAATGTTTTGTCTCTAATTGTTTTTAACTATTTATGGTTCTCAGGATGTCACTTGTTATCATTAGAAATACAGTACATCAGTACAGTACATATAATACCATGAAAATATATGCAATAAAAAAAATGTAAATGTGTCTTGTGCACTTTTAATCCAGGGAAAATTTCATAACCTTTTTTCAAATTGGGATTACATTGTTAATCTCTGCCTGCCATATACAGTTGGATTTCAGGTTTAATGCAGATGAAAAGTCAATTTAGACCAAAGCAGGAAAATGGAGATTTAAAGAATAATTTTTTTCTGTAATCTGTTTTCACCATACGTCGTAAATATTTCCAGTTTTCTTGCTATATTTTAAATTTATCATTTTTCCTCTCTTTTTTCCTCTTATATTGGCTTTTTATTTTTAATTATTATTATGGATGTACTGGGTAATTATAGAGCTTGTGAAATATGCATTTAAATTATCTGAGTCTGCACCTTGAGTATGCTATTACTAAACTGTCTTTAACTGATGAATACATCACATCTGAACAGTGTAACCATAATGCTGATGAAGTATTAGGAATACAAAACTACATCAGGAAAGTTTACAAACCTTAGAAATCAGAATAAGAATTTGGTTGAGAATTATGGTTATCAAGCAGTGTTTATTTTGCTTGTTTTGTTTTAACTTGGCCTTCAGAAGAAGAGCAATCCTGGACATCATTTCAGGAGTAAAGGAAATAGGGGACACTTTCTGTGTATATAGTTTCAGCTTTTTGCAGAGAAATATTAAAGCAGTTGATCCAGAACATTGATTTGTCTTCTGAAACTTGTTACATTTTTTTTAAAATGCTCTCTTCACTCTAAGGACCAAGTTCTGTCTGTTAATGAGTGTGCCTTTCTTTGATGTCAATGGGAGCCAGTCACACATATCTGAGAGCAAAAGCTCCCCCACACATGCAGGACCAGCGCCAGGGTTTCTCGCGCCCTAGGCTCACGGCCATTTCACCGCCCCCCGCGCTGATCCCGCGGCTCCGGTGGAGCTGCCGCAGGCATTCCTGCGGAGGGTCCGTTGGTCCGTGGCTCCAGTGGAGCTGCCGCAGGCATGACAGCGGCAGGTCAACCGGAGCCGCCTGCCGCCCCCCCGGCGAAATGCCGCCCCCTCGATAATCCTGGCGCCCTAGGCGATTGCCTAGGCTGTCTAAATGGTAGCGCCGGCCCTGCACGCATGTGAGCACAGTAGAATTACATAGTTAGATGGTCGTACCTTTCTCCATTTTATAAGCTGCAGAAATGTGGATGTCTGGAAGAATGTTTTATCCATATCAACACTTATTGGAAACCCAGGCATAGAGTGAACTGATACGTAGTGATTTAAAAAGTACCCGAACATCTTTATAGTTCTTCTGCTACTTAGTTCCATGTATGAGCAGAGCAACAATGTGAGACTACTCAGTAAGGCAAGCCGGATTTACCATGCCTCTCATCAGTGTAAAATGGTGAAGTGGAGAGGTAGCTGAGTTGTTCGCCTTGTGTAGAAGTAGGGAAGGAAGAGAAGCTTATCTAAGCAATTTGGTGATATGAGAGTTACTATGGCCAAGAAACAGTGGAGAGGGAAGACAGATTGAAGGAGGTGATTGGTGGGGGTGAAGCTGCTGTGAAGTTAATTAGTCTGCAAAAGCAAGCAGAATTTGTAGGACTGCTTTTCTCTTGATTTTTCAGAAACTTTATTTAAGACTTAACATTTTACTATCTTTGTTTTAAACCAGAAGTCCATACTATGCTGGATGGCCTGTTACCTCCAGACACCTATTTCAGATTTAATCCTCTGATGAATGAAGACATACCTCTGGATGAAAATCGTAAGGAAAAACTCAGTCAGTTGCGGACAGATGGAATACGGTATATAGAGCGAAATGAAGAAAAAATTAAAAAAGCTGCCAAAATCCTAATACAAGAAAAAACAGTTGTGCAGAAATTTAATGAGTGGATAAGGTTAAAAGCCTGTATGTGTGAAGGACTTCCATTTTTTTCCAAACTGTGAATATGTAATTAACGAAAACTCATATATACCGTTCCAGAAAATCCAGCCAATATTATAAGAGATCTGTGCATACATCAATACTGTATAATTCTGGATAGCTGTCAAAGTCCAGGGAACGCTGGAGAAAGCACTTCCCAGTCAAGCACTGGTATAGTGCTGCCTGCTTTGTACACACATCCTTGGAATAAGGTTTCATGGTGTTCCTTTTTTGAGCTTTAGAAACATTACTGTTGTACTAGTTAATTGTGGTAAAATACTGGTGGTTTTTTGTCTGTTCATGGAGGCCTATTTTTGATTCATTGCACTTAGCTAACTTTGTACCACCTAAGATTGACAATTATGAAAAACAATGTGCTATACATTTTTTGTAAATATATTCCATAATCATGTTGACAGTAACACCTTGTTTGTTTACCTATTACTGAATTTAAAATAAAAACAAAAATCAAACTGATTTCTAAATAAGTATATTGTAGGCTCTGCAATATATACTACAAGCTGTTTTACTGCCAGTGAAGGTAATATCCTTTCAGCTTATGAAAACCTAAAGCTTGGCCCATGTAAATGCACTTTTCCATTTCAAAGATAATGTTAAAATAATTTGGTTTTAGTATGCATTTTTTTGTGTGTAACAATTAACTTTGTCCAGTAAGATGTTTGCTGGTTATAAAAAGATGTAAAATACTCAAAATCAACCAGTATTTTTTCTGTAATTTTAAGATGTGCTGTGCATTAACTTTTACAGGTTCTACTCCAGAATAATTTATTCATTGTTTGAAAATAACTCTCAAACCTCATCTCAGCAAATATTCTTGTCACATAATAAAGGAAATAAACTTCTCATGCTGCAGTAGTGACTTTCTTAACGTATGGAAATCTCAGAATTGGATAGCACCAAACTTTACAAATCAATGTACAAGAAAAGTATATAAAAATGATGCATGGAGTAAATAAGTTCAAATAAAATATGTATTTTCTGTTATGCCTTGAAATCCATGTGTGCATTCCCCCAGTATTTGGTTGACACTAGTGTTGTGTGTTTATATGTAGCTTAAAAGGTTGCTTTTGGAAAAAATATTTTGTTTTAATTTTTATTATACTCATCTTTGTGGCCCATTCCACTAGCCTTATTTATGTGATTTCAGTGAGAATATGTTAAAGAAAATGACAAGTATAATTGGACCCCTAGAAACAGTGTAGCTGTGTGAAGATTTGAGGAATCTATGTACAATTTATGAATTCCAGTTTGAGATTATAAACTCTGTGTGTCATTATCAAACGACACACTTCATTTTGGAAGTGGAGGTAGCATGCCTTCTCTGGAGGTAGCATGCCTTCTTTGGCTTTTTTTCCTTCATGTTGTACTGAAATTCCACGGGGTAGTGTCACAGGGGTAACAATAGAGGATCATTAAACTTTGATGGTCCCCTGTCTCATAGACACACCTTGGCACAGAGAGTTAGTTTCTGCCCAAAAGAACCAGTCTGCCCAGACAAAGCAGGGGGTCACCTGACAAAGGGCGCTGGCAGTTATTTAAAAAAAAAGTCTTTTGCACGGCATTTTAGAGAGGGAGAAGAGACCAGAAGCAAAAGGCCGGCTGCCAGAGTAAGAGGAGACTCCATATTCCAGGAGAAGCCATGTGCAAGATGGAAGTAGGAGAGGAAGGATCCATTCCTAAGCTCCTTAAGAGACAGGCCTAAGCCCAAGAACACTTGAGGTGAAGAAACAGAGGCAGGGAATAGCAGATAGGTATTTTAGTATTTTGTCTAAATCTGTGTATTTTTATGCTATATAAAGTAAAGAGTAATTGTGTTAAAACTTTGCAAAGCCCTGTGTGTTGTGTGCTTCAACTATCGTGTTTCTGGAGAGGTAAGTAGTAAACCAGAATGCCCACAAGGTTGGAGCTCTGGGAAAGGGTGTGCTTAAACTACTGGGGAGTCTGAGGGAGGCAGCAGTAGTCTTAGGGCAAAGGCAGTGGGCCCTCAGCTCTCAGAAGGGGGTGCTTGACAGAGTACCCCTCAGAGTGTGCCCAAAAACCCAGAGGCAGCACTTGCCCACAGTTTAGTCTCAGGAAGCCTAAAACCCATGAGTCTCATAGACTCATAGACTCGTAGGTCAGAAGGGACCAATCTGATCATCTAGTCTGACCTCCTGCACAAGGCAGACCACAGAACCCCACCCATCCAATTTGTCCAATCAAGTCAGACACAATGGGAGCCAAACACAGCAGTGTTGAGAGTGTCCAGCCAACAGAAATTTACCAGGGCTGTGGCAAGCTGCAATGGCACTTTTTTCTTTTTTAAACCCACCATGTGAATATGGTGTTACTGGAAATCTAGGGACTTTTGCCAGGTTTTTAAAGATATTTAGGTGCCTAAATATCTTTAAAAATCTAGCCTTCAGTCTTGCATCTTTTGTTTACTTGAGTAGCCCTAATGACTCTAGTGGGACGATTTGTGTCAGTAAAAGTCGCAGGATCCATCCCTGGGTCAAGCTTGTCTAATGGGTTCTTTAAACATGGATAAGATATTGAACTTCAAAGTGTTAATATGTCAAGAAGCAAAGCAGCATTGGAGGCCTTTCAGAAGCCCGTCTGCCATTTTGCCTTTTTGGAGTGGATAGTGGTAGCAACCAAAGTCTAGATCTTCTGTTACATAATTCAGTTACCCAGAATGACTCACTTCCTTTGATTGCCCACTGCTGTGTGTGTCTTTTTAAATCATAGGTAGCTGCATTAGCCTCTCTCTAAGAACCCTTTTGAGGGAGGGGCTCTGAGAGGGATTCAGAGCAGAAAGAGGAAGCTACTACTGAGATCCTGTATTCCCCTGAGCAGGGTGCCATGTATCTCATTGTGTGATTAGGGGAAAACAAAATCTAGGCTTTCAGATTTCACATGAGAGACTCTTGTCACCTCTCTGCCCCAACTGTTCTTTCTTCCTCAACCTTTATAAGACCCTCCATGATTTCCAGGTTTCTTTTTGTCTTTGAAGCTAGTAAGTTCTGTTAAAGCCCACGTGTAACCCTGGGCTGAAGTTTTAATGATCTCCCTGATACAAATAAATTCCAGATACCCAAAGGCCAAAGAAGCCTTTCTAATTTGTGGCACCAGAGAGGATGGGAGTGAGGTTGGGTTTTTCCTTGATCTGGGGAAAGATTAGAAAAACAGAATGCCACAATAATTGGGTGAAAGAATGAAGTATATTGATAATTTGTCATTTTTTATTATGAAGACTCCTTGTGCACCAGAAAGAGTTCCCAGAACAAAGACTAATGTTAACTACTTAAAAAGAACATTTCTGTAGTCTTTGCTGCAACCTGGCTTGCCCTTTAAGACAAGCTGGGCTCAGCCTTGCTGTGTCCAGACAGCGATCTCCCAGCTGAGGCTGATGTGCTTAATTATATGACTGACCCTAGCTTGAAGAGATCAGAGAGGGGGGTTACTTAAACAGAGCTGTGAATACAGTCAAAGGAAGTGATCAAGAGAGAGGAGCAAGGGGTGTTTCTTCTCTATAAAGAGTCTGGGGAATTCATGCTGGAAGAGATCCTCAGGAAGCATGTTAGACTCTTGTGGAGGAGGCAATGAGAGATTGCCTACAAGTAGTAGGGAAAGCCCTGAAGAAAACTGCCATAATCTCTAGGGAAGGACTGGGAAGACTCAGACAGCAACAGTCCATTGTGGGGCCAAGGAAGTGGTCATCATGGGTCACTAGACTCTAATTCCCCTGCAATGCCATGACCGGACACCAAGGAGTGCTTCAGAGGTAAGTGCAACCTTTGGGTCTTGGTGGGGAAAAGCATTATACAGCTCCCACCCTCTTTTCAGGATCTTCACCCTCAAGTATCCTTAAAGCCAAAAGAAAGGCAAGAATCCGTTTAGTTCACTGACAATCTTTCCTATGAGCTGTGGAGTAAGGAAGGAGGAGTTAAAAACAAAAACAAAACCTATACACCACTGAAAGAGGTACAGGAGGTGTTTGGTGAAAAGACAAGCCATTCTGTCAATGTCCTTTGGCAAAACGGACCTTTTAGGGTAAAGTAGGGCACAGTGCCTACCTCACTTTTCTCCCCTCCCTGTGGGTTAGATGGCTCTCAACCTTTATTTGTAACATTTGCAAATTCACTTTGCTCCCAAAGGAGTTCTGCTTTTGCTTCAATTGGAGCTGGAACTAGATTTTATTCTATTAAATCTTTTCTGCAGCTAGCCTATATCTGGTCTTTATTTGTAACAATTTTTCTTCTATTCTTTATAGTGTAACAACATTATTTACTGCAGCTCTATTTCTCTTGTTAGGTGTACTTATAAATTATACATAAAAGTGAGCTGAGCTGCAGAGTAGAATTAATTCTGACTCTCTCACACCATTACACACACATTCCTAGGACAAATGTACAAAATCCTTTCATAGTAAACATTTTGATCCTCAGGACAAAACACACTGTACAGGCATAAATTAGAAGCACGATTTCCCCTTTGGGCCAAGTGAAAATATACAGGGGCCATACATTTGTGATTTCTTATTTAGTTACTTCAAGAAAAACGGTAACAGTTATTTGGAATCTCGTCTGCTGTGGACATGTTCCCACAACCTTACACATAAATTAAGATTGTATTTCATGTGGGGCTCTGGTGCACTTTGGTATGCTCACAGAGGTGCTAGAAAAAAGTGGGTTAGATGGCTTTCAACCTTTCCAGACTCCTGTAAACCTTTCAGGAGTTTGATTTATTTTGTGTACCACCAAGTTTCACCTCACTTTAAAACCACTTGCTTACAAAATCAGACATAAACATACAAAAGTGTCCCAGCACACTATTACTGAAAAATTGCTTACTTTCCAATTTTTGCCATATAATTATAAAATTAATTAAATATAAATATTTGTACTTACATTTCTGTATATGGTATATAGAGCAGTATACACAAGTCATTGTATGAAATTTTAGTTTGTACTGACTTTGCTAGTGCTTTTTATGTAGCCTGTTGTAAAACTAGGCAAATATCTAGATGAGCTGATATACCCTCTGGAAGACCTATGCATACCCCTGGGGTACGCATACCCCTGGTTGAGAACCACTGGGTTAGGTAGAATTGCAGGAAAATTATAATGACTTGGAGGATGGCCTGGAGAATGTGTCAATTATCTGCATAGGTTGCATTGAGCTTGGAGGGATCACAAATACTTTGAACAATGGGATTTAAATGCCTTATGATTTTGTTAAAGTGAAGAAATTGACTAAAACCAATAAAATGAGACTCTTAACAAGAAGAAATGTAATTTTGATCATGGGAGAAGAATAATGCAAAAGCACGAGCTGGAGGCATACAGCCTTGGTGCAGTACCACCATGAAAGCTCTGGGAGATATCACGGTTAACAAATTGAAAAAGAACCAACAAAATGACACTGCTGAGGGAAAAATAAACCTCTAGTATCGTATCATGGGGTTGTATGAATAGGAATATGTAGATAAATAAGATTTTAATCTTGCTATGCTTAGCATGTAAGCCCTCAAACAGCATATTGTAATTGGTTTTGTTACCACATTTTTTTTAAAAATCCTGACAAATGGGAGAGAACAACAAAAGGTGGGAAAACAAGGAAGACTGAATAAGAAAAGGCAGAGAGGTACTGAAATTTTCAGTCTAGAGAAAAGATAGCAATGCCCAATTTTAGACAGTGGACAAAAATAGATGTCAAATTTAAAGGTGAATTAAAATGCTTTAAAAGAAAGACTGATATCCTTGCCATTGATTTCACTGCAGCCAGGATTTCACCTTGTGTGTAGTACAAACTATGGGACTACTTTTGAAGTAAGGTACTAATCTGAATTAGGGTTGTCAATGAATCTCAGTTAAATCTCACAATTAACTTAAACAAAATAAATCATGATTAATTGCAGTTTTAATCGCACTGTTAAACAATAGAATACCAATTAAAATGTGTTAAATATTTTGGATGTTTTTCTACATTTCCATATATATTCTATTCTGCATTGTAATTGAAATAAAGTATACAAAAACAACAATGTAAAACTTCAGAGCCTACAAGTCCATTCAGTCCTCCTCCTTGTTCAGCCAGTCAAGTTTGTTTACATTTACAGGAAATAATGTTGCCTTCTTTTTAGAATCAGAGAAAATTAGGGTTGGAAGAGACCTCCAGAGGTCATCTAGTCCAACTCCCTGCTCAAAGCAGGGCCAACACCAACTAAATCATCCCAGCCAGGGCTTTGTCAAGCATCCTTTAAGGATGGAGAATCCACCACCTTCCTAGGTAACCCATTCCAGTGCTTCACCACCCTCCTAGTGAAATAGTGTTTCCTAATATCCATCCTAGACCTCCCACACTGCATCCTGAGACCATTGCTCCTTGTTCTGTCATCTGCCACCACTGAGAAGAGCAGAGCTCCATCCTCCTTGGAATCCCCCTTCAGGTAGTTGAAGGCTGCTATCGAATCCCCCCCCCCTCTTCTCTTCTGCAGACTAAATAACCCCAGTTCCCTCAGCCTCTCTTCGTAAATCATGTGCACCAGCTCTCTAATCATTTTTGTTGCCCTCCACTGGACTGTCTCCAATTTATCCTCACCCTTTCTGTAGTGGGGGGCCCAAAACTGGATACAATACTCCAGATGTAGCCTCATTAGTGCCAAATAGAGGGGAATAATCACCTCGCTCGATCTGCTGGGAATGGTCCTACTTTTGTAGCTGTCATTGCAAGGTATTTACATGCCAGATATGCTAAACATTTGTTTGCCCCTTTGTGCTTTGGCCACCATTCCAGAGAACATGCTTCCATGCTGATGACACTTGTTAAAAAATATAATACTTTAATTAAATTTGTGACAGAACTCCTTGGAGAATTGTATGTCCCCTGCTCTGTTTTACCCGCATTCTGCCATATATCATGTTATAGTCGCAGTTGACCCACCACATGTTGTTCATGTTAAGAACACTTTCACCGCAGATCTGACAAAACACAAAGAAGATACCAATGTGAGATTTCTAAAGATAGCTACAGTACTCGCCCCAAGGTTTAAGAATATCAAGTGCCTTCCAAAATCTGATTGGGACGGGGTGTGCAGCATGCTTTCAGAAGTCTTTAAAGAGCAACACTCCAGTGCAAAAACTACAGAACCTGAACTACCAAAAAAGAAAATCAACCTTCTGCTAGTGGCATCTGACTCAGATAATGAAAATCCACACTACTTTGGATTATTATTGAGTAGAACCCATCATCAGCATGGACACACGTGCCCTGGAATGGTGGTTGAAACTGGAAGGGACATATGAATCTTAAGCACATCTGACAAGTAAATATCTTGCAACGCTGGCTACAACAGTGCCATGAGAACACTTGTTCTCACTTTCAGGTGACATTGTAAACAAGAAGCAGGGCAGCATTATCTCCTGCAAATGTAAACAAACTTGACTGGCTGAATGAAAAGTAGGACTGAGTGGACTTGCAGCCTGTAAAATTTTATAGTGTTTTATTTTTGAATGCAGTTTATTTTGTACATAATTCTACATCTTTAAGTTCAACTTTTCTGATAAAGAGATTGCACTATAGTGCTTGTATTAGGTGAATTGCAAAATACTATTTCTTCTGGTTTTTTTACAGTGCAAATATTTGTCATAAAAATATTAAGTGAGCACTGTACACTTTGTATTCGGTGTTGTAATTGAAATCAATATATTTGAAAATGTAGAAAACATCAAAAAATATTTAGATAAATAGTATTCTATTATTGTTTAACAGTGCAATTAATCACAATTAATTTTTTTAATCGCTTTACAGCCCTAATCAGACTCATAAAGGTAGCAAAATCTGTCCTTAAAATAATATAATTTTCACTGTACAGTGAATGTGTAAACTTAACATTTACAAATACCTTTGAAAAGTAGAGTGAAAGGAATTTTACCTGCCAGAAGTGTATTCAGTATTGTGTCTTGTGCAAAAATAATCAATAATGCCCTGGGGGGGGAAGTATAATGGAAGTTCCCTGCTTAACTTTAGATGAAGATGGTATCAGATCTTTTGCAGAAGTGACACACAATTTTTATCTCATCATGAGAGGCAATAGGAAGGAAAAGCTCAAACAGAAGAAGAAACAGGTATAGATCTCTTGTTTATCATCCTTAAGCCTACCCATTTAACCACTAAGCACCTTGGATCTCAAAGTCCTTTAAAATCAATTAATATAAATATAACAGGATTTCCTTTATCTTTATGCTACCCCAGAGACTTAGGAAATCCACAGGTCTTCTGTAACTCTTCAATAACATGAGTGGAAGGGAATGTGGGGGCAGTTTCACCTGCCAGGGGAGGGAAATAAAGTTTTTTTTTTTTTTAACGTTCTATGTTTGGAGCCTCTTTTATTGTCCGTAGAACATAAGCAAAGCAGATTGGATTTGAATAGGGATCTCCTTTCTCCTTCTCTAACAAGGAGGGAAGAATTGAACCTGATTCTTCTACATGTTAGGTGAGGGCTCTAACCACTAAACTAAGTGTTATAAGGTGAGCATTATTTCCTCCAGCTGGATGTTGAATGAGACCTGATCAATCAGATGTGCTCAGAGGTTGCCTATCAGATCAGGCCCCACACGAAGTAGAGTGGCCCAAGTAGCTAGCCAAGTTTAGGGCCCTGCACGGTCGGTTCCAGTAAGATGAGAACCTCAGTTATACGAGTAAGATTTTCTTGGTGGAATATTGTTTCTTTCCCAAAAAAGAAGTCCTGTTTTCCTGACGACAGTAGAAATAAGCAACAGCAGGCAGTTTCCTTGTTCTGAAACCCTCAGTTGTGACTTTTGTGATCTCTGTGCCTAAGAAACTCTGTCACTTTGTTTCCTCTGGAGGTCATGCTCACAACTCCTCCAGCCTTCTGCTCTACTACATACAGGCTGTAACCCAATCTCCTAGTCCATACCTTTGCAACCAGGTTTTCTGGCACATCACACAGCCTAGTCCTTGGGTGGTAGCATCAATTATTTGCAGCTGCCTTTTCTATATAAAGGGGCTTGATCGCTCTTTCTGCTGAACTTGAAAGAGGGTGATTGACATATCCACTGGCTTTAATAAGATTTCTGATTATCTGATAGCAGCCATTGGCATCTTTCAGCACAACAACATACCAAACCATGAGTTTAAATGTTCTTGTAATCACTGGGAGCAAAGTATACTTAAAAATATTCTTTGGTATAATACAGTTTGTCTTTTGAATTGTAAGTTAATACAGTTTCTTAAGAATATTTTATAATTATAGCTTAATTTCAGTTCGAGCATTCGAAAAAGGAAACCAAATACAGTATCATATAACTGTAGTAGCCTAAGAAAAATAATAATTGAAATGGAATTTGAAAGCCCTAAATTTTAAGAAAGAAAGACCATACCATTGTTTTGATTTTTCTCAAATAACACCACTGAGGATAGCTAGAGATACAGCAGCTGGCAAGCCAATAAAGTAACATGCTGATCTTAGTAAATCAACAATTTAGGTTTAAGATTCACTCAGTTGTGAAAACCCAGATAAAGGGGGGAGAGAGGCTTGCATCATGCCTGTATCTATTAACCTAAAGATAAAATAACCTCATTTAGAGCATCTCCAGATTTTCTCAGAGTTCTTTACTAGCAAAACTAAGTATGACGTTGTCTGATTAAAATATAATTATGCAAGGCATTATTTCTACAACCGTTCTATATTTGCAACAAATCTTATACAAAGAGTAACTCGTGATCGGAGAGGGTTAAGCAGTTTGCAGGTTGAATGACCCAAAGCTGACCTTTAAAGACATGTTAGAAATGGTAATTGGGGCCATTCTATGGCTAGGTAGGCTAGAACTTTGAAATGCAAACCTGTATTGTTAGAAGTGATACTAATTGTGTGTATCTTTAATACTAGCATAGAATCATTGGAAGGGACCTCGAGAGGTCATCTAGTCCAATCCCCCAGACTCAAAGCAGGACTAAGTATTATCTAGACCATCCCTGACAGGTGTTTGTCCAAACTGCTCTTAAAAATCCCCAATGATGGAGATTCCAGAACTTCTCTAAGCAATTTATTTCAGTGCTTAACCACTCTGACAGTTAGGAAGTTTTTCCTAATGTCCAACTTAAACTGCCCTTGCTACAATTTAAATCCATTGTGTCTTGTCCTATCCTCAGAGGTTAAGAACAATTTTTCTCCCTCCTCCTTGTAACAACCTTTTATGTACTTGAAAACTGTTATCATGTCCCCTCTCAGTCTTCTCTTCTCCACTAAACAAACCCAATTTTTCCAATCTTCCCTCATAGGTCATGTTTTCTAGACCTTCAGTCATTTTTGTTGCTCTTCTCTGGACATTCTCCAATTTCTCCACTTCTTTTCTGAAGTGTGGCATCCAGAACTGGGCACAACACTCCAGTTGAGGCCTAATCAGCATGGCGTAAAGTGGAAGAATTACTTCTCGTGTCTTGCTTACAACACTCCTGCTAGTACATCCCAGAATGATGTTCAATTTTTTTGCAATAGCATTACACTGTTGACTCAAATTTACCTTGTGATCCACTATGACCCCCAGATTCCTTTCCACAGTACTCCTTCCTCGGCAGTCATTTCCCATTTTATATGTGTGCAGCTGATTGTTCCTTCCTAAGTGCAGTACTTTGCATTTGAATTTATTGAATTTCATCCTATTTGCTTCAGACCATTTCTCCAGTTTGTCCAAATCATTTTGAATTTTAATCCTATCCTCCAAAGCACCTGCAACACCTCCCAGCTTGGTATCGTCCACAAAATTTATAAGTGTACTCTCTATGCCATTATCTAAATCATTGATGAAAATATTGAACAGACCTGGACCCAGAACCAATTCCTGCAGGACCCCACTCGTTATGCCCTTCAGCATGACAGTGAACCACTGATAACTACTCTCTGGGAACGATTTTCCAACCAGTTATGCCCACACCTTATAGTAGCCCCATCTAGGTTGTATTTCCCTAGTTTGTTTGTGAGAAGGTCATGCAAAACAGTATCAAAAGCCTTACTCAAGTCAAGATATACCACACTTACTGCTTCCCCGCTATCTACAAGGCTTGTTACACTATCAAAGAAAGCTATTGTGTTGGTTTGACACAATTTGTTCTTGACAAATCAATGTTGTTGGTTGTTTATCACCTCATTATCTTCTAGGTGTTTTCAAATTGATTAAGTAATTATTTGCTCTATTATCCTTCTGGGTACAGAAGTTAAGCTGACCGGTCTGTAAGTCCCTGGGTTGTCCTTATTTCCCTTTTTATAGATGGGCACTATATTTGCCCCTTTCCAGTCTTCTGGAATTTCTCCCATCTTCCATGACTTTTCAAAGATAATTGCTAATGGCTCAGATATCTCCTCAGTCAGCTCCTTGAATATTCTAGGATGCATTTCATCAGGCCTTGGAGATTTGAAGACATCTAACTTGTCTAAGTAATTTTTGACTTGTTCTTTCCCTATTTTAGACTCTGATCTT
This sequence comes from Gopherus evgoodei, assembly GCF_007399415.2. Taxonomy (NCBI): domain Eukaryota; kingdom Metazoa; phylum Chordata; order Testudines; family Testudinidae; genus Gopherus; species Gopherus evgoodei. Next base: position 313,263,271 of record NC_044322.1, on the reverse strand, counting down.
GCCTCATTTTCACTGGCGTTCACTACGTTAGACGTCCAATCACCACCAACTTTCTTGGTGAAAACTGAAACAAAGAAGTCATTAAGCACCTCTGCCATTTCCACATTTTCTGTGATTGTCTTTCCCCCTCTAAATAATGGGCCTACTCTGTCCTTGCTCTTCCTCTTGCTTCTAATGTATTTGTAGAATGTTTTCTTGTTTCCTTTTATGTCCCTAGCTAGTTTGATCTTGTTTTGTGCCTTGGCTTTTTTAAATTTTGTCCCTACATACTTGTGTTATTTGTTTATATTAATTCCTCGTAATTTGACTGAGTTTCCACTTTTTGTAGGTTTTCTGAGTTTTAGATCATTGAAGATCTCCTGGTTAAGCCAGGGTGGTCTTCTGCCATACTTCCTATCTTTCCTACACAGTGGGATAGTTTGCTCTTGTGCCCTTCATAATGTCTCTTTGAAAAACAGTCTTCAATTGTTTTTCCCCTTAGACTTGCTTCCCGTGGGATTTTACCTACCAGTTCCCTGAGTTTGCTAAAGTTTGCCTTCTTGAAACCCATTGTCTTTATAGAATGTAAATAAACAGTTCCTTTCTGTCACTATAACTATTAATTCAGAGATCAAAAGGGAATTTTAACATTTAGATGAATCTTGAGTAAAATAGTGTCATTGTCTATATGCCTTTTTGAAGTTTGTAATAGACTATGTTACCCTATGTTAATTTGTGTAACTAAATACTGGTGGTGTTTAGAAAGCAAAGGGTTACATCAAAAGCCTGTTGTTTAACCAGGACTGTGTGATCAAGTGGATGCCAGAACACTGTATAAAAAGACCCTTGGGTCCTGATCCTGTTCATTTCAAATCTGCTCGAGGTTTCATGCAGGGGAAGCCTGAGCCATAAATACTGAGATCCCAGTTCTAACTGGATCACCCTGAAATATAAACATTGGACTATAACCTATAACCTGAAAAAACTCTTTGCAACTACATAGCTCACCATCTCTGCTATGAATCTGAATCTTAAGAATTGAAAGTATGTCTGTATGTATATTGATCTTTTAACCATAGATTCTCTCTCTCTTTTGTTTTTTAGTACATTTTAGTTTAATTAATAAGAATTGGCTGTAGTGTGTATTTGGGTAAGATCTGGAATATTGAATAACCTGGGAAGTAATGTGTCCGATCCTTTCGGATTGGTAGAACCTTTTCTTTTAGATGATGGAAATAAGATTTTCAGAAATCATCATATTTGACTTAGGTACCTAGATGGAGTCCTGAGGCTGGATCACTTTAAGGGAACTGTGTTGTTTGGACTCCTGAGCAACCAGTAAGGTAATAAAGAAGCTGTTTTATGCCGGCTTGGTAAATCTAAGTATTGGAATATTCACCAGCTTTTGGTGGGATTTTCTGCCTCATTCTTTGCAGTTCACCCTAATTGAGTGACCATAGCTGGCCCCCACTGTGACCCTGGTCACACTACGGTAATTGCTTTATAACCTGATAAGACTATATCTCAAGTATATGGTCTTTTTTTTTTTTTTTTCAGCAAAACCGATGGTTTGGTTCCTGTTCAGTGGATTAATGTGGCTGCTCAGCTGGAACCAGGAACTTGGTCTTGTCAGTTAAAAGCTGTTTTGTAGACTGTGTCTGACTTCTTTTTCAGCTATGTCAGGCACTGGGAAATAGGGAGGTAAAAGAGAGAAAAACAGATAAGACAAGCAATCATACAGTCCAATAGACAAGGAGTCAGCAGTTACAAGTGTTGCAGAAAAAAATAATTTAGGAAAGTTTGAGAGTTTGAAAGTTATATTAGAACTAATTTTTATCCTTCTACCTGGAAAATCATGTAGCTCTGTTACCATGAGGTAAGTTTAGGAATAAGAGGGAAATTAAACTTGAAACCTCTGAAAATGACTTCACATAATTTTGCTATGGATAACCTTGTCACCAAGGGCAGCTCCAGACCCCAGCATGCCAAGCATGTGCTTCAGGTGGCAAGCCACAGGGGGCCCTCTGTGGGGATTGTGCCTGCAGGACGTCCGCCGAAGCTGCGGGACCAGTGGACCCTCCACAGGCAAGCCGCCAAAGGCAGCCTACCTGCCATGTTTGGGGCGGCAAAATGTCTAGAGCCGCCCCTGCTTGTCACAGCTTTAAAATCTGAGAACTTAGTTCTGAGAACTTAGTTGGAAGCAAGTGCTGTTGTGGCCCATTAGTGCCAAAGGGGGTGAATGTTTATAGAGTTCTCGATTCTAGCTGTACAGGTTAGCTAGATATTAGACTTAAACCCATCATGGGGCAGTGCTGAATAATGCCTGACTTTGGGCTATTGCAGATTTGTGTGAATTGCACACATTGAGATGGGAGGAAAATGAAACATTTCCCTAGGAGGTTGAATTTTAAAAATAGTGGATGTTTGCAGCTGGCTTGTAATGTTGTAAATCCCTGGGAAAGGGGCTTAGTGTATAGAGTGCAGGTAAGGCAGTCCAGGAGGAAGTGTATTTATCCACATGGATAAAAAATACAATATAAAGTGTTACGTTTAAACCAAAAATTTTCTTCTTCTGTATGGCTTGGGTAAGTAGCAACGATTACAAATTTACATCTAGATTAGATAGCCAGCACATTGCCACAGCAATGAGCTGGTATATGTCCTTCAGTCCCCCTGGCGAAAGAACGAAGGGGACACTCAGATATGATGTACTCCATTGTTTGTGCCTAGTGACCACCGTCACATACAGGTGTTTGCCCATTTTCCATTTAAAGAGGGTATGTCCACATCTCCCATGAGATGTCCTGATGTCAATCTGCACTAGTCTCTCCAACGTAAATCAAAACCCAAATGTTCCTCTACCTGGTCAATGGTGAGCTGCTTGTTTTGAGTGGTCAAAATGCTCCATGTGGCTCTCCATTGAACCTCAGCGTCAAAGTTGAGTATAAGAGTCTTGATGCAGTTCCATAGAGGGCTACGGGATTTTAATCTTGTGTTTGGCAGGTACTGAAGTCATTATGCAACGGGATCCTTGTGTTTGCATTGACATGGTTGAGAAAGCGAGATGTCTGGGCAGCTCTTCACATCTGTGGAGGCTGGATGTGTGATAGGATTGGGAGCCAGTGAACTGGAGTCAATTTGAGCATCCTTGATACTATGCGCATGGTGTTATTCAGCTGAGTATCAAGGAATGTGGTGTGACTGCTGTGAGACCATACTGGTGCACAGTATTCACTAAAATCAACATCCTTGGCCCATGTTGAACTGGATTCCCAGTTCCTGATCATCCAATGTATTTTGTGTCTTCCCTGTATTATCCATCTACTTCAGACTGTAAGATCTTTTCCTCTATATTGACTAAGCACATTGCAGACAGTCAACAAAATCTTTTCTCCCCAGCTGGGTACAGCTGCTATAGGTTTACACTGAGACGACTCAGAGTAAGTAGGAATTATTCATGTAAAACAAAATATTAAAAGAAAAGCAGAATACTGGTTCAAGAATTCAGAATATATCCAGAATCTATTAGTTGAAATCATGTAGCATTGCTACAGCCTTATACTATTCCAGACCTTTGCTGTGTCACTCCTATAGAGCAGAATTACTCACATTCCATTTCTGTTGATTGCTTATTCATTAAATCGCCACTGCTAGGCTGGCTGGTGCCTAACAACAGCCATATTCAGGGAGTGCGACTGCATAACAGATCTACTCCTCCTGAATTAAAGCTAGTCTACATCAGTTACCACTCAGTTATCCAGTTAGTCCTTTTACAGGAAAAGAGGTAAAACACAACAACATTCTTTTGTTCTGGAGCAGATTAGAAAGTAAGATATTGGAGTGATGTAGAAGGATGGTCAGAATAGTCATACACTATTTGTGTCTCTTCTTGCTCAGAGAAAGCAAGAGGATTCCCAATGCAGAGGAGAAACCAGAAATTAAGTGGGACATGACCAGGGTTGGATAGGGCAGCAAATAGAACTCTTAATCCCTTAATCTCCCATTTAGGAGTGTGACTCTCAGGGCTCCCTAAATATATATATATATCTCATTTGCCATGACAATCCCTGGACAGCTTTTCCTCCCCAGACACCTGAAAAGAAACAAAAAAGGTAGGTCACCATTCCAGGTTGTTTTTTCAAAAGCCAAACACATTGCTCCTTGTATATCTCATCACCTCAAACAGTAACGCAGCAGGTTTTATATTTTCTAATCTGATGCAGATATACTTGAATAGCTTTACAGTAATATAAGATTGCAAACCTTCATTTAATTTGAATTAAACGATACCCTTTAAGACCATTTTATATGTTAATGTTAACCTCTTGTCTGTAGTCACCTTACCTCATAGGTAGTGGATGACATTACAGCAGCTCCAATGTTAGTGTTTTTCATCTTTGTTTGGCCTGTATTCTGTTAAATATACTACTTATGTGTACTGGTAGGTGTCTGTGTCGGAGAAATATAGCTCTAATCTCTACTTAAATGTCTCTATTGTTACTAAACAGGCTGCACTGGTAGTTGATGGCGAACAGTCAACTGCTCTCAGGTGCATCTGATCCCTCTCATCTCAGCAGAGATGTCTAGGATTGCATTAGATCTGCTCAGGCAAGTCATCTTCCCTTATAGGTCCCATCTCATCTTATTATCAAAATCTAGGACATCATCTGGTGAAAGTCAGGGTCTAGGTTCATTTTTCGAGGAATGGAAGGTATGCTAGTGTTCCTGTCTGAGTTCAGACATGACTGTTACTTTAGGTTCTTCATTATCCCTTTCCCAGAAAAACTCAGCACTTTCCATGCATCAGCTCCAATTTCTGACAAAATGTCACTACCTCTGTCTTACAGGCTAATTTTTTGGGGTTTGTACTCTAATGTTGACTCCCTTCCCCTACTCCCTCTTCTAGCACTCTTGTTCACTTTAAAATGTCAGTACATGAATGCCTATTTTTGAAAGTTAATGCTGCTGTAGCTATTCATTGCTAAAAGATTACAGTAACAATCTTTGTCCTCAACTATTTTCCTGTTTATTTATGGACAACATTATACTTGGGTAAAGTAATTCTCGTAGTTACTTTTGAGTTTGTGCCACTGAACAAAAAATAACACAAAGTACTATAACAAAACAAGAAATAACCTTGCAACCGACGAAGTGGGTATTCACCCATGAAAGCTCATGCTCCAATATGTCTGTTAGTCTATAAGGTGCCACAGGACTCCTTGTTGCTTTTTACAGATCCAGACTAACACAGCTACCCCTTTGATACAAGAAATAACCTTGTCTCTCCTGTTCAAAAATGACAATGTTAGGGTATTTCTAAAAGGCTGAGCTGAGCACAAATGTTTCTTGCCTATCTCTTGGAAGATACTTTAAGACATTCAGCAAATAACTGAAACAGTAATATAGCTTTCTCTTTTTCAATGAGAGATGACTGAAGTGTGGAGAGAGAGCTCCTTTTTTAAAATCATGTAGCTAAAATAAAGGAAGATGATAAGTAGTGTTGGAGAATTGGTCAGGGAGGGGGTTTGGTTTTTGGAGAGTTGGGGAAAGGTACTTGTATAATAAAAATATAACTTCAGAGAAGTTGGGGCAGGTACCAAACCAGTGACAAAGGGGTTGGATATTGGAGGTAATTTAGCAAGCATATGGGAGACAGACCTAGATGATACAGGAGAGGAGGAAGTAGTTTCCTTAGGAGGTGGACTGACATTAAGAATGTGCTGGGGATAAAAGATAGGGGAACAAAGAAAGTAGATGAAAAGGGAATTATCAGTGGAGAGAGGAAAATACTATAATTAAATAGTGCTGTTGTAGATTGAAAGAAATAAAGGAATTCTTTGTAATTCACTAAGGAATGGGAGTGGGTGGAATATAAGCTAATATTATAGATGTTTGTACTTGAGTGTATGTAACTAGTATGCATACCAGGGGATCTTATTCTCTGTCCCCAAGGCTACAATACTTGTTCATGCACTAAACTGGGGGACTAATATCATTAGACTTCATCTAGAACTCTGAATGTGGATTTCCAGAGGCCACATTGTGTTGGAGCTAGCTTTGGGACTTGTTCAATTTTTGTCTGGTCAATATGTGATAATCCTATTCTCAATATTTTTTTTTCTTGTAACACGGCATGCTGTAAAACAGCATAGATAGCCATTGGCACTAATACTATATTTTGCTCTGAAAAGCAAACTAAGCTAATTTAGCACAGACGTGTTGTAAAGAAGAACTTTATGCATATAAAAAGTGTAGAATTGAACAGCTTGGATACATGACCTGAATGGGGAGAACTGCTAGTGTAAAGTAAGGAGATTCGAAGAAATCAGTGTAGGGTTGCCAGTTTTGGTTGGATATATTCCTGGAGGTTTCATCATATACGTATTCTTTAAAGCTTAAACTTTCATTAATTCCTGGAGACTCCAGGACCATCCTGGAGGGTTGGCAACCTTAAGGTCTAGTCACAAGCACTCTCTCACTTTGACTGAGCTTTCAGAGGATCTGTTGTGATCAGCACCCTACAGCCTCCCCTGAGATCAGAACCCCAGCACCACAGCCATGTTTCATGCCCTCACTTATTCACTAATTTCAGTGGGAAGTTCTGCTTGAAAGTCAACAGCCCATAGACAGGAGAGGTCTGACATAATGAGGATTGCTGTAGGCTGGATCCTCGTGGAGCGTACTGAAATAGAAAGATGCCAGACCTCACTAGCAGCATTTTTAATAGCAGGTACCCCCCTTTATTTTACTTTGCAGAAGGAATCAAAGAGGGCTTCTGGCCAGATGGCAAGAGTGGAAAGAGAAGATAGTTTTGTGGGCATGATGCAAAAGGACTGAGTGGTGCTGGCAGAAAGGTGGCAAGACTAACCATGGGAGAAAAGGGAGAAACTGGTGGCGAAAAAGGGACAGATTGTTAAAGAACATAAAGCGGAAGATTGGAGGAAGGGGTTCAAAACAGGAGAGAAGAAAATCAAAGTTAAGGATTGAAAATATGCAGTAAGTAATAGGAATAGAGAAATGGAGGATAAAAATATCTTTTAGGGGGCTGAAAAAGAGAGAACTGTAATTAAGTTGGATGAGAAAAAGTATGGAGAGTGACAAAACAACTGGATATTTTAAGCTTTTTGAGGCTTTTTGTTCTGTGTTTGTAAAGTACCTAGCACAAGGAGGTTCCTTGCCCATAAATGGGGCCTCTAAGCTCTATAGTAATACAAATTATAAGATTTCAAAAGTATGAAAATAATAGTAAAATTAGTCTGAGGAAAAAAATGGACACAGAAAGATTGAGGAAAAGATGCAACTACATAGGGGCAAGAACAGGGAAAGAATGAAAATTTTATCTTCAAGTATTTGCTGACAAACGTTACCATGTGTTAATACATGCAGTTTGGCTAGTCTGTCTACATATTCTATCTATGTTTGCATTATGATGTGTAGACACTAATATTGAATATATGAGGACTGTAGAATTTGAACCCAACACTGTCCCTCTCCTTTGGGAGAAAATGGAGAAAATGGAAAAAACTCTCTCTATTCCCAACTTGATCAGCTTCAAAACGTTCCAACTCCTCTTCCCCCAAACATGCAAGTTTGAAGTACAACACTGACAGTGATGAGCTGCCAAAATCTTAACAACCGGTTCCCTATAAAAAGTTCTGATTTAAGGGGGGCAGGGGAAGGGAAGGGCAGGGGAAGGGGAAACATACCCGTGGGCCCAGGGGCCCCTGCAGGGCCTGGGGCAAATAGCCCCACTTGCCCCTCCCCAGCAACCCTAGAGCTTGCAGCCCCCTCCCCTCTTATCTTGCCAGCAGCTCAAAGCAGCAGGATGACGCAGGAGCTCAGCTGAGCTGCCTAGCTGGTGCCGGTGGCTGGCCCCGCTGCAGCTGGGGAGAAGCAGGGGAAGGGCTGGGAGAGCCTCAGCCTCCCCAGCTGGGAATCCTGGGAGCAACAGGATGGTCCAGACTGCGGACCGGAGTTCTTTGCCCACTCCCTGGTCCTTTAACAACCTGTTCTCCAAGGAAGTCTAATTTTAGCAAGTGGTTCTTAGGAACCTGTGGGAACCGGCTCCAGCTCACCACTGAACACGGGTCTTATATAGGACTTCGCACATGGTCACACAGAACCTAAAGCAGAAATCAATGGTAATTTTGAGTGGGTAATTTTGCAGGATGGGCTCTGTTGCTAACTAAATGAACTATGTACCAAAGCAAAGAGACTGATTCAATTTACTGTTGATTTATTCATGTTATGTATCTACTTTTAGTGAGGAGAAATATCATTGAAGTTAGGAAATCTAGAGTAGTGTTTCCTTTCACTGAGGGTGAGAATTACTAGGTTTTTTTTTCCCTTCCCCCCGCCTTAATAAACAAACAAACAAACCCTTTATTTCTGTGTTGGGAACTAATTCACACACTAATATAATCTGACCTATCTATGCAAGGACAGTGTATAAGCCAAGTATAGATGTAAAGTTTAGATCCCAAACTTAGGTTTTAAGAATAAGTTGTTATAAAGTGCAATATGAACAGACCTATTTGTCATTTTTCTTATTGTTCAATATTTTAAATGGAATTGAATGTACTCCTCTGTTGTGCCAAAAACCTAAACACACTAATCATACCTTAGTATATGAGAAACTGAAAATGACCAGTCAGTGTCCAGTATCCAAGCAGAATCAAATGCAATAATAAGTACAGTTGCTGTCCCTGGGCCCAGCAGGACCTGCCAGACCACTTTGGGGATGGTGGTGATGGGTAGGGATGATGAAACCTACAAAAATCCTATACCTAGCAAGACATGTGCCAAACAACACCTCAGTCTCTTGTCTGTAATCCTACCGACACTTAAGCGTGTGCTTAATTTTAGGCATCTGACTAGATCCAATTGTCTTCCATGACACTGCTCACATGCATGAAATTAAGCCTATGCTTTAGCATTTGCAGGTTCAGGAATTTGGCTTGTATGTTGCTTTTCCCTATGCCCTGTGTGTTTCGTCTATATGGACTGTATGCTTGTGGGGGCAAGGATCTCTCTTACGTTCTTGGGAATAACAACAATAATGTTGAAAAGTAAAGTCAAATAGGAAAATTTTCACTTTTTAATAATTTCAGGCTTTACTAATAACATAGGTAAGGAAACTTGTAAAGTATAATTATTTTATCTTGATGCTATCCTGTTAACAGATTCTAGGCAAAATGTTTAGTTGCTTAGCAAGAGAAACTAAATAATGGTGATTAATCTGCAAATAAAGGCTCCATCCAATTAAACTGAAGTCAATGGAAACACTCATACTTCACTCAATAGGAGTTGGATTGGGCCCTTATTGTGCAGCTCTCAAATATGAAGTGCATTATTTTAAGAATTAGAAATCAAAAATGATTTTTTAAATTTCATTTGATCCAATTTCAGTACAGAGATAAGGTGGATGAGGTAATATCCTAGGATCTACATGACTACAACATTAATTTCATTAGCATTATTTAAATCATTATAATGGTTGACTAGAACCTGAAATGAATCATTTACTTACCAAAAAAAAAAAAAGCTACAAGGCTATCAAACTAAAATTCAAACTTTCTTCCTCAGGGAATCATACAGACCCTACAAATTTATCCAGAGATTTTCTCACTTAAATTGCTTCAAATGATCAAACATATAAACCTTAGGGCAACAGCCTGTTTGTGATCCAATGGCATCTCCTTTTCGGAAGCTCCAAAGGATTTAGAATAAAGAGTATCTCAGGAAATCAAACTACTGAAGTTCTTTAGGGCATCATTCTGGTTAAAGTCCCCGGCATCGCTTCCATCTGACTTTTGTTATATGGTGCATTTTTTAACTAATGTTTCCTCCCCCGCCCCCTTTTTTTTGGTAGTTGCTCATGCAAAATCCTTCATCCCAAACTCCCTCACTCATGAGTCCTAATACGTATGATCATGTGGACAAAGTTCATATTACAAAATTGTGTTGAGGGGGAAAAACAAGCAAAAAAAGGCAGAACTTATTCTGTAATCATCAATTTCCCTTCTCACCAAACTTATTCTCTCCTCCACCACCCCTAAATCTCACATAATCTCCAATCCTGCAAATACTTAAACACACTGGATAGTCTCACTGAAGTCAATAAGTCTACTGGCCATATGTAAGGTTAAAGGGGTGCATAAATCTTTGCTGGATCAGGACATATGGAGTAATGCAAAATTGTTTCACTAACAAAAATTAGTTCACACACCAATCAAAATTGACAGCCTTGAAAGGAGAATTGCCCCATGCTAACTTTCTGTTTTGTAAAACTCCAGAGATTATATGATTAACCTGTGAAGTGTTTTTAGATAAATCTCTCAAGGCTAAGCTTGACTTTAGGCTTCCTATTTTTAAGAAGTTTTGAGTGAGATGTTTTTACAAGAGAGAAAGGTGAATGATGCTGTCATGCACAAGAAATATTTAGAGTTTGCAGACTTCATAACATCTGCCCTCGTACACTCTGGATAAATTCCTGGTTCCAGTGAAGTTAATGGCAAAACTCCCATTGACTTCAATGGAGATAAAATGTCACCCAGTTGGATACAAATATAATAAATAAATATAGAGTAGGCAATATTCTTTTGATCTCAATAAGCGTAATTTTGACATCAATAAAAACAACTAGTTTGCCATGGAGTATCTGCCATGGAGTATTCTGTGGCATACCCTTCAGTTTAATTTAAAAAAAAAGGAATTATCAACTGGACCCATTAAAATATCAGTTTGTGGACAATGAAATTGATATTTATTATGCACTGAAGCTGTAAATTAGATATTAATTATTTTCAAGAACCAAGTTCTTCATAACACAGCACAACATGTGCATTCTCTCTTTTTTCATCTTCAGTGTGATTATTTTCCAGACAAGTTCTCTACATCTTACATCAGAAGAATATATCCTAGATAGCATGCTTTGAAACATAACTTTGTTACTGTATACCAAACAGTGCAGGTTTTACATTAGACCTTTAGCACTAGAGCTTGTGATCTTGCCTTTTTCTGCTTTGCATTATTTAGTTTTCCTATATTTATATCAGTTTATCCGATGCCTAGAAATACCAGTTTTCTATATGCATTAGTACAGCAACCCAGAAATAACCATTAAGGAAAAGTGAATATACTGTATTAGCAGACCCTCCGAGAGAAATTAGTAATAATAAAAATTAGTTAGATGAACTAACGTACCACGTTATAGATGTAAAACAGTTAGCTAAATCAGTTTGTTGTGTGGCTTAGTGTAAAAGAAGAAGTCAGGGGAACACTTGGACTGGCCACTCCAACTTTAAAAGGTGACCAGGAAATGGCAGGGATGGCCCCATGATACCCTGGGTAAAATTTTCAAAAGTGCCTGAGTCACTTAGGAGCCTAAGACCCATTTACTTTCAGTATAACTCAATAAGTCACTCAGGTGCTTTTGAAATTTTTCTCTTACCTTCACTGCATTCTGCTCCATACCTCAGCATGAGTGACATCAAAGCAACTGGTGTTGTAGAATTTGAACTAACTCACATTACAGTCAGTGGGAATCTTTCCATTTTCTTTAATGAGAGTTGGATCAAGAGCAAAATGTTTACAATTTTTTTTCAGCTGATACCATCCTCCACCCTATATCAGCACACAGCAAATGTTAGCTGGTAGCTTCTTCTTACCCATGCTTCACAGGAGTCCATGTCATGACTGATATCCATAATGCACTCTATGGCTACATACATGGTATATTTCCCTATGCTATAGCACAGTTACTTATGAGAAAGCCTTCTATATGTCAATTATATGAGTGTCATATGCCATTTTATATCACCTGCCTGATGTTTGTGACCAAAAAATTGACAAATATCAAAGAGTTAATAAATGTAGTATTTAATGCACTATGTAAAATGGAAAAAGGTAGTGTTAATGCAGCACAAAGACTGAGGGATGGATTTTCAACTGCCTGGCAGCTTGTTCAGTCAGCAAAGTGAGAGTAAAACATTACAAAACCAGAATGGTAGTAAAATGACTTCATAGACTTCAAAGCTACAGAGAGGTTTCAGAGTAGCAGCCGTGTTAGTCTGTATCAGCAAAAAGAACAGGAGTACTTGTGGCACCTTAGAGACTAACAAATTTGTTTGAGCATAAGCTTTCGTGGGCTACAGCCCACTTCTTCAGCTGCATAGAATGGAACATACAGTAAGAAGATATTTATACATACAGAGAACCTGAAAAGGTGGAAGTACCCATACCAACTGTAAGAGGTGAATTAATTAACAGTCACTCTGAAAACTTACATGAAGAAAAGTGAAGGTTCCCTCAAAATCTTAAACTCTGCACATAATAAATAGTTGGTATTCTAGATTATTGTTTATCCTATTGAACGTCTACATTAGAATGTATACATATCGGTGTGTGTGTGTGTAATACATATTTTATCTCACACACAACTTTCAGAGCTTAAATTACTGTGGAAACCATAACTGAATTTTGTGACTTGTGTGATTATATATTTAATATTGTACTAAGATATGTTATATGCATACAAAAGGGTATAAAAGAGCAAAAGCTGTAGTACATGCTATCTCTCCTTCAAAGTTTGTAGAAGCTCATTACTGCAGCTCTACAAGGTCACTCTCAGAATCTGGTGGCTACGCAAGTAGATATCTTTCTGGATGTTAATGCTGCTCTCAGCATTTTGTGCCTGTACTTCCTCACTCAGGGAGACAACACATCTCTTAAGAGAACTATGTCCAATGGGAGGGATAAATTAGGCAGCACCATAGCATTCTAGGCTCTCTGGCTTCCTCTTGCAGATTGTTGGGTTTTTAAATTTGTATTTTTACTACACATATGATAAACAAAAATAAGTTAGATGAGAATCAGAGAATGCTATATCTGAAGGCTGTGTAAGTGCAGAAGTAGAAGTAAATTACATCATGGTGTACTATATGAGTGCTTACTGTTTCTTTTTTTTTTAATGTTAACACTGTTAATTAGTCTAGATAGACTTTCCCTCATCCATCTAATCTTGGACAACAAACTGATAATATCTAATATCTTGCACAACATTGATTGACTTGAACTTATTATCTGTGGAATCTAAAGTGGTGATCAATTGATTTACCATTTCGTAAAATCCTGCATATTTAAACTTGTGCTGCATTATTTATAGAATCTATCATTTATCCACTGTGTTTTCAGTAGCACAGCTTTAACATTTCCACAGTTGTAATGATGACTGTTGGTACAGTTAGTAGATTTAGGATAAGCTTTTTGCACACTGCCAACATTGTGTTCTGCTATACAATTCATCTTGTGGGTTGATTCACCTTTAGTAACTATGTCTAGGAAGTATCCAACATTCTAGAGCTATGGAAGTATTGAGAATGTAGAATAAATTTACTTGTGAATGGTTTGAAATTCAGTAGTATAGAATTTGGATAGTCTATTGTATCAGAGGGGTAGCCGTGTTAGTCTGGATCTGTAAAAGCAGCAAAGAATCCTGTGGCACCTTATAGACTAAAAGACGTTTTGGAGCATGAGCTTTCGTGGGTGAATACCCACTTCCTGAGATGCATCTGAGGAAGTGGGTATTCACCCACGAAAGCTCATGCTCCAAAACGTCTGTTAATCTATAAGGTGCCACAGGATTCTTTGCTGCTGATAGTCTATTGGCTGTTCTAGATTCTAGTCTGGTCCTTGGAGCCCTTTCGGATAGTCCTCAGGAAAGCTGGAATAAAGAATGAAGTGGAGAAATCAAGGGATTGATATCAAGAGATTGATGTGGAAGGTGGTCTGCAAAATGAGAATGAAAAACCTTCTAGTCACAGCCTGTAGGAAGGAGCTGTAATGGCTCATCCTCACTTTACAGGAAATGCAGCATTTCTCAGAATTTGGCCTATATTAAGCTTCAGTTGCAGGAGTCTGGTATTTGAAAAATGATTTTATTTATTGCATTGTTGTACAGTGCCAGAGCAAAAGTATTGGCTCCAATCCTGCAAACACTCGTGTTTAACTATATGCGGATGAGTACGGCAATTGAGTTCAATGGGACTATTTTTGTGATAAGTTAAGCATATGTAAATATTTTGTGATCAGGACTGTTAATGTAATTACTATATTAACTCTGAAAGTCATCTTCTGGATGTAAAATAGCACTACTTAAATTGTAAGCAATTGCAATTGACGCACCTAGCACGACAGGGTCATGTACAATGATTAGGGCTCCTAGGTGCTATTGTAATATACTTAATAATATTCCCTAGCTCCAGTTAGGAACTGCTCTATATTATCTATTTAAAGGGAACACTACGAGGTTAAAAATACCGTGTATTTAAAATAAAGTCTTTGAATTGGGTGTAAAGGTCTGTTTGGGCGGGTTCCTTTGCGGAATCGGGACCTCTCTTCCTATTAACAACGCCTGACTGTTACTGCGGGAAGAGCATCCACCCCATCTTCCCTTTGTGGTACTCATGCCCGTGGTCGGCGTGTTGCATCGTTCTCCCGGGCGAGGGTGCAAACAGACTAGCCTGCGGTTTGCTGTTCATAGCCAGTTTCATACAGACTACGAAAAGGCGAGTTGGTTTATTCTTTACTAAACACTGGGGGAGGGACTAGGCTGTTTAGAAAAAAATGTTTCAGGTGGACTAGCCCCTCCCCCCAATGCTGGAAATCCTTGTATCAGCTGTAGCGTCTTTAGGGCAGACGCCCGGGATGCGAGTGGCTGTTCTGCCGGCTGGGGCTGGGACTGGGACAAGCTGCAGGGGCAATTGTATTCACGTATTTGTGCTGCACCAGCTCCTGAGCCGGGCCGCGCGCAGCGTGGCATTAACGAGACCAGGCGGCCCAGGCTCGCCGCCTCCCACCCTATCAGGTGCTCCGGGGAAAGCAGCTCGCGCCGGCCGCCGCTGTCTGTCCGGCTCCCCGGCGTGCGCGCGCGCGCGCCCCCCAGCCCGCCCAACTCTCTCCGCCCGGGCGCGCGCCCCGCGGCACTGTCGGGGGCGGTGGGGCTAGTCTCGGGAGCGCGCCTGCCTGAGCGCTTTGCGCCAGCCAGCCGAGTGGGGAGGAGAGCCAGGGGCTCGCCGCGGGAGGTGCGCGCCTACCACCGTCCCGAGCGGGGCCGCAGCCACCCGTGAGTAACCCCCGCGGCCGCTGGGGGAGCCTGGGGAGCAGCCGCCGCCTCGCCGCGCCCTGCGGCAGCGGGGAGAGGCGGCGCCGCTGCAGCGCCGGGCATGGGGAGCCCGCGCCCCTCCGCCTCCCGGTGTCCCGCTCCGGCTGCCCCCAAATGCCCAGGCAGCCCGGCGGGCGCAGGCTTAGCTCAGCCCAGCCCAGCCCCGCCAGCTGGACCGTCCCCGCCGGGCTCCTGGGGCTGCGCGGGGCGGTCAGCGGGGCGCCTTGCTCCGGGGCGGCTGGCGAGCCACACCGGCTTCCCGTCCAGTCCCGTCCCGTCCCCCGAGGTCTGTGTGCGCCGTGGCCGCGGGCTGCATGTAGCGATGTAAACACACCCGCCTGCAGGGGCGTGCGCACGGCGGGGTGTGCTGCCCGAGCTCCCGGGGCGTGGGTGCCTGTGCGGCTCCCGAGCGTGGCCCGAGCCCTGGCCGCACAGGCTCGCTCCCGCCGGGGCAGCGCTACAGGTGCGGGCCGGGAGGGCTGCCTGGGGCCGGCCGGGGCGCGGTCTGCGAGGGACAGGTTGCTGGAGCTGCGCGGGGGCCGGTGTGCGGTGTCCGGCTGGGGGCGCGGGGGACGGGCTTGATTCTGGGGCTGGGAGAGTCTCTCCCATCCCTGCTGCCCCCGCCCGGCCGTGGCCGGAGACGCTGCGCGCGTCGCGCTCCTTCCCCGCTGCCCGGGACCCGGCCCCGCACGCTGAGCCGGGCAGGTCGCCATTTCACGCGCAGAGAAGGGGGCAACAGGCTGCCTGCTTTGCGGGGCGCCCTCGTCCCCTGCCTCTGGCAGGCCGCCTTTTCTCACCCGTGCACGTCAGTCGATCGCCAGTGCGCAGAGGCGAAGGACAGGAGCTGCCTCCCTTGGCTCAGGCAGGCCGCTGTAGCTGCTGCCCTCTCCTCCCGCACCCCTGCTTCTGTCTCCCTGACAATACACGGAGGGAAGGAGCTGTCTATGCTGAAGTAGCAAACTGCCTAGCATTAGGGTTGAAGAGCCCCATGCAAGCTGCTAAACGCTTTTTCCTGGCTGTAGAGCAGTTTTCTGATGAGTACTGAGCTTATTGCTGGGGGATCATTCTCTGCTACTAAAGCATTAGTGAATTATCAATAGTTAGTGCTAGTGTTTCATCTGAGCTGTATCCTATTATACAGATGGACATTAGAATTAGACCATCACAATCTAGTTTAATTTGAAACCTGTCAAATATGTAATTGTAGTTTGAGAGTGTACAGTGTAGTCCATAGAACTATTTTATTTTTAACCCAAAAATGCCCTGCAGCTCCATCAATAACTGCCTTTCTGCATTTTCCTTGTGGTTAAATTTATATGCACATATTGGTAAATACTGTATATGCTATAATTGGTTGCAAGAGCTTAACGGTAAATAGATATTGACATGTTCATCTGCCCAGTTTCTCTGCTTCTTCCCTTTTAATGGTAACTGGCAGAAAATGAACATAAAGTCTGTGTGGCAAATGTATTTACCTTATAGTTAAAAAGTAATAATTAACCTGACCGTAATCTGCTACTATACCATTGAGCACAAAAGGTTATTTTTGAAGTGTTGAATGTGTTTCAGTCAAGGCCTTGGAGTTAAATAGGAAGTTATAGCTGATTATCCAAAAAAATTTCACAAGACTTCCAAGCTGTTAAAAATTTAAGACAATATTGTGCTTCAGTCATATCTCCAGTGCTGCTCCATATTGGTCATCCTATTAAGAAAGGTAGTGCAATACTTTTCTTTGGTGTTTGTATTATAAAGGACATACAAATGGAGTGAGACCGTAGAATGGGAGTCTAATACTGTCAGGGATGTGAATTTTTCCTGTTTACATAGGGTCCAATTTTGCACTCTTTACTCAGACAAAACCTTTTGAGTGAGGCAGTGAAAATTAGCTCTTTCCTTATGGTGTTCCTGTTCTTCAGCCTTGTAGTATTTTCTTCTCTGTTTTGCTTTTTAGACTAAAATTATAAATGTGTTTAGTATATAGTGTGGAACAGTGGATAAAACTTTAAAACCCAGTCCTGCACTCATTGAAGTCAATGGTAAAACTTCCATTAATTCCAGTAGCTGTATGATCAACTTCATCTTTTCCAGTTGTTCGACATAATTAACATTACACTTTGAAACTGAAATCAATAGGCTAGGCACAGAGCTGGGGCACTGCTCAGTGTCAGTAGGCACCTGACCCTCATTTTAGATTTCAGTTCTCTATATGTGCTGAGAGAAAAATCTCAAACTTTGGTCAACACTATAAATATGTGAGCTGAAAAATGGAAGAAATTGTTCAGATAATAGAATATTGATGCAAGAATTTATTTGACAATCAATTTGCAGGGGCAACAGACATTTTATTTTTAATTAAAACTATTTTATTTCTTATTACCATGTATTTGAGGTGGGTTATAATATAAGCATTTCAGGGAAATCTATATGCAATTGATTGATGGCTGTGCTCATTTTAAAATGTTTAATTACCAAGCAAATGACTTATTGTTAAACAAGTGAATATTTTAATACAAATAACAAAAAACAAATATTTCAAGTCAGAAATATCTGTGAAATGATATCTAATCTGATGTAAAATTAATGTAAATATAGGGGTTTTTTTTTATGCTGAGGCCATTAAACTTAAATATTACCAGCTGGGAGAATATGTAGGGTAAGAGTCTGATGCCCTTACTATGCAGTTAGTCTCACTAACCTCAGTGGGAATACTGGCAAAATAAGAGAACACTCATCCTGAGTAAGGGCATCAGAATCTGACCATTAATTAGCATGTTTTATCTCCAGTGTGGAAAACATTGTCTAATTAATATTAATTTTGTGATTGTTAGAGAGAAGGCTTGTAAGCGAGAAAAGGATAATAGTGTAAACATTCAGGTGGATGTTTACTACTTTGCTGGTACTGCTAGCCTGCTGTGTTGGGGTATTGCCTTCTATTGTGGACTCTGCAAAGATGACAGCATAAGATTTAGTTAGAAGATCATAATTGTTCAGTATCAGAAGGGTAGCCGTGTTAGTCTGGATCTGTAAAAGTAGCAAAGAGTCCTGTGGCACCTTATAGACTAACAGACGTTTTGGAGCATGAGCTTTCGTGTGTGAATACCCACTTCATCGGATGACATGCATGACAGTTTACATAATTGTTCAGGAGGATTAATAGGAGAGTGGCAGCATCACCCTAATTCACTTGTTTTATTGGTGTGTAGGATTCAAATTTCAAGTCATCAAAGGTGATTTTTTTTTAAGCCAGAGAAGTGAATCTCTACAGTTACTATTTGAATACAAGAAATATTGAGTCCTAAAAAGGCTAATTGGCCTATTACACAGATTAAACTACTGAATAAATACCAAAAAGCAATGCTAAATAAATCTGTTTTGCATATCTGTAGCTCTATAGTTTCCCCTATGAGATTATTTTACCCTATGTTTTTGTATTTAATCTTTTGTTTTTCTTGGCTGTCAGATAAAGCCAAATACAATAGAACCAGACCTTGTTATTAAGTGGCATTAAGACAGGCTGGTAACAATTCTTATTGCATGTATGTTTACATTCTGTGTTATGTACAGAGCAGGAAAGAAATGGAAAGCAACATTGAAAAATATATATATCCCAGGAGTGTAAACTGAGAGAAAGAAGTAGCAGGTCATCTGCTCTGCAATATGCAATGGGTTTGATATTGCCTTCTTGATAGTATGTAAAAAACTGAATCTATTTTCTCTATAGTAGTGATTGCTGAATTTTAAGATAGCAAGCAAATAGTGCCTATTGTGTATCACATTAAAGATATTGTCAGTTTATGTATACATATTTGATTTATATTGTATATTTACTATTCCTACTATTATTTAAAAGATATTCTAAGCTTTAGTACATTGTTCTTTAAGATTGAAATGATGCTCCTTAAGTTTCATCATACTGTTTGTTGCTCAGTAAAGCATAGTTGCAAACTAGCTATATTGCATTCTTCTGAACCACTGAAGGCTGGCTGAGCTTTTCCGTTATTTACCTCAATAGAAAACTGAGAGAGAAAAAATGAACAAAGGAGGTCTGTTTTGCCTGTCCCACTTGCTGGGTTGTTGTCTGTGCCCTTTTCAGTGAAGGAGGGGGTACAGCTGGGTCAGAGTTGAAGAACACTAAAAGGGGAATTCAGCTCTCATGTCAAAAATTTGAATGATAGCTTAGTTTGAGTGCTGAGTGAGTTTGTTTGAATTGAAAAAAATTGTATTTATGAAAGCTATAAGTGACAGATGGTGGACCAACAGAGCGCGCTACATAGTATAGCAAGAAATGTGTTCAGTCCCTGATTAAAATGCTCAGTAAACATCGAGCTATCTGATGAGATTTTTAAGATTGTTAGTAGTGATGCTAGACACTGTGCAACACTAGACATTTGATTGTGTGAATTAAGGGCAAGCCCTTGCAGCTGGCATACATTCAGATTTACTTGTCTAGCCTAATTGCATTGCAAATATTCGTCTTGACCACTCTTCAGCCTTCCTCTTGTAGTGCTTGTTGAATACATACAGAAATGTTCATCTGGATCTTCTATTACTTCCTGTGTTGTTTCAGTTTTGAAATGGTTCAATTCATAATGTGATTACAGCTTTCTCCTTGTTAACTTTTTGTATGAAGCATAACAGCTTGAATTATAAAATGTTCCTGTAAGAGCTCACAGTACCCCTTTTCTGCTTTATGCAACTATATTTAGCATTTGATCCAAAATCATTCAGATGTGTGCAAAAAAACAAGTCAAATGAGGAAAAAGAACAGTTCAGAAATAAAGACGTGATAATTTTAAAAAACAGCCGCATGAGAAATGAGTTTGCCTTTCCAATTGTCAATTAAACAAGACACAATTAAGACTAACTTGGCTTCTCTTCTGTTTTTTTTATAAGTCTAAACATAAGATCTCAGAATTGTGGTGAGGCATAAGGAAGAATAAGTTAGCCCTAATTATGTGGTGTTTGCCTGCACCATTAAAATATATTGAGACCTTTTTATTTCAGCTGTTTCTAAATATAGTTATTGCTGTAGTTGTTTAATATTTTGCCTTGGAATAAATAGAATTGATGTGTAACTTAATTGCTGGATAAAGTAATATCACTGATCTGTATTCAGATCCTCATTTTAGACAATGTCCCAAATATGAATATATTAATTTTAAAACATAATTATCCTAGAAAGGGGTTACTAAGATGCTTATAAAAATTAGAGTAGCAAGATCTTTCACTGTTACAGCCATTGTTTCTCATTTTCTCCCTTCCCCTCAGTATCTCGCCATTCCTGTTTGTTGACATCAATGCTGTTTGTTTAATTTAGATTGTAAAAAATACTCTGGGAAGGGACCTGTCTTTTTTTTAAGTGGTCAGTAACATACCATTTACACCAATAGAAAGATCAGCAAAACATTTTTTAGCTAAAACACCACTAAAGAGACATTTAATAGCGTAAATTCATTAGATTGATTGACGGACTAATCAAAATTTGCTACAGGGTTTGGACAGATTAAGGTACAGTATATGACCAGCAGATGCACAAATTAACTTCACACAACGTTTTGTGACTGAAAACTCAATGGTAGTGTTACCTCACCTGTAAGGATGGAGCATTTAACAGAAGGCACTGAGTGATGACAACTTCTTCTCCTGCTATTCTCACTGCGGATATTACTGTAATATGGAAAGTGTGGTGTATGTAGAAAGGAAAGCCTGAAAAAATTGGTGGGTAGAGAACAAAATCTATTATGTGAAAAGCTGTCACCTAAATGAGAGAGTCAAGGGCAAAAAGTTTTGGAGGCTTGAATAGAAAGTAGCAATGAAAGTGAAAGTTTTTGATGGAGCATTGAGAGTTGAATGTATTGAAGACAAACATACACCTTTTGGAACCAATTGGTATGTAAGATTGTGGTATGAATTGGAGCAACAACAGTGGAAAAGATAGCTAGTACAGATGAAAGTGAAAGATAAAATAGATCAGGAGGGAAGGCAGAATCCTCAGAAGTTTAGAAGCAGAAAAGATTAGTTACTTGGAGAAGAAAAGTAGAAGGAATAGAAAATAGGAGCTCTGCATGCTAACCTCGCCCCAGGCACCGGCTTCGCACTCCCATTGGCTGGTTCCTGGCCCATGGGAGCTGGGGGTGGGGTGGGGGGTTGTGGTGCATGCAAGCGAGAGCTGTGAGGAGCCACTTCTGCGCCTCCACCTAGGAGCCGGACCTGCTTCTGGCCACTTCTGGGATGCAACGTGGTTTGTGGTGCCAGGACAGGCAGGAAGCCTACCTTATCCCCTCCTCTGTGCTACTGATTGATTTGAGAGCTGCTGAAGGTAACCCTGCACCCCAATCCCTTGCCCCTGAAACCCAGAGACCCTTCTTGCACCCCAAATCCCTCATCCCCAGCCCCACCCCAGAGCCTGCACCCCCAGCCCAGAGCCCTAACCCCCTCCTTCATCCCAACCCTCTGCCCCAGCCCTGAACCCCCCCAAACACAGAGCCCCCTCCTGCACCAAACCCCTCATCCCCACCCCAGAGCTTGCACCTCTAGCCCAGCGCCCTGACCCCCTCCTGCGCCCCAACCCCATGCCCCAGCCCAGAGATCCCTCCCATACCCTGAACCCCTCATTCCCGACCTCAACCCTCTGCCCTAGCCCTGAGCCTCTCCCACATGCTAAACCCTTCATCCCCAGCTCCGTTGGGTCATGAACATCAACAATTTTCTTCAACTGGGTTGCCAGAAAAAAAGTTTGAAAACCACTTGTGATGTTGCAGTCTATATGGTTTTATAAAAATATGCTAAAGAGTGAATATAATGTAACTTTGGAATATGCTTCATGCAAAAGGTCTCTTGTAAGGTATCATTACAAAGCTTATAATCTACTGAGTGTGATCATCCTATTTGTATAAATGTACCACTCTTCTATCTGAAACTAGAAATATGAAATATAACTCTGAGGGCCTATTGTAATTTTGCAAAGTGTGGGCCATTAATGGTGGTTTGGAATCTTGATGACTTCCATTAACCAGGACAGTTGTCTGCAGATGGCTGTGTTTTACCTGTAAGTCTTCCTGTATATGTGTGTACTGGCAAGTGGGCAATGAAGTCTTGCATGTCACCTGAACTGGAATCTATCTTTAACCTGGTGTCTTTCCATTGAGAGGGAGGGGGTGGAAACCCAGAGAGGGACAAAGGATTCCTGCTCCATGCAAAAGATTATATAAATGAGTGGAATGGAACAAAGGGGAGGAGCCGTGATGAAGAATCCCCAAGCTACTGCCTGAGCTGGAACAAGAGCTCTACCAGGGGAACGAATTTGTGCCCAGGCCTGGAAGGTGTCCAGTCTGAGGAAAAACTTACTAAAGCATCTCTGAGGGTGAGATTATCTGTATTCAGTTTGATTAGACGTAGATTTGCATGTTTTGTTTTATTTTGCTTGGTGACTTACTTTGTTCTGTCTGTTACTACTTGGAAGCACTTAAATCCTGTTTTCTGTATTTATTTAATAAAATCACTTTTTTTACTTTATTAATTGACCCAGAGTATGTATTAATACCTGGGGGAGCAAACAGCCATGCATATCTCTCTATCAGTGTTGTAGAGGGCGAACAATTTGAGTTTACCCTGCATAAGCTTTATACAGGGTAAAATGGATTTATTTGGTTTTAGGCCTCATTGGGAGTTGGGCATCTGAGTGTTAAAGACAAGAACACTTCTGTTAGCTACTTTCGGGTAAACCTGCAGCTGTTAGGGGATGTGATTCAGACCTGGGTCTGGGTTTCCAGCAGGCTAGCGAATCTGGCTCAAACCAGGCAGGGCACTGAAGTAGTAAGTTGACAGGGCAGAAAAGTAGGGGCAGAAGTAGCCTTGGCACATCGGGTGGCAGCTCCCAAGAGGGTTTCTGTGCTCCAACCCATCACACCACTGATTTAGACAGGCTCTCCACAGCATTGTGTGTGGCCCTGGTCTTGACACTTTTTCCTTCCCCGGCATGATCCTTGGCTAGTTGGGCTTGTGAGGGGGTATTTGGAAGGACAGCCTGCCGCTGTTATCAGCCAATACAGCAATTGAGGATACTTCCCCACCCAGAGCTGGGACTTTTAGAGACTCTTCACGCTGCTCTGGCATTTTTAGCTAGCATATAGGGGCTGGAGTGAGGTTGACGATCTGACTCAAGTCAAAGTCAATAGAAAGATTTGTCTGACATATTATAATGTACCCATCGCTACAATATATAGGTGGCCATAAGTGTTTGTCCTTCTGTTTTCAGAAGGGAATTTCAGCTACTGTGTGCCACATGTGAAGGGGGTTCACATACTTTTCCCTTCTCAGTTTGATTGGGATGGAATATTTGAAGCCAACCCATCATTCAAAGTTATTCTCCCTAGTTTTATCTTTAAATCTTGTGGCAACAGAATTTCTCAGACCATGACTTGGTTACCTTTTATAAATCTAAATGAATAAATATAGTCTGGCCAGGAAATAGAGCTTTAAGTGTCTCGTTAGGCAACTGTATTTGAAAAATTTTGACCACTTAGAAAATGTTGTTGTGGAGGAAGCTGCATAGTCCAGCAGCAGGTTTAGAATGGAGGAGACAGAATTGAGAAGAAGGTGCCTGTAGCAACCAGAAACTAGAAGGAGGCTGGAAAAAAGCAAGGAGGAATCAGAAAGATGGGGTCTTGGAGGAGAAAGAAAACTGAGAGCAGAGACAATGGGCTTGGAACAGAGAAGATGAAAATTCAGTTCATTAAGGTGTGAGGGAGAAGACCGATGAGATGCTGACAGTAGACAAAGGCCAGAAAGGTGAGAGAGGAATATACTTGAGTTTTATCAATGGTACAAAACAAATTGATATACGTTTTGACACATTCTGGGTAATTTTCCTTAAATGGTTTTTTTAAAACAGTTCTGTATATTTTTTTAAAACATTTACAATAATTGGAAATATTTCTTTAGGGTTTCACAAAACCTAAACCCCTGTGATCTTCTGTTTCAAGTGCTGTATATTTAAAAAGCAAGCATGAAAGTAATGGGCACCTACAAGAGAGACATTAATATTAATGTGGGATTTTTTTCTTAGTTGAATTGAAAGTTGAGCTAGAAGCATTTTGATGTGCAAAATAGCAAGCTTGCTCTAGGCCAGGGAAGAGTTCAGAGGAACCTTCATAGGGTGGAACATATAACCTGGTTTTATCATCCCTTCTTAACTGTATGTATGTAATCCAGGGCCAAATGGAAACATAAAAAAATAAAACCTAGTGGAGTTTCCGTGTAGTAAAACAGCAGTTGAATAAAGGAATACTTTTATACAGTAAATTATATAAAAAATAAATGCAATTAAGTAGAAATATTAAATATTTCAAAACTCATATGTGATGGATAAAACCTGGACCTTTTTAGAGTAGGAATTACAAGCCCTTAGGAATGTTTGCAGTTTAAAATACCAGTCTTATTTACATAGTCAGCAGCAAACCATGTAAACACAAAATGCTTCCAGAAATACAAAATGCAAAACCATGATTTCTTGTAAAAACATCAAAGCACTGGTTTTATGAATGGCACAATTAACTGCCAGTCAGAACTTATCTGGACTGCCAAACAGAGCAAGTTGGTGCAAGAACTCACTGTAGCAGAATAGTACTAAATTTCTTAAAGCATGTATTTATTTAAAATGTAACTTAATCACACATCTGTTGTTCTCTGCAGGTCAGTTAACATGAACTGGCCACTGACTAGTTAGTTTCTTGATCCAGATTGTCATGGTTATGCATCAAATCCATATTGGGGCTAAGTTTTTGAATAAAGAAAATTGATTTATGGAGAGGTAAAAACAGCTGTGTAAGAGTAGTGAAGGAGAGCAATTGTTTAGAGTGATCCAAAATGGTATAACTAGGAGAAACTAGATTCAATTAAGCAAAGGAAAGCTTGTTCTGAACATCAAAAAAATCTCTAATTTGTATTAGTTTCCCAAGGCAAATGATGGAAGTTCTGCCACCAGAGTCATTTACAAATGGCCAGGACAAAACACTAGGAAACAAGTGTACACAGATAGGGAGACTGAGAAACTTAATACCAGCTACATTTTTGTTTTTCCCGCTCTCATTTCTATAATTCTATGATGATTGAAATGTGTAACACATGTGCAAGCCTGTGCTCGCAAAAGGAGTTTGTGTGGATGCACTTACACTTTGCCATCAGATCTTTTATTTGTTCTGTCCTGGCTTCTTGCCTCTGCTGCTTATTCAATTTGGGAATCTTAGAGCGACTTACTGATTAAAATATATAGTATATATTTTGAGTTTGCTGGTTTCAAGTTTTCTTTTTTCCTTGGCTCCAGATGGGGTTTGGAGCACACAACACGATAGATTACTTTGATCCATATCTCTAAATTGCAGGGAAGGGATAACTCAGTGGTTTGAGCATTGGCCTGCTAACCCCAGGTTGTGAATTCAGTCTTTGAGGGGGCCACTTAGGGATCTGGGGTAAAAATCTGTTTGGGGATTGGTGCTGCTTTGAGCAGGGGGTTGGACTAGATGATCTCCCAGGGTTGGGAGGGACCTCGATATTCTATGAAATCTTTTTTGAACATGTCAGAAAGCACTTAGGTTCTTTTGTATCCTCATTATTCCATCATAGGCTTACACTTGCATCTTCTTTGGTAGTACTGTGACATTACCAGGATACAGTCTGGACTGATGGACACCTGTGTCCTCTCAATTCTCCAACCTGGGGTGCCTTTTACACTGTTTCTCTGTGAGAGCATTTACTCCTGAACTGCCCACACACAGCCTCCAGTATGTAAATCACTCCCAGTTATATTGTATGAGTGCTATAGCCAGCCACTCATGAATTACATTGCAGAGTGATACCACCAAATTCCCAGTCCCAGACTTGCCCCCCGAAATGTGTATCTTACTACTGCTCAGCACTCTCATGAACAATGCAAGCTCATATAAAGCCTGTCATTTTATTAACAGAAAATGGTATGCACAAATCCTGTTATCTCAGATGGAGTTTCCCAAACACTGGTTAAGACAAAACAATAAATCAAGTTTATTAACTACAGAAAGAAAAAAAATTAAGTGATTTCAAGTAATGAGGCATAAAAGTAAAACTTGGTTACAAGAAAATAAAAGGTACAAACCAACTAAAGCCTAACTTAACAAGCTAAATGAATTCAAAGCAAAGGGTCTCTCTCACCACATGCTTCAGCAGTCTTGCTGGCTGGAATCCTTTCAGCCAACACTCCTCCCCCAGTTCAGAGTTACTTTCCTTGTCCTTCCGGTGGTGGTGATGCCATACACAGAGAGAAAGGGAAGAGTATTTTGGATCA
Source organism: Gopherus evgoodei (assembly GCF_007399415.2). Lineage (NCBI taxonomy): Eukaryota > Metazoa > Chordata > Testudines > Testudinidae > Gopherus > Gopherus evgoodei. The sequence goes on along the minus strand of NC_044322.1, from coordinate 313,236,809 downwards.
TCTGTTCCCCTTACAGTTCGCTCTTGTTTCCATTTTTTCTTTGAAAATCCTTTCCCTCTGGGGTTCAGGAGACAAAGTCAATGGGGATGGGAACCTCCAGCTGTTCCGTTGCCAAGATGTAAATTTCTTGCTCACACCCTTTTCCCTGCCAAAGAATGGCCAGTTAACCAGGTGATTGTCAATTCGATTTTGTTGACACCTGGCTGAGGTGTCAGTTTGCCTTTTGTGTCTGAGGAACTGGTTTGTGCCTGCTTTTCTAAACTTGGAACATGTCTTAGTAATATCATACAGTAGCATCTTATAGCGTTACGTGCAATGTTGCCACAGATCTTTTACCAAGACAATAATGATCAGCAAATTGAGTTTTCAAATGATACCTCACGAGGCATACTTTGTACATCATTTATGGTAGTCTTGTAAAAGGGGTGAATGTAGGAATACAGATTGTCATAAATCAAACTGATATTTGTGACAGTTTGTGATGCAGAATGTAAATTAGAGGAAGATTCAATGCCATTTAAGTTAGGATAGTGCGTATATATGGGGAGTTGGACCAACATTTTGTGGAATATATTAGTGACTCCATTGGTCAGACTGTCTGATCCTATGTGAATTCTGGGTTATCTCAGGTTTATCCTTTACCTAGTGTATTTCAGTGTTTAGAAGCTAATTTTGACATAGTGGAGTGAACTATTAGAGGTACTGAGTTAGCTTTGTTGAACTGTGGTTAAGTTCTTTGAGAAAATGTGAGAAGAAAAGGGGAAGAAGGAATTGTTGCCTTGAAAGATACGCAGAGTTTGCAGTCTTTTACAATGGTACTCTGTACATTTTGGTGGAAGGGATTTAGGGAGTCTGCTTAGTCGAAGCAGAGAACATTAAGCCAAGAACATATGAGCAGTGTACTTCAGATAATCATAGTTAGTACTGTAAATGTTAATGGTGCTCTGCAGGGAAAATAAGACACAACGTCCTTTGACCAAAAGAATTTACAACATAGACCAGCCAAAGTAGGATATAACAGTTGAGCTAAGGGAGGGTGTCATAGTATAATTCCCAACTCTGGACCTTAGTGTCCAGGATATGGGTACTAGCCTAAAGTCCTCTAAGCTTAATTACCAGCTTAGATTCTGTAGTGCTGCCACCAATCAAGAATTCAAGGGCCTGACACCCTCTGGTCCTCCCAAACCCTTCCCTGGGGACCCCCAAGACCCAGATTCCTTGAGTCTCACAACAAAGGGGAATAAACCATTTCCCTTCCCCCTCCTTTCTTCCTCCCAGCTCTTTCCCGCCCTGGGTACACTAGGAGACCACCATGATTCAACTCCTTGAATCACCACCCCGAGAGGCATGTTACCTTCCCCCTCCCTTCTTCCCCGGAGAGAGATACGGAGATAAACGCAGAGAGCAGGTTTTTCTTCCCTCCTCCCTTTCCTTTCTCCCACCAATTTTCTGGTGAGTGCAGACTTCCTTCCCTGGAGTCTTACAAAAGATAACCAAAAAAATCAATGAGATTTAAAAAAAAAAAAAGAGGAAAATTTAAATAAAGAAGGAAAAACATACAAAGAAGGAAAAACAGGGTTTTTATAGCTTAGACAATAGAAAGAAGCTTTTTTCAGCAGAAACACAGTTTAAGCTACTTGCAGCAAGTACCCATCTGCAAATAAAGAAAAACAAGTTAAAAGACTATAACTGCCTTTTTACTTACTCACTATTCTGAATAGATAAGATACTGTAGCAGGGAGATTGGCAGAAACCTGGCTGCACCTATAGTCCCGTCCAGGACCCAGAGAGAACAACCCACAAACCCCAAACCCACAAACAAAGGCTTCCCTCCACCTAGATTTGAAAGTATCTTGTTTCCTGATTGGTCCTCTGGTCAGGTGTTTGGGTCCTTGTTTGTTAACCCTTTACAGGTAAAAGAGACATTAACCCTTAACTTATCTGTTTATGACAGAGGGGTTGGAGAAATCATTGGTGAGGGAGCCAACGTAGGCAGGAATAATGGGAAAAGAGTCACAGACTACAGTAATGGGTGCAGTGTAAAAACCTAAACAGAATACAGTAAAGTGTTAAGATAAATTTGAAAGAAGAGGAAATAGCAGGTAAAACACAATCAAGAAGTGGAAAGACTATAATAAACTCAAGGGGCTACGTAAAAGTAGGTGTGAAGCTAAGAGTGGGTGAATGTGTGGCCCAAAGGGTATGTCTATGCTGGACTGTTCTTTATCTGGAGTTAATTGATTGTCAGTTAGGCTTAGGCTAGGGTAACACAATTTTATCCTGGAACAAATACCTGTAGGTGCGTGTTGTAGACATGTTCACTGAACATTTTAGCATTTGTAGGAGGAAATAAAAGCACCATGAACACTGACTATTTGCAAGGGCAGTACAGATCTCTAAAATCCTCTTGCAGCATGATCTGCAGCATCAGATTGAAGGAATAGATAGAAGAGGATTAGAAATTAGACTCTATAGGCTAGTTATGCACACAAATCTTCAAATGAACATCCATGAGAGGGGACCCTGCCTTTTAATAACTAGCTAGAATATTATGTGACCTTTCTTTCATCTTTGGTAAATGTTAAAAACCCCTAAAGGAGTCAGTCTTGCTTAAATAATAGACTGCAGAGGCTCTCCAGTGCTTTAGTGGTTAGAGTATTTGCAGTGCCACTGCAGTTTAGCAGAGGAACATGTTCAGTAGTGTAAGGTGCAGAAATAATGCTGATACCCAGATTTATATGTCTAACATCTTCTAGATGATAAGTGAAGATCAAATTTTATAAAACATACATAAATTATTTCAATATATGCTTTTATCAATTGCAGGTTTTGTTTGTGGTTATGTGAATTAATCTTCAGCATAACCACTGCAGACTGCATCTAAACAATTATCCAGTTCTGATGGCTAGAGTGTGCAATAAGCTAAATTTTAACCTGACCTTAAATGTATGTGTGCTTGTTTATTTTGATATATAGTAGTAGTAGTTGGCACCCATTTGATGCTGTGGGTGCTCATACACTGAATTACTATTCACAATACCAAATGCAGTTAGTATATTTAAATAGTCTGTCTTGCAACACTAAACATTACACACCAAAACTCAAAGGATCCTAGAACCTTTCAGTTGTTTCTTGAACCATCTATAAGTTCTAAATATTTGTGAAAACAGAATGGCAATATGTTTTCTGACTGACTAGGGTTCTTGTGTTTTTTGTTTTTAATAATACTTCTTACCTCAAAATAACCCACTGTTTTTCTGAAAGGCAAAAATAAAAACCCTGAAATTATCTGTTGCGAGAGGGGTTGACAAAACCAAACCCAGATTTTGTGATTAACTTTGAGCATTTTCCTCACGCAAAAGGGCACATTGTTCAAAATGAAAAAATTTGCAATTGTAAGTAAAACCTAGGAACATAGACCTTACTAGTTAATAGATTGAGGATTTAGTTGCTGCCATTATTTAGTGTTTGCCCTTATTCTCTGAGCATGCATCACTAGTGGCAGAACAGGAGCTTCAGAACAGCATGTGACTGCCTTGGCTTTCCTTCCCTTATAAGCAGAAGGATTCGCTCCCCATCATAAGCACATCCTGAGGCTCTTTCCCTGGAGGCCTTTGCCTCTCCAATCCTATGCTGGCATTTAAAGCAGGATAAGAAAGTAGTTAGACATCTAGGTTCTATCCTGTATGCTTGTAATTCAGTGGTCTCCAACCTTTTTATGCCCAAGATCACTTTTTTTAATCTAAGGGCAACTTGACATCTACCTCACCCCTTTCCCAAGGCCCTGCCCCTTCCCCAAAGCCCCGCTCCACTCTCTCCATCCTCCTCTCGCCCGTCACTTACTCTCTCCCACCCTCACTCACTTTCAATGGGTTGGGGCAGGGGTTGGGGTTCGGGAGGAGATGCAGGCTCTGGGCTAGGGCCAACGAGTTTGCAGCGTGGAAGGAGGCTCTGGGCTGAGCCTGGGGCAGGATAGAGGAGAGGGTGAGGGGTACAAGCTCTAGGAGGGAGTTTGGGTGCAGGAGTTGGCTCTGGGCTGTGGCAGAGTGTTGGGGTGCAGGAGGGGGTACAGAGTGCTGGCTCTGGAAGGGGGATCAGGGCTGGGGCTTGGGGTCCAGGAGGGGACTTGGGGTCCTGGCTCTGGGAGGGGGCTCAGGTTAGGGCTTGGGGTGCAGGAGAGGGTTCAGGATGCAGGAGGAGCTATGGGTGCTGGCTCTGGGAGGGGCTCAGGACTGTGGGTTGGGGTGCAGGAGGGGCTCTGGGGTGCTGGCTCGGCAGGGGGCTCAGGGATGGGAGTTGGAGTGTGGCCTCCCGCTGGGCAGCACTTACCTCCGGCAGCTCCCAGTTGGCAGTGGACGCGGTGAGGCTAAGGCAGGTTCCCTGCCTACCCCGGCCCCACACCGCCCCAGGAAGGGGCCAGTGCGACCCTGTGGCCCCTGGGGAGAGAGCGGGGGGCATGTGGCTCTGTGCTCTGCCCCTTTCTGTAAGCACCGCCCTGCAGTGCTTACAGAAAGGGGCAGAGCACAGAGCCACGTGCCTCCTGTCCAATGGAGCAGCATACAGAGGGAGACTGCTGCCCACCTACCCCTGGGGCTGCACTGGCTGCTTCTGAGAGTCAGCTATACTGCATCGCCGGAGTACACACTCAACTGGGAAATCCTCTAGGATCGACCAGTTGATTGCAATGACCAGTTGGTGACCACTGCTGTAATTGATAGTAGGTGCATCATTGCAGATGCAAGGTTTAAAAGCCTTCTTTAAAACTTTCTCTCTTTTTTTTTAAGACTGTGACTAGTTTAGGAACTCCCCCAGAACAAATATACTTAGAAAATATTTTCTGCAAAGAGATATTTCTGTATGAAAACATGAAAATGTTCATATAAACTAGTAATTGCAAATTATTAAACAACTAGTTGCAGTTAAAAAAAAAATTAAAGTAGGACTTGCCAGATATTCACATCAGGCATAATAGATACCCTGTTCTTCTATTGTTCAGCAGATCTTAATTTTTTTTAAATGCAGCATGAAAGAACATGTGTTGTTTAAAGTACTTCTTTCCTCAGAAGAACTTTATCATACCTTGCTTGTTAGAAAAGTTTATTTTAAAAAACAGGACTTATATCTGTTAATATTATTCACTCTTGAGAAAATGAAGGCTTGGATTTTTACCCAGCTAGTTTAATTTTTGAATAGAGCTTCAGTGTGCGGAGACTAAGAACTATATTGTCAAGAAGATAAAATGTCCAGCAGCTGGCTTTGTGAGACAGCAGCTCTATCCAGCTTGAAGGACCAGAACAGCCATCTTCTCTTAACTAACTTCATCAACAGTCTGAATAAATGATACAACCTATTGTAAATCTAATTATGCAATAGCTTATTTACAAGTATAAAATTTGGCTCAGGGACTAAGTGAATGCTGGGATTTAATTCGGTGAAGTTTTGAAGCATCCAAAGTAAAAGAGCTTTCTGTGCAAATCTGCTTTTAATTATATTTTAACATAAACTTATTGGAGATTTATGATGATACAAGAAGCATAAAACTTTACTTCAGCTTAGAGAAGGTCACCAGATCTGAAGTATTTTGGACAATGCTCACAATATTCCTTGGAAATAGGTAAGTAAGTACTGGCAACGATCCCCATTTTAAGATGAAGAAACTGAGAGAACAATGGTTAAGCGACTTGCCCAGGGTCACTTATGGCATCAGTGGCAGAACCAGGATTAGAACTCAGGCATTTCTGTAATTTACAGCTATGCAATGCCCTTCTGTCTCTCTCTAGTTAATACTCATCTCATTCTTTCTTTTTCCAGAATTCTGTGAGGTCCAGCATATCCATAGTCTAACCACGCACAGATGTATAATAGAAGTCATTTTTAAAGGTAGTTAAACTTCAAGTTCATAGGGCTTTAGAAAGAACGTGGCCAGCGGTCTCTTCTCAGTTATATAAGGAGTGCTTGAGCTCAGGTTCCTCTGCAGATCTCAACTTTAGTGTTACAGAACAGGGTGATAGATCCTAAATAGCCTAAACCTCTAAAAGATAAGGCCAACACCTTAAACACCACCCAGAAATACACAGGCAGCCCAGTGCAGGTCATGGAGTACAAGTTCACTTTGTTTCAAATGGGATATCCGCTTACTGAACAGCCACTGTGCATCAGGCTTAGGGTACGTAAACACTACAGGATTATTCTGATTTTACATAAACGGATTTTGTAAAACATTGTATAAAGTCGAATGCACATGGCCATACAAAGCACAATAATTAGATGGTGTGCGTCCATGTACCGAGGCTAGCATCGATTTCTGGAGCATTGCACTGTGGGTAGCTATCCCGTAGCTATCCCATAGTTCCCGCGGTTGCCACCACCCATTGGAATTCTGGGTTGAGATCCCAATGCATGATGGTGCAAAAACAGCGTCACGGGTGTTTCTGGGTAAATGTCGTCACTCATTCCTTCCTCCATGAAAGCAACGGCAGACAATAATTTCGCGCCCTTTTTCTCTGGATTGCACTGGCAGACGCCATAGCATGGCAACCATGGAGCCCGTTTTGCCTTTTGTCACTGTCACCGTATGTGTACTGGATGCCGCTGACAGAGGCGGTACTGCAGTGCTACATAGCAGCATTCATTTGCCTTTGCAAGGTAGCAGAGACGGTTACCAGTCGTTCTGTACTGTCTGCTGTGCCATTGTAAATTGGCGATGAGATGACTGTTATCAGTCGTTCTGTATCATCTGCTGCCGTCATGGGTGCTCCTAGCTGAGGTCGGCCGGGGACGTAAAGACAAAAATAGGAATGACTCCCCCCCGGGTCATTCCCTCCTTTATGTTGTATCTAAAAATAGTCAGTCCTGCCTAGAGTATGGGGCAAGTGTACTAGAGAACCAGTGTATCAGAGAACCAGAGAGCACAGCCACTCCATGCCAGATCCCACAGAAATGATGAGCTGCATGCCATTCTATGGGGTGTCCCTGCAACAACCCCACCCGTTGCTTCCCTCCTCCCCAACCCTTCTGGGCTACCATTGCAGGGTCCCCCCATTTGTGTGATGAAGTAATAAAGAATGCAGGAATAAGAAACACTGACTTTTTAGTGAGATAAAATGAAGGGGAGGCAGCCTCCAGCTGCTATGATAGTCCAGGCAGTATAGAATCTTTTCTTTAGACATGAAGGGGGGGGGGCTGATGGAGCTCAGCCCCCAGTTGCTATGATGAGGACGGTTACCAGCCATTCTGTACCATCTGCCGGGAATAACTAGGAGTCATTCCTATTTTTACCCAGGCACCCCCGGCCGACCTCACCTGAGGCAATCCAGGAGCACTCATGGGATGATGATGACGATGGATAGCAGTCATATTGTACCGTCTGCCACCGGGGAAGGGAGGGGAGAGGATGCTGCTGTTCAGTGCCCCAGCACCACGTCTACCAGCAGCATGCAGTAGACATACGGTGACATTGAAAAAAGTCAAGAAACAATTTTTTTCCCTTTTCTTTCATTAGCGGGAGGGGTAGTAAATTGACGAGATATACCTTGAACCACCCCGGACAATGTATTTGACCCTACAGGCATTGGGAGCTCAGCCAAGAATGCAAATGCTTTTCGGAGACTGCGGGGACTGTGGGATAGCTGGAGTCCTCAGTCCCCCCTCCATAAGCGTCCATTTGATTCTTTGGTTTTCTGTTACGCTTGTCACACAGCACTGTGCTGTGGACTCTGTATCATAGCCTGGAGATTTTTTTCAAATGTTTTGGCATTTCGTCTTCTATACCAGAGCTGTGATAGAACAGATTTGTCTCCCCATACAGTGATCAGATCCAGTATCTCCCGTATGATCCATGCTGGAGCTTTTTTTGGATTTGGGACTGCATCGCCACCCGTGCTGATCAGAGCTCCATGCTGGGCAAACAGGAAATGCAATTCAAAAGTTTGCGGGGCTTTTCCTGTCTACCTGGCCAATGCATCTGAGTTTAGATCGCTTTCCAGAGCGGTCACAGTGGAGCACTGTGGGATACCGCCCGGAGGCTAATACCGTCGATTTGCGGCCACACTAACCCTAATCTGATATGGTAATACTGATTTCAGCGCTACTTCTCTTGTCAGGGAGGAGTACAGAAACTGGTTTAAAGAGCCCTTTATATCTATATAAAGGGCCTCGTTGTGTGGACAGGTGCAGTGTTAAATCGATTTAACGCTGCTAAAATAAATTTAAACGCGTAGTGTAGACCAGGCCTTAGCTTCCACATTCTTTTAAAGGTGTACCCTGTGTAGAGTTCATTGCAGTTCCTTAATCTTGAAGGAACAAAGATATAGATAATAGTTCCAAGGCCTGTGTCTGAAAGAAACTGTCACAATCTCTTGGTTGTACATAAATGCTAAGAAGCTGACCTGGCTGCAGCTGCTACCTGATCTTCTAGGAGCAGCTGACAATTCAATGAGACTCTTAACGTGCAAATCTGTACAACAAATGACAGGTGCACACCCTCATTTGAATATTTGATATTATTTTTTATCCTCCAGCTGCATATGTGAAGACCTAAGTAATTTAGATAGTTAAACATTTGGGAGGAGGAGGGAAGGGTACTGTTCACAGAAGTGAATGTGTACTATCAAAGTAAGGGCATAAACACGGACACTGTCTGTCTGATTCCATAGTATGTAGGCACATGTAAAGTTATTTCAAAGTCACTTTAGACTAGAGGTCTGTTACTGATCTGGCACCAGCGAAAACTGAGATTAACAGTGAAGTCAGTGTTGAATCAAGCGTTTGATCTCTTATTCTTTCTTTCATTTTATAGTTTGATATTACTTTAAAGTATATGGAATATTTATAGTGTCAACGTATTATCCCAAGATGTATTCAGAATGTAATCTGAAGAATAGGAAATAGATTTATGCATTAAACATTAGTGAAGCAACACCAATGCAGATTAATTCAACTGATTGTGCCAGTTGACTTGTTTTGAGGAATAATTTAAATTAACATTTCCCAAAAGGGGAGAATATAGTTCTTTGTCTCTCCAAACAGCATTTTAAGCAGACGGTGTTCTGTCAAACTGGTCTAAAAGTTCTCTCCTTATCTTATTTTTCCTAATGGACAAAGTTGAAAACATTTGTGGGAAAGTGTAGGGATACTATTTTACATTTTTATGTGATGGCATTTTGTCTCAAGTGCAACCATATATTGTATTAATAATTATTCCTAATTTTATATGCAGTAAATGGCAATAATATATGCACTGTTTTAAATAAGGCAACCATCCAGTTCCTGAATGCAGAGTCTAAAAAGTCAGAAGTCATTATCCTAATGACAGAACCAGAAATCCTAAGTAAAATGGCATAATAGTGCCGATATCCCTTTTAATACTGTAAACATTTTTTTAACTGCCTAGAAAGCATAAGACAGTGAAGCAATAGAGTTGAAAAGTGCAGAAGTGAATTCAAAGCTAGGAAGCAGCTATATTTTGCAAATTTAAAGAGGACGCTTTTGATTTGAAAATGAATGGAAGACATTTTGCTAGTGGCTTGAAATTTGTTGGGGCTTTTTCCTGTCCTTTTCCTCATTTTTAGGTTGTGTTAACATTTTACTTTAGCGCATTTCACAGAATATGGATATAAACACAGCATGGTGTGCATACAGAGGACGAGTACATGATGGTGTGCTGTGGGCTAAAGGTTTAATTTAATTCAGAATGACCACATTACAAATGAGTGGCAAAATATTGGCTGAGTTGTACATGTCATTTCAAAAAGTGCGAGTAAAAACTTTAGATCACACCACTATGTATTCTTTATAAGGCACATATGTTGTTAAAAAAACCACCCTGTTCTAGGAATGTTTTACAACAGATTTAAAAGTACTATTGGGACATTTTTTTTTATCTTCTTTAGTTACCAATGTATAGAGTTCAAAGGAAGCACAAAAACTGTTGAAATAACATAAAATAGCTTTTCTAAACCGAAAATCACTCTGGACGCCAAGAGCTAGAAGCAAGTGCTGTTTGTTTCTTTGGAAAGCTGGGAAATCTCCTCTTGTCAATGGTATAAAGCTTGTATTCTAGCTTTGCAGTGTCATGAGATACTGTATCTTGAACCTCTCAAGAATCCAGAAATTAATATCAGGTAGGCTTTGGGATAGGGTCACTTTTGGAAGGAAAAGAGCTATTCTACATTTGGAAAGAAATGAGGGGAAAAATATTTTCAGATTATCTTTAAAATTTGCAGATGTTTGAAGGTGCTTAGTGGTTTATATGTTAAAAATAGTCATGGAGCAGATGGGCAAAGGACAGATACTGTGGTCAAAGACCAAACTGCATAATCATGTAATTTTAAAAACATCACTTTAATTAAAAATTTCACATTTAGCAGCAGAATAGTCTCACCACTAATGTGATGTATTTCTAAGTATAAAAAGGCATATCCTGATCTCTAGGTGCCTTGGACTTAATTTAAAAAACACAGTGACATAAAAATATACTGTATGAGTGCAATTCGTGGATTGGATAGAACAGGAGTGAATTTAATAATCAAATGGATCTGATATTATAAGTATTTTTAACAGGATTATGGGATGCAAATGGCATTATGTAAGATGGATTACCTGTGCTTTTAATATTTGATCATTTTAGGAGTAGATGCCTGCATTTTATACACAACCCAATACACTGGGTTTGGAAAGTGGTGCTTTACTGATTAGAATCCTAGATAATATTTTTAGTTCATTTCTCTTTTCACAGTTTAAAGCGTTGAATTTAAAACCAATGAGCAATTATTTTAATTTTTCAAAATGGATAGCTTCTTTGGGTATGTCTACCTGACAATTTAAAAACCCATGACTGGCTTGTGCCAGCTGACTTGGGCTTGTGGGTCTCAGGCTAAAGAACTATTTTATTGCAGTGTAGATGAAGCCCGGGCTCTAGGAACTATGCGAGCTGGGAAGGTCCCATCCCAGAGCTCAGATTGCAGCCCAAGTCAGATCGTCTACACTGCAATTAACATCCCCTTAGCATGAGCCCTGCAAGCCCGTGTCATCTGGCACAGGCCAGCGGCGGGTGTCTAACTGCAGTATGAATGTACCCTTAGTCTGATACCTATTGAAGCGAGACTCAAAAACTATCAGCCTTATAACTATCACTTTGTGTACTTTTCCTAAGGCAAAGAATGTACATGGCTATTCTACATAGTTGTCAAAACAGCACCACAAAACACTTAATGTATGCTGTATACAGGAGAAATTTTTGGGACAAAATGTCATACAGTAAACAAGATCAGTGAAATGTTAGTTTGGGACTGAAGTACATGGAAAATGTCATGAGCAATTAAACTCCAAAGAATGTCTGAAAAGTCTCATACTTCCAGTACTGCAAGTTCTTGACCTTTTGGTAAATGAAATTTCAGGAAGCTTGCAGCTGGCACGGAAGGGTCGCTTCATGTGATTGTGCATTGTTGGTGGTGCTTTATTCTGTGAATGCTTATAATATACCACTCCCTGTTAGAGGAACAGGAGAATGACTCTTCTTTTAAGGTAAGATGACTCTCGTTGGAAAGCTGAAGTCTTTGAAATCCATGGAGGAATCATTTTTTATTAACAAATGTAACTGGAAAGATGTCAAATAGTTGACATTTTGGGCTTTTATGCTAGTTTGAACTAATTATTTTTGTCTCTAATTTATCAACATTTATAAGGAGATAACTATGATCAGAGGAGGATTGTGATACTACTTCATAGTCCTAACATCATGGGCCCAACTAAGCCTGCAATTTATGCTGCTGTGCTCCTGTGGAGGAACATTTAGCAGTAGCTTCTACTGCACTGCAGTGTGTACCCTTTAGATCAGGGCTGCACAACTCGTAAAACAGCGAGGGCTACATTACTCTAAAGAAAACAGCCGAGGGCCAAAAACCCCTGACCCCGCAGAAACACCCCCTCCCAGGACCTCCGGGCCCTGCGGAAACACCACGCCCCAGCACCGCCCACCCCTGCAGAAACAAACCCTCCTTCCCCAGCGCCGCCCCACCAAAACAGCTGTGGGCCAAAAAGGAAAGTTGGGGGTGGGGAGGTGATACTTGATATTAAATCAGCCAGGGGCTCCTAGCTGAAGAGGTGGCTGGGAGCTGTCAGGGACAAATTAAAGGGCCCAGGGCTCCAGTGGCTGGGAGAACCTGGAGCTTTGTGGGACTGGGGCAGGGATTTAAAGGGCCCAGAGCTCCTGCCGCTGAGGGGAGCCCGAGCCCTTTAAATCCCAGCCCCAGCCCATCCGCTGGAACCGCGGCCGGGATTCAAAGGGCTCTGGGCTGCCTGCAGCCGCGGGGAGCCCTGAGCCCTTTAAATCTAAGCCATTGCAGGGATTCAAAGGGCTCTGGGCTGCCCGTGGTGGCAGGGAACCCTGAGCCCTTTAAATCTCAGCCGCGACCGGGAATCTCTGCGAGCAGCCCAGAGCCCTACGAATCTCGGCCGCGGCTGAGATTTAAAGGGCTCTGGGCTCCCCGCGGCTGTGGGCAGCCCAGAGCCCTTTGATTCCCCGCTGCGGGCCACACAGTGAGCCTTGGGCCCGCGGGCCGTATGTTGTGCAGGCCTGCTTTAGATATAGGCTGACAGGAGGAGGCAGCATAGGGGCTATACAGGAGGTAATGACTTTGACCACTGGGAGCACTTAATGGATATTTATGTAATATTGCACATCAGAAGTGTGTAAGAAAACTATAATTTCAGCTGGTTTTAATTAAAGGGAATCAATACCATTATCTATCTTTCCCTTTTTCTTTCAACTGCTAGTAATGTATTTTCATAAGAGATGTGAGCACAAGTTGCAGATTATAATTAATTGCAGTTGGCCTGATAGCTGAAGGGAAGAACAGAATTCTGTTTCACTTGGACCAAAATATGGGTTCCAGTGCCCTCAACCAGGAGTTGAATTGTTATGATGACAGCATAGACTGCCTCTACAGAAAGGAGTGCCTTGTGCGCTCAATCTACCCCTCTGGCTGAAGTTCAGATTGTTAGTTATTGAAGGACTGCACAGGGAGCAACACTAAAACCTGCAAGACCAGAGGAGGAGGGGATGCTGTGAGTAGGCTCATTGACAGGTGGTGAAAGTAACAAATGGAAACATCTTAGAAAACCTCCCTTAAAACGATTAAGTATGGCATTTACACTTTGAAAATCCAGTGTGGTAGAGGGTGCCCTGGGTTCATTAAGTGGACCCCAAATCTCAAACCATGTGCCTGAGAACTCTTACCCTTTCCTCCCGTAGGACCAGATCCCCTGGTGGTTCCCTTCAACCCTTGAGGAAAGAGCAATTAAGCCCAGAAACAGATGGTCCACTGAGTTATAGATTCATAGACTCTAGGACTGGAAGGGACCTCGAGAGGTCATCGAGTCCAGTCCCCTGCCCTCATGGCAGGACCAAATACTGTCTAGACCATCCCTGATAGACATTTATCTAACCTACTCTTAAATATCTCCAGCGATGGAGATTCCACAACTTCCCTAGGCAATCTATTCCAGTGTTTAACTACCCTGACAGTTAGGAACTTTTTCCTAATGTCCAATCTAAATCTCCCTTGCTGCAGTTTAAGCCCATTGTTTCTTGTTCTATCATTAGAGGCTAACGTGAACAAGTTTTCTCCCTCCTCCTGATGACACCCTTTTAGATACCTGAAAACTGCTATCAGGTCCCCTCTCAGTCTTCTCTTTTCCAAACTAAACAAACCCAATTCCTTCAGCCTTCCTTCATAGGTCATGTTCTCAAGACCTTTAATCATTCTTGTTGCTCTTCTCTGGACCCTCTCCAATTTCTCCACATCTTTCTTGAAATGCGGTGCCCAGAACTGGACACAATACTCCAGTTGAGGCCTAACCAGCGCAGAGTAAAGCGGAAGAATGACTTCTCGTGTCTTGTTTACAACACACCTGTTTATGCATCCCAGAATCACGTTTGCTTTTTTTGCAACAGTATCACACTGTTGACTCATATTAAGCTTGTGGTCCACTATGACCCCTAGATCTCTTTCTGCCATACTTCTTCCTAGACAGTCTCTTCCCATTCTGTATGTGTGAAACTGATTGTTCCTTCCTAAGTGGAGCACTTTGCATTTATCTTTATTGAACTTCATCCTGTTTACCTCAGACCATTTCTCCAACTTGTCCAGATCATTTTGAATTTTGACCCTGTCCTCCAAAGCAGTTGCAATCCCTCCCAGTTTGGTATCATCCGCAAACTTAATAAGCGTACTTTCTATGCCAACATCTAAATCGTTGATGAAGATATTGAACAGAACCGGCCCCAAAACAGACCCCTGCGGAACCCACTTGTTATACCTTTCCAGCAGGATTGGGAGCCATTAACAACTACTCTCTGAGTACGGTTATCCAGCCAGTTATGCACCCACCTTATAGTAGCCCCATCTAAGTTGTACTTTCCTAGCTTATCTATAAGAATATCAAAGAGTTATCAAACAGCACTTTTAGGGTTAGTGAAAAACCCTTGATTAGTACAAGAGAGCATGGGCAGGGGGGAGGAGGTCGGCTGTAGGGAGTCTCATATACCTCCAGCCCCAGCAATAGCACAGTGTACTAAGTCCCCAGTGCCTAGATGTAGAGGAATGCTCTCTAACCTGCTAGAGGCCTCTAGCCTTAGTCTCTTAGTTGTAAACAGGGTGCCTTCCACACCATGCACTGGTGCTTGAGTACCATGTGAGCTCAGAGGGTAAATCCCAGTCTCTGCTGCATTGCTTGGTGTCTGTCCCCATGATCTCTATTCTGATCAGGACTCCCATGCTAGGTTCAGGCTGGGCATTCATCCTGGCTACACCTGTGCCCCTAGCTTGTTTCCTGAGTCAGTCCTATAGCCCTGTATTCAGGCTGTTTTGGGCCCACTTCCTCTTGCGGCAGCAGCCACATGTATTCAGGCCTGAGTACATTTCCTTTCTCCAGGCCAATCCCTGTGTCTGCTAGTACACCTACAGCCAGTCAATTGGCCTGAAGCCAGTTCCCTGTCCCTGCTTGGGCTGGCTGCAATCTCACTCTGGAATGGGGAATATCTCCCTTCCAATGTGAAAGTGGGCTGGCAGCAGGACGGGATTGGATTTCCTCCCAGTCCTTGGTCTACTAACAGTACTCCAAGGCCGGCTCCCTTCTCTACTTACCCCTTAGGACTTGTGGGAGCAGGGCTGCTTCTTTCACACTGCTGCTGATCTGTTGACTGAGTGCTTCACGCCAGATAAACTGCCAAACCTTCCCAAATCATAATCTGACATGATTACAATGTAACATGGCCGCTTTATGGTAAATTCCTTACAAAATTTTACATTCAAAATTAAATATAGCTAGCAATTTACGTGTGAAGTTAGACGTCTGTCCCACCAAAATTAGTCAAGTGTCTGCAAAACTTTGCTTACAGGAAAGCATATGTGTAATATAGGTAATCCCACTTAAGTCAGTGAGACTAAACTTGCAGTGATTAAGCATTTGTGCATGTGGTTTTTTCTTTTTTTTGTTTAATCTTTTCTGAATTGTTTAAGGGAAACACTTGTTTTTTCCCCTACACATAAAATAGTGTCTAAGAGTATTTAAACAAATAAAATGTTCTTGGATTATTTTACAGATACTATTAACAAAATGGATACTCAGATTTGTAATAATATTTTTCATGAAAATGTGAAGTTTTTAAAATCTCTCCAATGCTCATACGATACAGACTAAATTGGCTTTGTCCTCATCTCATTTTATGTGCCATTTTAAGCCTGCATTCTTACTAATGTCCCATGAACTTCTGTGTCATGGAAGCCCAAGAAGGTCATAAACCTTGGCTCCTTGGCAAGTCCAGTCTGTTCGTTTTCTTAATTCACTTGAATCTAGGCAATGGAGGATATTTTAATGTTTTATATAACACTTTATTGCCTATCTCTTTTTTTCAGTTTACATTAAAGAGAATTTTTGGTATTGGGAAATTAACTCCAGTGTACAAGCCAAGAACTTCATGTGTTGGAGCTTGAATTGCCCACTCATGGGAGAGGGCAAAATGGGAGAAAATCTCTGCAAGATGTTTCTCCCAGTATTCTCCCTGGTGGTTCTGTTGATGAAGAGGGAAATTTTGCCAGCTTGTTGCAAGGCTCACATCCACAGTGCTGACTCCAATGGGTATAGGAGATAGAGCCATCCATGCAAAGGGCCTGTGCTGGTTCTGTATCCTTGTAGACTCTTACATAGAAGGATCTGGCTACCCATTTTGTGTATCTCAGGTCTGTGCAGTCTGGCCCTGAGTTACTAGGGCTCCATGGAGAATGTGAAAATCTTTGTAATGTTTTCATGAAGAGGCTCTATGACTCACTTTCTCTTCTCACTTTGAATTGCTGCCCACTAGGTGTGAAAGAGTTAATTTCTTCTTTGAGTAGACACTCTATGGATGCTCCACTTTAAATGTACAATTGCCTCTAGGTTCTTGATCAGAGATTTCTACAGCAATAACAACAAGGAGTCTGGTGGCACCTTAAAGACTAACAGATTTATTTGGGCTTTAAGGTGTCATCAGACTCCTTGTTTTTGTGAATACAGACTAAACGGCCACCCCCTGATACTAGCCAGCAATGTTCGTTTGGTGCATGCATGCACCCTCTACCTCCTTGTGGCAGATGCAGAAGTTATATATGGGTTGCAGGGGGGTGGAGGGATGAGGGCTCCAGCTGGGGGTGCGGGCTCTGGGGTACAGAAGGGTGAGACAGAGGGGTTCGGAGGGTAGGAGTGGGATCCGGGCTGCTCCCAGAAGCAGCAGCATGTGCCCACTCTGGCTCCTACACAGAGGCACAGCCAAGTGGCTCTGTGCACTGCCCCGTCTGCAGGTCTGCGAACCCATGGCACACATGGAATGGGGCAACCCCAGTCCCCACTCCCTAGCTGGAACTCGAGGGCTGGATTAAAATGTCTTAAGGGCTGGATGCGGCACCTGGACTGTAGTTTGCCCACCCTTGCCTTAGATGGAACACTGTGTCTCTCTAGAGTGCGGTCTGCCTTTTCTTTTCCTTTATGCAGTTAGGTAGTCTATAGTTGTAATTAGTTTTAGATGAGAGAATTGAGTGTTTTTTCCTCTTTTCCTTCTGGGAGACTCGTCTTCTCCTGGCAGGGCATGCCTGGCTTTCCAGGCTTCAAGCTCTGCTTTCTTGCCAGGAGGCTATACCGGTAAGCAATGGGCAGTCTAAGTGTGTTCATTGCCTTGGGGAGGCCCACATGTCCCAGAAGTGTTCCTTCTGTTTGGCCCCAATGTCCAGCGCTAGGAACTACAGGGAGACAAATCTCAGACTGCTTGCCATGGAAAGCTCCCTGCAACCACCCTCTGAGCCAGGTCAGGGAACTCCCCCGCACCCACTCCCATTACATGTGTCCCTGTATAGATCTAGTGCCATGTCAACCAGGGGCATGCTTCCCCTAAGACAGGGAAATCTTTGGAGCCCGTTGGGAAGATTCCCAGAAAGAGGAGTGCAGATTCTCACTCTAAGGAGCTAGTTCCAAAAAAGACCAGGTCCCTGTTGAGGTCCTCAATCTCCTAGGATACAGTTTAGGCCAAGGACTCTTCCTCCCATATCAGTGCACCCAGAAAGCCCCGGAACTGCAAAGATGGCAAGCACAGCTGCAGTAGGGCACCATACCAGTAAGGAGGATAAGCAAACATTGGTGCCTAACATCTACAATGACTGCTTTATGTTTGTAATTGTAGGTACCATTGGCTTCAGCTATGGTGACTCTGCCTACAGTGTTGGTACTGGGCTCCTTTCTGGTACCACAGGAGTTTCAATACTTGAGGGACCTCTCGGTCTCGGATGAACCGGAGTCCCTCTTGTTGATGGTTACCGAGCATCTTTTGGTACTGAGACTTTGGTCTCTGAATGGTCATTCCGCAGGACAGGACTCTCCTCTGTCCTTAATGGCTGCCCCTTCCACCCATCAGAGGATGTGGAGGAAGAGGTCTCTCAATTGGTCTCCTCGACTTTTGGTGAGAATTCTTCTACATACCTCTTCGGAAATCTGTCTTTGCACAGGGAGGACCTTGCAGGTTACGAAGGATGGTAAAATCAGCCCTGTGAGTCACCCCCCTGCAATGGCCATATTGGGACCTGAGGGCTGCCTATTTGCAGCAATTTCACAGAGCACTGGTAGGCCCAGGGCTTCAAAGACTCATCCATGATAGGCAGGGACATTTTGAAGAGCAGAAGGCTAGGGCAGATGAGGAAGTCGCTCCAGAGACTCCCATTTCATCATTGTCACTGGATACGGCAGTTATGCCTCCACCACTTTCCCTGGCATACAACTTCAGGCAGTTTCAGGACCTCATTAGAAGGGTAGCAGACACCCTCCAGATCCCTATGGAGAAGGTCAAAGATCCACAACACAAACTGCTAGATATCTAGCAGTTGGCAACTCCCTCTGTGTGGTGCTACCTACTGAGGAGGTTCTCCTGGATTCTGGTAAGAGGATGTGGCAAATTCTGGCCACTATTCCACCAGTGTGCAAAAGGGCAGATCAGAAATACTATGTACCACTTTTTATTTTACTATCTCCTACCTCACTCCTTAATGGTGAATGCAGTGAATGAACAGGTAGGCAGCACTTTTTGAGATCTGCCCCTTTTGACTAGAAACAAAAGGGGATCTCTTTGGCTGAAAGTCTTACTCGTCCACAATCCTGCAAACTACCAGGTGGTCATGGTACCAATTACGACGAGCTCAGCACCTTTATTCAGTGGATATCATGTGACTGCGTGGAGCAATTCCAGTCTATAGTTGATGAGGGTCAGCAATTGGCTAGAAAGGCCCTCTAAGCATCTCTAGATGCAGTAGACACTGCTGTCAGATCCATCTCCATGGCAGTAGTTATATGCAGGGTGTGGCTCCAACTCTCAGGGTTTTCGAGAAAGGGTCAGAATGTAATAGAGGACCTCCCCTTTGGTCAAAGCTTTACTAGGAGACCATGAATGAATCCTTGCACCTGTTGAAGTACTCCAGGCTACCCTATGCATTTACGCGAAACATTTTAGTAAGTCACAGTATGCCCAGAGGTCACACCCACCTCATTTCTCTGGGTACCATAGACCCATGGAACCCCCCAAAAAAGAGAGAGGTTTCAGAGGAAGGCCCCAACTGCATCACGCAGGCATCATCTAAACAGCAGTGCTAAAGGTTTGGTCAAGGGTTTGAATATGCCTGCTCCTCTGGATTTAGAACTGTGCACTTTAGCCCATCTCCCTCCTTTTGAAGACAGTCTTATCCACTTCCACCAGGCTTGGGAGCAGATCACCACAAACAATGGGTTTTTGGAGGTCATAACCTCAGGCTACATCATCCAGTTCATGACACACTCTCTCTCCCTTCCACCCACCTTTCTTGTCCCTCTTCATGAGCTTCTACTGAGGCAAGAGAGAGACTCTCTTTCCTCTGACTAGGAACAATAGAATCAGTCCCTTCCCCTCCCAGGGGCAGGGGGTTCTACTCAAAATATTTCCTAGTGCTAAAGAAAGGTCTATAATGCTTAAACAAGTTTGTGAAGTTCAGGATAGTGACTCTGGCAACCATAATTCCTTTACTGGAAGACAGGGATTGGTTTTCATCCCTCGACCTGCAAGATGCTTACTTCCATAGAACTATTCACCCATTGCACAGAACATACCTATAATTCACCATAGGCCAAGATCATTTCCATTATCAAGTGCTCCCCTTCAGCCTGTCCTTGACCCAAAATATGTTTTCAAAAGTTCTAGTGGTAATGGTGGCTTATCTTTGGCTGGAAGCATTCCTGCTGGTCTTGTACCTTGATGACTCAATGGCCACTCCTTTGAGGTGGTATCATCATTCACCCAGAAAGCCCTGTTTCAAGAGTTGGCCCTACTGCTGAACGTAAATAAATATTTTGTACTGGTACCAGCATGGATACAGTTCATAGGGGCGTACTTAGATTCATTGTTTGCCAGAGCATGCCTGCCTTTAGACAGATTTGTGAGGTCTAGTAGGGACAATTCAGGGAAGCCCTCAGACCACAATAAAGAACTAACTGTCTTAAACTCTTGAGCCATATGGCAACTTGGACCTTTGTGACCAATCGTGTAAGGCTGTGCCTCTACTGCTTCCAGAGATGGCTCAAAAATACGTATTCTCTGAACAGGGCCACCTCGGACAGGCAAGTAATGGTCCTCTTGCTCATAAAGAACTCCCTAGACTGGTGGAGGAGCAACTCATCATCTGTGTAGGCAACCCTTTCTGTTGCCTAAGCTCATCAGTGATGCTGTTAGGATGGAGAACCCACAAAACCAGTCTCCACATGAACTTGTCAGAGCTCAGGGGGGAGTCAGGAATGCTTGCTTCCATTTCCTGCCCCTCATCAGGGCAAAGCAGTCTGGGTCATGTCAGACAATATGTCCTGCAAGTTTTACGTCAACAAAGCAGAGAAGAACAAGATTTCCCTCCTTGTGCACCAAAGCCATAAAGCCCTATATATATTGATGTAAAACTTGTGTATATATAAAATAGCCCAATATACCCAGATTTCAGCAGTCTGCCTCCTAGGCAACCAGAACACCGCAGACACTTCTCTCACTGCTACCAATAGGAGCTGGACACTCATGTTTTCCATAGCATATTCCAGAAATGGGGACTGCCAGAGAGAGATCTTTTCAGCACTTCTGAGAAAAAGAAGTTTCCCCTTTTTCTGTTCAAGGGGAGGTCTGGGTCACTACTCTCTGGAGTAGGCCTTCCTTCTATCATGCAGCAAGAGTCTGTTCTATGCTTTTCCCCCAAACATCCCTGTTTCTAAGAGTGCTGAAACAAGATCAGGCAGGACAAGGCCAGAGCTATCCTCATAATATCTACCTGGCCAAGACAAGCTTGGTACTCTTACCTGCTTCAACTCTATGTCCAAGTTCTGGACCATTCCTCATCTCCTGTCTCAGGATATGGTTCATGCGCCTCACCCAAGCCTAGTGGTTTTGTGCCTCAGGGTGTGGCTTCTGGATGGCTCTCAGGAGCAGAGGCTTCCTATGCCGTGGGTGTGCAGCAGATGCTATTAATCAGTAGGAAGACATCAGCCTGCATTATTTACCTGCAGAAATGGAAGACATTTGTCCATTAGTGTTGTCGACACTATCTCAGACCTGAATTGGTTTTCCCTTTCCTCACCCTAGCTTACCTGTTGGATCTGAAGACTTCCAGGTTATCCGTCAGTTTGATCAAGGTACACCTGGCTGTCAATTCATCCCATTAAAGGGATTCTCCATTTTTGCTCACCTGGTATCATCCAGTTTTATTAAGCGTCTGGGTAACCTTTTCCTCCACATTAGACTCCTCCTCCCGTCTTGGAACCTCAACCTGGTTCTCAGCCACCTCACGAGACCCCCATTTGAACCAATGGTGACCCACTCCCTACTTAATATATCCATGAAGACAGCTTTCTTACTTACCATCATGTTGGCCTATAGAGTTAGGGGGATAACCCATTTACAATGCTCTTTAACAATGAAGTCTCTTTATGTCCACATCCTAGGTTCCTACCAAAGATTACATTGGATTTTCATTTTAACCAGTCTATTCTTCTACCAGTATTTTTTTTCTGAAACTTCATAGTTCTCCGGAGGATCCTATTTCTATAGCCTGGGCATTAGAAGGGCCTTGGCCTTCTCTCTGGATTGCACTAAGCAGTTTAAGTGATTGTCTAGATTATTTGTATCCTTCACAGATGACTATAAGGAGGCACTTGTCTCTACTTAGAGACTTTCTAAATGGATATTGGGTTATATCTCCACCTGTTATGAGTCTGCAAGTGCTCATCCCCCGAGGGTGAGAGCACAGTCAACAAGATCACGAGTAAAATCTACTGCATTTTTGAAGAATGCTCTGTGTATGAGATGTGGAGCTACTGCCTGGATCCTCGGTCCATACATTTTCAAAGCCTTACTCTGCTCTATGCTAGCAGATACAATAGAGCACTTGTGTCCTAGCATTCCTTCTCAAATCTGAACCTTAGAGTCCAGAAAATGAGATACTAGCATGAATTTCCCTAAGCTTAATTACCAGCTTATATCTGATAGGCTGCCACCACCCAAAAATATAGTGTTTTGGGGCACTCTGACCTCCCCAACCTTCCCTGGGGACCCCAAGAACCCAGATCCCTTGGGTTCTTAAAACAAGGAGAAATAAACCATTCCCCCACCTTTCCCCCTCCCAGAACTTCCCTCCCTGGGCTATCCTGAGATACTGATCTAACCTCTTAAATCACCATACAGGGAAGCATCTCCCTTCCCTTTCACAAAGAGGCAAACAGATTCAAGGAAAACAGAGAGATTTTATCACTCCCTTCTCCTGTCTCCCCCACCTGTCCTGGTGAGTTATCCCAATCCCCTGGGATAAAACAAGGGAAACCAAAAAGAAAAAATCAATCAGGTTCTCTAAAAAGGAATCTTTTAATAAAAGAGGGGAAAAAGTAAAGAATTATCTCTGTAACTTCAAGATGTAAATATTACAGGGTCTTATAGCTTTCAGACACCAGAAAGAGACTTTCCCCCCAGTACCAATACAAATCAAAATATTCCCAGCAACTACACATATAATATTAAGCAGCCAGATCCACAAATGCAAATAGAGTAAAACAATTAAAAAGCCTAAACCGCCTGTTTTACTCACTATATGAAAAGAAACTTAGAGAGCCTGTAGTAATGTCTGGTCTCTATCAGACCCTCTGAGAGAAGAACAAAGAACTCATGCCCAAACTTCCCTCCACCCGAATTTAAAAGTATCTAGTCTTCTGATTGGTCTTCTGGTCAGGTGTCCAGTTTCCTGCTTGTAACCCTTTACAGGTATAAGAGACATTAACCCTTAACACACTGTTTATGACACACACCCCAAATCGCAGACAGTGGGGAATCTCACTGGCGGCAATTTCTTCCTAGAACTCTAAAATAAATAGATTAATACAACAGTTCTACATTTTAAGAACACTTTTTAACTACTGGATTCTGGGAAACTTTCATGAGAGAGTGCATCAGCTACTTTGTTAGAAGCTCCTGAAATGTGTTGAATTTCAAAATCAAAATCTTGGAGAGCGAAACTCCATCGAAGAAGTTTTTTGTTGTTCCCCTTGGCAGTATGAAGCCACTTTAGCGCAGCATGGTCGGTCTGTAGCTGGAACCGCCGTCCCCAAATGTATGGGCATAGCTTTTCTAGGGCGTACACAATGGCGTAGCATTCCTTTTCACTGATAGACCAGTGACTTTCCCCCTCAAACAGTTTCTTGCTGAGAAACACTACAGGATGGAAGTTGAGATTGGGTCCCTCGTGCATGAGAACTGCTCCTATACCACGCTCAGATGCATCTGTGGTTACTAGGAATGGCTTGTCAAAGTCCGGGGCCCTGAGCACAGGGTCAGACATTAGCGTCGCCTTAAGCTGGGTAAAGGCCTTTTGACACTCATCAGTCCACTTAACTGCATTTAGCTGGGTCTTTTTGGTCAGGTTGGTCAGTGGGGCAGCGATTTGGCTGTAGTGTGGTACAAATCGCCTGTAGTACCCGGCCAAGCCTAAGAAGGATTGGACCTGTTTCTTTGACTTTGGGACAGGCCTCTTTTGGGTAGTATCCACCTTGGCCTGTAAGGGGTTTATGGTTCCTCGACCCACCTGGTGTCCCAGGTAAGTCACTCTGTTTTGGCCTATTTGACACTTTTTAGCCTTAACAGTTAGTCCGGCCGGCCTGATGCGCTTTTCCAGGTGTTCTAGGCATTCGGGCCAGGAGTCAGAAAAAATGGCCACATCATCGAGGTAGGCAACTGCATATTCTCCCAGTCCAGCTAGTAGACCATCTATCAGCCTCTGGAAGGTGGCGGGTGCATTTTGCAGCCTGAAAGGAAGCACATTAAATTCATACACCCTTGCATGGGTGGTGAATGCAGGGGTGATGAATCCTGACCTCTCTTTGGCAGGTTCATCTAGCGGTACTTTCCAGTACCCTTTGGTTAAATCTATTGTAGAGATGAACTGGGCGCATCCCAACTTTTCCAATAGCTCATCGGTGCTTGGCATTGGATGGTTGTCTGGACGAGTTACCGCATTTAGCTTATGGTAGTCCACACAAAAGCGTATTTCCCCATCTGGTTTGGGTACCAGAACCACTGGAGATGCCCATGGACTGGTAGATGAGCGGATTATACCTATCTGTAGCATGTTCTGGATCTCCCATTCTATAGCAGTTTGGGCATGAGGAGACACTCGGTAGGGTGGTGTTCTAATGGGGTGAGCATTACCTGTGTCAATGGAGTGGTATGCCCGTTCAGTCCGTCCTGGGGTGGCTGAGAACAATGGGGCGAAGCTAGTGCACAGCTCCTTGATTTGTCGCCGCTGCAGACATTCCAGTGTGGTTGAGAGGTTCACCTCTTCCACGCCACCGTCTTTTTTCCCTTCAGAGTAGACACCATCAGGCCACTCAGCGTCATCTCCTCCCTGGACTGTAAACTGACAAACCTGTAAGTCTCTGGAATAAAAGGGCTTGAGAGAATTAACATGATACACTCTGGGCTTTAGGGAGGAATTGGGAAATACTATGAGGTAGTTAACAGCTCCCAGGTGCTCTTGGACCGTGAATGGCCCTTCCCATGATGCTTCCATCTTATGGGCCTGTTTCACCTTCAAGACCATCACCTGGTCTCCTACCTTGAAGGAACGCTTTCTGGTATGTCTGTCATACCAGGCCTTTTGCTCTTTTTGAGCATCCTTTAGGTTTTCTTTAGCAAGGGCTAAAGAGTGTCGGATTCAGTTCTGGACCCTGTACCAAAGCTCCCTCCTCGCCTTAGGGATACTGCTCAGCTGTCACCGAAGTGAAACAACCATAGGGACACTTCTTGAAGAAGAGAATGTCACTCATCCTGTGCCATAACCGTAGTTCTTTGAGATGTGTACCCCTATGGGTGCTCCACTATCTGTCCTTCTCCTTTGCTTTGGTTGTTCCCTTAGGGTTGCTTGGGTAGAAAAGGAATTGAGGGCAGTTTGCCCTCACAACCCTACATAGCCTTGGTGTCTGCCATAAGGAGGCATAGAGTGCATGTGCAGTCTGAAGGGACACTGCTGGCTAGAAACCTCCGATCAAGGCCTCAGGAGGCACATGCACACCTGAAATAGAGCACCCATAGAGGAATACATCTGGAAAAAATACAGTTACTGCATAGAGTGAGTAACATTTCCTTCTCCCCTGGGACAAGGGAATAAGTGATGGGGTGTTGATGTCATGTAGGCTTTCTAGGTTGGTTTGAATGAACTATCAGGAACTGTCAGCATATGAATGAAGTTCCCTTGACAAATAACCGGACATTAACTTTTAATGAATTGGAGCCAAAGGAAGCAGAATGTGTGAACACAGTGTGGCAGTAACCGGAGACAAAGGAGTAATGTGAAAGCACACTGTGATATAAGACTCTGTGCTAGCAGGGCAGAGGGGGAGAGAAGATGGAGATGAAGTCCCTGGAAGTTTTGGACTAGAGTGGCAAGTAATAGTGCCAACATGGATTCTCATTTAAGCTTTGCTTTTCTATTTAAACCTAACCTCCTCATTCTAACCTGAATGCTGTACTCCTGTTGACTAACTCATGCTGGCTTGTTTTGAAGAGGCTGGTGTGCTTCGCTACAAATACCTGTTAGTTGCATCGCTCCCTAAAGGGGTAGGGTTTCTAACAGGGGTCTAAATTCATTTGGATCTGCTGGAGAGCCGTGGTGAGAGGGCTCAGTTTTGAAGTAGTGGAGGTATGGGTTTTGCCCTTGCTTTGCAAAAAATGACATGGTAAGGCCTAGCACAGTAAAGGGAACACTGGCAGGGAGGTTGTATAAATGCTGGAGGCTTGGTACATCCTGTAAATCTGTGGCAGATTTAAAACCCCACTGTCCTGACAATTCACAAAAAAAAAAAAAATCCTCCTTGTGGGGAGAATCTCCATGCCCATGATCTCCGAGATAGACAAAACCGTGTATTATAGTTTTCATAAGTAAGGGACAGATGAAATTGAAGGTACCATATAAATGTCATAAGAGATGTAGATAGAAAATATTTTTCCTACTCATGGTATACATTTAATTTTTCAAAGTTATTATCTTAAAGTTGGGAAAGAAGATTCAGAATGGCATGCATTTGGCTTCAGACTGTCTAGTGGACCAGTCTGCTGTTGTGATATTGGACCCCACATTTAAATGCCATATAAAATGGTAACATGAGGTTGGTTTATTAATTCTAAGTATTATGACTACTGTGTGAATGATTACTCACAAGTAAAATCTTGTGTTTAGCAGGTAACAGTGAAATACTTTCCTTGCTGTTTTTAATGGTATTTTAGTACAACAATACAGGGTTTAGGAATATCTAGCAGCCAAAGGCTGGTAGTATGCATTGATTTTGTTTTCTCTAGCTCACTGTGCATGTATTAAGGTTTCTTCCCTTCAGCTTGATCAATATTCTGTGGGTGCCGTTTCAGTTAACATTACAGAAACAAATCAGGAGCTGTTAAATGGTCTCAGGACATTTTTATAAGGTGAATAACATTTTCAGAGAGGTTGTGCTTTCTCATACGGGATCTCTTAGTAACTCTCTCCTCTTTGCTACAATCGGGCCGTGTGTTTCTGTCACTTAACTATACTGAGAAATATTGATGTTGAACTAAAGGTATTCTAGGTGATCTTGGGTATGCAGGGCAAGAAAAATATGCTTAATCTCTCCCTCGTGTCTGCCAGGAAATAAAATGCAAATCATTCCCCCTTCTACTCATCCACCCCCAGGCGCGCACACATTTATGCAGTGTGAATGTTGATAATGTAAATATAAGAAGTCTGGCAATCCAAAAGTTACAGTTCTCCCTGGACAGCACATTGCATAGGCTGGGAAAGGCTGTGCCTCCCTGAACAGCCTGGTGTGGCCCCACCCATGCTCCTCCCTGAAGCCCTGCTTGCCCTTCTCCCTTGATTCCAGGCCAGACAGACTGCTCTTCTTCAGAGAAGCATGCTGCTGAGGCTGGAGCTAGGGCGGCCGGAACTTGGGTGGCCCCAGCCACCCCATGCACTTCTCATAGCGGTATCATATCCATTGCACATACTATATTTTAGTATGTGCAGTATATTAGAGAATCTTATCAAAAAAACAGGAAAAGCAGAAGCATTTCATAATAAGTGGATTGGGGTTTAGGTTTGTGACTTGAAAGTTGCCTCAGTACACTGTTCTTCACTTTATTATTATTTGAGGTATTTTAATAATAATAGTACAATAAACTTATTGGCTCATTGCTGGGTACATTCTAGAGGAGGGCACCGCCACCTAGTTCATCATCAAGCCAGCAGAGGGCTCCATAATTACCTGAGTTCAGGAAAAGAAAGTACAGTAATATTTTGATTTCAGAGGGAGCTGGACACTGGAGGAAGCCATAGGCAGTGTGTGCAGGAGCAGCAAACAGGAAGTTGCCTGAGAGCTGGGACTAGAAGGCTAAGAGCTGATCAGAAACTTGCCGCTGTTAGTAGGGGAACAAAAGTAGCTGCATCAGGAGAATACAGGACAGTGGTCTGCAGAATGGTGTGGAAAGATTACACTGAAACTCTTAAGGCTTGTGTACAGTAACTTTAATGTGGATTAAGGTAGTCTGTGAATTTAAGGCATAATAGCTATTCCTGAGTACACCCATGTGTTTACAAACCCTCACTTTTTATACCTTGCTATTGGGGTTAGACAGTTTTAACTTGGCAGGACCAGATAACTTCCATCCAAGCATTTAAAAATGGTTAGTTGAGTAGAGTTGCCAACTTTCTATTTGCAGAAAACCAAACATCCTTGCCTCACCCCCTGTACTGCCCCTTCCCTGAGGTCACACCTTTGCCCCACCTTTGGTGTTGCAGGGGGCTGGACTCGATGACCTTTCAAGGTCCCTTCCAGTTCTAGGAGATAGAATATCTCCATTTTTAAAAAAAAAAATAAAAAATTAAAAGTTAAGAAGGGCTCTGGGTTGGGGGGTGGGGCTGAGGGGTTCAGGGTGCGGGAGGGGGCTCTGGGCTGGGGCAGGGAGTTGGGGTGTGGGAGAAGGTATGGGCTCTGGGGTGGGGCCACGTATGAGGGGATTGGGGTACAGGAGGGAGTGTGGGCTCTGGGTGACGCTGACTTCAGTAAAAGTTGTGCTTTGCCCGCAGGTACCGCCCCTGCAGCTCCCAGGAGAGCCAGCACTTGGGGCAGGGGCAGCGTATGGAGTCTCTAGACTGCCCTTATGCCTAAGAGCCAAAGGGACATGCCGGCCACTTCCAGGAGCTGCACAGAGCCGAGACTTTTAATTGGACTTTTAACTACTCGGTCAGTAGTGCTGATTGGAGCTGCCAGGGTCAAAAACCTGATGCCTGGCAACCCTGTAGCTGAGCAGCTCACTGGATTATTAATAATTATTTTCAGCAAGTCTTGGAACATTGAGAAAGTTCCAGAAGACATCAAGAAAGTAAAAGTTGTGCCAATATTTAGAAAGAGTAAATGGAATTACCTGGTAACTATGGGCCTGTCAGTCTGATGTCAATCCCAGGCAAGACAGTGGAGAAGCTGATACAGGACTGGATTAATAAAGAATTAGAGGAGGGTAGTAGACCTTACTGTATTAACTTTATGTATCATTTTAGGCCAGGGGTTGTATGTAATTGCATGTGAGAACAGCTCCCATAGGAGCAAACAGTGGAGGGTGATTAAGCATATTCACTCAGGCTGAAATACCTCCAGAGAAGTGCCTGGAGAGGCTTTCATGTACTAGTTCAAACTATTTTCTCCAGAGACCAACAGGCAAAGAAAGTATTTTTGGATAAATACCCTGAGTTTAAACTGACTTAGGGTCGTCTTTCTGATCCAGCAGACTGCCAGAACCTTCTATCTGAGGAGGCCCCCAAGCTTCCTGGGAAGGATTGGAAGGACATTGGCTTACTGAGATCCCATAAGACTGAGGGGTGACCTCTGGTAATCTTTTAGCATGCAAATGAAAGCAATAAAAGTTCCTATGTGTTTTCTCTGTAATGCTTCACCTTAATAATAAATGTGCTTGGTTATAAAGAGTTGTGTGACAGCTCATAACTGTTGGCAATAATGTTGTTCATTAACCTTCGAAGAGAAAGCAATGTGCCAATGCTGGCCTGTTTAGGCAATCTGGCTTGCTGGAAATATCAGTGTAGTCAGGGTACAGGGAGAGAGAATCAGGTCTGTGCCCGAGAATGATGATGATTGAGGAGTTGGGAGCCTAGAGTTCTTGCCATTAAGGGACCACACGGGGGGAAATACAGGATGCAGTTGCCCTGATCTGTGGCAGGGCATAGCCAGGTAATACAATTAATGACAATTCGTATGGGGTTTTGGAAAATAGATTCTGTGAAACTAACTTGATATAATGTTTTTCTTATGCAATTGTAGGTTTGGTTGATAAAGGCAGTAGTATTAATATACTATTCTTAGAGCTCTGTAAGGCATTTGATGTGATACCACACCAATGTTTTGATTAAAAAACTAGAACATGACAAAATTAATATGACACATATTCAGTTGATTAAAAACTGGCTGTTTGGTCAAAATGTAGTTGTAAAAGGGGAATCATCATCTAACAGCTATGTTTCTAATTGGGTCCCACAGAGAACAGTTCTTGGCCATAAACTATTAAACATTTTTATCAGTGTCTGAGAGAAAACATAAAATTATCTCTGATAGAGTTTGCAGATGACCCAAGAATTGAGGGCGTGGTAAATAGATTCAGAGTGGTCTGGATTGCTTTGTAAGCTGGGTGCAAGCAAACAATATGCATTTTAATATGGCTAAAAGTGTACATCTAGGATCAAAGAATGTAGGCCATACTTACGCTGTCGGGGGCTCTGTCCTGGGAAGCAGTGACTCTGAAAAAGATTTGGGATTGTGCTGGATAATCATCTGAACATGAACTTCCAGTGTGGTGATGTGGCCAAAAGGGCTTATTTGATCCTTAGATACATAAGTAGGGAATCTCAAGTAGGAATAGAGAGGTTATTTTATCTCTGTATTTGGCACTGGTGCGACTGCTATTGGAATAGTGTCCAATTCTTGTGTCCACAGTTCAAGAAGGAAGTTGATAAATTGGAGAGGGTTCAGAGAATGATTAAAGGATTAGAAACC
Organism: Gopherus evgoodei; assembly: GCF_007399415.2. NCBI lineage: Eukaryota > Metazoa > Chordata > Testudines > Testudinidae > Gopherus > Gopherus evgoodei. The sequence goes on along the minus strand of NC_044322.1, from coordinate 313,206,659 downwards.
ATGTGTTACAGTGATAAACTCAAGGAGCTCAATCTATTTAGCTTAAACAAGAGAAGGTTAAGGGATGACTTGATTACAATCTCTAGGAACCTATATGAGTAACAAATATTTGATAATGGACTTTTCAATCTAATGGAGAAAGGTGTAATGCAATCAAATGACTAGAAGACAGAGCTAGAGAAATTGACTGGAAATAAGGTATAAACTTTGAACAGTGAGGATAGTTTTAACAATTGGAACAGTTTTTACCAAAAGTCATAGTAGATTCTCCATCACCGGTAATTTTAAAATCAAGATAGTGCAGTAGAACCTTAGTTATGAATGCTGCTGTAATGGAGGTTATTTGTAACTCTGAAATGTTCATAACTGAACAAAACATTATGGTTCTCTCAAAAGTTTACAACTGAACATTGTCTTAATACAGCTTTGAAACTTTACTATACAGAAGAAAAAGGGTTAAAAGCAGCATCTTAATTTAAATGAAACAAGCACAGAAATAGTTTCCTTACTGTGTCAAATCTTTTTCTAAAACAGGGGTAGGCAACCTATGGCACGCATGCCAAAGGCAGCACGCAGGCTGATTTTCAGTGGCACTCATGCTGCCCAGGTCCTGTCCACCAGTCCGGGTGGCTCTGCATTTTAATTTAATTTTAAATGAAGCTTCTTAAACATTTAAAAAACTTATTTACTTTACATACAATAGCTTAGTTATATATTATAGACTTATAGAAAGAGACCTTCTAAAAAGATTTAAATGTATTACTGGCACACTAAACCTTAAATTAGAGTGAATAAATGAAGACTCGGCACAGCACTTCTGAAAGGTTGCCGACCCCTGTTCTAAAACTTTCCCTTTATTTTTTTAATAATTTATGGTTAATAAAGTACTATACTGTATTTGCTTTTCTTTATTTGTCTCTGATGCTGCCTGTTTGCATACTTCTGGTGCCAAATGATGTGTGTGGTTGACTGGTCAGTTTGTAACTTTGGTGTTCATAACTCTGAAGTTAAGAGTGTGTTTTTACCTAAAAGATCTACTCTGGGAATTATTTTGGGGAAGTTCTATGGCCTGTGTTATAGAGGAGCTCTGATTAGATGATCACAGTGGTCCCTCCTGGCTTAGGAGTCTATGAGTCTAGGTGGTGGGCTAGCAACTGTTGGTTTGATCATTGTTGTAGTAATTATTAAAGCAATTGTGTCTAAGGTTATCCAGATATTCTTCCCACTTCGAAGTTTAGTGTCCAAAAAGTGGGGACCTGCATGTATCCTTGTAAGCATAATACCTAGCTTAGATTTGATAGCGCCGCCACCAGCCAAAATATAGTGTTTGGCACACTTTCTGTTCCCCCAAAACCTTCCCTGGGGAACCCAAGACCCAAACCCCTTGGGTCTTAAAACAAGGAGAAATAAACCATTCCCCCTCCTTTCCCCCTCCCAGACTTTCCCCTCCCTGGGTTACCCTGAGAGACTACACTGATCCAAACTCTTTGGACCTTAAAACAGAGAGGAATTAACCTTTCCCACCCCTGCTTTCCCCCCACCCATCCCTGGTCAGTTCAGACCTAATCCCCTTGGGTCTTAAACAAGGAAAGAAAATTAATCAGGTTCTTTAAAAAGAACGCTTTTAATTAAAGAGAGAAAAAAAAAAGTAAAAATAATCTCTGTAAAATCAGGATGGAAAATGTTTACAGGGTATTCAGCTCATATAGACTAGAGGGACACCCCCCCACCCCAGCTTGAGATTCAAGTTACAGCAAACAGAGGTAAAAAAAATCCTTCGAGCAATATACACATTCACAAGTTAAGAAAAGAAACATAAGACTAATCCGCCTTTTCTAGCTAGTACTTACTATTTTGAACATGAGACTGTTTCAGAAAGATTGGAGAAACCTGGGTTGCATGTCTGGTTCCTCTTAGCCTCAAGAGCGAACAACGAACAAAACAAACAGCACAAACGAAGACTTCCCTCCACAGAGATTTGAAAGTATCTTGTCCCCCCAGTGGTCCTCTGGTTAGGTGTCAGCAGGTTCACTGAGCTTGTTAACCCTTTATCTTTACAGGTAAAAGAGACAGTAACGCTTAACCATCTGTTTATGACATGCCCCCCCAAACCTGACAATGTGGAACCACGCTGGCTGTGATTTCTTCCTAGAACTTTAGAATAAACAAATTAATAAAACACATGCACCTTTACATATACTTCTAATTATGTAAAACTACAAGATTTTCCACATTTCAAGGACAATTTTTAACCAATTGATTCTGGGAAACTTTCACGGGAGAGTGCATCAGCTACTTTGTTAGAAGCTCCTGAAATGTGTTGAATTTCAAAATCAAAATCTTGAGCTAAACTCCATCATCGAAGAAGTTTTTTGTTGTTTCCCTTGGCAGTATGAAGCCATTTTAGCGCAGCGTGGTTGGTTTGTAGCTGGAACCGCCGTCCCCAAACGTATAGGAGTAGCTTTTCCAGGGCATACACAATGGCGTAGCATTATTTTTCACTGATTGACCAGTGGCTTTCCGTCTCAGACAGTTTTTTGCTGAGAAACACGACAGGATGGAAGTTTTGATCCGGTCCTTCCTGCATTAAAACTGCTTTCACACCACGCTTAGATGCATCTGTGGTTACTAGGAACGGTTGGTCAAAGTCTGAGGCCCTTAGCACAGGGTCAGACATGAGTGTCGCTTTAAGCTGGGTAAAGGCCTTCTGACACTCATCAGTCCACTTAACTGCATTTAGCTAGGTCTTTTTGGTCAGGTCTTAGTGGGGCAGCGATTTGGCTGTAGTGTGGTACAAATTGCCTGTAATACTCGGCCAAGCCTAAGAAGGATTGGACCTGTTTTTTTGACTTTGGGACAGGCCACTTTTGGATAGCATCCACCGTGGCCTGTAGGGAGTTTATTCCTTGACCCACCTGGTGTCCCAGGTAAATCACTCTGTTTTGGCCTATTTGACACTTTTTAGCCTTAACAGTTAGTCTGGCCTGCCTGATGTGCTCAAAGACTTTTTCTAGGTGTTCGGGCCATGAATCAGAAAAAATGGCCACATCATCAAGGTAGGCAACTGCATATTCTCCGAATCCTGCTAGGAGACCATCTACAAGTCTTTGGAAGGTGGCGGGTGCATTTTGCAGCCTGAAAGGAAGCACATTAAATTCATACACCCCTTCATGGGTGATGAAGGCTGACCTTTCTTTGGCGGGTTCATCTAGCAGTACTTGCCAGTACCCCTTGGTTAAGACTATTGTAGAGATGAACTGGGCACGTCCCAATTTCTCCAATAGCTCATCGGTGCGTGGTATTGGATAGTTGTCGGGACGAGTTACAGCATTTAGCTTACGTAGTCCACGCAAAAGCGTATTTCCCCATCTGGTTTGGGTACCAGAACTACTGGAGATGCCCATGCACTGGTAGAGGAGCAGATTATACCCATCTGTAGCATGTTTTGGATCTCCCGTTCTATAGCAGCTTGGGCATGAGGAGACACCCGGTAGGGTGGGGTTCTAATTGGGTGAGGATTACCTGTGTCAATGAAGTGGTATGCCTGTTCAGTCCGTCCTGGGGTGGCTGAGAACAATGGGGTGAAGCTAGTGCACAGCTTTTTGATCTGTTGCTGCTGCAGACGTTCCAAGGTTGTGGAGAGGGTCACCTTTTCCGCGCCACCGTCACTTTTTCCTTCGTAGTAGACATCTTCAGGCCACTCAGCGTCATCTTCTCCCTGGGCTTTAAACTGACAAACCTGTAAGTCTCTGGAATTAAAGGGCTTGAGAGAATTAACATGGTACACTTTAGGCTTTAGGGAGGAGGTGGGAAATGCTATGAGGTAGTTAACAGCTCCCAGGCGCTCTTGGACCGTGAATGGCCCTTCCCATGATGCTTCCATGTTATGGGCCTGTTGTGCCTTCAACACCATAACTTGGTCTCCTACCTTGAAGGAACGCTGTCTGGTATATCTGTCATACCAGGCCTTATGCTCTTTCCGAGCATCCTTTAGGTTTTCTTTAGCAAGGGCTAAAGAGTGTCGGAGGGTGCTTTGTAGGTTGCTTACAAAGTCTAAAATATTAGAAGGCATAAACCCCTCCCATTGCTGCTTCACCAACTGTAAGGCCCCTTAACCTCATGGCCATACAGAAGTTAAAACGGTGAAAACCCTAAACTGGGATGTGGTACAGCCCTGTAGGCAAAAAGCAACTGCAACACTAGGTCCCAATCATTGGAGTGTTCATTTATGAATTTACATATCATGCCCCCCAAAGTTCCATTAAACCTCTCCACCAGGCCATTGGTTTGATGGTGGTAAGGGGTGGCAACCAAGTGATTCACTCCATGAGCTTCCCACAGGTCTTTCATTGTCCCTGCTAGGAAATTAGTTCGTGAATCTGTAAGGATGTCGGAGGGCCAACCTACCCTGGCAAAAATGTCTGTTAGGGCCTGGCACACAGCTTTAGCCCTGGTGTTGCCGAGGGCTACTGCTTCTGGCCATCGGGTAGCAAAGTCCACGAAAGTCAGTATGTACTGCTTTCCTCTGGGGGTCTTTTTTTGGAAAGGACCCAGAATATCCACAGCTACTCGCTGAAATGGGACCTCAATTATGGGGAGTGGCTGGAGAGGGGCCTTGACCTGGTCTTGGGGCTTTCCCACTCTTTGGCACACCTCACAAGACTGGACATAATTAGCAACGTCCTTGCCTGTCCCCTCCCAGTGGAAGGACTTCCCCAACCTGTCTTTTGTTCTGTTCACCCCAGAATGGCCACTGGGATGATCCTGGGCTAAGCTTAAGAGCTTTCCCCGGTACTTAGTTGGAACCACCAACTGTTTTTGCAGATGCCAGTCTTCCTGGTGTCCACCAGAAAGAGTCTCCTTGTATAAAAGTCCTTGTTCTACAACAAACCGGAATCGGTTAGAAGAGCTGAGGGGCGGTGGGGTGCTCCGTGCAGCTGCCCAAGCTTTCTGAAGGCTGTGATCTGCTTCCTGCTCAGTCTGGAACTGTTCCCTTGAGGCTGGAGACACCAGTTCCTCCTTAGACTGTGGACTTGGGCTTGGTCCCTCTGGAAGCGATGTAGGTGATGGGGTTGTGTTTATTGACGGTGAACCACTCTCCGCTGGTGCACTATGCAATATTTCAGGCTCTGACTGAGCCTCTTGGGTAGGGTTGCCTGCAGCTTCTGCCAGTTCAGGCCCGCTGGCGCCCTCTGGCGTTGGCGTTGGAGATGGGTTTGCAAGCGCTGGCGTCAGTGCGGGCAACGGTTCTGGTGTTGGTTGCTTTTCCAGTTCTGGTTCTGGGGCTGGATGCACTGTGGCTGTTGCAGTCGTTGGCAGGGGATCCGGGTCCACCATCTCTGTCTGGGTCTCTGGTAACACAGACGGGGCCCTTGTGGACGGCTCAGGAACAGGGATGGGTCTGGAAGCTTGCCTGGCTTGGCTGCGGGTAACGATTCCCACCCTCTTGGCCCACTTCACCTGGTTGGCCAAGTCTTCCCACAGTAGCATGGGGATGGGATAATTGTTATAGACTGCAAAAGTCCACATTCCTGACCAGCCTTTGTACTGGACAGGCAGTTCAGCTGTAGGCAAGTTTACAGATTTTGACATGAAGGGATAAATTGTCACTTGGGCCTGGGCTGATGAATTTGGGGTCCACTAAGGATTGGTGAATAGCTGACACTTGTGCCCCCGTCTCTTTCCACACGATAACCTGTCAAAATTTTCTAAGAAGGCCTCAGTGTCATCACCTGCCTTGTAGGTGGGAAATTTTCTGGGATGGGAAACAGTACCTGGAAAAGGGTTGTTGGGATTGGCTGGAATATCTGGCTTAGCCTTTGCTAATTCCAGTTCATGCTTTCTCTCTTTCCCTCTCTTCCATCTCTTTTTCTTTTATCTGTAGCTCTTTTTGTTTCCTCTCTATCTCTCTCCTGTGGGCAGCCTCTTTGGCTTGTTCTTCTCTTTTGTGGGCCGCGTCTTCCCTTTTTTGGGTTGCTTCTTCTGTAGCTATTTTTGCATTAATGAGTTCCATCCATCTCTTATGTTCGTTGTCTTTCTCTGTTGCTTCTAGCCTAGCCATTTCTAGTTTGTTAGTTGCTCCACTGGTACTCATTTTTCTGTTTTCTTGTGCTGGCCACACTGCCTCTCTGCAGCTTACTGACTGGGCTGCTTCAGCTCAGGCTGCTTGGTTAACAGAGATTTGCTAACTAGCTGTGCCCAAGAGAGGCAGAAAGAAAAAAAAATTCAGCTTGCAAATGCCTTTTGCTGTCTGTTTGCTCCCAGCTTGAAGCCACCTCTTAACAAAGACCCTTGTTAAAAAACTTAACACCTCTGCCCTCAGGCTGCCTTCCAAACAGCCAGAAAGGAGAGGAAAAAAACCTCACTGGCTTTGGTTCTTAAAAACAATCCCCTCTAGCCTGCTTTCAAGCAGGCAGAAAGGAGAGAAAAAAACAACTCACTGGCTTTGGTCCTAGAAATACCAACCGCTGCACACCATGTCAAGGTATTTTCCCCACTTTGAACTTTAGTGTCCAAAAAGTACCCTTCTAAGCTGCATGTACCCTTCTAAGCTTAATTCCTAGCTTAGATTTGATAGGGCCGCCACCAGCAAAAATATAGTGTTTGGCACAATTTCTGTTCCCCCAAAACCTTCCCTGGGGAACTCAAGGCCCAAACCCCTTGGGTCTTAAAACAAGGAGAAATAAACCATTCCCCCTCCTTTCCCCCTCCCAGACTTTCCCCTCCCTGGGTTACCCTGAGAGACTACACTGATCCAAACTCCTTGGATCTTAAAACAGAGAGGAATTAACCTTTCCCATCCCTGCTTTCCCCCCACCAATCCCTGGTCAATTCAGACCTAATCCCCTTGGGTCTTAAACAAGGAAAAAAATTAATCAGGTTCTTAAAAAAGAGAGCTTTTAATTAAAGAAAATTTTTACTTTTTTTCTATCTCTGTAAAATCAGGATGGAAAATGTTTACAGGGTATTCAGCTCATATAGACTAGAGGGACTTCCCCTCCCCTGCCCCAGTTTAAGATTCAAGTTACAGCAGAGGTGGTAAAAAAAAATCCTTCCAGCAAAATACACATTCACAAGTTAAGAAAACAAACCTAAGACTAATCCACCTTTTCTAGCTAGTACTTACTATTTTGAACATGAGAGACTGTTTCAGAAAGATTGGAGAAACCTGGGTTGCATGTCTGGTCCCTCTGAGCCCCAAGAGCGAACAAGGAACAAAACAAACAGCACAAACGAAGACTTCCCTCCACAGAGATTTGAAAGTATCTTGTCCCCCCAATGGTTTTCTGGTCAGGTGTCAGCCAGGTTCACTGAGCTTGTTAACCCTTTACAGGTAAAAGAGATATTAACCCTGAACCATCTGTTTATGACAAAGGTATGCGAACATTTTTAGTTTTTGGCAGTCCTAATGAACATTTATGGGAGCCCTCGGAGAGCTAAGGCCTGAAGAACCTAGTACTTGGAGTGCCTGTAATGCTTGTGGTATACTCAGCATGCAGCCACGTATCTAGAGGGACTGATACGTCAGAACACTCAGCAGTGCCCTCCAGAGAAGTTAGTAAAAATATGGAAATAGTAATAGAATAGTGCCCATATATAGTGAAATTGCCAATAGTGATGTGGAGTGCAAGCTTTTCAATGTGGTGCATCAAACAGACTTTTGCTCCACTTTTAGGAACAGATCCAGGACCCTGGTGTGTAGCCTGAATTTCTCTCCCATCCTCAAGCTTCAAAATGCCAGCTGTGTTACCCAGCAACTGCTACTGCAGTTGAAGACCTTTGGTAATCCTGCATGCTCTGTGCTAAACTCTATCGGGTAGAGTGGCTGGTGGATTTTTGTAGTGAAGGATCCATTGGACCTGCACCAGCTTCTTTCCCCCAAACACTTTGTATGCTAAGGCAGAGGGAGCCCCCTACAGAGCTGACATCTGTGGTAGACAGCAGTGCTGCTGGGTCAAGGCCTTCTTTTCCAGGTAAGGAAGGGGCAAGATTTGGCTCTAGTGAATTTCCATTCTACTATAAGAGGGTTTTACTGCATAGATACCCCCTTGGAATGCTGAAGGTAATTGCTGCATTCAATAGGATAACCTCATGACAAAGCATGGGAAGAGGGTGAGTAGAAATTGTCACTATCTCATAGGCCAGGGATTAAAAAATTAATACTTGACTCCCAGTCCTGCTATAATTACTGCTAGTAAGGAGTAGGAAAAGCTGGGTCAGACTTGATGCACGTGTTCCATGCTGGGACTCTGAAACGGAATGGTGGCTTTTCATTGTGCCTAATGTCCTCTGCAGTTATGAGTGAGGAAAGTCCGTGTCAGCAAGGTAGACCCTTTTTCTCCGATAATAGAAGTGTTGCTACTGAAGCTTTTTTGCACTCTGTGTTCCAATGTATTTAATTCCAAACAATCCAAAACCATACTTCAAACTCTCTGTGTAAAGAAATATATTACTAGCCACTGAAATGGAGTCTCAGTTACCACTTGGGTGGAATGTAATAAACAGCTGTTTAACGACGGTGAACATCTCTATACAATAGTCTTTCATACAGAAAAGAAAAATAAATGCATCCAGTTGAAACTACAGGAAGAATGTAGTTATACAGAATGCTATTAAGATGAAAATGCCCCCATATTCACTGACTTATGTCTGTATTTCTAGTGCATACAGCCATGATTCAAAATATAGTCTAGATCAGTGATTTTGTTGATTCAGTGGTTGTCATCTGAAATAATAATGCCAATTCCTCTTAATCGGCTGTTCTTCTAGCTCTGAAGTGTCAGTGCAGATTCCTGACTTTGATTACTATTTAATGTGAAATACAAAGCAGACTGTGTTATGTTGGTTCGTGCAATTTTTAAAGACCCTTATATATAGACTAGTGAGGTTTACCACTTCTCATGTAACCAAAGATTTTTTTTCATGTAATATGCCCATTTAGGGATATTACAGTGAATGAAGGCCCAACAAGAAGCAGTTCTGTGCAGATTAATCTTACATGTTTATGTGAAGCCCTATATGTGGCTTTCTTGAAAAATATTTTTTTTTGGTTTACTGTGGTGTAAAGTTCATCATACTTTCATCATTGCTTCATGTATTTGTGTGTATGTTATCTATTACTTTATAACATTATACACAATTTAAAAAAGCTGTTGATCTGTCATTTTCCAGAAAATAAATGTTTTAACAATTGCTTATATTTAGAGAAGTGTATGTTCTGTAACATTTCCTCCTCTACATTTTCAGTTTTAAACGTGCATCTGTCTCTAGATAGTCTAGGAATTTGACAATATTTTATAATATGACCTTTAAAATCACTTTCTGTGTAGATGGTGAAAATACTGAGTCCAACATCAAGTTCTGAAATTGGAAAAATATATATAATAAAGCACATACGTACATAATCCATAATATGGAGTCTTGCTATGGGTAAAGCTAATGCTACAAATGATTTTTGTTTCTGAATTAATTGTTTCTAGGGAGTTTAATACACAATGTTCTTATGTAGTCTGTATTTTTAAACAATATCTGATAGCACATCGTCTTTGTTCAATAATCCTGTATGCAAGCGTTGTTACTTTAGATGCATAAAAGTTTGGTTGTGTCGTGGTTCAGAACTAAAATTTGCTTATATTAACTTTGGATTATGAGATTGTGTAGGCATTTGAATCTCACAATGCTGAAAACAGTGTTTAGCTCTCACAAATATTTTTAGCATCTATGCATATGGCTTGACATTCTTCATCTTTTTGATTTGACTTCTCACATCCCTTTTTCCATTTGGCATTTATTGGTAAACTTATTTCATCCTTAGGTTTGATTTATCACTTCATACCTGATGTAACACAGACTTTGGGTTCTTAAAAAAAGATGTGGATTTAGTGCCCCTGCAGTCCTTATAAATGATGCCCTCTGTTTTTGTACAGGGCAGGCTTCCCACCAGCATGACAGAACCCTGATTTGGGGAGGAATTTCCTCCAGGGATAGTTCAGTCTTCCTGGCTTATGAAATTCTTGGATTCTTGGCTGTGTCTGCTAATTAGTGCAAAGCATGGTGTGTGTAAGATAAAGGAGCTGGAACTGAGACCCACCAAACTCCTGTCATTTAAGGGCCACCACACATCTATTAGTTGGGAACAACTTTAAATTCTTCTTCGAGTGCTTGCTCATATCCATTCCAGTTAGGTGTGCGCACGCCACGTGCACGTTCGTCGGAAGACTTTTACCCTAGCAACACTCAGTGGGCCGGCAGGGTGCCCTCTGGAGTGGCGTTGCTATGGCGCTTGATCTATACCCCTGCCGGCCCATCCGTCCTTCAGTTCCTTCTTACCGCCCGTGTCAGTCGTTGGAACAGTGGAGCGCATCTTAGCTGATCTCCACCTCCCTAGCTATTCGCTCATTTATATAGTTATTGTGTATATAGTTTGATTTTCTATAGTTCTAGTTAGTTCTGTTTTAGTAGTTCTTGTAGTAGTTATTGTATATAGTTAAAGAGGATCGGGGGTTAGCCCCTTCTCCTCACCCGGTACCGGGGCCCATGCCCGGTTCCCCGGGCTTCAAACCATGCACGGCCTGTCATAGGCCGATGCCCACAGGAGACTCTCACGACTCCTGTTTAAAGTGCTTGGGCGAATCCCACCTCGCGGACAAGTGCCGAATCTGCAAGGCTTTCAAGCCCCGGACAAAAAAGGAACGGGACATTCGCCTGAAGCAATTTTTGATGGAGGCAGCTCTAACTCCTCCAGCTTCGGTACTGACTGCAGCACCGGGGATAAGTGCCTCCTCCGCACCGGAGCGCATGACTGCAGTGAAGGCTCCTCGGCACCAGCCTTCACCGGCCCAAGCTTCTGCCCGGCACCGCTCCTTCTCCCCAAGGACCAAGAGGCATAAGACTTCTGCGGCCCCTGTATCTACGCCGCAGTCAGAGCGTACAACCAAGTCGGACTGCCCGGCACCACCAACTGCCGCAGCACCGAAGACCTCTGCACACAAGAGCTGTCGAGTCCGGTGCCTATCAGCTCCCCTGCACACGCCATGGTTGAGCTTATCGTGCCCTCCACGCCAGACCTTCTCCACAGCACGAGAACTGATTGCCTTGACGGAGCCCAAGCTGCCTCAACCCCCAGCACCGCCGGCGCGGGTTGTTCAATCATTGGGCAAGCCTGCCATGATGGTGCCATCTTCACCTGGTACCATCGACCGTCACCAGTCACGATCCAGGTCCCACAAGCACACTCAGTCCCACCATCGATCCCAACGCCGCTTGCAGTCACGGTACCGCTCCCCATCTCGGTATCGGTCGTACTCGCGGCACCGCTTGAGATCCCCGTCACCGTCCCGGTACTCTCGGCACTGGTCCAGGTCCCGACACCACTGTACCTCTCGCAGCCGATCTTGGCATGGAGATTCAAGGCACCGGTCGACTTCCCAGCACTGCGCTGGTCGCAGGTCCCGGTCCCACTCTCAGCATGATATGACTCCCGGTACCATTCTCCGGTATCGCGTAGAGAAGGATTGAATGGACACAGAGACCCGATCCAATCGGCCTCAGCTCCTCCGTGGCCTTCTCATCATCCATCCGTCTCATCCCATGTGGACAGTGCTCCCTATGGGGGATTCAGATACGCATACCCATGGCCCGGACCATGGACCTCATCAGTGGTCCTTTTGGACACCTTGGGCTTATCAGCAAGCCCAAGGGGAACCAGCTGGCCCATCACGCTCCGGTCACTCAGAACACCACGTGCCAGAGGCCACTGTGAGCAGACCTCCCCCAGCTGGTACAGAGGAAACCTGTACCCACGCACCGGAACCGCACGATCTTACGGCTCCGGAGGTCCCCCAGGATCAGGAGTTAGTGCAGGACCCACTTGTCCCTGGGCTGTCGTCATCCTCTTCTCCGGATGAGGCAGTAGCGGGGACGTCATCGTTCGGCCCACCTCCGATTTACCTCAGGTCATACCAGGACCTTCTGCGGCGTGTTGCCCAGAATATTAACTTACCGGTAGAGGAAGTTCCAGAGGTGGAGGACCTTGTGATAAACATTTTGTCTGCGGAGACACCAACTAGAGTGGCTCTCCCCTTCATCCGTTCGGTCCAGGCTAGAGCAGACACTATCTGGCAATCCCCGGCATCCATCCCGCCCACAGCCAGAGGGGTCGAACGGAAGTACATGGTGCCTTCCAAGGGGTATGAGTACCTCTGTGTGCACCCCCCTCCCTGTTCATTGGTTGTACAGTCTGTCAATGAATGGGAGCGCCATGGCCAACAAGCCCCTGCACCTAAATCAAGGGAGGCCAGGCGTATGGATTTGTTGGGACGGAAAATCTATTCCGCGAGAAGCCTCCAACTCAGGGTAGTGAACCAACAAGCCCTCCTGAGTAGGTACAACTACAACACCTGGGAGGCGATAGGGAAGTTTACAGAGCTGGTCCCTCAGGACTCCCGCCAGGAATTTACAGCACTCCTGGAGGAGGGGAAGAGAGCTGCGCGGACCTCCCTACAGGCCTCGCTAGATGCTGCCGATTCGGCTGCTAGAATGGTCGCCTCTGGAATAACCATGCGATGTATATCATGGCTGCAAGTGTCAGGCCTGCCACCTGAACTGCATAACATACAAGACTTGCCATTTGATGGACAGGGCTTGTTCTCACAAAAGATGGACCCCAGGCTGAGTCTAAAGGACAACTACGTTATTATGCATTCACTGGGAATGCATACACTACAGACTCAAAGACAGCCATTCCGCTCCCAACCTCAGCCCCCTTACCCCCTCCCCCCTCCGCCTAGGCCAAGGCAAGACTTTACCAGAAGATGAGGTCGTACCAACCGCAGATGTCAGTCTGGACCTCAAGGGAGTAACAATTCCGGTCCCACCAAACCAACACCGGGACCCAAATCAAACTTTTGAGGGTGCACCCGAGAGCAGTGTAACAATTGCCTCCCAGGATCCCTTTCAGTTCTACAACCGCCTTTCCCCGTTCCTCCCTGCGTGGTCCCAATTAACTTCAGATCGTTGGGTCCTACGCACGGTGGATCCTGGATACCATCTTCAGTTTGTTTCCCCCCCTCCCTCCCACCCCACCTCCTCGTCCTCTTCAGGGACCCCTCTCACGAGCAACTCCTCCTCCAGGAGGTCCGGAGACTCCTTACAATCGGAGCTATAGAGGAGGTACCAGAGGAATTAAGGGGCAAGGGTTTTTATTCCCAATGTTTCCTAATCCCCAAGGCAAAAGGGGGCCTCCGGCCTATCCTAGACCTGCGCGGACTGAACAAATTCATGAAAAAGTTCAAGTTCCACATGGTATCCCTGGGAACCATCATTCCTTACCTGGATCCCGGAGATTGGTACGCCGCTCTCGACATGAAGGACGCGTATTTCCACATTGCAATTTACCCCCCCGCCCAGACGATATCTCCACTTTATGGTAAATCATCAACATTATCAGTTTACTGTCCTTCCCTTTGGCCTCTCCTTGGCCCCTCGGGTCTTCACGAAGTGTATGGCAGTCGTCGCAGCTTCCCTACGGCGTCGTTGAATACAAGTCTTTCCTTACCTCGACGACTGGCTTATTCGAGGGGCCTCTGAGGCACAAGTCATCAGTCATGTGACCATCATCAAGGACCTGTTCACACTTCTAGGCCTGATAATCAATTTAGAAAAGTCCACTCTGGTGCCTACGCAGAGGATAGAGTTTATCAGGGCCATGCTGGACTCCAACCTTGCAACGGCCAGCTTGCCCCCTCATCATTTTCAGGCTATAGTCTCCCTTGTACAAAGACTTCAGAGCTTCCCAACAACCTCTGCCCGCACTTGCCTTGGCATCCTCGGTCACATGGCTGCATGCACATTCGTCACAAAGCACGCCAGACTGCAAATGCGTCCTCTCCAAACTTGGCTAGCCTCAGCCTATCGTCCGGGCAGAGACGCCATAGACATTATACTCACAATTCCGCCGAGCATTCTGGGCTCCCTCGACTGGTGGTGAACGTCATCCCTAATGTGGGCAGGTCTGCCGTTTCATCCACCGCAGACCTCCACGTCCCTAACAACGGACGCATCATCTCTCGGCTGGGGTGCTCACCTAGGGCACCTTCGCACTCAAGGCCTTTGGTAGTCCTGGGAGTTGACGTTACACATCAATGTCAGAGAGCAGTTCGACTGACGTGCTGAGCGTTCCAACGCCATCTACAGGGCCGTTGTGTTGCAATGTTCATGGACAACACAATGGCCATGTATTACACAAACAAACAGGGAGGGACACGGTCCTCCTCCCTTTGTTGGGAGGCGATCCAACTGTGGGACTTCTGCATAGCCCATTCCATAGATCTAGTAGCCTCCTTTGTCCCAGGAGTCTGGAACACTCTCGCAGATCAACTGAGCAGATCCTTCCTGTCGCACGAGTGGTTCATCCGTCCGGACATTCTCCATTCTGTTTTCCGGAGGTGGGGCTTTCCCCACATAGACCTTTTTGCCTCTAGAGTGAACAGGAAGTGCCAGGTGTTCTGCTCCCTACAAGGTTGCTCCCCGGGCTCCCTCTCGGATGCGTTCCTAATTCCATGGAAAGGTCACCTATTTTATGCCTTCCCACCATTTTCTCTCGTCCACAGAGTTCTACTCAAGCTCCACAGGGACAGAGCCCGCCTAATACTGATGGCTCTGGCATGGTCGAGACAGCACTGGGACACCCTGCTGCTCGACCTTTCTCTGACAGACCCAATTCCCCTGCTGCTTTGCCCCGACCTCATCATGCAGGACTTCGGCACGCTTCACCACCCAGACCTGCAGTCCCTTCATCTGACAGCATGGCTGCTGTCTGGTTGAGCCAATTGGAGTTGTGTTGTTCCACCTCCGTGCAGCAGGTGCTGCTGGGAAGCAGAAAGCCTTCCACACGAACAACATATCTCGCTAAATGGAAGCGCTTCTCTCACTGGTGCACCCAGCATGACCTTACCCCACAAACTGTATCAGTTCCCATTATCTTGGACTATTTATGGTCACTCAAAGAGCAGGGCCTCGCGATCTCTTCTATAAGGGTGCATCTTGCAGCTATTTCCACCTTCCATCCTGGGGAAACTGGCAGTTCCATTTTTTCTCACCCCATAGTTTCCAGATTCCTCAAAGGCTTGGAGTGACTCTACCCTCAGGTCAAACGCCCTACCCCTACCTGGGATCTACACTTCGTATTAGCTAGGCTCATGGGTCCCCCCTTTTGAGCCTTTAGCCACATGCTCGCTGCTGTACCTGTCCTGGAAGACAGCCTTCCTCGTCGCTATCACCTCGGCTAGGCGAGTCTTGGAACTTCGAGCATTGACTGTGGATCCCCCATATATGGTATTCCACAAGAACAAGGTACAGCTGCGACCGCACCTGGCATTCCTCCCTAAGGTGGTCTCTGCCTTCCCCATTAATCAGGACATCTTTCTGCCAGTCTTTTTTCCGAAGCCGCATTCATCGTGTCAGGAACAACAGCTGCATACTCTGGATGTCCGCAGGGCTCTCGCCTTTTACATCGAGAGGACCAAACCCTTCCGACGTTCGCCTCAGCTATTTGTAGCGGTGGCAGAGCTCATGAAGAGCATGCCAGTCTCTTCCCAACGAATTTCATCTTGGATGACATCCTGTATTTGGGCATGCTATGACTTGGCTCACGTTCCTACCGGCCATCTCACTGCCCATTCTACTCGGGCTCAAGCCTCATCTGCCGTGTTCTTGACCCATGTTCCCATCAGGAAATACGCCGCGCGGCCACCTGGTCTTCCAACCACACCTTTGCATCGCACTACGCATTGGTCCAGCAGTCCAGAGACGATGCCACCTTTGGCTCAGCGGTCTTATATTCCGCAGTGTCTCGCTCCGACCCCTCCGCCTAGGTAAGGCTTGGGAATCACCTAACTGGAATGGATATGAGCAAGCACTCGAAGAAGAAAAGACAGTTACTCACCTTTGTAACTGTTGTTCTTCGAGATGTGTTGCTCATATCCATTCCAAACTCGCCCTCCTTCCCCACTGTCAGAGTAGCCGGCAAGAAGGAACTGAGGGACGGATGGGCTGGCAGGGGTATATATCAAGTGCCATAGCAGTGCCACTCCAGGGGGCGCCCTGCCAGCCAACTGAGTGTTGCTAGAGTAAAAGTCTTCCGACGAACGTGCACGCGGTGCACGCACACCTAACTGGAATGTATATGAGCAACACATCTCGAAGAACAACAGTTACAAAGGTGAGTAACAGTCTTTTCCTACTCTGGTCTGGATTCAGACTGGTGACTTACAGGCAAAAGGCTCTGAAGCTCGATAGCAGTATCCTGAGGCTTCCAGTCCCCCACTCCCCATACAAGACCTAATTTCACACCTTTAAGATAAGTTTATTAAATCAGGTTATGTTCTTGTTGGACCTTACACAGATAGGATCTTCCACTCTCTGCACACACAAGCACCATCTCCCAACCACTGGTCAGTCTTCATAAAATGAACCCCTATAATATGTGCCCCAACTCTTTTCTTAAAGTGACAGCTCCCATTAATCAAAATATTAAAATTCAGTAATAGCATGTGAACACAACAAAGGCAGAGCGACTGAGGGGATGAGACTGTCATGTTAGCAACAACGATTCTGTTTCCCAACTCTCCGTGCAGCGACCTTGTCCGACTCTCACCGGTTTATAGCAAAGATAATGGAACGATGGCTGTCTCCCATAGGGCAAGCTCTGAGGCCTTGAATAATAAGGGCTGTGAAATGAACAGAAATATTAAGAGCTGCAACTAGAACTCATGGGTTTTTGGCCTGTAGCTCAGGGCATTTTCCTCTAGTCTATAGGGTATTGTCAGAGTCTCTCTCTTATTCTGTATACGTGACAGATGGCGCTGCAAAATACACGAATGCCACATGAGATGCAGAACGCTTGGCAGGCCTGCTGGGAGGGAGACTGAGACGTCCCCAAATTCCACTGATCTGGAAAGGGCGTACAATTATAGATGTAACTGAGATAGGTATAGTTGTAACTATAGTGTTAGTCATGTTGGCTGGGTGCAGGATCAAGGCTCTGCCCACTCCCCATCTCTTTCTGCCCACTTGTAAGGGAGAGGGGAATATAGGCTCTGTGGAGTCCACTTCCCTCTCTGAATGGGAACCGTACAAGGGAGTGGAGGAGGTGCCTGACAGCCCTTCTGCTTCCTTGTGCAGGATGAGCCATGATTTGATCCTAAACTGTCTTCAGTTCAGAGCTGGTAGGGCAGGGGAAAGGATGTAAGATGTTCCCTCTCTTCTCTCACCCACTTATATGTATCTGCTACTCAAGAGCTGGGCTTTATGCTGCGGAAGGTGCAGGTAGGTTCCACAGTTCTGAGGAGATGGTCTTGGCAGTCTGACAGCTTTAAAAAGGCCAGGTATTGTGAGAGAATGCAATCTTCCCATACTTTCCCGTGACCATAGGAAAGGGCTAATAGGGCTCTGTCTGCCCAAATAAGGTTAATAGGAAAATCTGATCAATTTTACCCGTTTTTTGTGTGTGCGTGTGTGATAATATTTTAGCCTTGTATACTATACCTTCTCAACTTGCATGAAACCGTGTTCAGTCCAGTCTAAATTATGGTTTGCTCAGCCAGTTTTGAGGACTCGGACAATTAGCTACAGATAATATCAACATAATTTTGTTTTGAAATAGAGGTGGTCTACACGGCACAGCAACTCACACCAGAGGGTTGTGAATTTTAAAGCACACCAGCTTGCATGCTGAGTGGCTCATGTAGACCTGGTAGTCGTGCACTGTGAAAGTTCCCTAGTGCGCATTAACATAGTGTTGTTAATGTGCAGTAGGGAACTTTTAATGCATGCCAGCAGGGTCTCCATGGGCTGGTAAATGTGCAGCCTGGTGTATGTTAGAATTCACAACCCTCTAATGTGTGTTGCTTTGCCGTATAGACAAGCCCTAAGAGTGGATGGTGATAAACTCTAGTGACAAAAGCTGTTTTGCTGAGGATAACATAAATGTGTCCCAAGCCAGTGAGTAGAGGGCCCTTTATTGGTGCCACGGGTCTTTGTTTTCTTTTCTGACAGACCTGCATATCCTTTCATTCAAGTGATTAGTAGAAGTACTGTAGTTGTCAGTTGGAAGTGCCAAATGCATGCCTGGCTGACTTAATTCTCTTTATTGCACACAGGAAGCCTCTACACAAGCACATTGGACTGTTTTTTTACTATCCATGGTATCCTAGTGGACAGTAATACATTACTAGATGTTGATCTACAGATCAGTGCATATATACTGCAGCCCTGTAGAGGAAATTTAGCAGCAAAATATACTCAGAAGCAAGAAGGCTACTTAATGATATTAGCTTTGCTGTAAATGTTTTGCAGAAGCAAATGCCAATTTAGTTGTTTAATCCTGTTATCTAGTGCATCTTGATGAATAAATAACAGTACTTCAAACTCATAGTGATGCATGCCTAGTTTTGTTCAGAATTGGTCTGCTAAGCCTTTTCCCTCTACTTGTGTTTCTCTAATTTCTGATGATAGAGGATAAATATATCTTTTTGAAAAAGACAACTGCAGTACATGAAGAAAGACCAGAGAAGCTGAATTTTGTACCACTGGAATTTGTTTTATCTCTTGAAGACTTACCATCCTAAATAATACACATTTTATATACTAATAGTCCCATTTAAAGGTAGTAAATTTAATGTATTTATTAATACTATGAAAACATTCATTTATAAATTATTAGTTATCTTCAGCATATCCTACACAGGAATTTGATAATATTTAAGTCACGGAACAACTGAAAATATATTCATATAGCTTGGGTTTGGGGCTGCACAGCCTAGGGGCTGGAGTCATGGAAGTCGGCCACCACCCAGGGGTGGGTGGTGGCAGTGGTAAGGGGACCTGGGCCCCATTCCTTCACCGGGTCCCATCCCAAGGTCCTGTCAGTAGTGAGTGTGTTCAGCGGGGATCCTGCCACAACACGCTGACTTTCCTTGTGTGGGAGATACTATTCACCTCATCTCTCTGGGATACTTCCTATTGTGAGTCCTGAAGCTGGAGTCCGTTGATAGTCTGGGTCTCCAAGCTCTCTGGTGCAGGTAGCTTGTTGAGATTCTGACTCCTGTCAGCTGGCTGTAGGCAACTGGTTTCCTGGCTGGGCGTCAGAGTCCCTGGTTCCTACAGTCAGGGGCTGAAGCTGCTCCTGGAGTGGAGCCTCCACTGAGCATCCTTCCTCCCTGGCGGTCGGTCCAGAATGAGCTGGGTTGCTCCCTTTTATACTGAGGCAGCAGTTGGAGCATGCCCAGCATGGTCTGAGGGATGGGACTTCTGCTGCCCATAATGTGGAGTCAGGGCTGCCCAGAAGTGGGGGGCAAGTGGGGCAATTTGCCCCGGGCTCCTCAGGGGCCCCCAAGAGAACAAGTGAGGCTCCCGCTCCAGCCCCGGCCCGATCCCACCTCTGCCCCTCTTCTGAAGCCTAGCGCATCCAGCAGCGTCCCCGAACAGCGGCGCAGTGTGGCTCCGGCAGGGCCCCTGAGCTCCGCCCCACTCAGAGCCGCATGGTAAGGGGGCGGGGCTGCGAGCTCCGAGCCGAGTGGAGGGAATTCAGGCTCTGCTGGTGCTCGCAGCCCCACCACCTTACTGCACGGGTCTGAGTGGAGAGGAGCTCAGGCCCCGCCGGAGCCACGCTGCAGCTGTTGAGGGAAACTTCTGGATATGACATGCTGAAGGTCCGGGTGAGGGGGGAGCCAGGGATAAGGGCTGGGGGGCGTTGGATAAGGGGCAGGGAGTCCCAGGGACAGGGAGGAGGCAGAGATTGGGGTGGCGGTCAGGGGACAAGGAATGTGGGGGGTTGGCTTGTGGGCGTTTCAGGGGTCTGTCAGGACTCAGCAGGGGAGTGGATAGGGGTCCGGGCAGTCAGGGAACAGGGAGCAGAGATGCGGTCCGGGGGTGGTGGTCGGGGGTCTCTGGGGGATGGTGAGGGGGCAAGGAGCAGGATGGCTTGGGGATTCTGAGGGGGGTGGGCAGTTGGGGGGGCAGGAAGTGGGGGGAGTCAGATGGGGGCAGGGCCAGGCTGTTTGGGAGGCACAGCCTTCCCTACCCTACCCTACCCTACCCTACCCTACAACTCATTCAGCAGTTTGAGGCTTGCGGGAGAGCCAAGCTGTTAACTTTTCCATTAGAGCTACCATCCCTTTCACTTCTCAAATGCCAAATTATAGCACTATCCTATGCCATCTACCTCCTTCCCAACCCTACTAAGGGAGATCCCTCCCACCCCCCGCATTCCCTGAGGCTTCAGAGGGATTAATTCAGTGATTCTCAAACTTTTTTGTCCTGGTAACCCCTTTCACATAGCAAACCTCTGAGTGCGACCCCCCTCCCCCCATATAAATTGAAAACACTTTTTTATATATTTAACACTATTATAAATGCTGGAGGCAAAGCGGGGTTTGAGGAGGAGGCTGACAGCTTGCGACCACCAGTAATAACCTTGTGACCCCCTGAGTGGCCCCTCCCCCCAGTTTGAGAACCCCTGGGTTAATTTAATGTTAACACCCTGTGTCCATTCACATGCATGTGCTATTTTGAGCATGTCAGTTTTCACAACATAGGCTCATCCCAGATTCTGGAACAAGCTCAAATGTTCAGTTCATGGAGTATGTACATAATCTATACCAAAGACAAACCCACAGTAACCGTCTCCAGTTTGTGAGGGACTCTATGGAGCCAGTCTCTAGGAAACAGATAAATGCATGGAGGTTAAGTCCATTAGTGGCTATTAGCCAGGATGGGTAACGAATGATGTCCTTAGCCTCTGTTTGTCAGAGGGTGGAGATGGATGGCAGGGGAGAGATCATTTGATCATTACCTGTTAGGTTCACTCCCTCTGAGGCACTTGGCATTGGCCATTGTCAGTAGACAGGATACTGGGCTGGATGGACCTTTGGTTTGACCCAGTATGGCTGTTCTTATGTTCTAACCTAAATGAACCCAAAGTTATAGAGACAGATATGAGTTAGGGAAGCCAGCAGAGTATCAGAAACCTGGAAAAATCTCTGACTGGATGGGCTCAGGCATTTGGTCACAAGCTGAGGTGGTTCAAAAGTTTTGGATTTTTTTTAAGCAGAATTTTTTATTGTTTCTTTAAACAATCAAACACAGCAAGCAGCAAATATTTGGCCACACACTTCTGAAACCCCAAACCATATTCAGGTTTTGGCAGACTAATTTCAGCTTTTCAATTAAAAAAACCACAACACATTTTGAAGGAAAGTAGACATCTGTGATTTTTTTCTGCTTTTTAAAAACCCCTAGTTTTCGATCAAAAAAAAGTTTTGATGGAAAATATTTGTCCAACCCTTTTAATGAGCTTTAGTGCCTTTTAGCACTAGCTGATGCTGGGAACCAGTGATACCTTGTAAAGAAGTTTTCTCAAAACTGGATTTGTGCGGAGATGCAGAAGGTTTATTTTTTCCAGGGCCACCCATGGTAGGGGAGCAAGTGGGGCAATTTGCGCTGGGCCCCGCAGGGGGCCCCCACGAGAATATAGTATTGTCATTTTTTTATGGAAGGAGCCCCTGAAATTGCTTTGCCCCTGAATACTCTGGGCTGCCCTGTGTGGAGTTAACCCTATCTCTCCTTGCATGGGATATGCTCACCTTGTCACAGGCATATGATACAAAAATACTGTTTTGATACTGTCCACATTCCATTCCATGCTTCCAGACCTTCTATTTGTGATTCTTCAAAAAGCCCCTTAAGTGGTGGTTTAGACAGAGGTTTTCTTTTAGTCAAGCTTCTATAGGCTGATCAGACGTCCTGATAAAATCGAGACTGTTCCAATATTTAACTCTTTGTCCCATGTCCTGACTGATGTACCAATGGGACATGATTTGTCCCAATTTTTTAGGTTGCCAGGTGTCCAGTTGGTATGGGGATAGCAGGCTTCCTACCCAGCTCCATGCAGCTCCCCAGAAGCGGTGACATCTCCCTTTGGGTCCTAGACACAGGGATGGCTGGGTGGCTCTGTGTGCTGCGCCCACTCTGCAACTTCCGTTGGCCACGGTTCCCGGCCAGTGGGAGCTGTGGGAGCACACCTGAGGGCAAGGCAGTGTGCAAAGCTGCCTAGCCGCGCGTTCACCTAGGATGCAGGGGAGATGTCACCACTTCCAGGGAGCCGCCTGAGGTAAGCGCCACCTGGAGCCTGCATCCCCTCCCGCACCCCAACCTCCAGCCCCCTCCCGCACCCAAACTCCCTCCCAGAGTCAGCACCCTGAACCTTCTCCTGCGCCCCAACCCTCTGCCCCAGCCCTGAGACCCTCCCCTTGCAGCAGGGGCTGGAGCTGGGGCAATGTACCCCTGAATGACCTGTGGCTTGCAGTGGGGGCTGAAGCTGACGTGTGCCCCCAGCTGATCCTTGGCTTGTGGTGGGGGCTGAAGCTGGGGACGTGCGCCCCCGACCAACCCACAGTTTGTGGCAGGGCTGCGGACAGAGACTACTGTTGGGGCTGTGCACCCCTGGCTTGCAGCAGGTGCCAGAGCCAGGCCCGTGTGCCCCTGACCCGCAGCTTTTTAGGACTGTGCGCCGTCCTCCCCCATGGCTCCGGTAGGGTTGTGAGCCTGTGGCTGCTCTCCCCCATCCACTCCCCATGTGGCCTGATATTTTATTCTTGTGATCTGGTCACCCTAAGATTCTCCAATCTCATTCTGATTGACAGCAGTAGTAGAACTGCAATTCTGTTTTTATGTTCAAGTCTTTGACTTAAAAATAGGTGGCCACAAAGTCCATTTTGGCATGATCCTTGCTAATTTAATATTAAAAATAATCAAAGGGGTGCAGCTCACATGTATATAAAAGGGACATGGTCACATTGTGTCCAGAATTTGTATTCACTCTTTTTACAAATAGGTTGGCAGGTTTAAAAAAAAAAAAGGGGGCTCCTTTAAGGGTCTCTGCGGGGACAGACTTACCTCGCTTAGTTAATTTTTCTTGATTTTTTTTTTCACACAGCAGCAGGGAAAGAAAAATATTTTAAAACTGGAAAAATGTGACTATAAAATCACACTAATTGGCAGGGGGACCTAGATGCAGGTGCAGCACCTCAAACTAATATTATCTTTTAAAAAATTCTGACCAAATATCAACTTGATTGTCTCTCTTAACAATGAAATTATTTGAAATGATGTTTTTCTTTTAGTATTGTCCAGCCTACCAATGCTGTTGCCAAAACATTTCATTCTGATATACAGCCATCCCAAATGAATTCTTACCTGGAGATGTGCTGAATTCCAGAAAATTAGGCATGGGAGGGCAGCTTTGCTTTTAAGCTGTTTTTATACTCAAAGCAAATATTTCACATACTCATTGCACATAGCTCCAAAATAAACTCTACAGTAAATTAATTTGAAAAAATGAGACTCAGAAAACCCAGTTAAGAAACAGAAATCTAAAAATACCAGAAAAAATCAACCCAATTGAAAAAATATTCAGTTGGAATTCTAAACTGATACAATAAGAGGATATACATTCAAATGTGAATTGTCATTTCATATGAATGTATAATTATGATTTCATGAGTTTTACAATATCTGACTTTGATTTCTCTAACTCAGGTGTCATAACAGAATGGTTCTCCTTACTGAATGGGATAGGCTCCCCAAAGAGCATCAGCAAAGTACTGTATAAAGTGATTAGGAAATAAAAATTATACTTGTCTGAAATTCAGAAATTATTCTCAGATTAACTTCTGGACCAGTGACAGAGAAAACACTGTTAGGTCTGAAGGGCCAGTGACAGATTTAAGATCAAATTTCTTGGAAATTTTCAAGTCTAAAAATAAATGTTTTGTACAACTGGAATGTTGGGTTCTTCATTTCTGGATCTGGCAGGTAATGAAAAAGATAAGATTTCAAAGTTATCGTGCCTTTTTTTTTCCTCCTGTTTCATTTCCAGTATGTGTGTTAGCAGCAGCAGTTGGTGATATGTCATTAGTGTTGGAGATTAATGAAGTTGTGATTCCACCGTCTTGGTGTAACGTGATGGCTTTCTAGCTCTTCTGTTCTAGAGTTACAGGCCACCAAAATTTGATTAGAATTGAAGGAGGAGGAAAGGGGGGAGTAGATGGTAAGAAGAATGACATGATTAAAGTCTGCTATCTCATGACTTTCTAGAAATACTTTGGAGAAACTGAAAAAATTCTTACAGGACCAATACAAGTTTTCAAGATCTGATTCTGTATCCCTGTTCCATGCATTTGTATTTATGTAAACAGTAAAAGAATAAATGAAAACCTGATTTCGAGTTTCCATCATTCTTGATGTTGGCAGGATATCTACATCCTTAATTCATTCTACATAACTGGACAGCAATTAACTTTTATGTAACATAACCACAGAGATACCTATTTCTAAACAGATTTACATATAAAAGTATTACTATTAATGATATTTTTGAACATTGCAATAATTAATATGACCCAGTATTTGTGAGGAAAAGAAAAGTCATCTAACCAGAGCCACATGGCATATTTAATTCTGCATATCTCCAATTTTACAGAAACTTCTTCTTCTTTAGTCATGTGAGGGTCTTGTAATTAACTTGTGTTGACAGTAGTGAGATTTAATATCATTTAACACTCATCTGTGGTGTTTTCTTGGATTCATTAAATTGAAAACAAAATGCTCCATGTGGATTGATGATAGCATGTGAGTTGGTGCCAAACTACACGGCCCTGTACACCTGCTTTGAAGCACTGTCTTTCTCCGTGCACCTTACTGCCACAGTTGTGATCAGCAGAAGTGCTGAAGCTGGAATTTCTTTGGTGTGCCTTCCGACATGTAAGAGAGGGTACTACTGGGCTGAATGTTTTCCATGAAGATGCTTCAACTTTGGAATTCACTTTGGATCCCACCTTTAAGACTTGTCTACATGTGGGGTAATGTGCTCTACAGGGGTATCATTTTGTTAAGTGCACTAATATTGTGCATTAATTGGTCCATGTAGATCTTGCTGGTATGCTTTCATGCTGTACCATTTCAAACAGCACTATGCTGAAGCACATTCAGGAGCCTTTAGTGTGCACCAGCGGGGTCTACACAAACCCATTAATGTGCAACACATTAGTGAACTTTGGAAATCACACTCTTGTTGTGTGTATTTCCTTACCATGTAAACAAGCCCTTAGTGTGAAATAGACTCTACTCAGGATTTTTAGGGCACGCTGCAAAGCTCATCTTTCCATACTGCTGTTTAGATTATATGTTTTATTGTGGTGATTGGAGGGATGGAGACTTTTGGTTTAGTAATGTTTGCTGACTGTCTGTTGTATTCTGGGTGGGGTCGTCTGCTGTTCTAGTTTTATGTTATTGGGATTGTGCTTTTAGTTGATGGCAGGGCATCAAGAACTTGAGATAGATGTCTTTGTTCTTTTTTAATCAAAATAAATACCTCTATTTAGCTGCACAGAACTGTAAGGAAAAACATAATTGGAGAAGATCAGAAATAAAATCTGCACAGAACTCTCCAGGAAAATTAACTTTTGTCATCTTCCTGTTACCATTTGCCTCTTATCATGTAGCTATCTTTCAAGGAGGGCTATGTGAAAGAAGCAGAAGATTTAAATTGGTTCTGTTGTATAAGAGAATAAATTTGTGTAAAAACTAAAAAAAACAATGAAGATAAAGCCACATATGATGACTCTCAATCCCATTCTCACAAGGACAAAGGGAAAATAAGAAAACGTAGTAGTTTCAATGTTTGTATTCTCAGTATTTTCTATCTGATATTTATTTTCACACATAATAATAGAATGGAGTTTACAGACCAGATTTGAGTACAGGATGTTGTGTTTCAAGATTCTCTACAATTTCTCCCTTTCACTTGGTCAATGAATTACTGGATGTGCAAACAATTGTCACTTTCCATTTATGTAATTAAGAAACCAATGTAATAGATGTAACAGATTAAATAAATGCTGTAAATGTCAGCAAGCCATTAGACATCAGAAAAAGCCTAGCAAGTAAACAAAGCCAGGCCTAGAGTGAGTCATGGTATAAATCCCCACTCTGAACCTTAGAGTCCAAAAGATGGGGTACCAGCATGAATTCCTCTAAGCTTAATTACCAGCTTAGATCTTGTAGTGCTGCCACCAACCAGGACTTGTAGTGCCTGGTACACTCTGGTCCCCCCAAAACCTTCCCAGAGGACCCCAAGACTCAGACCCCCTGGATCTTACACAAGGAAAGTAAACCCTTTCCCCCATCATTGCCTCTCCCAAGCTTTCCCTCCCTGGGTTACCCTGGAAGATCACTGTGATTCAAACTCCTTGAATCTAAAAACAGAGAGGAGTGCACTTTGCCCCGTCCTCTTTTCCCCTCCCTAAGAGGTAATACAGATTCAAGCTCTGTGAATCTAAAACAGAGGAATTCCACCTTTCCCTCTCCCTTCTCTCTCCCTGTCTCCCACCAATTCCCTGGTGAGTACAGACTCAATTTCCTTGAGCCTCAACAAGGGGAAAAAAATCAATCAGGTCTTAAAAAGAAAAACTTTTATTAAAAGAAAGAAAAAAGTAAAAGTTGTCTCTGTAGTTAAGATGGTAAAGGTTACAGGGTCTTTCAGCTTATAGACACTAGAGAGAAGCCTTCCACCCAGCACAAATACAAATTAAAATCCTTCCAGCAAAATACACATTTGCAAATAAAGAAAACAATCAAAAAGACTAAACTGCCTTCAACTTATACTTACTATTTGAACAGAAAATTAGAGCGCCTGTAGGTACGTCTGGTTACTCTCAGAACCCAGAGAGAACAACAGACAAACAAACAACACAAAACAAAGACTTCTCTCCCCTGAGATTTGAAAGTATCTTGTCTTCTGATTGGTCCTCTGGTCAGGTGGTCCAGGTTCACTGCTTGTAACCCTTTACAGGTAAAAGAGACATTAACCCTTAACTATCTGTTTATGACACCAATGTAATAGATGTAACAGATTAAATAAATGCTGTAAATGTCAGCAAGCCATTAGACATCAGAAAAAGCCTAGCAAGTAAACAAAGCCAGGCCTAGAGTGAGTTCCAAGGACTAGTTAGTATAGAATTAAGATAGAATATGAATCACTGAATGTATTAAGTAGATGCAAATGAGTTATCAGATAACCATTATAAACTGGTGAACCCTAAATCTCTGTTGTTTTCAGTAAGTAATCAGGAAAATTTCCCCAATACCTTGTGAGCCAAATTCACCTTGTTCTACATACACAAATAGTCCTACTGTTTTCTGTAGGACTGTTCTTTGTGCGTGGGGTGTGTAGGATTTCACTCATATTAGGATTTTTAAATGGCTTTGGATAAAAGAGGCTCAGGGTTAATTTATAAATATCATTTTCTTTTACTGAGGCTCTTACAATGATAACTAGAAACAAACATTAAATTGTTCCTGTGCCTGTTCCTTTCCCTTTCTAGATGATGATCAGAGATATGTAAAAATGTCACCCTAATGTATATTTGATGCACGCACAGTCTCATCTCCATATTATCAACCAACATAACAAAGACTAATTAATTACTGAAATATCAATACAAAATTCATTTCAATTGTAATTACTAAGTGAAAAATTAAGAGGTGACAAACATTAAACAAAAGTAAATATTTTCTTGTCAAACTATTTACTTGAGAAATTCATTAGAATTAAATTTTAGATATCTCATAGACTCATAGACTCTAGGACTGGAAGGGACCTCGAGAGGTCATCGAGTCCAGTCCCCTGCCCTCATGGCAGGACCAAATACTGTCTAGACCATCCCTAATAGACATTTATCTAACCTACTCTTAAATATCTCCAGAGATGGAGATTCCACAACTTCCCTAGGCAATCTATTCCAGTGTTTAACTACCCAGACAGTTAGGAACTTTTTCCTAATGTCCAACCTAAATCTCCCTCGCTGCAGTTTAAGCCCATTGCTTCTTGTTCTATCATTAGAGGCTAAGGTGAACAAGTTTTCTCCCTCCTCCTGATGACACCCTTTTAGATACCTGAAAACTGCTATCATGTCCCCTCTCAGTCTTCTCTTTTCCAAGCTAAACAAACCCAATTCCTTCAGCCTTCCTTCTTAGGTCATGTTCTCAAGACCTTTAATCATTCTTGTTGCTCTTCTCTGGACCCTCTCCAATTTCTCCACATCTTTCTTGAAATGCGGTGCCCAGAACTGGACACAATACTCCAGTTGAGGCCTAACCAGCGCAGAGTAAAGCGGAAGAGTGACTTCTCGTGTCTTGTTTACAACACACCTGTTAATGCATCCCAGAATCATGTTTGCTTTTTTTGCAACAGTATCACACTGTTGACTCATATTAAGCTTGTGGTCCACTATGACCCCTAGATCTCTTTCTGCCATACTCCTTCCTAGACAGTCTATTCCCATTCTGTATGTGTGAAACTGATTGTTCCTTCCTAAGTGGAGCACTTTGCATTTACCTTTATTGAACTTCATCCTGTTTACCTCAGACCATTTCTCCAATTTGTCCAGATCATTTTGAATTTTGACCCTATCCTCCAAAGCAGTTGCAATCCCTCCCAGTTTGGTATCGTCCGCAAACTTAATAAGCATACTTTCTATGCCAACATCTAAATCGTTGATGAAGATATTGAATAGAGCCGGTCCCAAAATAGACCCCTGCGGAACCCCACTTGTTATACCTTTCCAGCAGGATTGGGAGCCATTAACAACTACTCTCTGAGTACGGTTATCCAGCCAGTTATGCACCCACCTTATAGTAGCCCCATCTAAATTGTACTTTCCTAGTTTATCTATAAGAGTATCATGCGAGACCGTATCAAATGCCTTACTTAAGTCTAGGTATATCACATCCACCGCTTCTCCCTTATCCACAAGGCTCATTATCCTATCAAAGAATGCTATCAGATTAATTTGACATGATTTGTTCTTTACAAATCCATGCTGGCTATTCCCTATCACCTTACCACCTTCCAAGTGTTTGCAGATGATTTCTTTAATTATCTGCTCCATTATCTTCCCTGGCACAGAAGTTAAACTAACTGGTCTGTAGTTTCCTGGGTTGTTTTTATTTCCCTTTTTATAGATGGGCACTATATTTGCCCCCTTCCAGTCTTCTGGAATCTCCCCCATCTCCCATGATTTCCCAAAGATAATAGCTAGAGGCTCAGATACCTCCTCTATTAACTCCTTGAGTATTCTAGGATGCATTTCATCAGGCCCTGGTGACTTGCAGGCATCTAACTTTTCTAAGTGATTTTTTACTTGCTCTTTTTTTATTTTATCTTCTAAACCTACCCTCTTCCCGTAAGCATTCACTATATTAGATATTCCTTCAGACTTCTCAGTGAAGACCGAAACAAAGAAGTCATTAAGCATCTCTACCATTTCCAAGTCTCCCGTTACTGTTTCCCCTTCCTCACTGAGATTTCAATAAGGGGTTGAAGGATGGGGGAAAACTGAAAAGAATTTTTACAGCATTGTCATCTCCAATTGCACACATGACAGGATCGGCTTATTCAACACAGGCCCGTCCATGATTGCAGCATTGTAAAATTTTTGCTAGGGACAGTTATCCAAATAAGACATAAGCTTGTGGGCTGCTATACTTCCAGCCACTGGAGAGTTGTACATGAAGGTCCAAGGTTGGGGATCTATAGAAGTCCCTCATGATCCTCCATCCCCTGCAAACTTCAAACACACCCACAAACATACCTTACCTGTAAATGTCTTCTTGTGAGGAGGACAACAGGTCTTTTCTTTTAGTGATCTTACTGGAAGAATGGCAGACTTTCTTTCTTCTCTTCCATCTCTTATTTCTGAGGAGTGGAGCACCACAATCTCAATAAGATTGATATGGTTTACTGTGCTGAGAAGAACTCAGGAAAAAAACAGGGAACAGACTCATTCTCAGCAGCACACCCACACTATCTTGATCTGTCAGGTCTATCCTTTAGTATCATGTCTGTGATCAGAGAGATGGTGCTCTGATGTGTACTGCATTTTGCGTGATTCTGGCCCAGGAGGAAAATATTTAAGGATTTTCCTTCATTTTATGTTTAATTGCGTGCTACTTTGGTAAGAAACGGAGAACTTGTTAACCAGCTAGGTTAAAGCCCTAGGGGCAAAGTGGAGACTTCAAATTCCGTTTCAAAGTGTTAGTGTCACTAGGCATAAATCTAGGTAGCTCGAGAGGGTGGACGATCATGAGTGTCGTTGAAGCCCTCCTGCTCAGGCCTCAATGAACCAATGTTCCTCCATGTTATACACTTTGTGTAACCTATGTAACCTAATGTACTAATAGCTGCAAAAATGTAGTGTTAGCAGTTAGTTTTCGGTTGTAACAGCCAGTTCTCTGTTAGGCTAAGGCACGCTCAAGGCCGTTTCAAGATACAGTATACATGTCTCAGCAGTGGAGAGTGGGGAGGAAGGGGGAAGACAAAAGATTGAATGAGAAAAGATACTGCAGCTGGATGGGAAAGGAGGGGGCAGTGAGAGATCAGCTAGTCAGCACGAAAAAGTTCTCAAAAAGCAACTGGGATATAAAAGGAGGAAACTGCTTGTGTTAGGTGTGCATGATCTGAGGCGTCAGTCTCCTTGCACTGCTTTGAGATCTCAAATAAACTTTTTTTGCTTCTTCACCCCTGGTGTGTTTATTGGCGCGGCACACTGGGCGACGGACCGCCCTGCTGTTGCTTGGCCTTGGGCACTTTGTGCTGGCAACAAAAGCATGTAAGATTCAGGTTAATGGAATGTAGAGACGTGAAAGCACAGCAAATCAGAATGAAACCAAAGAGGGGAAACAACAACAAAAAGAGTCTGAATACAATTTTACATCATTGTGAATAATTTAGTATAATTCTTATACTAATCTCCTTTCATAATGAGCCACATTTTCTCAGACCTCATTCCAAGTCTATTTTATATCAACCTCAAGCTAACATTAAATAGAATTAATAATAATTCTGAAGTACAGGAAATAATAAGTATGCTTTACGCTGTCCCTTTTCACTTAGTTTATAATAAAATATAAATTATTTAAAAAGCCTTCATTGCCAACATACAATGTAATAAATTAAAAATACTAATAAAAACACCTTCATAAAATTAAAAAAAGATAAAATTGAACAAATGGTTCAAACAGAAAAAGAAGGGACAAGTTTCTAGGAAGATGATAAATGCAGAGCTGATAATGTTGCTAATAATAATAATAAAATAATTATTACCTAAAATGGATGTTGGTGGGGAGAGAATAGAGGAGGGGAATTTTATTTAAAAATTAATGCTTTTGGAGAGACAAGCATTGTATTTTATTAAAAAATAAACAGTTACTTAAACTGAAATTCTTAGGCGCCAGTTCTGTCAGAAAATGGAAATTCTATTTCTGGAATTGAAGGCAAGCTAGGAAATAGGGAAGTAGAAAAGTAATTGGTTATGAATGTGTACCTCCAAGAAGCTACAAAACATACTTTTTTTTCTTTTTTTTTAGTTTTTCTTTTTTCTTTTTTTCACAGAACTGTGAGGCCTAAGGGGTTGAAGGATGGGGGAAAACTGAAAAGAATTTTTACAGCATTGTCATCTCCAATTGCACACATGACAGGATCGGCTTATTCAACACAGGCCCGTCCATGATTGCAGCATTGTAAAATTTTTGCTAGGGACAGTTATCCAAATAAGACATAAGCTTGTGGGCTGCTATACTTCCAGCCACTGGAGAGTTGTACATGAAGGTCCAAGGTTGGGGATCTATAGAGGTCCCTCATGATCCTCCGTCCCCTGCAAACATCAACCACACCCACAAACATACCTTACCTGTAAATGTCTTCTTGTGAGGAGGACAACAGATCTTTTCTTTTAGTGATCTTACTGGAAGAATGGCAGACCTTCTTTCTTCTCTTCCATCTCTTATTTCTGAGGAGGGGTGCACCAAAATATTAAAAAAATTGCACCAAAAAAAGTTAAAATTCTGTGCACAATATTTTAAAAATCTGCAAAATTCTGCATATTTTATTTGTCAAAATAATGCAATATAATCACACCAGTTACAATTATTTTGGTAATTTATTTAAACTACAATACAATGGATGGAGAATGGGAGTTGGGAGCATTGGAGGAAATTCCCAACTCCCCTTTGTCTAATAGTAACAATACTAGGTTTGACCCTTTATTTCTAGTTATTAGTCAACAAATATATGCAGCCATATACTCAGTGTTACATCATGAGCAAGTAAGGGCTGCGGAATCAAACTCGCAATTTATATTGACTAATGACCATCTCCAGAAAGGTCCGTACTAAACAGTTCATGGAACGCATTTTCATAGGAATTTTTTTCAGTCCAAAAATTTAGACCAGTACTTATCACTAAAACACCATAAGCATTTATAAGGCTATACTGTCCTTTATACCACTCTGGCAATGTAAAGGAGTCTTAAAACTTTTACATCTGTTTTGTACTCCTGGGGGAGTTCTCAAAGGCAATGAGAACTATTCACTAAGCAGGCAGGCTGCTACAGTCTGAGGAGATAGGTGTGGGGCAGAGCAGAAATATCCCAAAGCCCTGCCTCTCCACACCAAGCATGCTGCAATAGCGAGCAAGAGGGACAGAGTGTCTCTTGCTCTCTCACATGCATGACTGCCCAATGGGGCCCCTTCCATCCCAGTGGTGATTTAAATCTCTACTGGCTGCTCTGGGCACCCAAACCAACCTGCCTGTGGTGCCAGGGAGGATCACATGACTGCTCTTGTGGGCTTCCCTTTGCTTCCCCATCAGAAGTCATTTTCTTCTGCGAGGAAGCAAATAAATTTGTGAGGGACATGAATTCTGCGTATGTGCAGTGATGCAGAATTCCCCCAGGAGTAACCTCTCAGGGTAGTGGACAGGAAGTGGGTTGCAGGACTTCTCCCCTCTCCAGAGGACTTTCTTCTGAGTGGTCTTGGGGCTTTTCTTCCTTTCCAACTGTCTCCTAGGAAGAATATAGGGCTTTTCCAATGGAAAGTCCCCATTTTCTCTCCTACTTTTGATCTTTCCTATTTCTCCTGCTCTGAAGATCTTACTTATTGCTCTTCTTTCAATGTCCACTTTCTTCTGTGAATGTTTTCCTTCTCCTCTCTCTCCTTCCATTTGTATGATCCTTTGCCTTCCCATTAGGAACCCCCTTCTTCATGTAGCTGATGCTACGGTTGTTGAGGTGTCAGCATTTACATATTAAGCCTAAAATTTCAGGAGTTTATATCTAGGCAGTAGAATTTGCTTGGCACACATTTGACATTTCTGCCAAAATTGGAAACTTGGATAATTAAAAAAAAAAATCTGGGCTGTAATGTAGCAATCTATGCACGTGTATTACTCAAAAAAGGTTTTGTTTTCTAACTGAAATGTTGTGGGTGAATTGTCTGATGTGCAGCTCATATGTTTTGTTTTAGGTGGATAAAAGGAAGCAAAACAGCCAAAAATAGTGTAGAAACATGGTTATTTTGTGCATGTATGATCATTTCCCTTCTGTCATTTTCATAAGGATTTTTAGCAAGTAGATTAAGGGCACACGACCTGCAGCTTCTCGATTAACACAACAGACCATTATGGCTTCAAATGAGTGTTGAGTCAATCAATTAAGTAAAAAAAATTTACATGAACCACTATAGTCAATTGGGGGTCAATAATCCACTTTATAAAACATGGATGGACAATAGCACATTTATGGTGCTCAGACAGTTGTAGTGAGCCAAAGGATGTTTCTGTTTTTCTTGTACATGAGACCCGTTATGTGTTCAAAAGCTCAAAGTAGGTATCAGGCAGCATTAGGTATAATTTTACAATTTTATTGCATCCGTAATAAATACTACTACTACTACAGAGAGAATTGATGACATATTCATTCATCCTTTTTTAAATAAAGAGGCAGGATACAAGAAATTCAGTTTGTTGTATACAAATAAATATACAGCCCACATAATTATATTAAGCAGTTTTTTGTAAAACTATGTAAAAATGTTCATCTGTATTGAGATGTCTTCTCTTTGTCAGAAGTTGTTCTGTATTTTGAAATTGAACTACAATGATAAATTGGTACTCTTGCACCAAATGTAGATATTATTAACTAAATGTGCATGCCTATACATGAAAAGACTTATATTGTGCAGTTAATTTGTGAAAAATCAGTATGTGTCTAAGATGGGGGTAGTATGGGACTTGCTGTCAAGAAATAGATGTCTTGATAATCAGAGCGACACTTGTAGGCTAGGTCCCTCTCATCTTTTCTGCTCTCTCACTAAGGCACCTGTAGCCATCAGAAATTGGATTCCACTGTAGTGGTTTCAGCCATGAGGAGAGAGATGCGATCTGCCAGCCTCCTCAAGTGGTCACTGGGCTCTCCTACATCCCCCACAGTATCCACTTGTTTAAGCAAATGGACTGCCTGCTGGGGCTGCTGTGAAGTGCCGCTAAAATTCATGCTCCTCAAAGACCCTTAGATACCAGCTCCTGCAAGCAGAGTTAGATATAAATCTGTTTGCTCAAGCTTTCCTGCAGTAGTACCATCACCTGCATCCAACACTCAGTTCTGTTTTCAGTTATTAAAACAAAAAGCAAGAGGAGGGTGGAGGAGAGAAAAGAGGGGGAATAAGAGATGGCTGTCGTTCTGACTCTTGAGTGGCTCGTGGATTGCCATGGTTATAAGTGCTAATATAACAATCTCGATGGACAGGTAGACACCAAGGGAAGATTGTTAAGGTGGTATAAATCAGAGTAATGGGATGAAACTAAGCAAAGGAAAATGTTGGTTAAATATAGGTTTGGCAGAATTTGATTTTTATTTTTATTATAGTTTTGACTGATATCAATGTTTATTTTAAGCATTGTCTATTTACATTTTCACAATTATGGGAAATTATGTGGGGTCAATTATGAAATTGACAGATTTTGAGATTCAAAAAGTTAAATGTTCAAAGCATTTAAAATACAAATTGTCAACATCATGTGTCAAAATATACAAAGTATCCTTAAATCAACAACAAATCATACCTGTTTTTGGCAAGCAAGCCTAATTCAAATGTCTAAATCACTTGATTTTGACACTAGTAAGGTCCTAGGCAGCATTTTTCTTACTTTGCCTGTTTATAAATTTTTATTATCATCTATAGAAATACTTCCCATCTGTTTGCATGTGTACAGTGAAATTGACATTTATCAGTAAAAATCTAATCCTTCCAAGCCCAGCTAAATGTAAGGAAAGTGTTCCTAGACCAGAGGTCTCTTATACTGTGCAGAGCCTGCTGAGGTAAGTGGTGGAAGCCATATTGATGTAATCACAAGAGCTAGATTCTGTTAATCACTTGAGAATGTTCTGCAAGGAGCAATACTACTTTGTCACAAGAGTGATCAAAATGCTACAACAGGACTTTTTCCATCCACCTTTCTGACATCTAGGATTATGTCAGGGATGATGGTAATGTGTTCTATTTAGCTGGCATTTGTAATAAATTTATTGGGGAAAATATTCAATATGGTACATAGGGATTTATATGTGTAATGCAATATTTTTTATTTTGTATTGATCATCATAATAGTTGAATATTTAAATAAATTGAAATAGTGTAGGTATGCTTTTTGTAGAACACTGGGAAATTATACCTGTACTGTGGGGTGTAGTGAAGCTAAGATTGGTGTAGTAGGACATTATAAAATTTACACAGATTTCTTTTAATTGAGAATTAAATTGTAGCTCCCATTGTAATCAACAAGAGAAATTCCCTTGATCGTGATGGAAGGTGAAACTGACCCTTTCTGCTTTAGACAATAGAAACATGAAGATCTAGATATTGCTGAACCTAATTCGGTGGGTTGTGTTCATTAGTAGCATTTTTAATTTTATCAAAGTGGGTTTTCATTAAATATCATCCACTGTTGTTATTAAGAGAGAACATTGGGCATAATTCCTACTGCCACATAGTTCTCTCTCATGCTTGAAATGTCAAGAACAATAATAATCTCATTAGTCCTTTGTCATACTCTTAAAATATATCAAATGTAAGGATTGGCAAATTGGGTCAAATTCAATTTTCTAGCAGAAATATTTAGAATAATAATTAAATCACAAATGATCTTTAATTAAAATTTTAAAACATGCATGTAAGATGGGGAAACTGTACATGAAAGAATACACACATTTTTACTAGATTCCAATTCTATCTGTGTCTTGAGCTTGCTGTTTAAATGAACAAATATATGAGCACACTTACAACAGCTAGGGAATGTATATATAATTTTCCAATAGGGCTAGATTCTGACAGCTTACTCAAGCCGAATAAGACCTTACTGCATGAGTAGCCTCATTGACTGCAGTGGAATTACTGGTGAAATAAGGTAACACTCAACATGAAAGAATCAGCATATGGTCCATAGATATTTTTGATATGTTATGGATTTGCTTGATATTTAAATGTACAACTACAATAAGCATGACATTTTGGAACTAGTAAGAATTCAAGTTAATATGATGAATTATACACTTCTTGCCCAATTGAAGTTTTGTGGTTTATATTCATCTCATATTCAATGAGCTTTTCAAAATAAAATTGAATATAATGGTACGTCATTCATTCATTTAATCTAGGAAAAATGCAATAGGGGTTAGATCTTGCAAACACCTACTACTGGGTATAGTGCCTATGAGTGAGAGTAATTCCATGCCATGCTTGCTACTGAGAGTATCCTTTTGGAATATTCCCACCAGCAAGCATTGTGCATAGTTGTAGATGTTAGCAAGATCAACCTAAAATATTTTATTTTTTGTCTGTGATTCACAAGCAAAATCCTTCACGAGCCTGTATCTGATTTTGTTTCTTACCATTTTTTCACTGGCCTCCTCCATTCTAATAACTATGCCAGCCTTAATGTTCCATTTGATTCCTTGCCTACTCTCATTTCTGGACGTTTTTTCTACGCTGTCCCCTTATATGGACGCACTTCTGATCTTGGTCTTGTTATGTGATCTCATAGTCTTTATTGGTGGGACAGCACAGTCACAATCAGCAAAATGATAGCTGGTAAAAATTCATTATACAAAACCATAGTCAAAGATTTTTAAGATCAGAAGGGACCATTATTATCACATAGTCATACTCAGGCCCTTCACCTAGTGGTTCCTCTAATTTGATAATTTGAGATTGAACTAGAACATATGTTTTAGAATCTGTTTTAATGCAGGAAGAGACTACCCAGGCAACTCACTTGCTCCTACTGTTACCTTCATGCTGTAACCGATGCCGCTGCAGGGTGTCCCTGTGAATGTTATAGTAAGGGAGTCTCTTGGGTGTTTGGTAGCGTATTGAGAGCATCCCATGCTATGAAGCAAGTGCTGTAGATTATTCAAGTATGAGGCTGTTCAGGTTCTAGCCTTCAGTGGTTTCCCAAAGAATCACAGATTCTGGGTAAATATGGTGGGTCTTGCTGACATGCTTAGGGTCCAATTGATCACCATATTGGGGGTCAGGAAGGAATTTCCCCCCCAGTCATATTGGCAGAGACCTTAGGGGGTTTTGCCTTCCTCTGCAGCATGGTGCACAGGTCACCTGCAGTTTTAAAATAGAATAAATGGTGGATTCTCTGTAACTTGAAATCTTTAAATATTGATTTAAGGATTTCAGTAACTCAGCCAGAGGTTCGGAGTCTATTACAGAAGTGGGTGAATTTCTGTGGCCTGCAACGTGCAGGGCAGATGAGATGACGACTATGGTCCCTTCTGGCCTCAAGTCGGTGAGTCTATATGAACTGCCTTATTGTGTCTTTCAGAAATAAACTGTGCACATGTTCCAGGCACAAACTAACATAAACACAAACTTTTCAGTTTAGCTTCTGGGGCAGTCTAGGCCAGGACATAAAAGTAAGTGAGTCCCAGTATAATCTTTTCACACTGTCCTGCCTACCTGCAGGCCGCAACCTTGTATTTTCCTGATGTGGCTACTGCCAGTCCCAGAGAACCAAGTGTTTCGCTCTTTCCAGCTATCCATCCCTACGACCACTGCACTGCCTGCTTGTCTTGCTCTCTCTCAGCCTCTGGCTTCTTCCCTCTGAACTCTGATTGTACTTTCCTTTCCACTGGAGATTATGCTAGGTGGTTGTTGAACTGTGGGGAACTCTGCCCAGTAATAAACCAACAAATTCATTACAATACTTTGTCCTTAAAGATGGGAAAACAAACACATTCCTGATTTCCTCTCAGATTTCTTCTTGAGCTAAGAGTCTTCCCTTTATCAGAGGGTCTATAGCCTTGTAAAGTGGTTGTTTGAGTGTGTGCCAAGAAACACTCACCAAATTGGCACTATAGCTCTGTTACAATGATCTTACACTAATTTCCTCCTCATTCAAATCCCTCCTATTCCACACACAGTAATTTATGTCAAACGCAATCTTCCACCCTCCAAGGTCATTCACCCCAAGAACCTTACAGGGATGCAGGAATTGCCATTCTGGGTGAGACTGTTGCTCCATTTAGTCCAGTATCCTCTCGCCAACAGTGTCCAGCACCAGACGCTTGAGAGGAAAGTACAAAACTCCTGAACTGACTGTGCACCCATGGGGAAATTGTTTTCCTAGCCCCACTTTTCCTGTTCCACTTTTTTACATTTTTAAACCGTAAATGTGAAATAGTATTCATACCCAAAGATGAAAGCAAAGATTTCTTTTTGTCAAACATGCAATTTCCTAGAGGCTACTTTGAGCTAAAAGCTCTTTCTGGATAGAGCATTACATTCTCAACATGTGATAGAAAAATTAGAAATACTCATATAGGGCTCCTTTATAACAATTAAACTCTTCAGAATTAAGAGAATAAAAGTGTTTAGTGAAGGTGTGAAAAATATATTTTCCCTGGGGAAAATGGTTAATAATAATTAATGAAAAATGGGGCAAGGAGAAGGAAGGGCAGAGCTTAAATGCCATGCTCAACAGTGATTGTTACAACTTTTCATTTCATGTTTTACCATGTTTGTGCTTTGTGAATGTTGGGGTTCAAAAGATGGAGGAAACATGACACCCAGACAGATTCAGTTTCTCTACAGTGTTCTGTATCACTGCGATGTGGGGGCCTCAGGCAAATGATGATACCATTCCTTGCCATGTTGTTACTGTGTATTAGTATGGAGTTATTTCACCCTTGTACTGTTACCTCCTGTCTTAAAATTCCATTACATCATTTATAATAAATGGTGGTGGTGTTTTTAACATTCCTGTCTCCCTTAGATATCACTCATATGCTTTACTGAACATGGTCTAAAATAGACATCTCCTTTGCCTGTGTTTGAATTTTTATGTGCATCTGTGCCTTTCCAAACACTCAGCAAAACAGCCTGTCTCACTTCCAGTGCAACCTCAGTGTTTTGGGCTTTGATTCACATGCCTGATAAGCATACTGATTTTTTCATTAAATAGCCATGACTAAATCACAAAATACCCTTTTTTTTCTGATGCAGTCTGTTTTCAGTCTGGACGATAATTCAGGTATCTTGAGATATCAATACTTCAGATTAACAATGCATTTCCGTACACTGTTTGTCAGAGGAACAAAGACGACTTTTGCAGTTTCCATTCTGTAGTGACAAATAATCGTTAACTGACTTAAATCATAGTCAGAAATACAAGATCATAATATTTTCAGTGGTCCAGAACAGCTCATTTTGGCAAGGCTTCTCTCTTCTCCCATTGCTTTAACGAATCATCTGCATTCATTTGAGATGTTTATTAAGATATTCTGATAAAGTTCAAGATGATTTATAGAAAACTGCAGGAGCTCTCTGTTATTTTTGAAGTGTTCTTTGTAATCTCCAGGATGGCATATCACTATAGGATAGCCACTGTGCTGTAAATTGCTGGGGTGCATATAGTGTGAATGACACGTACTGAAAGAGGGCAGCAAAGAATCCTGTGGCACCTTATAGACTAACTAAAACGTCTGTTAGTCTATAAGGTGCCACAGGATTCTTTGCTGCTTTTACAGATCCAGACTAACACGGCTACCCTCTGATACTTGAAAGAGGGCAGTGTCAAAATTGGCTTCTCTTGATTTACTTTCAGAATATATGGGAACTTTCTTTTCACAGATATGAACTGTTATGGGAACATGAAAAACCCTCATTGTTCATGTACTTTCAGTTTAATGTATCGACCCAGCTTGAAACGGTTCTTGAGACTGTCTGTCACCTTCCCATTTGATGGTAAATGCCTTGTCTCATTTAAGGAGATTAGTCTCTGACACTAAATCACAGAAACCTTACAAATAAGATTTTTTCCGTACCGTAAGGCAAATGGTGCACCGAGCACATACAGCTTCCTAACTGTAACCTTTTAATAGAATCTCTGTTAAAACCTGAACTTTAAGGTTGACATATTGAACTGGCAGGGTTTCAATAGGTTTGTAACATAGTTTGAGCTGAAGTGTGTTATCTTTTGCCCTTATGTTGCTTATGAGTTTAAAAAAGTGATGTAATCTGAAATGCTTCAGTAGGGTTTTGGATGCAGATTAAATCTACCCACAGAGTCCGAGCACTGGTGTCAGCAGTTTATAGTTTCTGTGTACAGGACAATAATGACAATAGGCTTCTATTGAGATAATGATGTCAAGTTTATTATAAATAATAAAAATGTTCTGTATTATAATTGTTTTCATCGTCTTGTTGATTTGATAGTTACTAGATTGGACTGGATGTGTTTGTAGTAAGTGTAATTGGCTTTTTTGAGCCCTGATATTGGGTAAACTTCTTCTGTCAGAATCAGAACAGCACCTGATGAATTTACTTATGCCTCAGTTTATAAAATAATTTAAATAATGTAATGTGAATTAATGATTGTCGTCACAGATGTTCAACAGTATTATGTAGAAATTCTGTTGCCTCTGGGTCTTGGTTTCAAATTGATATTTTTGTAGACTATTGACAGTGGACTCGGACCTTCAAGCTTGCTTTTTCTCAAGGCACTATTGTATAAATAATGTCTGAACAAAACCAATCTTGATCTTAAACCTAAAAACACTGGGCACTGAACACACATACAACATGAATATAGTCCATGCCTCAAAAGACCTCACAATCCAAATCTATTTTAAGAGATAATAGGGTGAATACAATAGACAGACAAGGGAGCCCAAGGTAATATCATGAAGTTTATGATTAGCATAGTGAGGAGGGGTCGCAGCACACCAGGTCTCTAGACATCATCAAGTGCTTTGTAGGAATCATGACAGAAGCAAGTGCTGAGAATGAATGTGAAGGAGGAATATATAGTAGGTTTGTGAGTTTTCACAGGGAGCTTCTTCCATGTATAAGGAGGGATGCAGGAGAAAGCACAAATGTGATTGGGGGAAAATTGGTCTGACAGGTGATAATGACTGGCAGAATAGAAGTGATGGCTGAGGGCTTGAGAGAGTGGGGCTGAGTTTTCAAGGGACAAAAATAATATTCTGTATTGCAGCAAAATGGAGATGCTGGATATAATCAATAGCAATATTTTTCTAATGCTACTCTGTATCCTAAATCTTTATTTTAGATTGTTGCATGGAGTTTATGCTTTTTGCTCTGTGGTATTGCTGGAGTTGGTTGCATCCTATAGGTGTACTATCAACCTCAATGTTTGAGGAGAGCATAGTTCATTTAGTAGTATTGCCTCACATTCTACCAGAGACTGTGCTGGAGTCGCATTTTGCATTGAGAGATAATATTGAGGCAAGGAATTGGAGTGAAAATTAGTCCATATGAGATAAACCTGCCAAGTCTACGGCCTCTCCCAATACACTACCGTATTCAGGCCCTTTTTAGAGGTCTACTAAAAAACCCAACAAGTGTAATATCTCTTTCACTGCTGGCTGTAAGCTCATTGCAGGGAGACCTCATGTGAAATTGGAGTGTGATTTGTGTGGTACTAACATGTTTAAAACTCTTTGTTTCCCTGTCATCTTTAAATGACCTAATATAGATTTCCATTGGACTGTGGTAACTCACAGTCTTAAACAAGTATTTTTCATTTTCATCTTCATATTTATCTGAATTCACATTTTGTCAATTTCAACTTGAAAGTTTGTTATTAAAACACTTTGGGGACTATCTTGGAATTGTTAAGGTGAGAGAGAACTACTTTGCAGAGAAAAAAAATGGAAATGGATTTTTTTTATTCTGCACTTTCCAATGTACAGCCTTAAGCTGTCATTACCATCTCAGAGTTGTTGACAACATCTAGACATTTCCTTTTGAAATTTTTGGAATTAAGTTAAATTTGGGGATAGCGCTAACTAGTAGCTCTTCTCCCCATCTCAAATTTTTAGCAAAACATATGTAGAGCAGAATATGGTCAAAACATGAAATATGTTTGGGAAATGATTGTGGTTATTTCCCACATTGGGTTTTGTTACAATATGCCTTTAAAATTAGAAGTCATATGCTTTTAATGGTTTCTGCCTGATTTATGCAAAATTCAGTCAACTTGTATTTTTTGTTAGGCCTGTTCTACACTACGCGTTTATACTGAATTTAGCAGTGTTAAACTGAATTAACCCTGCACCCGTCCACACAGTTAAGCCCTTTATTTCGATGTAAAGAGCTCTTAATATCGATATCTATACTTCTCCCTGACGAGGGGAGTAGTGCTCAAATCAGTATTGCCATTTCGGATTAGGGTTAGTGTGGCCGCAATTACACGGTATTGGCCTCCGGGAGCTATCCCACAATGCACCATTGTGACCGCTCTGGACAGCAACTTGAAGTCGGATGCACTGGCCAGGTAGACAGGAAAAGCCCTGTGAACTTTTGAATTTCATTTCCTGTTTGCTCAGCATGGACTGTATGGGAGATACTGGATCTGATCACTTTATGGGTAGACAAATCTGTTCTATCAGAGCTCCATTCCAGAAGTCGAAATGCCAAAGCATTTGAAAAAATCTCCAGACAGAGGCCACAGCAGGGACTCAACACAGTGCTGCGTGACAAGCGTAATGGAAAGTCAAAGAATCAAATGGAGGGAGGGAGGGGGGACTGAGGACTCCAGCTATCCCACAGTCCCCACAGTCTCTGAAAAGCATTTGCATTCTTGGCTGAGCTCCCAATGCCCGAAGGGTCAAAAGCATTGTCCTGAGTGGCTCAGGGTATATGTTGTCAATTTACCCCCCTCTACCCCCGTGAAAGAAAAAGGAAACAAATCATTTTTCGCCTTTTTTCAATGTCACCTTATGTCTACTGCATGCTGCTGGTAGACGCGGTGCTGCGGCGCTGAACAGCAGCATCCCCTTCCCTTCCTTTCCTGG
Organism: Gopherus evgoodei; assembly: GCF_007399415.2. Lineage (NCBI taxonomy): Eukaryota > Metazoa > Chordata > Testudines > Testudinidae > Gopherus > Gopherus evgoodei. The sequence continues at coordinate 313,163,382 of NC_044322.1, read as the reverse complement.
TGGCAGATGGTACAAAAGGCTTGGAAACCATCCTTATTATCCCGTGAGTGCTCCTGGCTGGCCTCAGTGAGGTCGGCCGGGGGTGCCTGGGCAAAAATGGGAATGACTCCTGGTCATTCCTGGCAGACGGTGCAAAAGGATTGAAAACCGTCCTCATCATAGCAACTAGTGGCTGAGCTCACCCCTCCCCTTTCATGTCTAATGAAGATTCTGTACTGCCTGGACTATAATAGCAGTGGGAGACTGCCTCCCCCTTATTTTATCTCACTAAAAAGTCAGTGTTTCTTATTCCTGCATTCTTTATTACTTCATCACACAAATGGGGGACACTGCCATGGTAGGCCAGCGGGGGTGTGGGAGGAGGGAAGCAATGGGTGGGGTTGTTGCAGGGGCACCCCCTAGAATGCATGCAGCTCATCATTTCTGCGGGATATCTGGGGCTCTGACCTGGACCGGCTGTGCTCTCTGGTTCTCTAGTAGACTTGCCCCATATTCTAGGCAGGACTGACTCTATTTTTAGACAAAACATAAAGAAGGGAATGACCTGGGGAGTCATTCCCATTTTTGTCCATGCGCCCCCAGCCGACCTCAGCGAGGCCAGCCAGGAGCACCCATGACAGTAGCAAATGGTACAAAAGGATTGATAACCATCATCGCCAATTTCCAATTGCAGTTGGTGATATAGGGCTGGTAACCGTCTGTGCTACCTTGCAATGCAAATGAATGCTGCTGTGTAGCACTGCAGTACCACGTCTGTCAGCAGCATCCAGTACACATACGGTGACAGTGACAAAAGGCTAAACAGGTTCCATAGTTGCCGTGCTATGGCGTCTGCCAGGGCAATCCAGGGAAAAAGGGCGCAAAATTATTGTCTGCCGTTGCTTTCATGGAGGAAGGATTGAGTGACGACGTTTACCCAGAATCACCCGCGACACAGTTTTGGCCCCATCATGCATTCGGATCTCAACCCAGAATTCCAATGGGTAGGGGAGACTGCAGGAACTATGGGGTAGCTTTCCACAGTGCAACACTCCGGAAATCGAAGCTAGCCTCGGTACATGGACGCACACCACCGAATTAATGTGCTTAGTGTGGCCACGTGCACTCGACTTTATATAATCTGTTTTTAAAAAATGGTTTCTGTAAAATCAGAATAATCCTGTAGTGTAGACATACCCTTAGAGGCTGTTAGCCAAGCATGTTGAAGGCACTTGTGGTATGCAGTTGTCATAATTGATTGGTGACAAGAAAAACTGCTGAGATTCAAGAAACCCACAAAAATGTTTGTAGTAGGTCAGTGAAGAGTTAGGTTTATTTTGGTGGGACGTGGGGAAATGTTTCTTATGGTAGCCATGAGTTTAAACGATTTTTATAGCATGGTTGCACTTGCTTTCTCTCTCTCTCTCTTATTACAATAATGTAAAAATACTGGGGAAAAACTTCACACATTTAAAATGCTTTGGGTGGAGTAGAAAATGTCTGTTTTATGAAAAATATATGACTCTGTTGGTTTGCACTTGCTTTACATGCAAACTAGATGTATGATTTCACCTACCTAAAGCCTAGATCCACTAGATTTTAATCTGGTTCATTAAACCCACAGAAAGGCAAGAAGTTTGTGTGTGTGGGGAGCAATATGCAGCGTTTCAGAGACTGTATCCATATATAGGGATAGGTTGTGAGTGCTTCACGCAGATTGGAGTCTAGGGATTGATGGAGAAATCCATGCTTGTCACTGCTGATCTCAGGGGCTCTGTCAAGGCATATGCCCTGTTTCAGAACTGCTCCTCCAGGAATGGTTCTACTTGGCCCCTTCCTCTGTGGCTGCACACTACTCATCTCTCCAACTGAAGTGAAAGCCACAGTGGGAAATCTAATGCTTGCAACAAGAAGGATTAATGCCTGTGCAGTTTCCCACTTGTGAAACCCCTTCTGCTGAATCTTCATTCCCCTCACTCCACAATTCATGGGGCCCCAGCAAGTGTTTACATATAAAGGTGTTCATGGCCTTGGGGTGAGGAGGGATCATGTCCCATTAGCTGCTTTTTACCACAACCTCAGGGATGCAAGACACCTGAGATTTTTTTTCTGCCCTGCCATTCTTTCCTTTGCAATGTGGAGGAGAACATACAGTAACTCATTTGTTTGTGTAATTAGACTGATTTTCTTAAACTGTGAACAATGTCATCAAATCTGTTATGGATGCCTGAAGTAATCATCTTCGGTAAATAAGATGCTAAAATATGCTTTGCTAAAGTAGCATAATGTGATCAGTATTCTGGGCTTTTCAAAATCTTTTAGCACTTCAAAGGACAAACCTTTTCTGAACAGTAGTTGCTTTCTGATCAGATGTAAGTTATTAAATATTTTGTAATATACCTCTAAAGAAATTGGCAAACTTATGGTTAGGATTTCAGAACAGACAGCGTAATTTTCAAATTAAATGACAGCGTTGAAATTATTCATGCTCTGTATGCTAGGAACATAAATTTTAGCTCTTGCTATATGGCAGTAGGAAAGTAACATTTTAGAAGTACTTCCTTATTTTGCTGATATTCATATACAGTGACTTAAGTCTCTTCACTCTGCATTTATAATCACTTCATAGCAATTTAGGCATTTAATGTGCCTCATTCTAGTGTCAGTGTGTAGCCTCCTAGCCCTTTTACTTTCCTTAGCTGCGTTTACTTTTCCTGTCACTGAGAGAGAAGGAGATGAATGGCTTTCTCAGATGCTGGTGTTCTTGCTACAGCATTAGAGAGCTGTGTGGAAAAAAAAGAATACTGTTAGTAAAGAAAAAAATGGGTGTTCACATTCACATCTTCCCTTGTGCTAAAAAACTGTTTTCCCCTTCTTCTCAGAGCTATGTGAATATTTTTGCTCCCCATGTAAAACAACTTTTTGTCAGTTGGGCAATGGGTCTGAAATTTCTGCCTTTTCCTACTTCAGATCATCTGACCTGCTAACTCTACTCCTTTTTTGAAGAAAAAAGGCAGTCTGGGTGGGATCCAGAGAAAACTGTCATGCCCTCTTTTTCAATCCATACCTTACCTTGTTTTGGATGTCCTGAATTTCCTAGGTGGCTATCTGGGTCTTCTAGGGCAGTGGTCTCCAAACTTTTTTGATTGCGCACCCCTATCAGTAAAAAATTTTTGAGCACGCACCCCCTTCCGCGCCAGCTTTACCATTTTTGCCAAAGCGCAAAAAAAAAAATGTCCGCTTGAACTCCCACCCGAACTACCAAAGCAAAAAAAAAAAGCACCCCCCCCTTGCCGCCCACCCCCAAGGATCCTTTTGTGCACCCAACTTTGGAGACCACTGTTCTAGGTCATCAGATGACAATCTATCTGAGACAGATACAAAGTTGTAATTCAGTGCTTTACACTGTCCAGCAATCTCTGGTATTGGTTGAAGTATCAAATGTTGTTTAAATAGGTCCTTATAATATTATCCTGGAAAATAGTGTAATTTAATTTGACCCTCAACTTGTTTTGTGTGTAAGCATCTAGGCCGTATATAATTTTAACACACAGGGAGAAGAGAATGAGGAATTCAGTCAATGGGGGAAAATGTACACATTTCCCCTTTTTGAGATATTTTCTAGAAATCTTATTTTGCTGAGAAAACTAGGAATTTTTCATCTCTAGTGTGCATGTTTGTTTTGCTCTTGAATCAGGATGGCTGGCATTTGATCACCCAGGAATGACTGACTGAAAAACCTGTGTGATACAGAAAAGTGAAAATAGCTTGTTCTAATTCACAGGGTTGTGCATTCTTTCCCCTCTCTCATAGTTGTCCTGGTTAGAACTGATACAGTTGAGAATCATCATTATTTCCACCAAAGAAATCAATTTTTTCACTAGAGGTTTATTATTCAGCAAACTAATCACTTCTAGCTAAATCATGCTGTACAAAATCTGGTCTTTTTTAAAATCAGATTTTGATAAATGTTTAAATAGTTTTCCGTTAAGCTGTTTTCAGTTGAAACACACTTAACTGTCCACACTGCAGCTCTTTTGGGCTTTTTTTTAATTTAGTGCAAAGAAAGAGTAGAGTTCTATCTACTATTGCCTCTTTGGCCTCCTTTTGCTAGTCTAGATCTTAAAGTCTATGTCCAGCTGAATGTCTACAATTGTTCAATCGCCAATTCATCCTGGAAGGTCTCTGTGGTATGCAAGGAACATGGCCTCCACAGGTCCACTACTAGTTCAGGTGGGATTCCTTCTTTTCTGCTTCTTCTAGCTCTTAGCTGTGCCTTGGACAGCTCAGATTGATGTCTACATCCAAACACAATGTTATGCTCTGTATGAGGTCTGGATAACTTGTTCTGTTTACTGGGGCTGAGTTCTGCAGCACTGTGAGAACTGTGCCACTCAGTTTGGCTACTGGAAACCTATTTTCTGTCCATCTTCTCAGCTATCCATTTAGGCTATAATGTTGAACTGTGCCAAATAAGCCTCCCGGAGAGTTTTTCCCCAAAGTTATCATGTCTAGCCTCCTGCATTGAGGCAGGAACATGTAAACCTAGACCATTCCAGAGAATTGTTTGTCTAACCTGGTTTTGAAAACCTCCATTCATGGTATGACATTCTGGAGTGCAATCCAGACTAGTGAGGGGTTGTCACCCCTGCCGTGCAACCCTGGATGCCTCACGATATGTTGCTGTTGTAGCTTCCAACTTAGGTTGCTCACAGACAGCTTGCCACCATGTGGATCGTGCCCTGAGTGTCTGTGTGTAACTACAGCCCTGGTCCAACAGATCTGACCCCAAAGGCCTGTCAGCACACACAAGTCACATTCTGGCTTCCACCAGGCTTTCTTATTACTTGCTGGGTGACCCCAACACACTCCTGGACAGTACAAAAATTTAGGTCTGTTGTCCCTGTAAAGGAACAATATACAACAACTTACTCCTTTCCAATGGAGTTACCACACAGCCCAGATTAACCACAACACTTGATTAAAGAATAAAACAAGTTTATTTAACAAAAGAAGATAGGATTTTGAGTGAGTACAAGTAATGAGGCATTAGTCAGTCAATGGTTACAAGGGAAAAAAAAAGATAAAACGCTTTCTAAACTTCACCTTAAACCAAGTCTAGTTGAAGTTTTACCATATGTTTTCAGTATACTGCTGATCAAGTTTCAGATCGGAATCTGCTCTGAAGGTCCAACAGCTGTCTCTTTTGTCGTTTTAGGTGGAGAGAGAGAGAGGGAGTGGGAGAGAGAACTTGGGGTGGTTTTGCCTCTCATTTTTATAGTTCAGTCACCCTTTGAAAAGCATTTTCTTGACCATGACTCCTAGTTAAAGTTCTTTCCAGCTGAGAGCAAGGACACCTAGAATCTGGAGGAGGAAGGAGGCCTCATGCTGCTGCTTTTCACCTATGTATGCTGAAATGCAGATTTTTTTGGTCTTCTTTCTTCCCCCTCACGCTGTCGGATTACTCTGTTTACATTATATGCAACCTGAGATAAATACACATCCTTTTGTTTAAGATGGGCCTGCTTGGCAAGTTCTACCTAATTGGAGCTACATGAGTTTGAAAATGTACCTTTAATATCGTACAGGGGGAATTTCATAACTTTATATGTAATGGTGCTACATACATTTCACCATGATATTATTGACCAGCAAGTTATTAGTTTTCAAATGATACCTCACAAGGCATATTTTGTATAACTATTATTACAATCATGTGTAGGGTGTGAATACAGGGGTGCATTTGATCACAGCTGGGGGGATTCCACAACCTCCTTTTGGAAGCTTATTCCAGAGCTTAACTACCCTTATAGTTAGAAAGTTTTTCCTAATATCTAACCTAAATCTCCCTTGCTCCAGATTAATCCCATTACTTTGTATCTTATTATCAGTGGACCTGGAGAACAGTTGATCAGTCTTCTTTATAATCCCTTACCATACTTGAAGACTGTAACTAGGTGCCCCTTCAATCTTCTTTTCGCAAGAAGAAACAAGCCCCGTTTTTTAATCTTTTATCATTTTTGTTTCTGGCCTCTAGTCTCTCCAGTTTGTCCAGGTCTTTTCCAAAGTGTGATACCCAGAATTAGACACGGTATTCCAGCTGAAGCCTCTCCAGTGTTGAGCAGAGCAGGACAGTTACCTCCCATGTGTAACATACAACAATCCTGTTAATATTCCCCAGAATATTAGTCTTCTTCACAACTACGTCACATTGTTGACTCATATTAAATTTCTGATCCACTGTGTTTACCCTGTTTTGGCTTCCTTCCTTCCCAACTGTTAATATTAATTGTGTTGAGTATCTGGTCAGCATTAACCTTTTTAGTGAAGAGTGAAGCAAAAGAGGCATTAAACGCCTCAGCTTTCTGGATGTCATGGGAGTTCGCCTTTCCTGCTAAGTAGAGGGTCTAACCTTTCCTTCATCTTTTTCTTGCTCCTCATGTATTTAAAGAACCTCTCCTTATTGCCTTTTATGTTCCTTGCTATGTGCAGCCCGTTTTGTAGTTTAGTCTTTCTGATTTTGTCCCTACATGCTTGTGTTTTTCTTCTTTGCTCTTCCTTAACATTTTGTCCATGTTTCCACTTCTTGTAGGATTCCTTTTTTCATTTTTTTATGTCATTAAAGAGCCCTTGATGAAACCATTTTGGCTCTTACTATTCTTCCTATTTTTCCTTCTTATTGGGATTATTTGCAGTTGTCCCTTAATATTATCTCCTTGAGAGACTGCCTGCTCTTCTGAACTTGTTTTTCGCTTACCTAGCCGTTCTCTGAGTTAGTCTGATTTTTGAAACCCATTGTCCTTATTCTGCTGCTCTCACTCTTTCCTTTCCTTAGACTGAAATCTTCCATTTCTTGATCACTTTCACCCAGATTGCCTTCAACCTTCAGATACCCAACCAATTCCTCCCTGTTAACCAGAATCAAGTCTAAAATGGCTATGTCTCTGGTTACTTCCTCCACTTTCTGAAACAAAAGGTTGTTCCTAGTACATTCCAAGAGTTTATTGGAAATTGTGTGTGTTGCCATATTATTTTTCCAACACATGTCTGGGTAGGTAAAGTCCTCTATTACTACTAGCTCTTGTGTTTTGGGTATTTCTGTTATTCAAGAATGGCTTATTCATCCCCTCTTCTTGATTTGGTGGTCTATAGAAGAATGCTCCCCTGATGTCAGCCCTATTTTTAATCTCTTTTATCTTTACTTGGAGGCTTTCAACTGTTCTGCTTCTCCTCCTTCGGAACCAGTGTATATATTCTTGATGTATAATGCAACACCTCCTCCCTTTTTATCTTACTGGTCCTTCCTGAACAAGCTGTACTCCTCTAAACCAAGATACATCTTGGCTCAGTTCCACATCCAGGTGGCTGACTTTCACTTAGATTTCCTTCTGGAGCTCAATTTTTATCTTCTTCAGTCCTTGCTGCAACTCATCTCGGTTAGCAAGTTCCAAACTGGCCAAAGCCTGCTTGGACTCTATTATTTTGATGAAAAACTTCCAGTCTATGGCAGTCAGGTTACTGGTCACCTCATCAATTCATTTTATCTTTCCAGTTTGGGAATGTTACTGCTAGGTTTCCCAAACTATCTGGGCACTTTGTAGTTGTTGCTTCAACAGAGTTTAGGAACAAGTCATCTCTGAGCCCTTTCTAGGAAAATTCTAGCCCTGGCTTTAGGACTTCAGCTTCTATTCTAGGCCTTGTTTCAAGTCATTTTGGCCATCTTTGAGTTCTGTGAGCGTTGCCATTATTTGTTCTATCTTGATTCAACAGCAATACCAACTCACAATTTCTTTCATTTTGGAAACTGGATCCTATGGCTAACACCAGTGTTCCCTCTTTGACCCATGCAGCTAGTCAAAGTTCAGGGATATGTGGATTGTTCCAGTTGGGAGGAGAAATTAAAAATGGAGTCTGGTACCTTTGATGAATCTTATTTATGTACAAAGAATGTACAAAGTCCAATTTCCCTGAAAAAGAGACTGCACCAAAATCTCTTTCAACCATCAATTCCCACCCCCCAAATGCTTTCTCTATAGGTTTTTTTCCAGGTTTGTCCTACCAGCTTCTTGTTCAGACTCTCTCTCTCTCTCTCTCTCTCTCTCTCTCTCTCTCTCTCTCTCTCTCTCTCTCTCTCTCTCAATAACAGCTCCCAATACACACTTACCCAAAGTCAAATACTATCCTGTGGAGCCTTCTGCCCAAATGGTCAGAATTACTGTGTGAGCTCGCATACCCTCCTTGTTTCAGGTGGGACTCCTTAGCTGTCTCTTACAGATATCTTCAATGAGGAGTGGCACTCACAGCTGTTTAAACAAGATTTATCCTAACCCACAGCAATCCTACAGCATCTGTCTTATAACTACTGATTCTTTTGTCAAGTATTTTAAATTTTAAAAAAATCAATATTAATACTTAGCAGCATCTGGTTTCACACTTTGAGTTATTGGACTGATAAGTAATTTATGTTTTAAGCATTTTCTTAGTAGCCATTTCTAAATACACAGTAACAACCCTAAAAAGCTGTTACAGTTTAAAGCCAATTAGATAAGTAATAAAAAACTTTATTAAAAGCTCCCTAAGTACATTTTTGCCTAATGAATATGGGCTTTGAAGGAACTGTTTGGCTCCATGATGTCAGTTATGTGAATTTTTAACTGTCTTCTGTTTCAAACGCTTCCACCCAGCACACCCTGGTCTTTTAATTTGTAACATGTTAGGCTGCCAGCAGTCTGACTCACATGCCATGGTCTTACGCTCATTTGAACATAGTAGTTTTTTGAATCCACTAAAAGGTTTTATAGGATCTCTTTAATTGATGGAAACAGCAAGTTACCACACAATATTTCAGAAAAAAATGTGACCAAATATTTAAATTAATGAGTTCTAAGTGCACACTTTATTAATACAAATGTAATAACAAACTAAAAATATTTTTAGACACTTCTAACAAACAAATTCTTAAAATTTGAGAGTTGAAAACTCTCACTCTTCTAGACTGTTCCAAAACCTACGACGTAGGTGTAGTGAGGTGGCCTGGTTCCCCGAGAGCCTGAGCTACTGACTGTTTGTTGCCCCATCCTGATCCAGGGCCAGGGCTTGCTAATATTAAACTGCTCGCTCAGCCCCTGTCTGAGGGCCTGAGGTGCTGACTGTTTGCCACCCAGCCAGGCTAATTCCCCGACTTACCGGACCCAAGTAGTGAGGCTGCCTGGTTCCCAGCCACCCCAGAGGGGGACGAGCCCCATCCGAACCCTTACAATAGGCTGGTTTAAAAGAGTGATATTATGAGTGATTTTACAATATTTTTAAAAATTGTGAACGCTGTTAGTATTGATAATTTCTGATTATATCTGTGTTCATTGTTTAAATTATCATCAAATTAATTGGTCATTACAATGTATTTTATAATAAACATTTTAAAGAAAAAATATTATTTATTATTTAATGGAGAATGTGTTGCATCATTTATTTCATCAGTACAAGTTGTCTATGGTAGGCTATTGGAGAAAGCATTATTTCTTAAAGGACTGCCTTACAGCTTGGAGAATGATCTAAACACCATTGAAATCAGTGGAAGGACACCCATTAACTTCAATGCCCCTTGAATCCAGCCCTTTACAGTATGAACACTGGACAGAGTGTTGGGCAAGGCTGTGAACAGTAGCAGAGGACATCTACCTAGGACTCAAAGGGTATGTCTGTCTGCAATGTAAGACCAGGCTCAAGCTTAACTCCCCTTGTGTATACACTGCAGTTGCACTAACTGCAGTTGCGCAAAGCTGAAGGGTCCAAGGCTTGCTGCTTTGTAGTGTTGATGCAGCCTTGTTTGACCTTGGTCCCAGTAGTGAACCAGAAGTATCCCACAATTCCATGGGACAACTTTTTTAGTCCTCTCTATCCCAACAAAACAGAGGAACCCCACTTTTTGAATAGCAACTGCTCAGTGAGTCAGTGTTAACCCATTCTCTTCTGATGACTGATCTGCAAGCCCACTATCAGAGAGCCTCCTGGGTTTGCAATGGAGAGCAAACTAATCAAGGCTTTTTCAAAGTGAGCTGCTTCCTGGTACAGGAGCACAGCCAGATTTTGGTGAATCTCTGATGCGAGGCCAATAAAACCATGGACTTCAGCAAATGCACCAGGAATAACCACGTGTACCAGCAGATAGCTAAAAGCTGGCAGCTCTGCAGATTTTCTGGACAGATGATCAGTGCAGTGAGTGTATTAAGAGGCTGAAGAACGAGTGCTGGAAGACCAGGGACAAGAACTGCACCCTGGGCAACTCGCCAGTGACATGCTCATTTTATGATGACTTTGACCATTGTGCCCAGGACAGAGCCAACCATCTTTCTTGATGACCTGGTCAGCTGGGATGGTGCCCTGCTGGCCTCTGAATCCAGCCTGGGGACTAGTGGGAGCTAACAGCAGGCTCCCAGTCAGGAACATGAAGTGACTGTTTTAATGAAACCAGTCCCAGAGAACAGTGTGGATCAGGATCAGTAGCAAATTCTCTGTCCCTATGCAAGTATCCGGAGGTAACCGTGTTTGTCTGTATCCACAAAAACAACAAGGAGCCCAGTGGCACCTTAAAGACTAACCGATTTATTTGGGCATAAGCTTTCGTGGGTATGCCCAAATAAATCTGTTAGTCTTTAAGGTGCCACTGGACTCCTTGTTGTCCCTATGCAGAAGAGCTGTTTGATCCACCCCACAATCCCACAAGGAACAGCTCACTCTGAGCCTGCAGAGAACACCATGGAAACAGAAGTTGCCCCAGAGGCTGGTAAGTGTGTGACCCAAATTAAAAATTTATTTCTACAGTAATTGGAGGGACTTCTGCTGAAAGAAACAATGCAAAGATAGTAAGCCCCAGCTACCAGTGGTTGATCACTGATGGTGGATTGTATTACAGTGCCTAGGCATCCCCTACCCCTTCCTGCCCACATGGAGATCAAAATGGTAACTTGAAATTTCAAAGATTCATAAACAGCTGTAAAGGTTATTTTAACTGTTAAGTCACAGAGGTTTGCTAGGGTCATTCTTTTTTTCCTTTCAGTAATTAGAAATTTGCCACTCTGTAACCACTCCCCTGGGTCTACACAGCTGCCTGTAAACAGTGAAAAGTGTGTGTGTGCGCGCGCGCGCGCGTTTGTGAGAGAGAGAAACAGGAGTCTGTTTCTAAATTTAGTCCATTTCAGTTAGAGATAATCTGTGCAGTCTGCGGGTCACAAAATAATTTTCCCCAAGAACGAGTGAGGAGTCAGTTTTTTTCCCAGAACAGTGCAGGGTCGAGTAAAGCTGCAGATTTCACTGAGTTTGCATGCAGCAATAACAGTGTAAGCCACATGTAAGCTAACACAGCATCATGTTAATTCTCCGGTATATTCTGACCCAGTCCTGGCTGCTGCTAGCTGCAAACTTTTCCTGAACTAAGAACTCCAAATAGCTAGTTACATTATGGGGAAGGGCATATTTTCCAGGTCCCCCTGTATAGCTGATTAGTCCACTTCACTCACAGATGTACTGTTTGGTCATTATTCATTTCAGTATTTCAGATGCGTATACTGCAGGTTTCCTTCCAGCAGTCTGGAGTAATATCTTCCTTTGCCAATAAGGCATCACAAGGACAGTTATGTTTCCAGAATATGAAAGGCTGACATGACAGAAAAAAGCCTTTTGCAGTGAGAGCACTGTACATACCTGTCATCCTTCCATATGGCAACTAGTTATGAATTTTTTATGAAACGGAATAAAGCTTTTATAATTTTTAACTTACCGTTGTTTCTACACTTCTGTAGCTGTGGTTAACAAAGCTGTGTCCAGAGGCAGTATGAGGACTGAAGCATCCCCTCCACAATAGATGTTGGTTCACTTTAGAGCTGTTACATTTTATGTCCCTGAGATTCCACAATAATTAATTCTGTGCTCTTCTGCGTTAGGCAATAGCCCTATGTTTCTTGTCCTGTTTTCAGGACCTCAGCTTACACTGCCTGCTTCAGGAACTGAGTCCCTGGCCCAATGTTCCTTCACGGAGCATTGCAAAAGGAAACATTTCTGTTGCAAAGCTATTGTTGGTGCTGTTGAGAGGGCATCTCAGCAGATCCAGTAACAGAAGAAAAGGGATTAGAGACTGGAATAACAGCATGCTGACAGGCCGGAGGAAAGGTTGAGACTCACCACCCAGGTGGAGGACTGTAGGCAGAGAGTTCAAGAGAGAGAGAACTGTTTCAGCAGCTCCTGTCTATAATGGCTGCAAGAGCACTGGCCCTTGCTGCCTCCCCTACACAACAACATTAACATCCTGTCTAGCAGTAGCTTGGACAACTCTGTGTCAGGGCCGACTGGGCATTCAGGACTCATGAGCAGCTGGGCAGGGCAACTAAACTCCATGCAGCCTTCCTTCTTCCACCTCTCTTCCTGCCCCTCATCCCCTGCCACCAAGTGAGGGGAAAATGTGTAAAGATGGGAGAACATGGGAGCAGGGGACATGTAGTGGTATGCGTATTGTGTCAGGCATTAACTGTTTCCTGCCCTTTCTTTTTGGATGTGTGCATTTGTAATGGCAGCTGTCCTGCCCTAGACCATGTGAGTGGTTTACTGTATTAAGGCATGTTTGCAAATAAAGCATGTTATGTTTTCAATAAAGTTTATTGCTATCAGTACATCACATCATCCAATCGTGATTTGAGATGATAAAGCTAAAAACAAGTTAGGAGCAAATAAGCATTAGTAAGCAAATGGTATACCTCTCTGTAGCTAGATACTGGGGGAAAGCTGACAGGTGTGGAGGAGCATGTGGTTTGGACAGAAACATCCCTTAGGGGAGGATCTATTAATTGAGAGTCTCTATGTCCTAGTAAGAGGGAAAGGATGGAAGATGATAAAATACAGATAGGATCTGATGAGAAACAGTCAAATGAAAAAGAGTCCCATTTAATTACATCCTGCAATGGCAGACAGCTAAAAAGTGTCAACTGCTTGAAGTGCTGTTATACAAATGCTGAATAACAAGATAGGTGAACTAGAGTGCCTCATATTAAATGAGGATATTAATATAATAGACATCACAGAAACTTGGTGGAATGAGGATAATCAATGGGACACAGTAATACCAGGGTACAGAATATATCAAAATGATAGAACAGGGGCCACTGAATGATTGAGATGCTAAAGGAATTCAAGGATGATAAGGTCATTGCGGAGAAACTAAATGAATTCTTTGCATCGGTCTTCATGGCTGAGGATGTTAGGGAGATTCTCAAACCTGAGCCATTTTTTTGTAGGTGACAAATTTGAAGAACTGTCCCAGATTGAGGTGTCATTAGAGGAGGTTTTGGAACAAATTGGTAAACTAAACAGTATAAGTCACTAGGATCAGATGGTATTCACCCAAGAGTTCTGAAGGAACTCAAATGTGAAATTGCAGGTTACAAACCACAGTTAGTAGTTCTATCATTTAAATCAGATTCTGTACCAAATGACTTGAGGATAGCTAATGTGATGCCAAATTTTAAAAAGGGCTCCAGAGATGATCCCAACAATTACAGGCCGGTAAGTCTGACTTCAGTACTGGGCAAGCTGGTTGAAACTATAGTAAAGAACAAAATTGTCAGACAATAGACGAACATAATTTGTTGGGGAAGAATCAACATGGTTTTAGTAAAAGGAAATCATGCTTCACCAATCTATTAGAATTCTTTAAGGGGATCAACAAGCATGTGGATAAGGGGGATCCAATGGATATAGTGTTTTTAGATTTTCAGAAAGCCTTTGACAAGGTCGCTCAACAAAAGCTCTTAAGCAAAGTAAGCAGTTATGAGATGAGAGAAGGTCCTCTCATGGATCGGTAACATAAACTGTTGTGTGGTTGGATACTGAACAGTGCTGCTGTTGGGTAAAAACAGTGATAAGTTAAACGTTAAGTTTCATAGATCATCTAATACTGTAGTATATGAAATCATCTCTTCTTCCATCCTTTTATAAAAAAAATCAAACAATACTTCCACACTTTCAGCTTTCATACTTTAAAAAATTTTATTAAAGAAAATTATATGCGAAGAAACGTATGTAATGCTAAGTTTAAAAGTGGAATCCCTTCCAAATCAGAAAATTTTAACTTTAACTTTGTCTTACTGCATGTTTAAATTAGGGTTGAATAATTCATGATGGGATCATACAGAACTCAGCTGTGTTGGGGTTGTAGTGGGCCACAAACGAAATTTGAATAGTCAATATGATGCAGCTGTAATAAAAGGATAATATGATTCTGGGGTGTATTAACTGGGAGTGTTGTCTGTATGACACAGGAGGTAATTGTCCTGCTCTTCTCAGCACTGGTAAGGCCTGAGCTGGAGTGTCCAATTTTGTGTCCAATTCTGACCACCACAATTTAGTCACTTATAGCACAGATTGAATATATGTATCATCATTTTGCATTGATAGAGTTGGGGCTGGTGGCACTGCCTATTATTAAGGTTGCTTGGCACTTTCCATGTAAGACCCTGTTTTCAGTTGCTTGTAATTTTGCAAAACTTTAGCTGTTTTGGCTGAAATTGTACGTCGGGTGTCTGCTTTGGGCTGAATTTATCTGGAAAATTCCAGTCAAAACAGTTCAGCTGTTTCCAATAATGAAGTTGGATAAAAGTACATTGTTTTACCCATGTTAAAACAATTCTGACTACCTCTCTTGGAGAAACTAGAGCGTACCTATGCTTTGGAGCCTGAACTCAAAACTTGGCAGGGATGTGCCTTTTGCCACCCAGGGGAAAATCTGGCCAATTTGGCTGATTTAAAAGCTTTTGAGAAATCATAGTTATCACGTGCTCAGTAGAGACTTCTTAGAGCTTTGCAGCTACATTTCCCAAAGATTCTGTCTGCCCTGACTGTGATCCAGATCAGTGCTGCAGGGGACTGAGTAGGTCTTTTTCTGCAATTGCAGGTCTGTGCTGCTGCAGGCTGGGCCAGGCACTGGAACTGAAAACAAAGAAACTCTCTCCTGTGCTCTGTGTCCCTCTGCTGATGCCCAGGGAATGTGAAGGAGGAACCTGGCTGATTCAAATGCACATGGTACAAGAGCTGGACCTGAAAGGGGCAACAGAAGGAGTAGATTGCAATAAGGAGCAGAGCACTGGCTTGATAAGGAGACTGGGATGGGTGTGGGAACCCTGGGCCTGGCCAAGAAAGGTGAATGGGAGTCAGTGAGGGAGGTGAGGTGAGGGAGGAGAGACAGACAGAGAGCTCTGAGGGCTGGGGCTGAGATGAGAAGCCTGGGGATTTGGTATTGGACAAGGAGCCACAGGTGGGGAAGAGACATGACTGGGACATAGAAAGGTAGGAGAGAACAAGATTTTGGGAAATGCACAAGAGTCTCTGCCCCCTAGAAACACTCCAAGCCCCCTCCCTCCATGCCTGGGGTGGAACGCAAGATTTCTGAGTCTCATCATTCCTCTGCTGTCAGCAAATCTCTATGAAACGCAGTGTGAAGTGCATCTCATCCCTGTTTAGCGCTGAACTACATAGCGATGACAACCTACTACAGCTGTTACTCCATTAGCTCAAGTTGCAGAGGTCTGTGCAGTGGATCTAAAGCAGTGGTTTCCAAACTTTTCAGGATCATGACCTCCCTTAGCCCGTCCATGCCCCCAGGAGCCAGGGCCACACAGACAGGGATAAGGGGGCTGGGGCCTCAACTGAGGGCGGGTCTGGGGCTGGAGCATAGCCAGGGGTGGGAACCAAGTTGCAACCAGGGGCCAAGGCTGAGGGTGGAGCTGGTAGCAGAGCTGTGGCTAAGGAAGGAGCGGGGCTGGGTGGCACTCTCTCCCACCCCCCGTGGGAGATGGCCTGCACTCCGCTGTGCCCCCTGCTCTGAAGACAGAATTATTTAATTAATGGGTTTTTCCATGGTGCTCATCACCATAATGGCTGAGTGCATCAGAAACATTAATTCAGTTTATTATCACAATATCCTCATGAGATGATAGGCTAGTATTGCCATTTTACAGCTGGGGAACTGAGGCACAAAGATTTAGGTCAAAAATATCCACTAATTTGAGATTCCTTGGATCTGATTTTTCAGACTACTTAGCATTATGTAGCGCTTTATATGGTCAAAGCACAAATGCCAATTCCAGCTATGGGTGCTGATCACTTTTGCAAATCAGACCCCAGGGTCAAGTGTCACCAAGAAAATGAGGAACACACCATTAGTTACCATTTGTAAATACATTGGTTTAATGCCAGTGTCACGTAGGAACTCTGTGGCAGAGGTAGGGTAGAATTCAGTTTTTCCTGGGCTGCATTCAGCTCTCTTAATCGTCAGACTATCCTTTCTCTTCCTGCCTCATTCGCTCTGCAGCTTTCAATTCTTCAGCAAATGATGCAGGCGTCTAGTAGACAACAGCCTTTTTACTACAACTCTAATCCATCTGCTGAGCTGGTCCATCCTGTGCAGTGAATGAGGCAGGAATCTGGTGGAAAAATAGTATGTGATCATGTGACTAAAGACTGTCTCATAATGTATATGCTCAAGGGCAGCACTGTATTAAGTTTCCTTAGGCCACCTTAATTCTGGCATTTCCTAACTTTTACATGCTTGACTTCACAACCTTAATATTCTTGTAATGTAACTTTTTGTGTATGTACATATGTTATACAATGTAACAAAAGATCTTATAAGGAACAACATTAATCTTGCTATGGGAAACTTAGTCAGATAACAACTTCTATGTGACAAAGATGAACCTTAAGATAGTTTTTCACATATGTAATGTGTATAAGGTGTGTGCAGTTGGTATACAAACTGAAATGTAAACCCAAGCCTTGAGAAATTAAAATCCTGTCTGAGAAACATGTTACAGAAACACATTTCTCAGGCTCAAAATCTCCCTGATCTCAGCATGAAACATTTCATTTTTCTATTTTAAAGTATCCTCCTGATAGTTTTATAGGGTTATTTATTTTCCTCCACTATCAGCTCTCCAGCATGAAGGGTTCTGCAGCATTGTTAAAATCCCAGCTTTTCGGCTTGGTGACACAACACTTTAATTGCGAATGCCCTGTCTGCTCTTTTTCTGTAAATCAGCAGGGGATTGAAATTGACAAAAATTCTCCTCTGAAGTTTCCTAGAATAAGAATCTTGTCACTTTTAATAACCTGCCAACTCACAAGAACTCCTTTTTGGGTTTTCCAGCCTTGTGGCCAGGATTAGCTTCTTGAAGAGCTAAGTTTTTTCACTAAGTCGGAGACACTTAGTTCAGGGGTTCTCAGACTAGGGGTTGCGAGGTTATTACATGAGGGGTCGTGAGCTCTCAGCCTCTACCCCAAACTCCGCTTTGCAGCCAGCATTTATAATGGTGTTAAATATATTTAAAAGGCTTGCTATGTGAAAGGGTCACCAATACAAAAGTTTGAGAACCATTGCTTTAGTTATATGTTTAATATATTCTATTTTTATATAAATAATTAAAATAAAAATTGGGGGTTAAGGAGACTAATACACATTTTTTACTTGTCACCCTGTCCCATGTTTCGTATAGTAGCAGCCAGGTGGCCTCTGGATTATTCACCATATCAAGCGGTGAAAATTAATTTCATACCCTGCAGCTTTTGTGGATGTCATCTTTTTGTATCATGCTGCAAACATAGACACTTGCAAATGCAAACATGTGGCTGATTGTTACTGTTTTTTGGTCATTTTATACACACTGTACAATAGTGAGGAGTGAAATGTTACTATTTATAGCATGGGCATTTTGAGTGAAAGCATCTGATTAACTAGAAAAGATTCTGGCTCTCCAGATATCTGATATAATTTCTTAGGTTGACATGCATTAGCCACTTGCCTTTCAGCATCATTCCACAAAATTAAAGGAAAAGAGTATTAGGGGATGTATTCTCCTTATCTGGATTTCAAATTTTTATTATTGATGTTAAGCTCATGCAGTCTGAAAGAGCATTTCCAGACCTTTGCTGATAGTCAGCAGCTGAACTCTTCAAGTGACAAGTCTGACAGTCATTTCCCCTTTTAAATACAAATTTGTTCAAAAGGAAGTTAGAAGGGCAAAAATTAAAGTTGAAAGGTAAAAGGAAGGTTGGAGTTCTTCTTTACCTTGTTTTTTCTTGCCAATACCTATTTCCTCACAAGCAAAACAGGGAATCTGAAACTAAGTCAGTGCTCCTGACTTCTGAACTGTCTAATAATTAAAATTCTGGGGAAAAATATTAATTAAGAATTGTTTTGGTTTTAAGGGTCTTCATGGTTTTGTAAAATGGAAACAAAGGCAGTGGAAAAAATCTACAGACAAGAATATGTTAAAACCCATTTACCATGTTTCAGATACAGTACAGTTTTTAAAAAGAATAGAAACATACTTGAAGCAATGGTACTGCTTCCAGGTGAAATAAATGACAAAACTCCCATTGACTTCAGTAGATGCAGGAAAGGGTCTCTCATTAGAGAGAGTCGCGAAAGAATTGTAAACTCTTTTTGGGGTAGGTATTGTCTTTTTTGCTACACCACCTGACACAGTAGGACTCCAGTCTTGGCTCAGATCTCTAGGCACCACTGTAAGTAATAATTATTTAATAATATCTAGTTGCCTAAGTACAGGACTGGGAGCTCAGAACTTTGGAGACCTAATCCCATCTTGAACTTTTACTCCCTCCTAGTCTTTAAATGATTTAAACTGTCTGCCTCATCTGTAAAATGAGAATAACACCTTGTGACTAAGGTATCTCAAAAGTGTTGTGAGGAAATTAGTGAAGTGAAAATAAAGTGCCACATCAGTGCTAAGTATTCAATTGTCCTTTTAACTCTCACTTCCCCGGTGAATGAAGGTACTTGGAGTTCAGGTTTTTGTCTCATATGCCTCAAGTGTGTTATCTCACATGCAGTCCCACTGGAAGGATGAGCGGAAACGTGTATCCCTTCCTTCCCACAGACAATTTTCCTCTACTGCATGATATTGCCCTCATCATTGCAATTTCAGTGGTAGTTATATGGTCAAACTCAGACGGACAGGGCCTGTAGCAGGGATAGAGCAAAACAATGAGAAAGAGGTTTTAATATGTCACTCTCTCCAGGTCGTTGTTTTATAACAGTGGTTTTGATTTAGCCCCATTTCAGGGCCCTAATCTATCCAAAATCTCACCTAATTTCATTATTGTTTTGCAAAAATTGACTTCAAAAGAAATTCTAATGTGCATCTTTTCTGAAGGCAGCTTTAATAAATTGTATGGGGAATTCTTTGAGTAGATTGTGTCAGCTATATGGTAAATATATGGAAAGTACTAAAATATTTTTGAGGTTTTATTTCTAAATGATGTGAGATTATTTTATGCATTTGAATTGACATATTGTAACTATGAAACAAAAAGTGTCTTGAAGGCAGAGTTCCTCGAATATTTTCAAGGATCTGGAAGATGAAAGTTAGTTTTGGTCTTAATACATTAAATTTGAGTATGTGCTAAAAGGAAAGTTCAAATGCTCTTTGATGTCACAGTTACTCATACCTTGTGTCACATATTTTGATGAAATAGACATCTTGTCCTTTTTTAAGACACAGTGACATTCAGTATTTTTAATAGTACAATTTCAATATACCATATCATGTTTTAAGCCTAAAAAGTCATCTGATTAGTTCAAACTGAACTGGTTACTGCACCTTCAAATAACTTTAGAGTGGAACACCTGTAAATCATCTGATTTCTTGAGCAATCCATGCTGACTCTTTCCTGTAATTTTTGTGCATGACAACATACATATAGCTTTTCTTGTAATTCTTGTATATTCTCAATGAAACCAAATCTATTTCTTCTGTTGTTTCACTTTTTAAGTGTAAATAGTTTTCAATTACATTGCTTCTCATGGTATTTGTTAGAGTATTGCTTTTTTTATAATAGAGAGTACAGTACATACATGGCAAACTCTGTGTAGATGAACTCCCCAACATCACAGATTACAAAACCATGGAAACAGGAAAAGAAATCAAATTTTAATTTAGGCAAGGATTCCATAGCAACAGTTGAATGAAATCATAGATCATAGACTTTAAGGTCAGAAGGGACCATTATGATTGTCTAGTCTGACCTCCTGCATAACGCAGGCCAGAATCTCACCCACCCACTCCTGTATCAAACTTGTGTCTGAACCACTGAAGTCCTCAAATCATGGTTTAAAGACTTTAAGATGCAGAGAATCTTCCAGCAAATGACCCATGCCCCACGCTGCAGAAGAAGGCGAAAAACGCCCAAGGCCTGTGCCAGTCTGCCCTGGAGAAAAATTCCTTCCTGACCCCAAATATGGCGATCAGCTTAAACCGTGAGCATGTGGGCAAGACTCACCAGCAGACACCCCGGAAAGAATTCTCTGTAGTAACTCAGATCTCACCCCATCTAACATCCCATCACACTAATAGTCAAAGTTCCAATTAATTGCCAAAATTAGGCCATTCGATCATACCATCCCCTTCATAAACTTATCAAGCTTAGTCTTGAAGCCAGATGTCTTTTGCCCCCACTGCTCTAGAAGGCTGTTCCAGAACTTTACTCCCCTGATGGTTAGAAACCTTCATCTAATTTCAAGTTTAAATTTCCTGATGGCCAGTTTATATCCATTTGTTCTTGTGTTCACATGGGTACTGAGCTCAAATAATTCTTCTCCCTCCCTGGTATTTATCCCTCTGATACATTTGCAGAGAGCAATCATATCTCCCTTCAGCCTTCTTTTGGTTAGGCTAAACAAGCCGAGCTTTTTGAGTCTCCTTTCATAAGACAGGTTTTCCATTCCTCGGATCATCCTAGTGGCCCTTCTCTGTACCTGTTCCAGTTTGAATTCATCCTTCTTAAACATTGGAGACCAGAACTGCACACAGTATTCCAGATGAAGTCTCACCAGTGCCTTGTATAACGGTACTAACACCTCCTTGTCTCTACTGGAAATACCTCGCCTGATGCATCCTAAGACCAATTAGCTTTTTTTCACGGCCATATCACATTGGCGGCTCATAGTCTTTCTCTGATCAACCAATACTCCGAGGTCCTTCTCCTCCTCTGTTACTTCCAACTGCTGCATCCCCAGCTTATAACAAAAATTCTTGTTATTAATCCCTAAATGCATCACCTTGCACTTTTCACTATTAAATTTCATCCTATTACTTTTACTCCAGTTTGCAAGGTCATCCAGATCGTCCTTCTCTGTTTTGGCAATACGTCCCAGTTTGTGTCATCCGCAAACTTTATTAGCACATTCCCACTTTTTGTGCCAAGGTCAGTAATAAAAAGATTAAATAAGATTGGTCCCAAAAACTGACCCCTAAGGAACTCCACTAGTAACCTCCCTCCAGCCTGACAGTTCACCTTTCAGTATGACCCGTTGGAGTCTCCCCTTTAACCAGTTCCTTATCCACATTTCACTTTTCATATTGATCCCCATCTTTTCCAGTTTAGCTAATAATTCCCCATGTGGAACCGTATCAAATGCCTTACTGAAACTGAGGTAAATTAGGAATTTCCTTTGTCTAAAAGATCTGTTACCTTTTCAAAGAAGGAGATCAGGTTGGTTTGGCATGATCTGCCTTTTGTAAAACCATGTTGTATTTTGTCCCAATTACCATTGACCTCAATGTCCTTAATTACGTTCTCCTTCAGATTTTTTTCCAAGACCTTGCATACTACAGATGTCAAACTAACAGGCCTGTAGTTACGCGGATCACTTTTTTTTCCTTTCTTAAAAATAGGAACTATATTAGCAATTCTCCAGTCATACAGTAGAACCCTTGAGTTTACTGATTCATTAAACATTCTTGCTAATGGGCTTGCAATTTCATGTGCCAGTTCCTTTAATATTCTTGGATGAAGATTATCTGGGCCCCCCGATTTAGTCCCATTAAACTGTTCAAGTTTGGCTTCTACCTCGGATGTGGTAATATCTACCGCCATATCCTCATTCCCATTTGTCATCCTACCATTATCCCTAAGCTCCTCATTAGCCTCATTAAAGATTGAGGCAAAGTATTTATTTAGATACTGGGCCATGCCTAGATTATCCTTAACCTCCACTCCATCCTCAGTGTTTAGCGGTCCCACTTCTTCTTTCTTTGTTTTCTTCTTATTTATAGGGCTATAGAACCTTTTACTATTGGTTTTAATTCCCTTTGCAAGGTCCAACTGTACATGGCTTTTGACCTTTCTCACTTTATCCCTTCATGTTCTGACCTCAATAAAGTAGCTCTCCTTGCTGATCCCTCCCATCTTCCATTCCTTATAGACTTTTTGCTTTTTCTTAATCGCCTCTCTGAGATGCTTGCTCATCCAGCTTGGTCTGCAACACCTGCCTATGAATTTCTTCCCCTTTCTTGGGATGCAGGCTTCTGATAGTTTCTACAACTTTGACTTGAAGTAATTCTAGGCCTCCTCCACCTTTAGATCCACAAGTTCCTCAGTCCAATCCACTTCCCTAACTAATTTCCTTAATTCTTTAAAGTTGGCCCTTTAGAAATAAAAAAAATGTAAGTTTGGCAATATTTACTGGGCAGCTATAGTACAGAGTTAAAGTGCTAGACCTGCTGTGTGTATAAAAATTTCCTGAATGTTCACTACTTGTGTTTTCTTTAATCTTAATCATAAGTTTTTCTTCCTTTAAAAAAATTGTTAGCAACACAGTTCAAAGAAAATCAGCCCAACTTTAAAAGCAATATCAATCAGGAATTTTTTTAAAAAGTAGACACTTTTAACTATGTACTTGAAAAAATAGGAAAAGCAAACTATGATCAAGGCGAAGAGGGAGGTTTTTATTTCTACATTTTATTTGTTGAACTTTGAAATTGAAAAGAAAAAAAAAGCTATCCTCAGAGAGGAGGGATAGCTCAGTTGTTTAAGCACTGGCCCACTAAACCCAAGGTTATGAGTTCAGTCCTTGAGGAGGCCACTTAGAGATCTGGGGCAAAATTGGTCCTGCTAGTGGGCTGTATCTGATGACCTTCCAGCTCTATGAGATAAGTATATCTCCATATATTATGACACAAACATGTTCATCAAAAGTTGAGTAGATTTATGCCTGGTTTTAGGCTGCCTAACTGTATAAATAGCCCACAAAGCTGTAAATACTATTTAGATTTGTAAGTTTTTCATCTTTGAGTTGGAATAGGTGCTGTTTGCAGAGAAGTCTTCAGGAATCCCACAGGCTGGTTTGTATTTGGATGATACATGCCTAATGCCAATGAGTGACTGTTTCTGCTATTCCCCCCCGCCCCCCGTCACTGAAGTGCAATGATTTGTCAGTACATAGCAGATTTTAGGGATCTTATGTGGACACAAGCACTTTCTTTGGTGTATACCCTATAGCTCCGTTACTAAAATTTAGTCCTCTGACGACAGACTCTAGAGCCTATGCTATTGCGAAAATACCCATAGTGGCAATTGTAGCCCTGTTTCCATTGTTGGCTACCCTTTTTCCCTTTCCCGTGACTCTAACTCTGTCCCTGCTAGTCTGTATGACCTGACACTGCAGTGAGTTCACACCCAGTATGTGAAGTGTTTGGTCAGTCAACAAGAGGAAGCACTGAGCGTGGCAGATAGTACATGTATCAGTGTGCCACAATGGAAGTATAATCTAATGCCAGCACTGGACAGCAGTGGGAATTAAACACTTTTTTTTCTCTTCTTTCCCAATGGACATAATTTAGGGGACCATACTAGATCTATCCAAATGCAAGGGAAACCCAGCAGATGTTCTGAAGGATCCTGGATTAGATTTTTTCTGAGAAGGGGGTGGCAATGGGAGAAGACTTGAGAGGTCAGTAAAGCGTATGTGCAAAAACAACGAGGAGTCTCGTGGCACTTAAAGACTAACAGAACCCCACTTCTTCAGATGCATGGAGTGAAAATTTGCCAATACAGGCATAAATATGTTTAAGAGAAGGCAGGTACCTTACAAGTGGTGAACTCCCAATAACTGATGAGGAGGTGTGAATACCAAGAAAGGGAAAATTGCTTTTGTAGTGAGCCAGCCACTCCCAGTCCCCGTTCAAGCCTAAACTAACGGTGTTAAGTTTGCAAATGAATTGTAGCTCTGCAGTTTTCATTTTTGAAGTTTTTTTGTCGAAGAATGTCTACTTTTAAGTCTGTTATTGAATGTCCAGGGAGATAGAAATGTTCTCCTACTGGCTTTTGTATGTTACCATTCCTGATGTCTGGTTTGTGTCCATTTGTCCTTTTGCATAGAGACTGTCCAGTTTGGCCAATGTACAAAGCATATGTGGAGAGTCAGATCAAGTCTGGGAGCAGTAGCCACAGAGGAAGCAGGGGGAGGCTAAATCTCTGGTTGGGCCTGAGATCCAGCATAGAAATGAAAGAGACTTTCTGATCCAGTCTCTATTTCCTGACTAAATTCACTTAAAGTTACATGCTGTGGCAATGGAACTATGTCAGTTTCCTCTTTGACACTGCTTTGGATGCTTGTTCTGATCCTGCCTATTTCATAGTCAAATACCTAAAACTATCCTCTTTCCTCCTATACTTTCCTGTTGTATAATGCCAGGTTAAACCATTGCTGGAAACTAACTTAATATATAATAGTGATCTTCCTTTTTACTCTTAGCTACAGATTCCTCTCAGAGTGGTTTCATCTCAGTTCTCCTAAATACTTCCTTTTAATAAAAGTTTGCAGAGTAAAAAAGTCAGTTTTTGCCAGTCTGTGTTGACTGAATGCTCCTGTCATAAATTTCAGCTGACTGTTTAGGACCAGGAACGAAGTCAGGATAATATACCAATGAGAAGCATTTGGACAAAAAACAGTCAAAGTGGTCTGAGGACTCACCTTGCTCCCTCAATCTAGCAGTCAGTAGTAAGCTTTGCAAGGGCTTTCATAGAAGAGGCAGAACCTTGGGCAAGCAATGTGAGCACCGTCTTAAATAAACATATACACATTCCTTGATAACACAGATACTTGTGATTCCTAAAGAAGGTTAATGCAGAACATCCCATTCAGGTACATGATTTAGCTCTCACTGAAGTCTGTGGGAAAATTCTCATTGATTTCAGTGCTGCAGGACCAGGACCCTGTCTTTGCTCCTCTGCCCCACTGAGAATCTCAGAATGAGTTAATAATGATGACCATTAGGGTTTATCCAAAGAAATAAAAAGTAGGAATATTGCACTGTGCCAGACATCTATTGGCTTCAAATAACTACAAGCAACCTGCACTCAGTGATATTTGATGATGAACCAGCCTGTCATTTGATATGCTTTCAGGAGAGACCAGAATGAAATGTCTTCACATCCACCTGCTGCAGCTGGCAAATGACATAAATAGCCCAAATAATTGCTTGCACTGCTCAAATTTCCAGAGGCTGCTTTGTCAATAAGGATATAAAATTTAAAAAATGTCCAGTCCAACAGACAGCATGCAATGTGTTGTGTGGGACAAGGGGGGAGAGGTCCCATATATAATTTAATTGAAACAGGAGTTTCCTTTCTTAATGAGAAAAGGGGTGTTCAGTGCCAAAGATGGAGGAAGATTGAAGAAGATTGGTTTTAAAGAAACAACACAGTTTGCCAAAGTTTTGATGAGGTTTTAAAAAATTTTTTTTGGCAATATTATGTAATTTTCTCCTTTGAATCTTTATTCTTAATTTCATAACTATATGCAAATAGGAGTAGAATAAAAACAAAGCAGTTGATGCTGAAAATAATTTGGAAGAATGGGAGATGTGTGGGCATAAAAGCCGGATGGAATTTTGATAAGTTCTGTGTATGTCCCAATTTTATAGCTGTTGTGACAAAACAATGATTGATACTAGTTTATTGAATGAAGCCAAATATCAATTCTAGTCGGGCCTTTAGATAAATTCCTCAAAGGCAAAAAGTCCATTCTAAGACCATAATTGATTACTATGTGTATGTGTTTTATAAACTCATCTAACTTGAGCCCTGAGGTTACTTTAGTAATGTAAACACATTGTCTGCATTTCTGCAAGGGTGTAATCAGTTCCCTTGCTGAGTCAGATATTTATTGAAATCATACAGATTTCTGGGTCATAATCATTTAGGACCTAATCCTGCAAGCCCTTTGCAAAAAACAACAAAACATTCATTGGCTTTGTAGAAGGTTTGATGAATCTGGTTCCTCTGTGTTTTAGAAACTGGCCATTTTTTAAAATTCAGCTTTGCATTTTCTCACAATTCTTTCCTAACGAAAATGATTGGCTGGGCTGGAGCCTAGTCTTACAATGACATAGGAAACTCCAACCTCCCCTAGTGAATTTGAGCCTTCTGGTTGGTTGTCTACCCCAGTTGTCCACCTTCTGGGGCAGAACAACCAATCAGGGTTGCTACTGACAGAGCTCTGTTCTCCCTCCCCTCTTCTCAGCAACCTGAAGCTATTATTATTAGAGGAGGAAAGTAGGGAGGAGGGAGTTAAGGAGCCCAGCCTTTCAGGACAGTGCTGCTCCCTCTTACCTCTTCTGTCCTATGACCACCAGAATGGGATAGCATGATGCCTCTGCTCCTCTTCTAACTCTCCTGCAGCACCCAGACTGGGAAAGAACGGGGAGTGAAGAATCCTTGTCTGCAAGGGGAGAGGGGATCCCACCGCAGCCTCCACCAGGCCTGTGGGGAGGGAGAGGTGAAGAATCTGGTAGGAGCAGGTGTGAGGTGTGTGTGGGGTGGTTTACTGCAGTGGGGGACTGAACTGATGATGGGCCTGATGGAGAGAGCTGTGGGAACAGAATTGATGTAGAGCCTGGAGGAGAAGGATTGATTTGGAGATTGGGGGCAGAATTAATTGCTAGGCAGGGAAGGGGCAAATGTGAGAGCGAGTGCTCCAGCAATGGAGGCCAAAATCACCTTACTCAAATTTGGGAGAGTGGGCAATATTAATTGCCTCCACACACACCCACTTTGGGCAGGGGTAGGTTTCCAAAAATCAAAACATAATTTAAAAAAATCTCATGACTTTTGGGGTATGTCTTGTAATTTTTGATCTCTTGATTTCATGAACAAAATTGTCTTTAATATTTTCTTTTGATTCTCCATCCCACCACCAACAGAAAACCTGAAAAGCAGAAATCTGACAAATTATGAAACACCTCCTAACCGTACCCTGATGTCCACATAGCATGTCTCCATTGATAGTAACAGTTTCTGCATTGTTTCAAAGAACTTTCTTCTGCTTCAGTACAATATGCAATGTATTACTCTCCCTCACTGTACATCACAAAATCTCAGTTATGACCTCCCGGAGGATACAGCACACTTCACACTTAACTTGTGCATGTATGTGAACCCTGAACATAGTGTTGTTCGTGTTGTTATTGAGGATGTATTTAAAATGTTGTGTTATACTGAGGGAGATTCATGTGTTGAGTGTATGTGTTTCTATATTAGTTGGAGACAGAAGGAAGTTCCTTGTGACAGTGCAGATTCCATGATCATCAGTAGGAATATGCTGTGTGAGCATTAGGGTACCATTATGAGGTGTTCCAGAACTTGGCACTTTCGTGCTTTATTATTATTTATTAGTGTCACTGTAGTGCCTCAGTCATGAATCATGGCTCTATTATGCTAGATGTTATCCAAGCTCATAACAAAATGATAGTCCTTACCTAAGATGTCCTTACCTATACTTCCAGCTGGAAGGTGTGAATTCCAGCTTGAGGAGATATACCTGTGCCAGCTCTATTAGCATCTTGGACTGGTACCGATTTTTGGCTGCTAGCCCTTCCTGCCATTTGTGCTGCTGTTGCTACAACTCTATATTTAGCATGCTATCTTGATCAGAGTTAGCGTAGATATATCTCCTTGAGCTGGAATTTAAACCTCCAACTGGAAGTACAGATATACCCTAAGAATAAGACAAGACAGTAGTGGATGCAACAAAGAGATAGGGCACAAAGTAACAGTGAGATGATTATCAATAGTGTCATAGTCATCCATCACCAGCTGCCTAAATATTATCATGGTTTTTCTTAGGAATCACATCAGAGTTGAGTTTTAAGGAGACAGTTGAAAGAGGACAATATGGTAGCTTTGTGGATTTTTATGGAGAGCAATTTCCATGCATAAATGGTGTCATGGGAGAGTACATGAAGTGGTGTGTGTTTGGAAAATTTAACAGATACGCCATCAAGTCTAGCACTGATGGTGGAATAGAGGAGGGAGTCAACATCTCAGTTGCATAGAAGAGGTGATAGCTAGGCTGTGGCTTCATTCCCATTGAAAGCAATAGAAATTGAAAGATGGAGGCCTCCTTATTTGATGCAGTGATCCACTATTGCAGTAGAGGCTTTTTTTCCTGAAGGCACAAGCAGCTTGTGTCCCAGTGGGTATCTTCAGTCCCACTGTACATTTTAGAGAGAGGCTGAAATTTTGAATATGGAAAAATTGTAAATATTGGTGAGATAGGAAAACCCATCATTAATAATTTTGCTTTATTACAACCTAATTTCTTTAAAGGTCGCTGGTAATACATTTTAACTGCATGGAAAGCTTGAAGTATAATAACACAAAACATTTTTTAGCCAAAAAATTTTGAAAAAGTCAGAGATTGGAGAAAAATGTCTTTAAATGTAACTCATACAATAAGTAACAGATTTAATTGACAATCACCAGAAAATTCAATCTTTACCCATGGATTCAAGTTTGGTGAAGATACACAATTCTTAATACAAAGCAAAGAGATTGAATCCCAGCTTTTAAGTGAAAAACTGTAGCCAAACTTACTTAATTATGATTATATCTCAAGACAAGACTTTTAAGCACGTAAGCTGATACATTGTGAAATCATATATGCTTTAATAATAATAATAATTAATAATTAATAATAAAAAGCATTTTTGGTCACAGAATCAGTAGTGGTAGATTTTCACCTTTTTAATTTCCTCTTGCTAACTGCCGGCTCCCTTCTTTTGGATTGTGCATTGTGATGATGCATAAAGTACAACTGCCATGTATGCCATCCTTCCATTTCAATAGTCAAGTGCAGTAGTATTAGAATTTTATGGAGACTTCTACAAGAATCTCATTAAAATTTGTTTATCTGAAAGTAAGAGAAGAGAGAGAGAAGAGGCATTATGAAAAAATAAGGTGACTGACTTTGGTTTAGGTTTTGGAAATAATAAACCTTTTTGGATATTTCAGATGCCTTTGTTTTGTTTTGTTTTTTGTTTTATGTTTTTGATTTACAGAAAAAAATAAGGTCCCAGTCCTACATTCCTTTGTGCACCAAAACTCAAATCCAGCGAGAGTTTTGGGTGTGAGAGGAATGCAGATTTGTGCACAAAGAGTGAAATGAAATTTCCTGTAAAAGTTCCACATTAAATAGTTGAATGATGACTGCATTTCTTCATGAATCAAACCCTTCTTTTCCCTCTGCTTTTGTATACCCATACAAATCCTACAGCTTTTTTCCCTCCTCTTATATTTCCAAACTTCATTTACTTTGTGGAAAATTTTTTGCAATGTGTATGGTTTTTAATTATTTTTAATCCTCTTTTTCATTAACTATGCTTCCAAATTGCCTTTGCTGTCTTAATGCTGCTGGTAATTTATATATTTTATCTGTTGCCACAGAGATGAGCAAGATTGTATGCATGTGGTTACTTTTTATTGCTCCTTTAGAGGATATTACATGAATGAAATGTTTCCTCTGCATTCAAGTAATGTAAATATGGAAGAGTAAATTGGAACAACAAAGGTCTGCTTGCCATTATGGCAGCCTACAAAACATGGATAAAGTGTACTTTATATGCAGAAGCTGCTGCTAATGTTATTGAATGGGGAAAAATGGTCTTGCTGTTGCCACCAATGTCAGTCGATGATGGAATGAGTGTAAATATCAAATGTCACCTTTCCTTTGGTATTAATTAGTAAGATACATTAAAAATAATAAGACTCTAGGGGTGGGAGGTGTTTGGCTCAGGGATTTGTTAATGAAATTTGAAGTCTTTCGTCTCCAGGTCTACAGTTCTAATCCAGTGTCATAGTTCAGGGGCAACTGCACCATATTCCCCTTCGCGGTCCAGTAAGCTCCTCAGCTGTCACCTCTTTTGGGCGGAGAGCAGAGTCTCTCTACCTCCTGACTTGGATATTTTCAGACTGCAAAGCTCCCTGCCAATACTATGAACTCCTTGTCTCCTCAGAGATGGCAAACAAGGTACTTGCTACAGTTAAGTTACCATACAGATTTCTGAACACGCACATCTATTCTTAAGGTAAAAGCATAACAGAGGCAACATGTTAAAAACAATAAAAGAACATGTGTGCATAGTAATAAGCTCACCAGAGATCCCCTCCCCACTTCCAACAAGGGCTCTGGTTGATGATTAGTCCTTCAAACTCCACACAGGTTCAGCTCAGAACAAGCACCCTCATGAGTCAGTCAGCTACTCCATTATACAGGTTGCTTTTGAACTGTGCTCATGTAACAGGTGATCAGAACAAAATGTTCCCCTGCTCAGGGAGAAGCTTCAGAAACTGAGTCAGGAAGTGGGAGTTTGTCATGTCTCCCCCACCCCAAGTTTTGTGGAGATGGGATACAGGAGTGGGGAGAAGAGGACACCCTGACATTAGCACCTAGGGTGACCAGATGAGAGATGTGAAATATCGGGACATGGAGAAAAAAGAGCCGCCGAAACATAGGAAAAATTTGTGGGGGCTGAGCTCCCACTGGCAGCTCCCTGCCCCCCACCACACCAGCTCACCTCCGTCTCCCCTGAGCAGGCTGCTTGTCCTGCTTCCAGCCATACAGCTGATTTGTGCAAGCCTGGGAGGGAGGGAGGAGGAGGAGGAGGAATGCGGTGTGCTTGGGGAAAAGGTGGGGCCAGGGCAGGGATTAGGGGAGGGATCCAATGGGGCAGGGAAGAGGTGGAGTCGGGGCGGGCCTGGGGCTGAGTTGGGGGCACGAGCCCCCTCCGCCTGTGCACCGGAGTGCAAAATAACGAGACAGACCCGATTAAACCGGGATGTCTTGTCACCCTATTAGGACCCCTCTTCCCCCTCTGCACAGAAAGCAGGAGGCTCCTGGGAGCAGCTCCAGGGCGGAGGACAGGAGCAGCACACAGCAGAGAGGGGAGGGACACTTGAACTGCTGGCCAGTTGATAGTCTGCTGGGTGGCTGCCCCACAGGGAGCTTAGGGGACCAGATAGGGGGGCTGCCGGTTCACCCTGGTTCCAAGCCCCTGCCAGCTAGCGCCAATGGGCTGCTCTTCCTGCAAGCAGTGAAGAAAGCAGGCGGCTGCCAAACAATGTTGTAAGGGAGCACTGCACAACTTTAAAGGAGCATGTTCTCTAATTGATCAGCAACATAGCAATGTTAACCTTGACGATGTTAAATGAGTAGTTACTGTAGTGGCTGGAATTCATTTACCTCAGACTTTCTGTGATGTGAATAATGGTCTCAGACCAGTTCCTGATGATGTACAAGTTTCTGCATCATAGTTGCCATTAACTGGCACTGTTGGTGATGGTCTCAGAATTAGCATGGAGACTGACTTACACTTTCACCTCTAGACTTGGTCCCTTGAGAACAGGAGGAAGGCATATTGATGGTGGCCTAGAGAAGCTTGTGCCGCTGCTGTTGTGCTGTATTTGGTTGAATGCTTCAGTCCAGCACCTTTCAAAAGCATTGAATAAACACAAAAATCACCCTTGGATGTGGTTTGATGACACAGCCCCTGTGCAAGAATATTCTTTTCAAATGTGCGTTGAGTATGGCAACTTCAGGGGGCTTGTCTATGCTGAGAAAATGAACCAGGTTAAGAAACACAATGCTAAATACACATTATCACCTAGTGCAGACAGGAGCATTCATATTTAAAAATGGTCATGGTTCACCTTAGAGATGTACCAGGTATGTGAGGCAGCACCAGAAGTGTTTTGCTTTTTTAATTCTCAATTTCCTCACATCAGTAATTTGTGAAGATGCTAGTTTCTACAGTCAGAACTTTGAGGTCCATCAACCCTCTATCTCGCAAATTTTAATGTTGAAGTACCATACTGTATGTTGTACAACCAGGCATCTGAGCTGCCTATATTACCAGCAAACAGCAGGCTGAATTGAAGGTGGAGTGTCAGCCTCAGCTTTCAGTGTCCTTGTGTGTATTGATTCATGCTGCAACCTTATTGTTACTTAGTAGTTCGGTTAATTTTTTTATTTAATAAAAAGAGATATTCTTTACAAGCAAGTTTCCTGAGATTTTTTGAACACACCCACATCTTTTATGCTAGCAGTTTGCAAACTTTTTGATCTGAGTCCCTGTTTTGAGTTGAAATTTTTGGTTGTGCTCCCCCTCCCACCCAGACAAAAATAGACACATGCAAAAGTAAGCTTGATAGCCTACTCATAAGCCTAAGAGAGACCTTATCACTACTTTAATTACCTTACCTACACCTGTAAGTTTCAAATACACAGATTCTTATCAATAGCACAGCCAAAGCTTCCTCAGGAGCAGGCTGCTTCTACCTTGCAGCCAGGCTGCATGGCTAGGGCAGGGCCAATACTTTCCCCTCCTGCCCCTTCCCTCTTGAGTTTTCAGGGTGGGGAAAGGCATGTACGATGTTTTCTGGGGTTAGAAATCGGTGCAGACATAGTGGGTGTAGACACTGATCTGCAAGCTGGATGGCCCGTTGAGTTGAGTCAGGGGTGGAGGTGGCTATCTCTCCTCATCCCATGTGGGGGCTGGCCTGGGGCTGTGCGGGACTGGCCTAAGCTGCCTGGCATCACCACTCGGCCCCCTGAATGTTTCTCCACACCCCCCTAGGGGGGCACTCCACACAGTTTGAAAACCTGTTTTTCACTATGTTATGTGACTCATAGGTCTTTTATATTAACTGCTGTACAAATCAACTGGTGTCGGGTGCTATAGCAACGCAATCCCTACCATATTAGTAGGGGCTCTGCAGTTACTAGTTATAAAGAGAGAGGACTGCTGACAGGGCAGCTGTTCTCTGTGGGTACATCTACAAAGCCTGCAGCAGCAAGCCTCCCAGACCGGGCCAACTGATATTGTGGCTTGGGCTGAAGCCCGGGCTGTGAAGCCTAGGAAAAGGGATGGGCTTTGGAGCCTGAGGTCCAGCACAAACTGCAGTTTCAAAGTACTATCTACAGAGCTATTTCTAAATCACTAGTGCGAGCCTAAATCTATCAGTCTGGGCTAGGAGGCTTTCTGCCATGGGCTATGTAGACATATCCTGTGATGGCTCTGGGCCTCTGGAACTTTCTCTTGTCTTTGGTCCATAATAGCCTGAATTGGTGACCTTCCAGGCATGCTATAAAAGAAATCTGCTTAAAAGGGTTTTCAGAAGGGACTGAGGGATGCTTCTCAGAACAGTGAAAGAGTTCAAAGGCATTTTTGCTAGGTAGCTGGCAAGCAGAGTTCCTGTTTGAAACTGTTATTTTAATGCTGTTGGGATTTTACTGTATTACTAATTACTTGTTAGGGTGCTTAGGGCCTTATTTAGGCATCTTTTTTTATTTAGAAATTAAATGAATATCCAATGCTCTTCACTGCCTCTTCAGGATCTGGAGAGTAGATGTTCAAATCCACATCTAAATTAAGGGTTGTTTGTTTTTTTGTTTCTTGGTATATCTGTAACTCTGATGTGGTTGTGTGAAAGGTTGCAGGACTTAAACATTCCTTCCTTCTCCTCCATGAACAAATTCAAATTCTGACAAATTGTAGAAACAGCCCTCGAACAGACTGACATTGAAACTGGAAAATAAGTTTTATTGTATCACCTGCTGTCATAAACAGATAGCTAAGGGTTAATGTCTCTTTCACCTGTAAAGGGTTAACAAACAGTGACCTGAAACACCTGACCAAAGGACTAATCAGGAGACAAAATACTTTCAAATCTCGGTGGAGGGAAGCCTTTGTTTGTTTTTTTGGGGTTTTGCTTTGTTCTCTCTGGGCTCTGAGAGTGACCACACGTACCTACAGGCTCTCTAATCTTCTATTCCCATTTTGTGAGTAAAAAGGTAGAAAGGCGGTATAGTCTTTTTATTTCTTTTCCTTTATTTGCAATTGTGTAGTTTGCTGGAAGTATTTTAAATTGTATTTGCTGGGGGGAGGCTTTCTTTTAGTTTCTATAAGCTGACAGACCCTGTAACTTTTTACCATCTAAATTGCAGAGATAGTCCTTTTACTTTTTTCTGTCTTTTTATTAAAAGTTTTGCTTTTAAGACCTGTCTGATTTTTTCCCCCTTGTTGAGGCTCAAGGGAATTGAGTCTGTACTTAACAGGGAAGGAGAAGGGAGGGGAAGGGTGGAATCCCTTTGTTTTAGATTCATGGAGCTTGAATCTGGATTGCCTCTGGGTGAAGGGAAAAGAGGTATCATTCCTCTCTGTGTGGTGATTCAAGGAGTTGAATCACGGTGATCTCCTAGTGTACCCAGGGCGGGAAAGAGCTGGGAGGAAGAAAGGAAGGGGAAGGGAAATGGTTTATTCCCCTTTGTTGTGAGACTCAAGGAATTTGGGTCTTGGGGTCCCCAGGGAAGGTTTTGGGGGAGACCAGAGTCTATCAGGCACTCTACTTAAGTCCTGATTGGTGGCTGCATTACAGGATCTAAGCTGGTAATTAAGCTTAGGGGAATTCATGCCAGTACCCATATTTTGGACGCCAAGGTCCAAATTTGGGAATTATACTATGACACCTGTTTTCTGACTGGCATCACTCTCCCACAGTGAGTAGGAGTGTGAATAAACTGCTTGGATTTCCTCTCCAAGGGTAATTTTTGTTTTCCAATATACTTTAATTTTGTCTTTGTTTTGAGTCCTGTACCTCACTGAGTACCTTGTCAACAAATAATATTAATAATTGGGAGTGGAGGGGTTAGAATGTGTAATCACCATTGACAGGCCAGGAATTATACATGCAGAAGTGTGTGGACCAAACCTTCTGATCCCGGCCACCCAACCAGAATGTCCCTGTGTCTCCTGCCACCAACAGCCTTTGGAACAGCTTCCCAGCAGATGTTTGGGACGCCAGAAGGCGGTATAAAACATCCATGTTTACATTTTCCCTGCAGGTGTCTGGGGTGTACTCGTGTACAGGTGGAAGCCGGGATTTGGTCTAGGGATGATTTGATACCTTTGAAGATAACTAAACATGTTGGTGCTCCCCGAGACCTCTTCCATTCGGTGCTCCAAGAACTCATTTCAGCTTCAGTCTTGTTGCTTAGGTTCCTTTACTTGTCATACATCATGAGTTGATCAGACTCAAGTGTAGGAGCGGGTATAGGGCACACCACACATCCAAAGTTACACAACAATCTCTTTCTTTATATACATTTACACATTATGTTGCATTCACTATATTTTGCATCACACATTTTGGAACTGGCTTGGTCACTTTGTAGGAACTAATCTCTGTACAATATGCACTGTCTGTGCACAACTTACTCTTTACCTCATTTTATGTTCCAGGATTATTTTATCCATTGTTATCTTATCTTTTGTAAATGGTTCCCTGGGTGTTCCGCTTTATTTTAACTAGTATAGACATTCTGTTTCCAGCCTGCTGATCCATTTACCTTCTTAATCCTGTCTCCCAATAAATGAGACCTCACCCCTGTCCAATTATTCATGTCAAGCGAGGGCTGCAAAATACTTTGATTCTTGTATGTCCTTCTGTCCCTGTTTGGCCAACTGTCCCATACTCCGTAGAACTGGTCAGAGCACCTCTCTGCTCAAAGATAATGAAAACAGGGTAGAGTTTGAGTGTGAGAGATTTTAGCTGTTTGTCCTATTTTCTTCTATTTTTCTGTCTGAAACTAGCATATTTTGGGCACATTTCATGAGCATAATATATTACTAGAATAATTGAAGCCTCCAAGACCCCTTAGATGTGTAGTCAGTAGGGAGCCATCATGTTACCTGCAGTAATTTTACACATCTTTGAGCTAAATCATAGATCCAAATGGAAAACCCATCACTCAGGGACATCTTAGGAGTTTGTACATACATGGGGGACATTTGGTTCATAAACCAAAGAATGGATTACACTCACCCATATGTTGTTGTTTTTAATCTTTGACAGATACAATATGGATAATCTTCATTAAATGAGTAATCCAAATATAATTCAATAATGATTATTTATCAATTTGTTGTGGCACCTGGGTGCTTTGCAACAGTTGAGTTATCACCACATTAGACAACATGTAGATTTTTCATCTTAAATTACGTTGAAAAATATTCTTTATTTTAGACCCGATCCTATTTCCCATTTCAGTCCAGTGGGAGTTTTGATATTGACTTCAGTGTCTTCAGTTACTTTACTTGTTTTGCAATGTTTCCCTATGGGAGAACACACAACCAGATGGAATGACTTATCTAAATGTGACAGCGGATGGGAGCATTTTGTGATATCTGGCCCACCTCTCAGATAAGTGAAAGGAAAAGCATGACACGCTTCCAGGTTAATATATACCTTTCACTTTGCTAAGGGGCATGTACAAGTCACGATTTCTCTGCAACCCCAAGTGCACTACATAGTGGGCAGGTGTACACTTAAGCTAACTGCAGTACTTAATGTATTATTGCAACAGTCATGAACATGATATGAGAAAGGGATGAAGAGCATATATTTTATGTTTACATGTGGATAAGTTTATTTTTATATCATAACACACATACTCTAGCTTGTTCTTTAAAGCCCACAGTTTCAGTAGAGGATTGATTGTTTATCTTCAGACTGTTGTAGATCAGTTGCTATGTTGGTCTTCATTATGGCCTGTAAATAAATGGCTAGGAAGTCTGTTACAAATTACGTAGCCAAAATATGGCACATAGTAGACTAAATTGCCCAAGAAGTCCTGTATGTAGTCAGAGGTAGAGCTGGGAGAAGGAATTTCTTGAGTAATATTAAGCTTTAAGGTACTAGTATATGGAGGTCTGAATATTTTCCTGATATTAGTTTTATTGTGAATTTAAATGTTAGTCTTCCATTGTGTCCCTACTGTATGTTGTTTAATAATTTACTTTTATTACCAAGATGAATTGTCATAAAATAAATAATTTTGTTACCTTTCCTAAATAATACTGCTGCAAAAAATGTATCATTCCTGCCTTCCAATTTACCCAGCACTTAAACTAGGTTCCTGGTGCACAGTTTATCACATCCCTTCTCATCAGAAAAATAAACACAAAACCCCTTAGACAACTCAGCAGTCTCAAAAGAGTCCTACACATCATAAATAAGAACACTGTTCTTCAACCTACACTTCCAGGTGGAAAAAATACATCTGGGCTATTCCTGAATCAGGAATCCAGTTAGAGATAGCAATTGCCTCCTTTTTCTCTGCTGCCACAAATGGATTCCTTCTCAAATGGCTCCCTCTAATGTATGAGGCCAATCCAGTTTACTCCTGCGGGAGTTCTGCGCACAGTATTTTAAAATTCTGCAAAATTCTGCATATTTTATTTGTCAAAACAATGCAATATAAATACACTGTTTTCAATTATTTTGGTAATTTATTCGAAAATACCTGTCAGCAAGGATGTCTGTAACAATACAGACAACAAAAAAAGATTTAGGAAATGTTTTTTGACAAATAGATTCCTTATTTGGGATATTAGCACATCTGTATGGCTTCACAGAGCAGATGGCAATACTAATATTTCCAAGGATGTCAAGCACAGAAGATTTTAAGGATATGTCTACATAGCAAAGAAACACTAATGGCTGTCCCGCGCCAGCCAACTTGGGCAGAGCTCAGACTGTGGGGCTGTTACATTGCTATGCAAGCTTCTGGGTTCGGACTAGAGCCAGAGCTCTGGGACCCTCCCATCCTGCAGGCTTCTAGAGCCCAGGCTCCAGCAATGAAACAAAAAGACCCCAGGGCCCTGTCTCTCTCCACCAAGGGCACCATGATAGTGACCAAGAAGGACAGAATCTGGCATGCCTGCCTAGACTTGTCCCCCAATCCAAGTGATTGAGGCTCAGTACAGGGGTCCGTGTATGGGAGGAATGGGGCTCAGCATGGAACCACAATTTGAGGACTTCAATAACTCAGACATAGGTTAGGGGTTTGTTAAAGGAGTGGGTGGGTGAGATTCTGTGGTCTGTGCAGGAGGTCAGACTAGATGATCATAATGGTCCCTTCTGAACTTAAAGTCTAGAGTCTATGGGTGTCTGAGTACAGGGGGGCTCAGCAGAGGTCGGTCTGGGTGCTGGGGGAGTGGAGCTTGGTGGGATGGGGTGGGGGTTCCGGTGCAGCTAGTTGATGCTCAGTGAGGTGGGGTCCTCAACAGTGTGGTCCCGGTGCAGGGGAGTGGGGCTTGGTGGCATAGGCGTCTGAGTGTGACGGGGCTCTGCCTGGGGTGGTCTAGGTGCGGAGCATCCAAATGCGAGAGGGTGTGGCTCGGTAAACTGGGGTCTGTGTCTGTGGTGTGAGTCACTCTACCTCACTTG
This sequence comes from Gopherus evgoodei, assembly GCF_007399415.2. NCBI lineage: Eukaryota > Metazoa > Chordata > Testudines > Testudinidae > Gopherus > Gopherus evgoodei. The sequence goes on along the minus strand of NC_044322.1, from coordinate 313,124,997 downwards.
CATGCATGTTCCCCCAGCCTTGTCCTTCATCCCAATTTACATCTCTGCTGGCTGCTCCGGGCATTCAAACTGATGCACCCGCACTGCTGGGGAGGAGTGCATGACCACTCTTGCAGCTTCCCTTTGCTTTCCAGTCAGATGTCATTTTTCTGTGCGAAAGCAAAGAAATCTGTGGGGGACGTGAATTCTGCATGTATGTAGTGGCACAGAATTCCATCAGGAGTACTAGTTGGGCTATGCACTGGGGAAGTTCTGCAGAGTTTGTGGGAAATAATGTCTCCTCTTCTCCCTGATGGCTGTAGAGAAGCTTTGCTGCTGGGTAACCTCCACATACAAAGAGGAATAGATGATGGGTTTCACAGTAGCAGAACCACTGTTGCACCACACACAGTGCACACTTTTGGCTCCAGGTATGCTGTATCTCCACACATTGTGCAGTGAAACTGTTCTAGGTACTGCAGTCAGGACCCACCACACACAAGGAGGAAGAGCAAAGGATTTGCCTCTTTGTGAAAAGCAGAAGAAAGAGAATAGCATTGGAGGAAATAAACAGTATATTGGAAGCTGATCATGAGAGTCTTAGCATGTACCACCCCCTTCAAAAAGTAATATAAAAGCAAAAGAGAAAACATAGTTCTATCAATTTATAGTAGCACTAAGCTATCTGCTTCAGCTGATAAAAAGTGAAAAATACAGAGGAGTTTGAAGAGAGTACTTACTCACTCCAGCACCCTGGAGTCAATCTGAGAATATGTAACTATTCTTAGAGACTCCTCTGTGTGATAAACAGCTTAAGCACCTTAGATGTAGGAACAAAGTCTCTGCCTCTGAAAGAATGAGTGAAATCAAACTAGTAAGTCTGCACTCCTAGAGCATTTTAAAAATGATTTTCTGCTACTGGCAAGAAGCCAGCTTCTCTTGGCCATCTCAATGGATGTTAAGAGGAAAACACACAGGAGAGAGTAGAGTGCAAGCATCTTAATCACTGCATACATACAGCAGTGAGTGTGAAGACACAGAATTTAGTTATTCATGTATAATTTCCATAGTGTCAGGATGTTTGGAAAGAAGGAGAATCCCCACCCTAATTCAGGCACCATAAAATGCACCCTAGAAGCAAACAATATATCCTAACTGTGCATGTGCCCATTGCTCTGAGACTGTTGTTATATACGATAATGCTGATTGACTTGCATGTTGTTAGAGCTGTTGGGGAAAAATGGGATAAAAATCACATTTTTCTCTATATTTTGTCACTTTGAAATTATATGATCAACTTTACTTATTATAGACTGTTGATATTGGATGAAAACTAAAATAATATCAGATTGATACCTGGCATTTACACTTTTAACATGCAAAACTATAGAAGAAAAAGCTAGGAGCAAGTATAAATCTACAAACTGAAGACAGTAGGTTTAGTCAAAAATAGGTCCATGGGGTTTCAATTATGACAGCTATTATTAATTCAACAAAGGCAACTCCATGCTTCATAACAGTTCTTGTGCTTCACTTATATTAAAGTAATTATGTTATCATCTATGGCATCCTATCTTGCATATCTTTATGTTCATAACCTCAGGACATCTCTACTACTCAATCATTCGATATGAACTGTCCTACTTTGCAATTTATTTACAAGATAAACAAAATCTTTTCATTTTTAAATCTAAATTAATTTTTAAAAAGATTTTTAAAATAGCCAGTATCGAGAATCTGCATATTTCCTATTAATGTATTTTTCATTTGTCACAATGTTTTATATTCAACATATAGTATCCTTCTAATTTATTATTAATCCTGAGAGGAGGTAATACAGAAGACACAACATACACTTTTCCCCAAGTTACATTTTCCAATAAATCCAGATTTGTACATTTTTAACATCATATGAGCAACATGGTATAATTGCATTTGAAATAAGTTAATATTTATTAATCAAGCTTTATGATCCAAATCCAGTATCTAATCCAAGTAGCTGGGCTGGACACTTGGGAGCCAAATATACACAAGAAAAGGGAAATGGCTCTGGAATGACTCTGGAGCTGTTCCAAGGCTATTATTGCGGTAATAGCCCTAGTATGGTCCTTACTCTAGTGAAAGGGAGAGTTGGATCTGAGTAGCAGAAATACGCCCAAGCCTACCTTTGCACCACCTAACCCCCTGTGTTCTGATGTTCTGGAGGCTACTGCAGAGCTGAGCTCTTCACTCACAGCAAATGTACATCTCCTCTCCTTCCAATCCTGCATTGCTCCTTATACTGGTTTCATGGCCAGAAACCCTCCTGTGACAGCTCAGCTAAAACAAATTCTTACATAAGGCATGTAAATAAGTTGAAGTATATATTTTAATTGCTTAAATGTTAGGTAAAATGTGCTACCTAGATAATTTTTATCATACTTAATCCTTTTTTCACTCACTCTTGAATGTATCATGCATTATCAAGCCCAAGTATTCATACATAATTTAATTCTATTTCCTAATCTGTCTTTAATATCAACAGTTAATTTACTGATTAACCATATTCTTATAATTTAATATGCTCTTAGGTTATTTTAACCAAATGTTAAAAATCGCAAAATTCATTGATTCAAAGTGTTGTTTTAATGTTTAAGATGCCTATAATTTTAAGTAGTATCATAGGAACCTTAATTTCCTTTTGCATACATCCTTTTTTTCTTTTTAAATATATTGTTGCATTTTGGACACCATTACTTATTGAAAGGAGTCATTCATGTTCAGATACAGCCAGACTCTGCCATCCTTCCTTACAGTGAATAGAACCTTACTCTACAAATTGCCACACTGAGAGTAATGAGAATAAAGATGCTGGAATGTGGCCCATAATGTAGAGAATTTTCAGCCTCTCAGTAGTCTTAAACATTTAGTGATTTAAAATTATCCCAAGGACCTAGAGGGGAATTTTGTAAGTGAAACACACGTACATATTATGTAATATTGTACACACACAAACTACGTTAAAATAACATTATCAAGGTTGCAAAGCCAAGCACTAAAAAATCAGGAAATGCCAGTATTAAAGTTGCCAATGCAATCTTAATTCAACCTCCTTACTTATATGCATTATGATACAGTCTTTAACTGCATATCCACATACTATTTTCTTCCACAGGACTCCTCTTTCAGTACACAGAATGGATAATGTTCAGTTAATGTGTGGCCCCATGCCTTACTTACTGCACGCCATTCAAACCATGCTCTGATGACAGAATTATCACTCTGCTCATGGGTTTTTTTTGTAGTACTCATCCCTATAGTATCCAAGGGCTTCACAAACCATTTATTTTCACAACACTCTTGTGAGATGTGATATTATTATCCCCATTTTACAGATGGGGAAATGAAAAATAGATTAAGGTCCAGAATGTCCACTTATTCTGGGTGCTGAATTTGAGACAGTTAGGACCTGATGATTCAGAGTACACAGCATTATGTAGCACTTTATATTTTCAAATCACAGCTCCCATTGACTTCAGATGTAGCTGTGAGTGCTTAGCATGTGTGCAAATTAAATCTAAGGTCTTACATCAGACACCAGGAAAATAAGGAACCCACAACTGGTGACCATTTGTAAAAAGTTTGATTTCCCAGTGACTTGCCCAGTATCACATAGGAACTCTGCATTAAGGTTGCATGGACAGCCTTAATTCTGGCATATCTTAACTGAGTGCTTGACTTTGCAATCTTAATACTGTTCTTTCAACATAGTTGTGTGTACGTGTGTGTGCATATACAAATTTACTAAGTTTTTAATAAAGCTAATTGAAAAAAAAAACAGCAATCACATCGACACCCAGGAATCAACAGGTTTGGGACCTTTAGATCTACTACATAGACCTCTGTCACTTGAGCTAATGGAGTAACAAATAGAAGTAGAAGATTGTCATCTTCCCTGTGGACGTACGTGAAGCTATTTTCAGACAGCAGAGGAATGGTGAAATAGGAAGTTTTGGCTCCCTTTCAAGCTCTGGAGGGGCTCGTTGACCCAGCTTTGCAGCTTTACCCTTTCTGCCTCATCCCCTCCAAACTGTAACCCCAACTTCCAGTCTCGAGCTTCACAGTCAGTCTCAGTCTCATTCTTATTGCACAGCCAGTCCCAGTTCCCTCCATCCTGTCTCATTGTCCGTTCTTTCTCTCTTCCCCTAAACCCCATCTCTAATTGTCTGCCCCTCCTTTCTACCTACTTTCCCTGTTGGCTCTGGCTCACAGTCATAGTCTCCCTCCTTGCCCCCTCAAGAGATCCTTCTCTCACCCACCTCCTTTCCCCAATTCTACTGTTTCCCAGTTCTGGTCTTCTATGCTAACTCCTCATTTGGTCTTTCTTTACCCCACCCACTGGCAAAAAAACAAAAAAAAAAACAAAAAAAAACATTTTCCCCAGAGTCTGTATCAGGTGCATCTCTACCCCAATATAACGCTGTCCTCAGGAGCCAAAAAATCTTACCATGTTATAGGTGAAACTGCGTCATATTGAACTTGCTTTGATCTGCCAAAGTGCGCAGCCTCACCCCGAATTTGTGTTATATCGGGGTAGAGGTGTAGTTGTATTAAATGCATCTTATCTAAATCCCATACAACTGTGAACACCCATATTTTGTTTGAAAGTGCACCTCAAATCTTATTTCCCATATCTATAAAATCCAGGCGTATACAATAGATCTGCACAATACTTGGTTTCTCGGTTTTACAAAACCATAGATCTGCAGTGTGACATAACTAGAAATTTTCGAACTCTGGGCATTACAATTTGGTAGAAGAATATTTTTGTTTGAATGTTATTTCTAGTAGTAGGAAGCATGACGGATAACATTTTAGTGTAGGTATGGACATACATACATATATATATATATATAAAACACACACACACACACAATTTAAAGCAAAGAGAATGAATGGAATATATTTATAAAATGAAAAAGTGTACAATGCATGCAAGTTCTGTTGATCAGCTATATTAGAATTATTCTAAATAATTCATTATATGAAATAATTGCTAAGTACTGTAGCATTATTGGTATGTATGCAATGAAACAGGGCATTTCTAATGGCCATATCAGCTAGTAAAAACTTCCCAGGTTGAAAAGATTTGGAAAATAGGAGGCCACAGAGGATGTTCTGATGACTTAAAAATAAGCATATCACAATGAACATTTTCAGAGACATACATAGAGTGCTTTTGTTGAAGTAGGAATAGATGTCATGGTTAAAAACCTTTTCCTAATAAAAATGTATTGCAATGTAAGAGAATTAGTTCAAAGGACTCCTTTTGTAACTCTCCGTCACAAAGAATCTGTTTTATTATGATAGCTGCCATCCTGGCAATCAAGTGACAGATTTTACTGTGGGTTTTCAAATGTCTGTTCAATATAGCGCCTCCATTTTTTGAATGTTTTGAGTAGCCCACTGTGTAGCTACTGTTTAAAAAGTAACCTGTCACAGTGGGAGGTTGAAAGGGAATGGGCCTCCAGAAGCATTTAGTGCTTAATGGGTCTACTGCTGTAGTGAAGCAGTGTGCAGAAATAATTCTGATTAGGCTTGGTCAATCAAGCTACAAAATCAGACCTGTCCCTTTTCCATTCAGCTCTAAAATACAGAAAACAATCATTGTTTAAAATACAGTTTTTAGAAGTCCTTGCACTTTTAGTTAAAATACCATTTATTTCTTAACATCATATGACTGATTCTTATACCTCTGGATACTATCAAATGTAGAAGGGATCAAATGGTTAAACTCGGAGAGATTATTTCTTGCGTTTGTGATTTCACTTTAAAAGGAATGAGTAAAACTATAAAATAGTAATTTTGAGAATTGAGTTTTGCATGTATTAAATGATACTAAATGGGAATAATGTTGTATCACATTTGTAGTGTAATAAATAGCTAATTATTTACAGTTTCATGTCAGATAGTACTGTTAAAAACTCTTGCACAGCCACTTATGTGTAATTAAAAAGGAATAACTTTGAATGATAGGATTTTTGCATAATCATCATGTTGTTTTAAAGATATCTATTTGGAAAAAGATAAACAAGACTTGGCTGTTAGCTTTTAATTTCCATTGTTAAAATGTTTTATATTTTTCAGCTAAATAAGACATAGCTTTAGTACTTGTGCAACGTATGTGCAGAGGGGGCACAGTTAAGATACTCTGTTAAGTTTAAGAGGTCATGTGACTGGTCATTGTTGAACCACACAGTATTCTTTGAAGTAGATTATATTACATGTTGGTTGTGCTTTTGTGAAGAAAAGCATTATTCTGAACAGGTCTTGAGAGCTAAATGGGTTTCAGTGGAATTGATAAATAGTTATTGTTGCAAACAAACACTTAACTAATGTTGACAGGATTTTTAGATTTTTACTTGTAAAATAATAGCAAAAGCCATGAAGCTTTTAACTGAAAGTCTCTGCAGCTTGCATTGTTTGATGTTTCAGAAAACAGATGAATGGTATTTAAACCAACGTCTCAGATGTTCCACGTTTCTAAGGAATTATAAAGCTTGAAAAAGAATCACTGTTCTGTACCTATGTTTCCTCAAGGTAATTGCTTGAAAAGCAAAGGTGATTCAGGGATTCATGAGAAGTGACAAGCCATGGCTGCCAACACTATGTATAGTGTAGTCAGCTTTTCTGAACTTTCTTAGTTTATTTTTCAGTATGGATAAATTTACTTTCCGGCACTGGAATCCCATTTGTCTTAAATAGAAGGCTTTGCAAGAATCCACATCTCAGGCACGGTGAACAGAAAATTGAGAGCTACTCCATTTCGCAATTCATACAGCAAAATGCGAGGGCAAAGTGAAAGCAGGTCTCTGAGTTAAGAGAAGCAAATCACCATCAGTTGCTTAGGGGAAAATACTGGATGGGGGAAGATCTGGATAGAAGTGCTTGTTGACTGAACTGGTTTTAGTATTTATGTACTGCGTAAAAGCAGGAGGAGCTAGAGAGATTCTGTTTTTTTAGATAGAAAGTCAGTTACTGTTTAACCTTCCCCCCATCCGCCCCCAAGCAATGTACATCATTTTACATCATTTTAAAGGTTCAAGCAACTAAGCAGATTTTTGCTCGCTTTTAAATAAATACAGGGAACTGTTTAACCCCTATTGTATTGACACAAAGCCTGTGCTGATCACACAGTGAAGCCTGGGAGGTGCAAGCATAATGTGATTGGCTGTTTAAAACTGTCCTCTTTTTATACATTTCTGCAAACAGTCCAGCAACAGCAGGGTTCAGCAGCACACGGTTTTGTCAGCAGGATTACAACGTGAGGGAGGGAATTTTACCAACTTACCATTTTTTAATAAGAAAATGTAAAGAGGCAAATAATTACATCTGTAAGGTAATATTCTTCAGCTACCTTTTGTACACAATTTTGTTCCTCTTTGATCAATTTAGTAAGATAGATTTGTGCATCTAGTACTGTATCAGCTTGTTTGGTTTATTAAAATATGAGAAATGTGAGGAAGTTGAGTTTATAGCTCTGAGGATGAGGTTAAAAATCTCTTTTGTGCAATTAATTTTATATATTTGATTAAATGTTCTAGAAGTTGAAATCCACACCACTCTAACTTTGTTAAATTGTGTAGAATGGCTTGAACTGGTAGCATAGTGAAGCCTAGATATAATTAAATGCAGTGTGCTAGAAAGTCTTTAGACTGATTTTAATGCTGATTTCTGGGAAAATAGATCCATTATTTTAACGCTTATATCATGTGGTATAGAACTGTTTCTGAAATATCATAAACTTGTTTATTTTTCTTAAAGAATTTTACAGTGCTGAAAGTTTACTTTCATGAAAAAAGTAAACTTTTTTTCCAGTTACAAATTTACCGTGTTAGTTTAAAATGAGTTTTGGGGGTATTCCCTGGTTATTATTCTTCCAGAATGAATATTTGAGGAGGATCTAAGTAACAGAGTACTATGTGTACACGAGAAGAAAAAGTGTTTATCACTCACTGATTCTTCTGCTCCTGTTTCATTAAACAGAGAGGAGCATGTTCACTCCTCTCTAAATACTGACATGTGACAGTTCTGTGATAAAAATGCCTATAACGACTGTTAGATTTTTGCATATAATCCTCTTTAGAAAATGCTTGGGAAAAAATTCCTGTCAGAAAAATGAATTTTGGTTTTCGAAATCTGAGACCACAATGTAGTCTAGGGTGCTGTATCTAGCCTAAGAAATCCTGCTGTATAAATATCTGTACTAGTATATCCCAGAGAAATATGATTTTACTCGCACACTCCAAGGCAGAGCAAAATATCTTTTAAAAAACAAATTAACAATTTTAGTCTGGCTCATGTTTACTATACATTCAGATCCAGATAAGCAAAGCTGAATGTCATATTTTAAGACCTTTTCCTCACTGATTGTATCTATGCCTTTTTCACATGCACTTAAATCAGCTGAGATCTATGAATTTTTTTTCTTTCTCTGTATTTTGGAACTTTAAAAAAAGTTTGAGCTTTTGTGTGTGTGTGTTTGTGTGGGAGGGGGAATTGAAGAGGAATTGAAATAGATATACTGTGCTGTATCTTAGCACTGTAGATCAAATTGCTGTCAGCTGATACTAAAATAACTATGAAATGTCATTGAGTTTAACTGGGGTACTACATTCTCTGTCAGTTTCATTACAATCTAATTTATATTATAAAACCCCACTATAAATGGGTGCCAATCTAATTTTGAATTGCACTAAGTGATTAGGAAGTCTTTTGGTCAGCTCATCATATATATTTCACTTAAGTAAAAGCTACTCTTTATAACAGACTTTCATTTGTTGTAACAGTTTACAGTTTGGCTCCTCTGCTTGATCATAGTATGCCTACCTTTAAAGTCTGTAATATACCAAAAAGGACTGATTTGGTTATTATGTTATCACGTTATTTGCAAATAGACCACTGAAACTTTGAAAACATTTATATTTAAAAAGTCATCAACATCATAAACATCATAAAGTAGTATTAAACTCTATCACACTCCACTGTTGCTCCATTTATAATTGAATGAGAAGCATACTCTGTGGTATCTGAGTGCCTTGAAAGTCCAAGATATACACTGTAACATACTTAAAACCACCTTCACCAAACAAGGACACTCATTGTTTCCACCAGATGAGTAGATCGCATCATGGAATGGGCCCCCAAATACCCCTAGAGAACCAGCTTCAGTTCAGAAATAAAACCACCCATACTTGATGGGGACCCCATCCGCAAATAAATATTTCCTGAATTCCCACTTCTGGCCTTCAAACAACCCCCAACCTCTCCAAGCTCAACAGCAGACGCAAAGTGCCCTCAAAGTAGGCCACACCAACTCACAGCAGCACCAGACCCTGTACAAACTTCAAAAACTGCAGACACATCTCCACTGCTACAGTGGTTAACCTCCTCCACAACACACCTTTCAAGATCCATGGGTCTTAAACAAGCCTATCACAACATGTGGTGTGCCTCATCCAGTGTACTAAATACCCCAGCAATAACTATCTGGGTGAAACCAGATAATCACTATGCTCTTGAATGAACTCTCACAGGGAAATGACAGAAGACAAAAACACCCTAACACCTGTGTGTGAACACTTTTTACAAAGCTGTCCCTCTACATCTGACCTACCAGTCCTCATTCTCAAAAGAAACCTGCACAGTGCTTTCAAAAGATGAACCTGGGAGCTTAAATTCATAAATCTGCTAAACATTAAAAATCATGGACTGAACAGAGACACTGGATTTACAATTTGTACTCCACTAACCCCCTCTATTTGTCCTATGACTGTAAAGGTGTTAACGAACCACTTTACCATAAATGGTCCCTTACAGTATGTCCTGATTGCTTATCCTAAACAATCTGTCCCACCTTGTGTTTTGCTGTGACTCTGAAAGCACCTTTCTCAGATCTGAAGAAGAGCTCTGGGAGGCATGAAAGCTGGTCTCTGTCACCAACAGAAGTTGGTCCAATGAAAGATATTACCTCACCCACCTTGTCTGTCTTAAACAAAACTGATATTTGAGTTTTAGAATCTAGAGAGCCACTTTATTATTAAACTAAATTGTAGGGAGCTATAAACTAATTATGATTTGACATCCAACTCCTAACATCATGTTATAAGATGCTTATCTGGCCCTTTTGTGAAAGAGTATTTCTTCCTTGAAAGACTCCCTAAAAATTACATGTTCACAATTTGTAACTTTATATTAAACAAAAGAAAGTTTAACTGTAGCTTAGACAACAAATTCTGTGTTTAGGCTGTATGAGTCAGAGGCTAGCTCCTGTTTAAAGTCATGTATCTTGGTGAGTCATGCCTGGTGATCGCTGATATAAGTAGCTGGGGCTTTAAGGGAAAATTAATATATTCAGAGTGCCAACTATATTACTGAGAACATTAATGACAGTGAGTCTGAAGATGAAGGAGACTTGGAGAAGCAGAAAAAAATAACTAATATGCAATGTTACTCCCTGTCATTTTCATCCATTTCTAAGTACCACCAAGGCTGGATTAAGGCAGAGACTTTAGAGGCTGCAGCCCAGAGTTCCGGTTCAAGGGGGGGCCCCGCAAAAATAAATCACAGGCAGCAATCCCCAACTCTGAGATGCTAAAACCCCTGTGGTGCAGCGGGGCGCTCAGATAGGCTGCCTGCATGCTGTGGCCCCACACTGTTCTCGGAAGTGGCTGACTGCTAGCACGTCTCTGCAGCCCCTAGTGGGAGGACGGGGAAGGCTTCTCTGTGCGCTACCCTCACCGCCAGCACCACCTTCACTGCTCCCATTGTCCTCTTCCCCACCAGGAGCCACAGAGATGTGCTAGCAGGCAGCCGCTTCCGGGAACAGAGTGGGACTGTGGCAGGCAGCCTGCCTGAGCCCTGCTGCACTGCCGGCCAGGAACAGCCTGTGGTAAGCACCTCACGGCAGAGTCTACACTCACACCGCCTCCTCCATCCCAATCTCCTGCCCCAGATCAGAATCCCCCTCCTGCACCAAACTACCTCCCAGGAAAAAGATTTGTATACAGGGGCCTACAAAATCTAATAGCCCTGGGCCCACAGGAGAGTTAATCCAGTCCTGAGTACCACAATAACAATAATTTTAAAATTTAAATATCTTAATAGAATCAACGTTAGCTATAGGCCTCAGGAAGTTAAATTATATTACTTTTTGATATTGTATGTTTTTCTTTATTATTAATGAAATGATCAGAGAATGGTTATACCAGGCTAGAGCATGTGCTGGTTAGTTGTAGTATATATTTATCTGCCCTATGTCATCATGAATTAACCAATTTACACAAAACACACCAAGAAGATGCCATTCATAATGAAGCGATGCTGTTCTACATTGAGATCAAAACAAACTGTAGCGGACAAACCTACGGAAGTATCAACTATCACCTCAACCTGTTCTGAATTTGGACTAAAAAGAGAAGGTTTGATCCAACAGACCTCTTCTGGAGGGTCTTCTATTGTCCTGGCATGGGTGAAAAAGAAAGCTCAATAGAGGCAAAAAAGTTTCTCACCCTTAAGGTGGATTAACTTTCCACTTCAGCTGTGGAATCATTAGGCTAATGGACTGAAATAAATAGATTTGCCCATGTACTGGATTTGGTCATAATTACTTATCACTCAAAAATACAATAATATTTTAGATAAACTTCTGAGGATCTCCATAAAAAATGTTAGCATCTTGGAACAAATGAAATCCTGATATCTTATTATTGGTTTTATTTACTGTTTATATTGTGAAAAGACTCAAAGACCCCAATTAGCATTAGGGTCTATTGTGCTCAGTATTGTTCTAAACAAAAAGAAAAACAGAGACAGTTCTTGCCCCAAAGAGCTTACAATCTAAAATGAGAGGGAGGGTAGAGGATTTAATACTTCTATCTATCCTCCCTCTCACCTCTCTTCAATTGAAATCAATGGGCATTATGCACCTAGATGCTTTTGAAAATACCACTGCGCACTTATAAATGTTTAGGTGTCTGAATACTGACACTTTCCCTTACACACTTTTGGCTCCCCTTTAAAAATAATAAATTGAGGAATGTGGGGTAGTTACAGGAGAAGGTGAGTAAGTAGGACTGAGGGAGTGCAAGAAGGGAAAGAACACAGGGGCACAGATTGGATGGGGAATGGAGAGAGGAAAGAGATATGAGGAGGAGGTGGTGGAGGGCAGGAAGCGTGAAACCAGCACAGGAGGAACTGAGATGAGGAGAAATAGGAGGATGTTGCAGCAAGCAGCCAAGCAACAGATCAAAAATCATATCCAGAGTGCAAACTGCAAAAAGCAGCCTTCTGGGAGATGGTAAAAGGCCACAGATCTGAGTCTCTCCACTGCTGCTGTTACTGCTTTCAACTCCAGGTGTTGCTTGAAAAGTTTCTGCTACTGCTGAGGACTGGCTCTCCCCTGGGAGGTTCTGCTGTACTTTCACCAGCCCATGTAAATGGGTAAAGTGAGGAGAATAACCTTATCCCAGAGGGAGGAGTTCTCACACTGAATTCCAAGTTAGAGGATGAGTTAACACACAAACCATGCTTTTTTTTAAAGGTCTAATGCATACATTTCAACAGGGCCGGCTCTAGACATTTCCCTGCCCCAAGCACGGCTGCACACCGCGGGGGGCACTCTGCCACTCGCCGGTCCCGCGGCTCCGGTGGACCTCCTGCAGGCGTCCCTGTGGAGGGTCCGCTGGTGCCACGGCTCTGGTGAACCTCCTGCAGGCGTGCCTGCGGATGCTCCACCGGAGCTGCGGGACCAGCAGACCCTTCACAGGCATGCCTGCGGAAGGTCCACTGCAGAGCGCCCCCCGCGGCATGCCGCCCCAAGCACGCACTTGGCGCACTGGGGCCTGGAGCCAGCCCTGCATTTCAGCAATAGTGGCCAGTGTAGGGCCCAATCGTGCAAACCCTAAGGTATTTGAGTAGTCTTTCTGAAGTCAGTAGGACTATGTACACTAGTAAATATGTGCACTTGCATATGTATTTGTAGAATTACCACCTTTGTACATTGAATTGACACATACTTGCTGAGTACTTTTCTTTTGCCTTATTCATAAGCATCTGGTGTTGGCCACTGACAGAGACGTGATACTGAACTAGACAGGCCAGTGGTCTAATTGGATGTGGCAGTTCTTCTTCTAGTGCTGGTCCCTATATGTAATTCCACTGTGGGTATGTGTATGCTCCATGGAGCTGAGACTGGAGATTTCTAGCAAGTAGTGTCCATTATTCTGCACCTGCATAGTTCTCCTCATGTTCCATACTGAAGGTATAAGGGGTGATACAGACCGATCCCTCTCCAGGTCCTTCTTACTGCTTCATGGCGCTGACTGCTGAGTCATCGTCCCCCGGTGTCTGGAACTGATCATCTTCAGCGTATTGTCCTGTAAATATTTATAACTTTTATGTTGTTATCATTAGATGGATAGTTAGAATCCCCATGCTGGGGAATTTTCCAGTCCTTTGGCATGAGTCTGAGATTATGCCCAGATTCCCAGACTTTAAAAATTGTGTCTCCTCCTCCTCTTCCTTTCTGGTCAGCAGTGACCACCAGCACTGCTCAGAAAAACTCCTCTCTCCGATAAGTGCAGTATACATATCTCTTTTCCCAGCTGAATGCAGCAGGTATGAGACCTCTGACTTTGGAGGCACCTAATGGAGTGTGCCATGAGGTCTCAGTTGGATCCAGGCCAGGGAGACCTCCCCTCTCCCCGAGTACATCAGTTTGAGACATCAAGAAGTACACCTCCTAGTCCAGTGTCCAATTCAGGAAAAGATATGGCCAGGGGTGGCTCTAGACATTTCGCCGCCCCAAGCAAGGCGGCATGCCGCGGGAGGCGCTCTGCCGGTCGCCGGTTCCTCGGCTCCGGTGGACCTCTCCCGCAGGCATGCCTGCGGAGGGTCTGCTGGTCCCTTCGGCTCCACCGAAGCCGCAGAGGACCAGTGGACCATCTGCAGGCACTCCTGCGGGAGGTCCACCGGAGCCGCCTGCCGCCCTCTTGGTGACCACTTGGCGTGTTGGGGTCTGGAGCCGCCCCTGGGTGCGGCTAGAGTGAAGGACCCTTCGTCTGGGCCTTCTCATGGGAGTAAGAGGCACTCTCATAGACATAACAGTAGAGCCTCTTCTAGATCTTCTAAGAGAACGCCTCAACTCTGTCCAGGTTAGGTAACTCTTCATGCCCAGGAAACAAGGACTTAGGTCCTCCTGAGCCTCGTGATCATGATCAGAAGTCTCATAAGCGCAAGGTGTCAGGGGCCAGACCAGCTAGGACCTGCTGCTGGCCTGTTCCTTGACTAACTTTGCTGTAGGCAACCACTGATCGTGGCTGCATTGCTTTGGAACTGACAAAATAGCCATGGACCCTGATTGGCTACTGGTGTAGCAGCCTTGCTTATAAGCCTAGCCTACATAGCAGATCAGCTGCAGCTCGCTCAACAGTACCACAGTCACAGCTGCATTTGCACTTGTTCCAGCCCTGTTACAATCTGCTTCCACTTCCTGCTCTGCTCTGCTCAAGTCCCTGTTCCCCTCTACCTTCTGGCTTTGATCCTCTGGCTTACAACTCGGGTTGACCCTCTGATTCTGACATTTGGCTTCTGTCTCTCGAATACTGATCCTTGGCTCTGCCTGTGCCTATGAGTTTGGTTGAACCTTTCAGCTCTGGCATTCAGCTTCTGTACTGACCCTTGGCTAATTCCTGAACTCTTGCAACTCTGGACCTGGTTATAGCCAGTAGGCTGAACTCCCATTTCAACCACTAGGCCTGATGACTTATGGCCCAGTCGGCTACAGTTTGAGCAGCCTAATACAAAAACTAGCAGCCCACTTCATCAGCATGGACCCTACTCGGACCAATTTTTCTCTGGTGGAGCTGATGGAGGCCATACAGAGGGCACAGATGTCTACTATGTAGGTGCAGGATGAGGCCCTACAAGCCCAAGCAGCTTCATTGGCAACCCTGACTCTGGCCTCTTGGGAGCTGAAGGTCTCACTCCCAGATAACTTTAGTGGTAATCATGGTCAGTTCTGAGGTTTCCTAAAGCAGTTCCTGTTCCTCTCCTTGCTATTGTTCTCCACTGACCAGGTTTGAGTAGGGATCATCATAAGTCTGCTCATTGAGGAGGACTTGGCTAGGAAGGCCCCTTCCTGGGCCTGTTGGAGCAGTTCATTCAGGCCATGTCGGTTATCCTCAGTGATCCCTCCACTGCACCTAAACCACTGAAGCCATCCTGCGAACACTAAGGCAAGAGTATCAGTCAGCTGCCCAATATGATGCTGAATTCCATCATATCTCCTGTGACACCAAGTGGAATGAGGCTGTGCGGCATCATCAGTTTTGGATTGGGGGTGAATGATGATATAAAAGACAAGCTGGCTCAGGCTGAGTCTCTGACCGATCCTGACAACCTCATTGACCTACGTATCAGAATTGATTACCTCCTTACTGTGCGATGCCATGAACGTGACCCTGATGATGCCCTAGCTTTTGACTCCATCAGCTGCACACCATACTCCAGGACGTGTGAATCGATCAAGCCTGTCCACTCCTGTCTGAGGCTGAGAAGCACCGCCATCAAACTTTAGGCCTGCACCTGTATTGTGGGGGCAGTAGATGCTTCACCTAGTGATGCCCTGCAAAGGTCATACCAGTTTCAGCATTGGGAAACATCGAGCCCCAGCCCCAATAAGGGGGGCTGGTCTGGTCTGGTCCTCCCCCCTTCAGAGACTCTTGACCTCCACAAGCCTCTGTCAGGATGGCAGCAACTACAAATCCACCTTTGATCCATCTCTGACTGCCATTGCAGCTTCTACTCCCAACAAGCCCAGCAGTCCACCTAGAGGCTCTGGTCTACTTGGGGACCTCAGCTAATTTTATAGACCAGGATGTGGCTAAGACCAGAGGATCCCTGCCATGCGTAAGAATTCCCCAGATCTGGCAGAAAGCATTGATGGGTTGCTCCTAGCTTTGGGGCTGGTCACCCACTGTACCACCCCCGTAGAGGTCATTACCCTCCAGGAGCATCAGGATACCCTTCAGTTCCAGTTATTTCAGACTCCCTACTCTCTGATCATCCTGGGAATGCCCTGGTTTGCTGTCCATAACCCCTCTAGCTGTTGGCAAAAAGGGACATTCTGTGTTTGCTCCCAGTACTGCCAGTGATTCTGACATGTTGAGGCCAAAGAGAGAACTGGTATCCTCATGCCATTGTTTGGGAAATCCCTGCTGCCAGGAAGGGCCCCATGGGAGTTGGGTGTGCCCCTGACTTTCCTGACTGCCATTATCAAAATGCCTCGCAAGCAGCATAACCTTGCAGATGTATTTGATTAGGGAAATGTAGACTACCTGCCCTTGCACTGCAAATACAACTGCCCAATTGACCTTCAGCCAGGTGCCAAAATTCCCTTAGGTCTCATGTACACCCTTATCGAAACAGAGCTCCAGGTCCTTTGCATCTGCCTGCAAGAGAATCTCCAGAAGGGGTTTATTCAGCCATCCAACTTTCAAACAGGGATCCCAGTTTTCCTTGTTAAAAAGGATGATTCCCTGTGGGCCATCCATTAACTGCCACACCCTCAGTAATGTGATAATTTGGAACCATTAGGCACTTCCCTTTGTTCATGAATTCCTAGACTAATTATTCTGTGCCTGAATTTTTACAAAGTTTGATTTCCGCAAAGTAGGTATGAGAAGGAGATGAATGGAAAACCACTTTCTGCACCAGTGTGGACACTTTGAATACCTGTAAAAACAGCAAGAGTCCTGTGGCACCTTATAGACTAAGGCCATGTCTACATCTAAAATTTTGCAGCGCTGGTAGTTACAGCTGTATTAGTACAGCTGTATAGGGCCAGCGCTGCAGAGTGGCCACACTTACAGCAACCAGCGCTGCAAGTGGTGTTAGATGTGGCCACACTGCAGCGCTGTTGGGCGGCTTCAAGGGGGGGTTCGGGGAACGGGAGAGCAAACCGGGAAAGGAGACCAGCTTCGCCGCGGTTTGCTCTCGCGTTCCCCGAACCCCCTGCAAACCGCAGGGAAGGAGACCTGCTTGCTCGGGGAACGGGAGAGCAAACCGCGGCGAAGCTGGTCTCCTTTCCCGGTTTGCTCTCGCGTTCCCAGAGCCACCCAGCAAACGGCAGGGAAGGAGACCTGCTTGCTCGGGATTCCGGGAACGAGAGAGCAAACCGGGAAAGGAGACCCGCTTCGCCGCGGTTTGCTCTCGCGTTCCCGAACCCCCTGCAAACCGCAGGGAAGGAGACCTGCTTGCTCGGGGAACGGGAGAGCAAACCGCGGCGAAGCTGGTCTCCTTTCCCGGTTTGCTCTCGCGTTCCCGGAGCCACCCAGCAAACCGCAGGGAAGGAGACCTGCTTGCTCGGGGTTCCGGGAACGAGAGAGCAAACCGGGAAAGGAGACCCGCTTCGCCGCGGTTTGCTCTCGCGTTCCCGAACCCCCTGCAAACCGCAGGGAAGGAGACCTGCTTGCTCGGGGAACGGGAGAGCAAACCGCGGCGAAGCTGGTCTCCTTTCCCGGTTTGCTCTCTCGTTCCCCGAACTGCCGAGCAAGCGGTTCTCCTTCCCTGCGGTTTGCAGGGTGGCTCCGGGAATGAGAGAGCAAACCGCGGCAAAGCTGGTCTCCTTTCCCGGTTTGCTCTCTCGTTCCCGGAACCCCGAGCAAGCAGGTCTCCTTCCCTGCGGTTTGCAGGGTGGCTCCGGGAACGCGAGAGCAAACCGCGGCAAAGCTCGTCTCCTTTCCCGGTTTGCTCTCTCGTTCCCCGAACCGCCGAGCAAGCGGTTCTCCTTACCTGCTTGCTCGGGTTCCGGGAACGAGAGAGCAAACCGGGAAAGGAGATCAGCTTGATTACCAGAGGCTTCCTCCTTCCACGGAGGTCAAGAAAAGCGCTGGTAAGTGTTTACATTGGATTACCAGCGCTGGATCACCAGCGCTGGATCCTCTACACCCGAGACAAAACGGGAGTACGGCCAGCGCTGTAAACAGGGAGTTGCAGCGCTGGTGATGCCCTGCAGATGTGTACACCTTCAAAGTTGCAGCGCTGTAACTCCCTCACCAGCGCTGCAACTTTCTGATGTAGACAAGCCCTAACAGAAGTTTTGGAGCATGAGCTTTTGTGGGTGAATACCCACTTCGTTGGATGCATGTGGGGTTCCCTATTTTTTCAAGCAACCAAGCACAACAGAACCAGCACATATGGAGTGTCGTAGAAGGGTTTCCCTAAAACTGCCTGTATGCCAAGTCAGAGAACTGCCACTTCAACTGAGACACAATAGAGTTTCTTGGCTACATCATCTCCCCATTACCAACTGGGAAGCACACAGGGACAACCTAGGGGTTCAGTGTTCTTTTTGAGGCTTCACCAATTTCTATAGGTGGTTCATCAAGGCTTTCTCCAGGGTGGTCACCCCAATCACAGCCTTCCTGTAAAAGAGAACTTGTTATTCTTGGTCCCCAGACAAGCAAGCAGCTTTGAGCACCTAAGCAGAAATTCCTCTATGTGTAGAAGTGGTCAGTCTGTGGAAAACTGATGTATCATCAACCACATCACTGTCTCAGCAATGTACCTCTCAAGATCCCAGAATTTAGTGCAGACAGCCTCAGCAGGCATTTTGCCACAGACCATGAATGGGAATTACGCAGTTCAGTAGTCAACATCATTTCATTCAGTGGGGAATCCCTACAAGAGACCTGTTTGCCTCCCAGACAAACTGAAAGTGCTGCATATACTGTTACAGGGGAGCTCAGGGCCAAGTGTCCAGTGGCGATGCTATCCTGCTTCCTTGGACAGACTGCCTAAACTATGTCTTTCCTTCTATCCCACTTCATTGAGTATTGCAGAAGATTTGACAGCGCAGAGCATGAGCCATTCTCATTGCACCAAGATGGCCCAGGCAGTTCTCGGTTCTTCTGCACATGTCTGCCTGACTGTCAATCAGCATTCATTCCTTCCCAGGCCTCTTGACTCGAGAGAACAGCAAGATCAGACATCGCAATCTGGAAATTCATCACATCACAACTTGGTATGTGGACATGTTGGACCTGGAATGTTCTTGTTCCCAGAATGTGCTGGCTGTTTTTACTCATAGTAGAAAGGATTCCACAAGAAAATGTTACCTTGCTAAGTGGAAGCACTCTCTATCTGGGCCAAGTGGCGCTCTGAATATCTCTTGAGTCAATGGGTATCCCTAATATCTTAAATTACTTCCTTATCCTTAAGGAGTTGGGCCTTTCTCTTAGCTCAGTACAGATGCACCCAACTGCAGTCAGCACATGTCACCCTCCATCAGATGGCTACTATGTCTTTATTCACCCAATCACCTCCAGATTCTTAAAGGGCTGAATTAGAGCGTTCCCACCAGTAATGAAACCACCCCTCAATGGGAGCTTAATTTAGTGGTTTCAATACTCATCAAGCCACCCTTTGAACCTCTGGCTATCTGTTTGATGTTTCACCTGTCTATGAAAGTTCCCTTCCTTGTTGCCATCAACTCACCCAGACGGATAGTGAGCTGGGTCGGCAGTGGTGGGCAACCTGTGGTCCATGGCCTGCTAGGGTAATCCACTGGGAGGCTGCGAGACACTTTGTTTAGATTGGCCATCCACAGGCACGGCCGCCTGCAGCTCCCAGTGGCTGCAGTTTGCTGTTCCTGGCCAGTGTGAGCTGTGGGAAGCGGTGCGGCCCTGTGGACGGTCAGTGTAAACAAACTGTCTCGCGGCCCACCAACAGATTACCCCTGACGGGCCCCAGGTTGCCACCACTGCCCTAGTGTCAAACCCTGATTGCACTATATTTAGAGTCTCACTGTGACTGCACCTGAAATTCATCCCTAAAGTAATTTTGGAATTCCACATAAATTGGCCTGCCCACTTACCTGAGTTATTTCCAAAGCCCCACACCTCCGGTGTAGAAAGAAAACTTTGTTGCCTTGACGTGAGATGAGCTTTGGTCTCTTACCTACAAATCAAACAGTCACTTATGTTGTTCCTGGCCATACTACAATGAATCCAAGGGCAAGCTGTTTCCTCTCAGAAGATCTCCAAGTGAATTTCTGGTTGCTTCCTACCTTATCAACTGGCATAGATTCTTCTATGCCACAAGGCGTAGAAGGGATAGCCTCACCAGCACAAGGGATAGCCTCACCGTATGAGAGCACAGCAGCCTCAGTAGCATCACTCCAAGAAGTACCTCTGCTTGACATTTGGAAGGCAGCAGCATGGAGTTTCAGCCACACATTTGTGTGACATTACACCAGGGGTAGGCAACCTATGGCACATGTGCCGAAGGTGGCACACAAGCTGATTTTCAGTGGCAGTCACACTGCTCAGGTCCAGGGGTCTCTGCATTTTAATTTAATTTTAAATGAAGTGTCTTAAACCTTTTAAAAATCTTATTTACTTTACATACAACAAAAGTTTAGTTATATATTCTAGACTTATAGAAAGGGACCTTCTAAAAATGTTAAAATGTATGACTGGCACACAAAACCTTAAATTAGAGTGAATAAATGAAGACTTGGCACACCACTTCTGAAAGGTTGCCGACCTCTTGGTCCAAGACTCTTCCACTGACATATCATTTGGGATGGGTGTTCTGCAAGCAGCCTTACTGCTTGCATACTTTCATCCTCCTCTCTTAATAGTGTTTGCAAGTAACCCACAGTGGAATACACATAGGGACCAGCACTCAGGAGGGAAAGGGAAATTACTTACCCTGTGTAAGCGGAGTTCTTTCAGATGTGTGATACTTATCTGTATTCTACTACCTGCTCTCCTTCCCCTCTGCTTTGGATTTTCTCTCATTCATAGTAAGAGGATGAAATGGAGAGGCATCGGCCTACATTGCCCCCTATACCCTTGGTACAGAGCACAAGAGGAGCAGCTGCTCAGACATAGAGCTGTGGACACTACTTACTAGCAATCTCTGGTTTCAGGCACATGGAGTACATGCATACCCACCGTGGAATACACATAGGGAACACACATCTTGAAGAACTCCACTTCTTCCTCGATTGCTTGCAAATGTCCATTCAAATGTAGATGTGTGCCTGCCTCGAGCACAGTTGCCGGATTTTTTTCCCTTAGTGGTATCTGTTGGGTTGGCTCCAGTGCTCCCTGGTGCCACATGCTCATAGCGCTAGTACAGGGGGCCCCACCGAGACCACGCCCCTTCAGTTCTGAAAGCAGCGCAGGAGTAAAGGTGGCAATATCTTGACCCCCATATAATAACCTTGCGACCCCCACCCCCACGACCCACTTTTGTTGAGACCCTCAGTTTGAGAAAACTCTGGTTCTTCTTCGAGTGATTGCTCATATGCATTCCAGTCAAGTGTGCGCGCGCGCCACATGCACGTTCGTCGGAAGACTTTTTTACCCTAGCAACACTCGGCGGGTC
Organism: Gopherus evgoodei; assembly: GCF_007399415.2. NCBI lineage: Eukaryota > Metazoa > Chordata > Testudines > Testudinidae > Gopherus > Gopherus evgoodei. The sequence goes on along the minus strand of NC_044322.1, from coordinate 313,103,583 downwards.
GGCTGGGCGCCCCCTGGAGTGGCGCCGCTATGGCACCGGATATATACCCCAGCCGACCCGGCCACCCTTCAGTTCCTTCTTACCGCCTGTGTCAGTCGTTGGAACAGTGGAGTGCAGCTTAGCTGACCTCCACCTTCCCTAGTTACTCGTAGTTTCTTGTTGTTATCGTGTACCTAGTTATTGTTCTTGTAGATATAGATAGATTTAGTTGTAAGTTCTTACATTAATAGTATAGTTAGTTTAGTACTACTTAGTGGGGTTCGGGAAGCAGCCCCTTCCCCACACCCAGTGCCGGAGCTCATGCCCAGCTCACTGGGTTTTAAACCGTGCTCGCCCTGTCACAGGCCGATGCCAACACGACTCCTGTTTGAAGTGCCTCGGGGAATCGCACTTAACAGCTAAGTGCCCTATTTGCAAAGCTTTCAAGACGTGAACTAAAAAGAAGCGGGACATCAGACTAAAACAGCTTCTCATGGAGGTGGCCTTGACACTGCCACCTTTGGCACCGAGCGCCAGTCAGTCAGTGAGCAGAGGCACTCCTATGGCACCGGATCGCACTGGTACGCCTAAAGACTCTCGGCACCGGCCGCCACCGGCACCGAAGTTGACTACATGTCGCTCCCTCTCCCCGAGGTCGAAGAAGGCCAAGACTCCTGCTGCTTTGGCACTGCCCACGCCGCAGCCAGAGAGTGCGCCCAGTTCGGACCGCCTGGCGCCGATATCCACCGCGGCACTGACTAAACCGGCACCTTTGATTCCAGTCCCACAAGGGCCGTTGAGTCCGGCGCCTAATAGCTCCCCAGCGCGTGCTGCGGTAGAGTTCACCATGCCATCCACGCCAGAGGCGTACTCAGCGGCGAGAGACTTAATCGCCTTAACGGACTCGGCACTGCCTCTACCCCCGGCACTGCCGGTGAGGGAAATCCAATCTCGGGGCAAGCCAACCCTGCCTAGACCACCGTCTGTCAGCTCAGCGAACAGGCACCGCTCAAGATCGCGGTCCCGCAGATGCTCCAGGTCGAGACGACGCTCCCGCTCTTGACACCGCTCGCAGTCCCGGCACCATTCTCTTACACGGCACCAGTCAGACTCGCGGCACCGGTCAGACTCCCGCTCTCCTCCTCACTATCCGCGGCACCGCTCCAGTTCTCGGCGCTAATCTAGGCACCGTACCTCTTGGAGCCATTCACACCGCAGGGACTTGAGATCTCGGTCAACCTCCCGGCACTGGTCTGGTCGCAGGTCCCGATCTCGATCCCGGTACCGCTATGAATACCCGGCACCAGTCCCCGTTAAAGAAGGGAGAGAGGTCCGTCGGAACCTCAGCCCAAGATTTCTCTGCTCCTCCATGGCCATCTAGGCAGACGTCGGTGTCCTCTCACGCAGACAGTTATTATGACCAGGAGCGAGATACAGATGTGCCTACCGGGGTCTTCCAGGAAGTCCAGTCTCAGGACCCGGGACCTCACCAGTGGTCCTTTTGGACACCCTGGGCATACCATCAGGCCCAGGGTGCTCCATTGCTCCAGACCCACTCCGCTTCCTCAGAGCATCGAGCTCCTGAGGCCACCATTAGCCGTCCCTCTCCAGCTGGGACAGAGGAGCAGATAACCCATCCACCAGGTTCCCCGGTACTGCTGGAGCAGGAACCGACCCAGGAGCAAGAGGCCATCCAGGACCCCCTCATCCCCGGCGTATCGTCCTCTTCCTCCCCAGATGAGGCGGTGGCAGGGACCTCATCATCAGGGCCCCCGCCGATAGACCTCAGAGCCCATCAGGACCTCCTTAGGAGGGTGGCGCTCAACATCGGTCTTCCCGTAGAGGAAATCCCGGAGGTCGAGGACCCAGTTGTCAGCATCCTGTCGGCAGATACCCCCACTAGGGTGGGTTTGCCTTTCATCAAGACCATCCAGGCCACTGCTGACACCTTATGGCAGTCCCCAGCCTCCATTCCCTCTACGGCAAAGGGAGTTGAGAGGAAATACATGGTACCCTCTCGGGGGTACGAATACCTATACGTTCATCCTCCTCCCTCCTCATTAGTTGTCCAATCGGTCAACGAGAGGGAACGCCACGGCCAACAGGCGCCAGCCCCCAAATCAAAGGAGGCTAGGCGGATGGACGTACTAGGTCGCAAGATATATTCGGCAGGTGCCCTTCAGCTTCGGGTAGCCAACCAGCAGGCTCTCCTGAGCCGTTATAACTACAACACCTGGGTGGAGGTGGGTAGATTCACAGAACTTCTACCCCCGGACTCTCGCCAGGAATTTGCCACATTCCTTGAAGAAGGGAAGAAGGTAGCTAGAACCTCCCTCCAAGCTTCTCTCGATGCGGCCGACTCGGCAGCCAGAACTCTGGCCTCAGGTATCACCATGAGGCGTATCTCATGGCTACAGGTCTCCAACCTGCCACCTGAGCTCCAGTACACCATCCAGGACTTACCCTTTGATGGCAAGGGTCTGTTCTCTGAAAAGACCGACCCCGAGTTGCAAAGTTTAAAGGACAACAGGGTCATCATGCACTCGTTGGGCATGCATACGCCTGTGACCCAACGCAGACCTTTCTGGCCCCAACCCCACTGGCTGTACTTTGTACCCCGGCACAGACAAGACTTCAACAGAAGGCACGGGTAGGGTGGCTGTAGACGCCAGTCCGGAGACCAAGGGGGTCAAAACCACGGCCCCCCAAAAGCACCTCCGGTGCCTAAGTCTACCTTTTGAAGGTACACACGAGGACGGTGTACCAGTTTTAGGACAGGATCCTTCTTCTCCCTTGTCCAACCGCCTCTCCTACTTCCTCCCGGCGTGGTCCCAATTGACCTCAGACATCTGGGTCCTATGGACGGTGAAACAAGGATACCACTTCCAATTTGTTTCAACCCCACCTTCCTACCCCCCAACCCAGTCCCTCTTCAGGGACCCCTCTCACGAGCAAGTCCTCTTACAAGAGGTGCAGTCTCTCCTCGCTGCAGGAGCAATAGAGGAGGTACCACCAGATGAGAAGGGAAAAGGGTTTTACTCTCGCTACTTTCTAATCCCCAAGTCCAAGGGAGGCCTCAGGCCCATCCTGGACCTGCAAGGCCTCAACAAGTTTATGGTCAAGTTGAAGTTCCGCATGGTCTCCCTGGGGACTATTATCCCGTCCTTGGATCCTGGAGACTGGTATGCCGCCCTCGATATGAAGGACGCGTACTTCCATATCACCATCTTCCCTCCACACAGGAGGTATCTTCGCTTTGTAGCCAGTCACTGGCACTTCCAATTCACGGTCCTCCCCTTCGGCCTCTCTACAGCCCCAAGGGTGTTTATGAAGTGTATGGCTGTTGTCGCCGCCCACCTCCGCCTGCAGCAGATACATGTATTCCCGTATTTGGATGACTGGCTCATCAAGGGAACCTCCCGGACTCAGGTCAAACCACACGTGAACATAATCACGGACCTATTCTCCCGATTGGGGCTGCTCCTCAATGCGGAAAAGTCCACACTGGTTCCCACACAAAGGCTGGACTTCATAGGGGCAACCCTGGACTGCACTCTAGCCAGGGCCTACCTACCTCAGCCACGTTTCCAAACAATCACGGCGATCATTCGAGGTCTGCAGAACTCCCTGATCACCTCGGCTCGCACGTGTCTTGGCCTACAAGGCCACATGGCTGCCTGCACTTATGTGACCAAATATGCCAAGCTCCGCCTCTGGCCCCTTCAAACATGGCTCAGCTCGGTCTACCGCCCGGGCAGGGACGCAATAGACATTCTGGTGACCATTCCCCCGAGCACCTTACGCTCCCTCGCCTGGTGGCTGACTCCCTCCCTGGTGTGTGCAGGGCTACCGTTCCAGCCCTCGCTGTCCCTAACGACAGATGCGTCATCTCTCAGTTGGGGGGCTCACCTCGGTCACCTTCATACCCAGGGCCTTTGGGCATCACAGGAGCTGACACTCCACATAAACGTCCGGGAGCTGAGAGCAGTCCGCCTCGCGTGCTAGGCGTTCCAGCAACATCATCATGGCCGTTGTGTCTCAGTGTTTACAGACAACACAATGGCCATGTATTATAACAACAAACAGGGAGGGACTCGCTCTTCTCCTCTGTGTCAAGAGGCCATTCGACTCTGGGACTTCTGCATAGCCCACTCAATAGACCTGGTAGCGTCCTTTCTCCCAGGGGTTCGGAACCCTCTGGCAGATCAGCTGAGCAGATCCTTCCTCTGTCACGAATGGTCGACAAGACCAGATGTTATTCATTTGATCTTCCAGAGGTGGGGTTTTCCCCTCATAGACCTGTTCACCTCTAGCACGAACAGGAAATGCCAAGCATTCTTCTCCTTCCAGGGTCTTTCACCGGGATCGATCACGGACTCATTCCTCCTGTAGTGGGAGCACTACCTGCTCTATGCCTTCCCACCGTTCCCTCTGGTTCACAAGGTCCAAATAAAACTCCGCAGGGACAGAGCGCATCTAATCCTGATCGCGCCAGCATGGCTCAGACAGCACTGGTACACCACACTGCTCAACCTGTCTATGGACAACCCGGTTACCCTACCACTCCTTCCAGACCTCATAACGCAGGACCACAGCAGTCTTCACCACCCAGACCTGCAGGCCCTTCACCTCATGGCATGGCTCCTGCATGGCTGAACAGATCGGAGTTACGCTGTTCCGCTCCGGTACAGCATGTCCTCCTAAGCAGCAGAAAGCCTTCCACTCGGTCAACGTACCTGGCCAAGTGGAAACGTTTCTTCTGCTGGTGTGCAACACAGGATGTTACTCCTTCTGAGGTCTCGATCCCCGCTGTTTTAGACTACCTCTGGTCCCTTAAACAACAGGGCCTGGCGATATCTTCTCTGAGGGTGCACTTGGTGGTTATCTCCACATTTCATCCCGGAGAAAGTGGCCGCTCTGTGTTTTCCTACCTCTTAGTTACTAGATTTCTTAAGGGCCTGGAGCACCTCTACCCCCGAGTACGTCGCCCTACCCCCACCTGAGACCTCAACTTACTCCTAAGCAGACTTATGCATGCACCTTTTGAGCCATTGGCGACTTGCTCACTCCTGTACCTGTCGTGGAAGACAGTCTTCCTGGTGGCCATTACATTGGCCAGAAGGATCTCCGAACTTCGAGCACTTACGGTGGACCCTCCATATACTGTCTTCCACAAGGACAAGTTACAGTTGCAACCTCATTCGGCGTTCCTCCCTAAGGTAGTGTCGGCTTTCCATACCAACCAAGACATCTTCCTCCCAGTCTTCTTCCCGAAGCCTCACTCTTCTCGATGGGAGCAGCAGTTGCACTCCTTAGATGTCCGTAGGGCGCTCACTTTTTATATCGAGCGGACAAAGCCCTTCTGGAAATCCCGCCAACTGTTTGTGGCACTCACTGAATGGATGAAAGGTCTACTCATCTCCTCCCCGAGGATCTCCTCTTGGGTAATGGCGTGCTATGACCTGGTTCACGTCCCCTCGGGCCATCTCACGGCGCATTCTGCCAGAGCTCAGGCTTCATCAGCCACCTTCTTGGCACACGTGCCTGTCCAGGAGATATGTCGCGCAGCGACCTTGTCATCGGTCCACACCTTTGCTTCGCACTGTGCTCTGGTCCAACAGTCTAGAGATGATGCAGCCTTTGGCTCAGCGGTTCTGCACGCTGCCACATCTCACTCTGACCCCTCCGCCTAGGTAAGGCTTGGGAATCACCTGATTGGAATGCATATGAGCAATCACTCGAAGAAGAAAAGACGGTTACTCACCTTTGTAACTGTTGTTCTTCGAGATGTGTTGCTCATATCCATTCCAAACCCACCCTCTTTCCCCACTGTGGGAGTAGCCGGCAAGAAGGAACTGAAGGGTGGCCAGGTCAGCTGGGGTATATATCCGGTGCCATAGCGGCGCCACTCCAGGGGGCGCCCAGCCAACCTGCCGAGTCCAACGAACATGCATGCAGCGCGCGCAGACCTAACTGGAATGGATATGAGCAACACATCTCGAAGAACAACAGTTACAAAGGTGAGTAACCGTCTTTTTCTCCTGTGAAATCCGTATAGTATAGGGTAAAAGTACACAAAAGACCAGATTTCACTGGGGAGACCAGATTTCATTGTTTGTGGCACATTTTTTATGGCTATGAATTTGGTAGGCCCCTATTCATGGCTGAATCCTGAAGAGCAAGCTTGCTCAGAGGAGGTTCATAGAGTTCTACTGGGCAGTAGAAAACCCTCCACAAGCACAACTTACCTGGCAAAGTGGAAATGATTCTCCCTTACACAGTCTTCCTTGAAAATTATTTTGGTGTACCTTCTGCTCTTGAAACAGCAAGATCTGGCCCTTTCTTCAGTCAAGGTCTCCTGGCAGCCATTTCAGCTTTCTATCCTAAGGTCAACAACAGTTTGGTCTTTTTGCACAAAATGGTAATCTGTTTTCTCAAAGGCCTGGAGAGGGTGTTCCCTCAAGTAAAGGAACCAATCGTCCTTGGGACCTAAAGCTTGTCCTATCAAAGCTGATGTGCCCACCCTTTGAGCCGCTAGCAACATGCTCACTGTTGCACCTCTCCTGGAAAGTGGTCTTTTTAGTGGCCACCACTTCAGCCAGGAAAGTTTTGGAGATCCGAGCCCTCATGTCAGAACCCCTGTATACAATCTTCTCAAAGATAAAATACTGCTGCTCCTGCATCCAAAGTTCCTCCCGAAAGTGGTTTCACAATTCCAGTGCAGCCAAGCAATTTTTCTACCAGTATTCTGCCCTAAGCCTCATGCAGCTACCCTACCCTAAACAACAGAGTCTGCACTCCATGGATGTTAGATGGGCCCTGGTCTTTTATATTCAAAGGATGAAACCATTCCACAGATCGGCTCAGCTGTTCATAGCAATAGCTGAGAGAATGAAGAGGCTCTTCATCTCTGCCCAGAGATGTGTTGAACATGTCCTTTCCAAGACCTGCCCACTGTCCCCTCACTCAGAGGACTGGTAAGAAGAAACTGATGGGGTGCTCCAGACAGTTCCAGCTGAATTTAAGTCCTTGCCATAATATTATAAAACAGCATTTCTGTAATCATATTCTTTCTTACAAAACAATCCAGTTGTATATGATATATTTGAAAGTCTTCTTTTGAGTTTTTTAATAAACGCCATGTCACTCACCCTGACTCAGTTATTCATTTATGCTACAATTGCTCCACAGAATTTTGAAACCAAGCATCAGATTTTAATTTACATGTTTAAACCTCTAGGGTGTAATCCTGGCCCCACTGAAATCACTGGGAGTTTTACCATTGATTTTAGTGAGGTGAGGATGTCTCCCTCGGTAACTAACATCCTTACACAATTAATACTGGCAACTCTTATTCCTTTTAATGTAAGTTTTAATTCTCAAACTGCAAGAAATGCTATACCAAATATTATTGGTATTAGTTCCAAGTTTCTTCTTGCTTCCCTGTTTCTCTTGAACATCCCAAAACTAATTCAAATATCAAGTATTGTTATGTAGCTGTTTCAAAGATGATCCCATGGCATAATTTACTTGGATCTTCAAGCTTTTGATTAGCTCTCTTATAAGAGACTATTAAGGAAAAAATGAATAACCACACAGTAAAAGGCTAATTCTTCTTATGGATTATAAGTGAGTTCATCAGAAGGATTCTAGAAGACTCCTAGCAAACAGTTGATCTTCAAAGTAGATAGAAGTTAATAGTGACCTAACCAGAGGATTAACACTTTGACCTTTTTCCGCATCAGTTCAGAAATTCAGCAGTTTGATATACTCTTGTTTCATTCCTGTTTCTTTTCTCACAATTAAATGTGAAAAACCAAAATGAATTAAAATGGATTACAATGCATACAAGGCTGTAGACCATAGTTAGTTTAAAATATGATTGTGTGGGAAAACAGAAATTGTTTGTGCAAGATTAAGAAGAAAGCCTCAAAACTGGTCTGTGAAGCAGCATGTGTTTGGCATGCACAAAATGAACATTCATTTACATCAGTCTCTGTACGGTCCAGATTCAGCAAAGCACTGAAGCACGTGTATAACTCTAAGCACAGAAACAGTCCCGTTGACTTTACATGCTTCAGTGCATTGCTAGATTGGGAGCTATGTGCATGCAACATTTGAGTGCAAGTTTGGAAGTTAACTTTGGAAAATTAGATCCTCTCTGTTTTAACTGGCAAGTAACTGGTCCAGCTGAAATATATGAACATTTGGGTTTTTTGAACATGGCATGGAAACTGAATGCTGTCTGTAACAGTGAAACAAGAGAGACATGTCAGGCTTCCAGAGTTTCTAGATTTGCTTTCTCTCTCTGGTTTTTGATTATGAAGGGACCACAAGTTCAGTTTAAAGAACATGTCAAATGATTACATAGTTGTGAGTGAAGTAAAACACCTCTAGGCGACTGCTGGAAATAAGTCAAGGTTGTCAGGTCACAGAACAGTGTTACAGCAAAATGGACTTAAACAGGAGGTGAAAGAAAAGCAGATGAATTGTCATGTGTGACCAATGGTATCAAATTGAATGAAACTAAAACAAATGAACTAAGTCACTGAAAGGAGTTGTGCATAGTTTTAACTTTTTAACTTTTCTTCTGTTTTAGTCTCCTCATTTGTAATCAGAAACAGTAAGTTATAAATCTGTAATAACCTCTTTAGAAATGAAATGAAAAATTGATATTGTAATTTTAAATCTGTACAGTGACCAGAGATGAAAGTAAGAGCTGGTGCACCGTACTGGGGGCAGATTGGCTTCCCCTGGCAGCAAGTTTAAATCACCATCAGAGGAGCTTTAAAGGGCCCGGGGCTCCACTGTAGTAACGGCAGCCAGGAGCCCCTGGCCCTTTAAATCAGCTCCCAAGCCCCCGGCTACTGCTGCTACCCCAGGGCTCCAGCAACGGGGCTCGGGTGGTGATTTAAAGGGCTTGGGGCTCCCACTGCCACTACTCTCTGGGGCCCTTTAAATCGCCACCCAAGCCTTGCTGCTGGAGCCCTGGGTTAGCGGTGGCAGGGCTCTGGCGGTGAGTTAAAGGGCCAGGGGCTCCTGGTTGCTGTTACTGCAGCGGAGCCCCGAGCCCTTTAAAGCTTCTCTGATAGTGATTTAAAGTGCCCAGGGCTCCACTGTGGTAGCACCAGCTGGAGCCCCAGGCCCTTTAAATCACCCCCAGGGCTCCCAGCCACCTCTGCAGCTGGTAGCTCCAGGGGTGATTTAAAGGGCCCGGGGCTCCCAGCTGCTGCTACCCCAGTCCCAGCTCCAGGCCCTTTAAATCCTGATTTAAAGCACCCAGGGATTTAAAGACCCCGCCTCTTCTGGCACAGGGCTTGATCTTGCAGACATTGCCAGGAATAGGCCTAGCAAGTGGGACTGCTCATAGTTGCAAGCCCAGTTGTGTTTGCCATCTGTAAAGTCACATTTCAGAGCTCACTCCACTCACAGTGAGAGGTAAGTAAGCTCATTTCTCATAGTTTCGAACACAATAGATTTGAAAGTTCAACTCAGCTTGTATTTGGTTTGATTTCTAGGGAAGAGACACTGGAAAACCGCAGAAAGAAAACAAATCCGGTCACAGTAGCACCTCTACTTTATGAACCAGTTGGGGATTGAGGGGGGTATACAATAGAGAAGTTCAAAAAATTGAACATCTCAGAATTACAGTAGGTACAGTTCATAAGTAGCATCATGGTGCATTGTATCACTTTCTTCTTGACTTTCAAACCCACTGCGCAGTGATTTCCACTGTACTGAGCTCATCAGAATGTGAAATGGTCTTGTCTTGTTCTTCATCGACATCACTTTCCTTATGTGATTTCCCCCTCCCCCCAGATTGGGAAAAAATCATGTAACTAGTTATTCATAAGATTGCTGTTCATAAAATCGAGGTTCTGCAGTAAATTATAGGTTTAAAGTATTGGTGAGCAGGTGGAGTAAAACAATAATACAGAGAGGATCAGAAAGAAGTAACTAAATTAAAACAATACTGAACTGGGCTTGCTTTACTCCTATGACTGAGCGCTCAACAGGACAGGCTGGGGAAACCAGCAGGGTGCTGATTACAGCTGCCTCATTCTTGGGGCCAGCCAGGGTCCTGACAAAAGGTAGCAGCTCTGTCTTACACTGATGAAGGGTCACTGTAAACACCTGTAAAGCCCAGGCATGGAAGTGCAGAGCTCGAACACAAGTGCACCCCATCGTGGCAACTGGTGACATGCCACCTCCTAGCCCTCCTGCTTCCTATGTTGGGAGAAGTTGGGGAGCAATACACTTGCATCAGCAAGAACTTTCCCTCTAACAAGGGAGTTCTCTGCTGGCCAGTTGCAGCTACTTTCTAGCCCATCTAAACTTCCAAAGTTGTACAAAGAAGCTGGATCTAATTATGGAATCCTGTGTGTGTGTGTATGGCACCCATTTTTGCCAGAGTAACTTTTAGAAAGTTGTTCTAGCCCTAAGACATAGCACAGGCATCTCTTTAACTTTAAAAAGTTTGTTTTTCAATTTGGATTGTCATTGGAGGGAGGAGGAAATGGACTTAAATTATGGGGAGAAATGGATGAATCATTCTAGTTTTAAACATTTGGAAGACTTGAGTGATTTGCAAAAACCCCAAATCTCCCCCCTGTGGCCTCATGCCTAATCACAGTCCACATAGCATTGCTGCAAGTTTTCACTGTTGGGCCAAAAAGTAACTCTCAGAGAACAGATGTAATTATGAGGCTTCTAATCTACTCATTGAAGTCTTTGAGACAGTATCATTAGTGAGGTTAAACTTTTTAGAAAGTTTTCTCTGTATTTTACATGCTTCACTAGGTAGATAAAAGGTTTTAATCAGGAAAATGCTTTGCAATTATATGCAGAAATTTTCCCTCTCCAAAACTCCATTTATTGAAGCATTTTACTAATCTACTGTATTACTAAAGGACAGCTGTACTTCCCTCCCTCTCTCCCCTTCCCCCTGAATCTGGGATTTCTAGGAAATTATGTATAAATAGTTGAATTCCTGAATTTTAAATTATTGAATTATAGCCTTGTATGCGTCAGAGCTTTCAGTACAGATGTTAGTCTTTCTTTATTACAGATATTTTGAAAGTAAAGAAGAATTTTTTTATTTCTTTATCTCAAAATGCTATCTGCTACCCAAAAATGCCAGAGTTTAAAAAAAGAACAAAACAAAAATGAATAATGTTATTTTGGTGTTAAGGGACAGAGTTGAGACATTATTTATATAGTTCCTAAAGTTTGCTGTTTGCTTTACAAGGTAGTAAAACAGACATAGTCCCTGTCCTGAAGCACTTACAACCTAACTGTATTTGTGACACAAGAGAAAGGAACAAACACTTGGGTATAGGTTTGATGTGGGGGGGAGAAATAGAAAGAGTGTATGCAGTTGATAATAATAAGATCACATGGTTATTCAGGTAACATGTATACATGTCTTATTGGTCTCACAATATGTATATCAACATTTGCTTCTTCAGTGCTTTTAGATCAGTCATTTTCCTGCCAAGAACTTAAATTTTGCCTGGTTTTTCTTTATTTTCTTTATTATTCTTTATTATTCATTATATTTATTCTCTTTATAGCAGAACCTAATTCCTCAACCCTTGCTAATCCTAAAGTGCGCCTTACCTTCAACTAGCCTCATCCTTATTCCACCATGCAACTCTCCTCTTCCCTCCACTTCAGGTGATGACCACAGTTTCCCTTTCAAGGCCCTCTCTCAACCCACTTTCCCTTCTCTCATCTCAAATCTTTCCCCCATTCATAATGAGCCAGTAATGCAAGAAATCACAGGGCTGTAGGGAGGCTACTGAAGCTTTAACAAGTAGCTGCTTTATATTACTGATGAAGCAGTCTCTACCTCTTGCGGTCTAAATCCTCACCTGGGATGCAGAGGGTGCACTTCTGCTCCATGTAGCTGCAAGTAACCATTGGGACTCCATGCTCCTGTATGAAGGGGAAGAGAAAATCAATAGAAATATTGTTAATTCAGTCCTTACTAAATCACAGGTTTGAATATAATTTCAGTCCAGCTACATTGAACTTATTGTGGCAGGCATGTCAAGATGTATTTCTGACAGATCTGTCTACTTCTGTGCTACAATTTTAATTTCCATTTCACAGCAGGTTATTATTTAAATGTCTCGTTTTCCAATTTTTTCTCCAGACAAAGCAGTAACATAAAGAAGTCCCAAGAGATAAGAAGGAAAGAAAAACAGAGACACAGATCATCGTGCTTTGAAAATATTTGTACAGAGGTAGGAGTTTTTATTTTCTTCCTAAACGTTTATCTTCCTTTACCAATTAACACTAAGTGAATCGGATCTCATGGCATACAATACCATGATTGTGTCATGTTCATAAAATGATACATCACATACTGTATTTAGTTGCATTTTCAAGCTTGATGGCATAAACAGTTTGTGATGAGTAGAAATTAAAAAATGTCAGTTTTTCTAGTTGTTAAAGAGGTCAGATCAAATGTATTAAAAAAGAAAAGCAGACAAACAGTGTCCCATGGCATCTCATGCTTAAGAAATTACACTTAATAAATGGTGATGTTCATAGCTGGGCAAAACAGGGAACAAACTTCAGTACAAGTCATGCCAGGAAACAAATGCCTCTCTGAAGATACTGAAGTTCAAAGATTCTTGTTATGCGATTAAATACAATTTTTTCCCCTCTTCCACACTCCCTTACAGTTTTTATTATGGAGCCATCCACTCACGGGTTCTTCAGTCCCACGGTTTCAGTCACACGAGAGTAAAAGCCTGTTTTGGAAGTTTTGAAGTTACTTTAATTCTCTTTTCTGTCCTTTTTGTATTTGCTCTGCACAGGCTTTCCACCACTAAAAAGAGATAGCATTGCTACAATTCAGCAGTGGCTGCTGAATAGACATCTATGTTTTAATATATGATTTTTGTGAAAGAAAAATCTTATTTTGGGATCTTGAATACAATACTGTGTACTGTCTGTCAGAACAAATGCTGTCTATTTTGTGCAGTTCATAGGAGTGGGTGGCTGCACAGACATTTTGCTCTTATTTATGTTTTTCAGATTTTTTCGCAACTTGAGGAAATGTATAGTAGACTTAAAGAAAGGAAAGTGTTAGATAACAAAAAGCCTTCACATGTGAGACAAATGGTGCTGCTGTTCCTAAGAGTCAGCACACTGCATCTTTTCTCTAAAGGTTTTATTTTGTATAGTTCAAGAATCTTGTCCAAAATGGTACCAAGTCATTCATGAGCTAAATGCAGTTCCATAAAAGTGGACTGTTACTGTCATTTTTTGAAGCAAGATTGCTGTCTGAAAAAACACTATTAAACATGTTGAAAAGCTCATTTGGATGGTAACCAAATGTTCTCTAGGAAGTCTTCAGATCCTCTGGCTTTGCTGAAGGCTGCTTTGGTTCACTAGGGTCTTGAGTTCCTATCACAGTGCCCTTGCTGCCCAGTCAAGACCCTGTTCTCCTGCTGGGCAATGCTGCCATGCAGCAGATTCCCTTAGGCCATATGGCTGAGTGACAGCTAGCCATACCTAAGCTGACAGCTATTTGAATGTTGAATTGGCTCATTCACAGGTGCCTGCTGCCCAGCAGTGAGGTGGTTTGGCCTTATTCTGTGACTCTTACTCTCGCTGTGCCTCGCTAGTTGCTTCTACAGTTTGAGAGCTTAAATCTTGATGCTCTTTAGAAACAACTTAGATAGAGAGGGATAATGCATTATCTTCTTTTGGCAGGGACCAGTACTGGCCTTACACTTGGACTTGTGACTGTAAAGTGGATAGTAGCATGAAGACCTGGAGAAGGGTCAGAATCTGGAGGGAGCATGGGCTGTTACAGCAGAAATAAGGGAAAGACAATACAGGTTTGGGGATAGGATATCAGATCATTATCTTAGTTGTCTATATATTAATGTGAGAAATATGGGGAATAATCAGGAAGAAATCGAAATGCTAGTAAATAAACATGACATAGTTGGCATCATGGAGACTTGGTGGGATAATATGCATGACTGGAATACTGGAAGTGGCGTGGGCCAAGGGATGTGCTGGCCCCCACTTCCTGCAGCCCCCATTGGCCTGGAACAGCGAACCAGCTAGTGGGAGCTGCGATCGGCCAAACCTGCGGATGCTGCAGTTATACAAACCGTCCTGGCCCACCAACGGATTTCCCTGACGGGCTGCATGCCAAAGGTTGCCGATCCCTGAACCAGAGAAATACAACCTAGATGGAGCTACTATAAGGTGGGTGTATAACTGATCGGAAAATCATTCCTAGAGAGTAGTTATCAGTTGTTTGCAGTCACATTGGAAGAGCATAACAAGTGGGGTCCCGCAGGGCTCAGTTCTGGTCCGGTTCTGTTCAGTATCTTCATTAATGATTAGATAAGGGCATAGAGAGTACACTTATATAAAATTTGCCGACAGTACAAAGCTGGGAGAGGTCGCAAGTGCTTTGGAAGACAGGATTACAATTCAAAATGATCTGAACAAACTGGAGAAATGGTCTGAAGTAAATAGGAAGAAATTCAGTAAGGACAAATGCAAAGTACTCCACTTACAAAGGAGCAAACAGTTGCGCACATACAAAATGGGAAATGACTGCCTAGGAAGGAGTACTATGGAAAGGGATCTGGGGGTCATAGTGGATCACAAGCTAAATATGAGTCAACAATGTAACGCTGTTGCAAAAAAAGCAAACATCATTCTGGGATGTGTTAGCAGGAGTGTTGTAAGCAAGACACGAGAAGTAATTCTTCCACTTTACTCCATGCCGATTAGGCCTCAGCTGGAGTATTGTGGCAGTTCTGGATGCCACACTTCAGAAAAGATGTGGAGAAATTGGTGTAAGTCCAGAGAAGAGCAACAACGATTGAAGGTCTAGAAAACATGACCTATGAGGGAAGATTGAAAAAATTGGGTTTGTTTAGTCTGGAGAAGAGAAGACTGGGAGGGGACATGATAGCAGTTTTCAAGTACATAAAAGGTTTGGTACCAGGAGGAGGGAGAAAAATTGTTCTTATTAACCTCTGAGGACAGGACAAGAAGCAATGGGCTTAAATTGCAGCAAGGGCGGTTTAGGTTGGACATTAGGAAAAACTTCCTAACTGTCAGGGTGGTTAAGCACTGGAATAAATTGCCTAGGGAGGTTGTGGAATCTCTATTATTGGGGATTTTTAAGAGCAGTTTGGACAAACACCTGTCAGAGATGGTCTAGATAATACTTAGTCCTGCCTTGAGTACAGGGGACTGAAGTAGATGACCCCTCGAGGTCCCTTCCAATTCTATGATTCTATGACATAGGTATATGATGACATGACTACACAATGAGATGGTTTGATCAGTGTAAGCAAAGCTACAATGGATGCAGCACTGTAGCTGCCTATTAGGTACAGAAACATGTGCCACTAGTAATGGCTAGACATCAAGAAATAGAACTTTGGGCATCACTATGTACATGGGAGAAGTGGATATTGATTTCAGTGGAGCTGCAAGACAAAATTACTCTGCAGGCTTTAAACAGTTTGACTTTATGCACTGGGATCCAGTTACAGGCAATGGAGAAGGGAGGGGGATCAGTGTTTATTCCTTTTCCCTCATCAGTCAGCCATAGCAGCCTGCTTTGTGGCCTTTTCCTCTAGCTGATCTGTTCTAATCTGCCTCTTCAAAGGGTGTCTCAGCCAGACATACGCCCACTTCTTCTGTCACATTGAATCCTGCTGGCAGTATCCATCTGCCTCTGAAGGAAATGTTTCTCCATTCAGCATTTATTTAAAGGGACACTATCAGCTTTTTTCAGTTGGCTAATTGTAAAAATGCATTTGTCTGGAAGAGCACATTTTAAATAGGATTCATTAAAAATAATATTTTAAATAATTCTTTAAATATTGTTAAATAGGTTTTAATACGCCCTTATTTATATTTAGAAGGGTCTTTTGAGTGGATCTAAAATGAGCATATATTCAGACCTATTCCCAGCCCCCTTCCTCTCTTTTTGCATAATAATACTTGCTGCTGTGGCCCACTTTCATTTTCAACTCTGCTGCTACTGTTACTGGTAAACATCTACTTTCAGGGCATAAAAAGTTCATGTACCATCAGCAAAACAGTAAAACCAACTAAACACAGAGTGGTGACAAAACCACAAAGCAAAAACACTAAGAGAGGGAAAAATATTTCTCTAATCTATTTAATTAATAGAAATGTTAATGGTTTACTTGTAACAACAGTAGATACAAATAGAAATGTGATTTTCAAATTGAAGGTGTTCCTTTAAAAAAAGTATTTTGAAAATGGTTTCCTATTCTAACAAAACTGGCTCATGACAAACCCTCTAGCTAATTTTCAAAAACTTAACAGCAAAAATCCTTTTCTAAAAGTTGTGTATGCATTTTTCAACACTTCTGTAGCAGTGAAAAGTACAGTAGCTCTTAAATTTTAGCAAAAAAAATGGTGAAATGAAGCTTTGTGAATCACAAAAAATCTCACTAAGGAACTGTCAGCATTCTGAAAAATGAGAGAAATTGAGGAATGATTTTTTTTTAAAGAAAAAAAAGAATCTGAGCTGCCAATTTATCCTTTGTGAAAGCAAAAGTGTATAGACTTCATTACAAATACCTCATTAAACTTTCATTTATTAAGTAATAAAATATATTACAGGGAAAGATGTATCTGAAATTAATTTTTTTTTTAAATAAAAGTACTTGTAGAGTCTGATTTATTTGAGAATCTTGGGCACTGACATTCTAATGAGCAAAGCCTGACTGATTCTAATGAGCAAAAACTTCAGTTCTTGGGACCACTTGAGTGTGTGTGAGGGATTTTGGATTGATTGGCACCTTTTTTTTTTTTTACCTTAAGTGCATAGGAGCATGAAAGCACAGGAATCAGAGACTGTAAAAATAAATTAAATTCACTGGACCACATCCTTCAGCTGCTTGCTTGGTAGCTCTACTGTAACACATTTCTTCAAGATGGTAGATGCTGAAGGAGGAATAAAAGAAATATATTTTACCCTCAGTGGAATGACTGATACAGTTTTCATAAGTGATTGGCAGTGAATTAGAATCAACACAATTTTATGCCACAGTGCTGCCAACCCAAACATTCAAAAATCATGACTTAACCCCCCACCATGTAAGTGGTGCAAAAATCTTGAGTTTATTTTTTGAAGTTTAAATAGTGTTTTTTGATCTGTCTGCATCTTTTTGAACTCGCTGTGCACTCTCCCACTAGGTGTGCGATGGTTACAGCATTGACATCTCTCCCAAAATTATTGTGAATGATGCGATTTTGACCCCTGTGGCAGGAGCTCTCACTACAGGTCCCATTCAAGATCAGGACTCTGTTGTACAAATACAAAGAGCTAGTCCCTGCTCTGAAGAATTTACAGTGCTAAGCATAGCGATGGTTGTGTGACATGGGAGCAGGAACTGGGACTTGCCAACCTCCTCTCTTATAGGGACCAACAAATATTTCCTAGAAGGGAACAACTTTAATCTTTGCTGAGCTGGGAACGGCAGTGTTGTCATTTCTCATGATTTTTTTTGTGAGTGCTGGAGCTAGCACCAGTTTCCTGGTGATGCAGGACGCTCCAGGCATATAGCAAATTTGAGCCCTCAGATTGGCTGCCTGCCCCACTTTCACACCTCCTGGGACAGAGTAATCAATCAGAGCTGCTGTAGGCAGAGCTCCCTCCCTCTCACTGCAGCAACCCAAAGCTGTTCTCACAGGAGGGGAGGAGGGAGCAAAGAGCCAGATTGCTCCACTGCTGCCTCCCCTCCTGTTTGCCCTGGAGACAAGACAGTGTCTCTGCTCTTCCCCCCAGGCTTCTCCCTTCCTGCAGCATCCAGCCTAGGAAGGGGCAGAAAGGACGTGAAAAGCCCCTGGAGTTGTAATCATGTTTTTACCCTACATCAGTGGGACTTAAAGACATATTTAAAGTTGAGCACCTGCTTAAGTGTCTGCTTAATGCCGAATCACAGCCACAGTATCTAACAAACTTGCCTGACTTGATGTGTAAAGATATTTAAATCAATATTAGTAAAAAAATCTTACTACATAAATCCCAGATAGTCTCTATCTTTTGACTTATTTTCCTTTTCCTGTAACAAACATCCTTCTACCCTTTCCTCCCCAAGTATTTTCTATTTCTCGGACTCCCATTGAAATAAATGACTTCTGCTGTTAACTTCAGTGGGGCCAGGATTTTGCAGTTGCTGGCTTAGTATGTGAAAAGAATGCAGGCAGGTGCAGTAGGTAGCTCCTGATTGCATAACTTTAGTACTGCTACCTTGCCTGAAGGGGATGCAATGAGAACTGAAGAGAGACTGGAGAAAGAGATGTAGATCAGAAGCGTAGCAGGAAAGAAAGGGTGACCAGACAGAGGGAAGGTGAAACACATGGCAAAGTGTAAGATATAGACTGTCTACAACAGCGGAGGTTGTAAACACAGGACAGATGGAACAAAACATGTGGGAGTGAGGATTAGAGAAGGAGGGGAAACTGCCCTTCTCTCTCACTCTCTTTACATTTGGGAGGGTGGAGGGCACACTTCATATAAAATTTGAAATGCACATTTACTGTGGGATCCAACGGATTTAGAACACCCTCAATTTTGATTTTTAAGATACTGAATTTTTTTAAAAATATGGTATATTAATCCCTGTTTAAAGAAGTAGAGCTGCCATTCAGGAACGTTTCTAGAGAGGCATTATTGCTCTTTTCTTCTTCATTTCACTCTCTCATATTTTTTTTAGTTTATTGTATTTCCTAAAATTTTTGAATGTCAGATATTTGTATTGCTGAAATTGCTGCAAGCTTGAATGAATTCTTTGCATCATAAACATCTGAAAGAAGCAGGAAATTTTATACTAGAAATAGGGTTAATTTTTCCTAGAGGGGAGGGATTGGAGTAAAATAATAGTTATGCTTGAAATGTGGGAAGAAAAAAAGATAATTAGGTGATAAACTTCTAGACTAAGGTGAATTATATCCTAGAATTCCAATGAAGTACCATATTAAAAAAAATAATCACCATAAAAGGTAGGATTATTTTACCATAGTATCGCAGCCCAGAGACAAGCAGGCATCCAAACAGAGGCTTTTTGTCACTCAGTCTTGGCCAGACATATATTCAATGGAATCTCTTCTCCCTGAGGCACAATGTCTTATATAACATTAATCCAAATGTCTCTTTGAGCTGCCAGGCAGAAAGCAGGGCTGCCCCTCCCCCACCATCCCATTTCAGTGATCCTAATGGATCCTCTGTGACCGCAGGGAATGGTTCTTGTAGCATAGAAAACAGTGTCCATCGGGATTGGGTGGTTCATAAACATGTAGATAAAGTTAATACCTAGACCTTTGGTAGAGGAAACTTTGTAAATATCATACAGAAGATTTTGAAATGCTGAATTTGCTAGAATAATCTGCATATATGTAACCTCGTGCGTGAGTTTCCTGAAGTGGCAAACAAAAGAGAATCAGTGAACATAATTAATCCAAATTTCAGAAAAGCTTTTCATACTATACTACATAAAAGATCAGTTTACAAGGTTAGTTAGAGAGGGACCCCTGGAATGGATTATAGCAGCATACAAAAGACGAAGGACAGCAGTTCAAGGTGGAGAGAGAGATGAGCTGGTTTCTGCAAGTCTTTTTTTTTTTATTTTGTTTGTAAACGGGCAAAAAAGGATGCAGTTTCTCAAAGGGCTACATTTCCTGTTACAGAATTGTAGAAAAGTTAGCAAATATAAATGAAAAGACATACTAAACTCAGATGATCTGGACTGATTTATAGTGCTTGAGTTCATGCAATATAACATAGATTAATGTTGGATAATGAGGCTAAAAACTACAAAGACTTTAGTATTTTGTGTTTCCCATCAGCATTCAAAGCTGATGTCCTTTCACATAGAATATAGCTAAACCTTTAACAGCAGGAATAATTTAATAAACTTGTATAGTACTATATGTCTAAATGGGTAGGGAGAATAATACAGTACAATACATTAATTTTAATTTTGAATTAATTTTTTAAGCATATTTTATCCCAAATTGTTTATGCCTGCAAAAGTCAGTTGTGTATTATAAACTACTGAGCATAGGTGGGTTTAACGGACTGATATTTGTAGTGAAATGAGACGTTTCTTTAAAAAGCTATTGCTCACAAAATTGACAGTTCAGGTTTAGATCCCTAAGGCTACGTGTACACTGGCAATTGAACGACAAAACTTTTGTCTTTCAGAGGTGTTAAATACCCTCCCCTTCCCCTAAAAGACAAAAAATTTTCCTGTGACAAGTGCCAGTGTGAACAGTGCATTGTCAGCAGAAGTGCTGTCCCGCCAACAACTCAAATGCGCTCATTGGGGGCAGACTACACTGCACGACTTTTAGCATGGCTATGGCAACACAGCCATGTCACTAAAAGCTGTGTAGTGTAGACATGGCCTAAGTCACACTTTGAGGTGACTCCACTATGATTCACAAAACTCCCGCCAAACCCTGGAGGCACCTAAACTCACCCAGTACCTAAATTTTCAGTGTAAAAGTTCCCTTGGCAGCTAAGTTTCTGCCTGTGCATATGTGCTTTGCTGCCTCACTACCTTTCCAGGTAGCTCTCTCCTACCTAAGCTCCAGAGCAATTCATGAACCAGGGAGGATAGGCAGGGGAACACCTAAATCTCATGTAGGGTCCGATCTGGTAACTGTGCTTAGAAGCTGCCTACCAGATTGGGTCCTATTCAAAATGTAGGGGGAGTTGGAGGTGGTCACCATGATGGTGCTGACCTTATAACTTTTAGCACAGTGGTTAGAGCACTCCCCTGGGAGGTGGGAAACCAGTGCTTGATTTGTAATGAAAGAGGTGCAGGGGCTCAAGCAATTAGGTGCCAGGGCTCAAGCAATTTATTTTACATTCATAACTGATGCAGCAAGCTCAGAGCTGCCGGGGCTATGAATTGCCAAACCTAGGGGCAGGGGCTCAGCTCTAGCAAGCTATGACACAAATTAAGCACTGCGGGAGACCCAGGTTTATTTTCTCCCTTGTGCCTGGTGGAGAGAAAGAGTTTGAGTAAGGGTCTATCTACCACCTCTCAGGAGTGTGGGCTGACCAATGAGAAATAGGTTATTAGGATGTGGGTTCCCTTAGTCTTTCCTGTTGGAACTGTTTCACTGCGGGTAAATCATGAAAAAGTCATTGGAGCAGGGGGATTGGACCCTGGATCTCTCACCTACCAGGTGGGTGCCCTAACCACTGCATGACAGAATTGTTCTCTGTGGACCAGAGGCTCTCTCAATTATGTATCCACAGTGCAACAGTTTCACCAGGGGAAGTTGAGGAAGCCCCACATCGGAATATCCCCTAGCCCAGTGGTTAGAATACAGACTGGAGAGGTGGAATATCCCTGTTCAAATCCTTTCTCCCCTTCTGCCTGGGGGCAGGGGAGTTGAACTTTGGTCTCCCACAATCCAAGTGAGTGCTGTAACCACTGGACTAAAAGTTGTGAAGTTGAGTGATGGGGGTACTACCACCAGCTGTTATGTGTGGAGTTAGGTGCCTGCTTAAGGTATTCTCGCAAGAAACACCTTAGGTGCCTAAGCTGCCTCATTCCAGGAGACAGGTTCCTGGTTGTGAATTGCAAGCAGCAATAATCACCTCCCTGCAGCATGGCCTTAGGCACCTATCTCTGAGAAAAAAGTGGGGCTTAGCACACTTTAGTATGCTCCCCACTCACCAGCATCTCCCATGGGCTAGCATAGGTGGCTCCCCACAAAGTGTGCTGGTGATATATGCCATCATGTGCCAGCAATGCCCTTTTGCCAAGTACATTGGCCAAACTGGACATTCTCTATGTAAAAGGATAAATGGACACAAATCAGATATCAGGAATGATAACATAAAAAAGCCAGTAGAAGAACACTTCAATCTCCCTGGACCTTCCATAACAGATTTAAAAGTAGCCATTCTCCAACGAGAAAAACTTCAAAAACAGACTTCAAAGAGAAACTGCAGAGCTATAATTCATTTGCAAACTTAACACCGTCAATTTGGGCTTAAATAGGGACAGGGAGTGGCTGGTTCACTACAAAAGCAATTTTCCCTCTCTTGGTATTGACATCTCCTCATCAATTTTTGGGAGTGGACCATACCCACCCTGACTGAACTGGCCTTCAACACTGGTTCTCCACTGGTAAGGTAACTCCCTTCTCTTCATGTGCCAATATATATTTATGCCTGTATCTGTAATTTTCACTCCATGCATCTGTAGAAGTGGGGATTTTTACCCATAAAAGCTTATGCCCAAATAAATCTGTTAGTCTTTAAGGTGCCACTGGACTCTTCGTTGTTTTGTGGATACAGACTAACATGGCTACCCCTTTGATACATCTTTATACAATCTCTCTGCCACTCTCATACACATATAATGTAAGACCCATATTGCTCAAAGAGTAGAGATTCAATAAACAATTTTCCTTTCAGAGAAATCTCTTGGAACTCCTGAGACTGCATACCCACTCTTTTTGCAGGCTTACAGGTAACCCAAAAAGAATCTTCCATCACCTTGAATGGAATCTACCCAAGCAAGCAAACAAAATCCCAACCTTTTAATGCAGGCCATTGAGTTTTCTAGAGAAGGGCATTGAATATAATATACAACTTACTAAAATAAGCTGTTTCTTAAATTAGCTTTTTCTTATTATTAAAATAATTCTGGGAATTTGCGTGGCTCTTTTAAAAAGAAAATAATGGATTCTTTAAAAAAAAGGCTCTAGCATATTAGAAAACATGAGGGTCGTGATGAACACATGGCCAGTTGATTGACTGCAGTTTTATTTTTAAACTTTAACACTAAGTTGTTTGGCTCCTGCAACTAATTTTCCGCACTCTCTCCTATATCCAGTAATCATCTTGTCCCTGTGCTCAATTGGTTTCACACACCAACAGCAGGGGGAAGTAACAGTGGCTGAGAGGGAAAAGAACCTCCACCAACCAAAAGAAAATGGAGATCTGGAGGGTAGCCCAGCTGGCGCAGTGATGAAGGGAGAAAGGGGGCACCCCCTACTTGCACTGTCCACTAGAGAAAGTTACAACACTGGAGCAGTTTGTGAGGTATTCAGGGGCAGCCTTCCCAGGGTGTGCGGGACCAGCAAAGGGAAAGTAATAGCTGGCTGAGCTGCCTAGCTGCCTTCACTAGAGAACTGAACATTGATACCAGCCCAAGCTGCCATCCTCACAGAACCCTTGGGTATACTACTGGGAGGGGAGCGGTACAATGTCTCTCATCATGCTCAGATCAAGGTTCCTAAACCATATTAAGAGAGAGCACAATATTATGTGGAATACTGCTGGAACTGGCAATATCCCTGAGATCAGACTACTTTTTAAGTGTTCCCCTGCAAATTGGTCAGGCCAGCATGGCTAGTCGCAGTTCCAAAGTGCAGGGGGTGGGAGAAAGGAACAAATGAGGAGGCTTCTCCTACCAAGAACACATCAGCAGTGCTTTCCCTGCTCCCAAGAGAGGGAGTGAAAGATGCTTTTCTCCCCCACACCTGCAGATTCATTTATTTGCTGCTCTGGGGCCAGATTACAGCCCAGCTTGCACAATGACAAAGGGCCACACACTACTCCTTGGACTGACTACCCATACCATAGGTAGAGGCTGCTGTCCTCTGCAACCCAATGCAAGAGGAGGGGATGGATGGGGAGTAGAACTTTGGCCAGTGTATAGTGTAGATACACATGCTGGGGGAGGCACACTGCACCAGGTATAAAGACATCTTTTGTATAGTTAATCTCAAAACACCATGGGGAACTGAGGCACAGAGATGCTAAGGATATGTCTCCACTGCAATTAGACAGCTGCCACTGGCCCATGCCAGCTGACTCAGGCCCATGGGGCTCAGGCTAAGGGGCTGTTTAACTGTGGTGTAGATGTTGGAGCTCGGGCTGCAACCCAACCTCTGGGACCCTCCCAACTCACAAGGTGCTGTGAGGACCCAAGCCTAAACATCTACACCATAATTAAAACAGCCCCTTAGCCCAAGCTCTGTGAGCCTGAGTCAGCTGGCAAACGCCAGCTGCGGGTTTTTAACTGCAGTGCAGACATACCCTGAGTGATAATAGGCTAGATTCACAAAGGGAGTTACTTTTAGGCACCTATTAAATGGCAGGAACAACACTGTGATTCACAAAACCTATGGAACGAATGGGGAGAGACAGGTACCTCTGAATGTGATCTACAAAAAGCCCCACATTAGTAAATATGCAGGTGAATGAGCCCCAATGATATGGTTGGGTCCTCTGATGGTGCTGCTAGAGATATGGGGACAGAGAAGGCAATGGGGTTTGTTGCAGGGATTGGTTCCAGGGTTAGTGTTTCTGTGGTGTGATGTGTGTATGTAGTTGCTGGTGAGTATTTGCTTCAGGTTGGGGGGCTGTCTGTAAGCGAGGATTGACCTACTTCCCAAGGTCTGTGAGAGTGGGCAAATCATTTTCCAGGATAGGTTGTAGATCACTGATGATGTGCGGGAGAGGTTTTAGCTGGGGGCTGTACGTGATGGCCAGTGGTGTTCTGTTATTTTCCTTGTTAGGCCTGTCCTGTAGTAGGTGACTTCTGGGTACACATCTCGCTCTGTCAGTCTGTTTCCTCACTTCCCCAGGTGGGTATTTTAGTTTTAAGAATGTTTGATAGAAATCTTGTAGGTGTTTTTCTGAGAGATTGGAACAAATGCGGTTGTATCTTAGGGCTTGGCTGTAGACAATGGATCCTGTAATGTGTCCTGGATGGAAGCTGGAGGCATGTAGGTAAGTATAGCAGTTAGTAGGTTTCTGGTATAAGGTGGTGTTTATGTGACCATCACTTATTTACGCTGTAGTGTCCAGGAAGTGGATTTCTTGTTTGGACTGGTCCAGGCTGAGGTTGATGGTGGGGTGGAAATTGTTGAAATCTAGGTGGAATTCTTCAAGTTCCTCCTTCCCGTGGGTCCATATGCTTCATATTCACAGAAAAGGTAGACTCTTTGACCTTATGTGGCCTCTAAAAATATATACCTCTTTGTCCCATTAATCTCATCATAAGTCCCTCATGTTCACTAAAATATCTCTTCATTTTCAGTTCAAGTATCTGCCCCTCAGCCTGGTTTTTATGCCTCTACATTTAAACAATTGAAGGTAGTATGACAGCTGTCTTAAGAAAGAAGGGTGTTACTCACTCATCCAGGCCAAATCCTGGCATGATGGTTTCCAGGTGGTCTTAATCTGTCTACAGCTGTTTATCCATCCCATAGTTTCTTCAAGATCTGGAACATCCTTAATAAAGCTCAGCGGAAGGGTTACCAAATGAGCCTAATTACTCCTGCGTGACCATGAGAGCCTGGTTTACTGGCCTACTGCAATTCTTAGAAAACCACTCCCAAACAAACCAGGATACACCTTCTCCAAGGGCCTGTCCTCCATCTTGCATCCATAGGGATTGACTCATTACAGCAATATAGCTCATTACAGAACATGGGATATCTCATCATGATATGGTTCCGACAGGACTTCAGCTCTCTCACACGTTATAGAGGTAAGTATCAGAGAGGTAGCCGTGTTAGTCTGTATCCACAAAAACAATGAGGAGTCCGGTGGCACCTTAAGGACTAACAGATTTATTTGGGCATAAGCTTTCATAGAAAGCTTTTCATAGAAAGCTTATGCCCAAATAAAACTGTTAGTCCTTAATGTGCCACCGGACTCCTCACCGTTATTATAGAGTTAACATCTTGGTGTTGGCTTGTAATTCCTCCCAACCTCATATTTCATTGGAAAATTGGTGTTGTTCACTTGTCATAGGTTCCTTACCAATATAATCCCTCCTTTTGACATTAATCAGGAAATTTCTAGCTCCAACTTTAAGACCTGGAACCAAGTCCTCTGGCACTTCCTGGACAACCATGGCCTACTTGGTTTCAGAAAGCCCAATTTCCCCTTCCTTCTCTTTGGAAGTGCCTGCAAGAAGCTTAAAGTCCCTTTAATGCCCTGTATGCATTCACGGAGTTCTATTATTCCAGTTCAACTATGCCTCAACAAGCCTCCATCACTCACTGCACCATAAAGCCCGCTATATCAGAGCCATGGCTATGGCCTATGACACAGATACCATAGAAGAGGAACCACTCACTATGACAATGATCTGTCAAGCAACAGAAAATCAGTTGGCTGGTAAAAAAAATGTTACTGTGTTATTTCTACCAGCTCTTTGTGAAATAGGAACTGCAGTCATTGAAAGAAAAGGTCAGGGATTGACATTAAGGAAGGAACTAGCATACATTCAGTCCAGACAGAATTTCTTTAGACAAAGAATTGTTTGATTTTTAGAACAAATAGCCAAGGGCAACCATCAGAGAATAAAATATATATCATTCCAAGAAGGAACTGCAAATGTTTCTGGACTAGGAAAAAAATCAGAAAGTATAACTCCAGAGCTGGAGCTGAAACCTTAGAGTCAGGAGTTGTTTTGTTTTTACTGTGGGAAACAATAAGAAACATGTCTGAAAACAAACCATATAAATCAGAATCCCAGGATTAAGTGGTGTTATGCCGTAACAGACCATATGATGGTCTGTCTCTTACATATTTCTATGATCCTCACAATACCATCTTTTTTTTTTTTGATAAAGAGGAGGGGGTTATTTATCTCTACTGCTGATACTGAGGTTGATCA